>NC_064573.1:85422273-86074773 GCF_937001465.1 Orcinus orca
GTAACCGCCCGCCCCCGGCCTTTCCCTGAGCAGGCCTGATGGAGAGGAGGAGGGAGCTTGCAGCTCTGATAACTGAGGGCCCGAAGCCCGGCGGCTGCAGATCTACACTGGCTAGTCCCAAGGTCTCTCCGCATGATGCCCAAACAATTCCAGAATGTTACCTCTTCATTAGAGATGCTAAAGACAGAAAGGAACAAAAGAGCTCATTAATATTGAAATCTGAACGATGCTGACAGGAACAAAAGGTTGGGGATGGAGCAGTATCTATCCTCTGGCCAACAGGAAATATATGACACATCTCCCATCAGAATGGAACAATGCAAGTCCAAATTACCAGCAACAAGGAGGACAAAATTAGGCAATAACGTCCAAACTGCCTGACAACTTATTCTTAGCTGCCTGGCTCCTGGTGACGGGTGAAGGGGAGGAAATTCATGCCGAGAAACAGAAGAACGGTGTTTTCTGTAGGCATGTTTGCCAAGCCTTGCCAAAAGAGAAAGAAATGGGCTTAAACCACTTTTGGATTTTTCTCCATCTCCTTCTAATGACATTAGGACCCATCTGAGGGTTTCTCCGGAAGCCCGTTGGAGCCCACAGCAGACAAGGGCCCTTTGGAGATAAGTCAGTGCAGAGAGACTGTCCTGAACCTATTTCATCAGCACTGCGGGATCCCCACAAGGTCCTCAATCCCACCCCCCAGGTGCCTGGGCCTCACCTTCCATTAGGTTGATCTCCTCCTCAGTGCAGGACACGTGGAAGATGAGAACCACAGCCCCCGGGCAAAATGCGTCTGCACATCTCTTTCAACTGGATGACTTCCCAACAATCAAAAGTCTTACATCAAATGTGGACTTTCAGAAACACCTGTCTTTAATTCTGTCTTTACAGGAGAGAGGAAATAGGAAGGGACTGTGTGTCCACTTTTTGGTACCATGAATTCGCACATGCAGTGGACTAATGCTTACTCACCACCCACTGAGCCCAGACACTTAAACCTCTCCCGCCTCAGTTTCCTGGGCTGTAAAATGGGCATAAGAGTGGTACCTACTCTGTCGGGGTGCTGGGCGGGTCGGAGGCTGCAATGTGTAAAGAACCAGTGGACCAGAGTCTGGCACGGTGTCACCGTGGGCTGTGGCTGTTCTCGCTGCTCCTTCTAACAGACCCTTCGGGGCAGGAGGACAAGTGAGACACGGACCTGCCCTCAAGGGGCAAACCTGCCATCTGTACAGGGACACACGACATGCTGAGTCCCTAATACGTGCACCTACACAGGGCACAGAAGCACAGAGGTGAGGACCGCAGTGTGGGAGGCGGGATGCAGAACGGCAGGAAGGAGGCGGCTGCACAGATCCCAGGAGCACCTGAGCCAGAGTCCAGAGGACAGCTGGGGCGTGTCCAGATGCAGGGAGTCGGGGAGGGATGCTGGGCCCAGGAAGTAGCACGGGCCCAGGAAAAAGATGCACAAAGCCTCCACCTGTGTGGGACCTAGGTAGGGGTCCAGTGTTCTTGGGATACAGGAATATCCCTGGTGAATAAACCCTCCCTCACTCTCTCATGCCTAGATCGGGTGCTTTCGGCTAAAGTGGTCCCACCTCTAGCCCCACAGGTGGGCGTTTGACCCCAGCAAGACCAAGGCGTATATTCTCTCCTACGGCCACAGAACTACAGGATCAAGGATGGACACGCGAGCCAGTTCCATTCACATCTGGGATCCTGCTGGAAGCATTAGGGAAGAGAAGCTCCGTTTTTCTGGACTTGAATATGAAATGACATAAACCTCTGGGCGTCGGAGGCCATATATAGAAGGAGTCCCAGCAACGGGAATGCAACTAGAGATAATCATCTAAGTGAAGTCAGTCAGAAAGAGAAAGACAAATATCATATGATATCACTTATGTATGGAATCTAAAGTACAACACAAATGAACGTGTCTGCAAAACAGAAACAGACTCACACATATGGAGAACAGACTTGTGGTTGCCAAGGGGGAGGGGATTGGGGGAGGGATGGATTGGGAGTTTGGGATTAGCAGATGCAAACTAGTATATATAGGATGGATAAAAAACAAGGTCGTACTGTACAGCACAGGGAACTATATTCAATATCCTGTGATAAACTATAGTGGAAAAGAATACGAGAAGAATATGTGTGTATATATATATATATATGTATAACTGACTCACTTTGCTGTACAGCAGAAATGAACACAATATTGTAAATCAACTATATTTCAAGAAAAAATAAATGTATAGAAAGAGTCCATCTGAGAATAAATACAAGATAGAAGATAAGAGGACTAAGGGATGGAGAGAAACCAAAACCTAACGAGCTTCTGATCCAATTTTGCTTGAGGTCCTTATGGCCACTTTTAGTTACGTGAACCAATATACTCTCTTTCCTGGTTCAAGCAAGTGAGATTTGGTTTTCTGTTCCTTATCAACAAACAAAATGCCCAGATATAACTAGGGAGGGAATTCAAGTGATAACTGCCAGACCCCACGGGCTATCACAGCTGTGCAATCCCACCCACTGGATAACGCTATGTTTCATGCAATGAGTGTCGTTCAGTCATGTCTCTCTAGAGCACCGATTCCAAGAAATATATTCCCTATGATATTACAGCTCTCAAGATTCCAATGTGAGGAAGACTTCGTCCCACAGCCCCTTAGCAACTGCTGAACATTAGCCCAGGAAATTCTGCTGATTTATCAAAGCTGCTATTTCTTCCAGAGGTGACATGGGACTCTAGTAACCGCGCAGTGTGTGTAAGCAGCAGGGAAATTCTGATTTCCCTCTGACAGCCCATCCATCAGAAGACTCTGCCTTCAACGTTGGCAGGCCAGGTTTGAACACACGATGCCTCCCAGGGGATGGGGAGGCTTTAGGATGTGAACATGCTCTTTTGTTAGTCCTTTTGCGCCTCTTTGCTGCTAGTCGAGTTGATACTGGAAGCTGAGAAACTCAGTTGTTGCAGGGATAAGACGGAGGGCAGCATCCTTGAGACGGGGCGCCCACCCCACCAGTACACATGATTGTATTTTTATTTCTCTCCGAGAGTAAAGAGTTCATTCCCTATCAGTGATGAATGACTGGCTTCTGGGGTTCTGGGAACTACAGTTCATTGACAAACAACACAGTTATTAATCGCAGAAAAACAAGAGCCCGCCAGCATGAGCTAGCAAGAAGGACGCTCAAAAATTACAATATAATATAAAATAGATAACCAACAAGGACCTACACTATAGCCCAGGGAACTATACTCAATATTTTGTGATAACCTATAAGGGTAAAGAATCTGAAAAAGAAAAAAAAAAATATATATATCACTTTGCTGTATACCTAAAACTAACACAACATTGTAAATCAGCTATACTTCAATATAAATAAATAAATATCGATAAATAAAATGTTTAAGAAATTACAATATAGTCACTCTCTAAAATGGTATTTTCCCCATATGGCATCACTTATATGTTTAATCTAAAATACTACGAATGAACATATCTGTCATATCAAACAGAAACAGACTCACAGACACAGAAAACAGAGTTGTGGTTGCCAAGGGGGAGGGGGGGGAGGGAGGGAAGGATTGTGAATTTGGGATTAGCAGATGCAAACTAGTATATATAGGATGGATAAACAACAAAGTCCTATTGTATAGCACAGGGAACTATATTTAACATCCTATGATAAACCATAACGGAAAAGAATATGAAAACGAATATGTGTTTACCTGAGTCACTTTGCTGTACAGCAGAAATTAACATAACATTGTAAGTCAACTATACTTCAATAAAATTTTTTAAAAATTAAAAAAAAAGTATCATATTTTACCCTCCTCCAAAATTCCACATTGAGATTGTATCACACACCATTTCAACCATTTAATGAAAATTCAATTATTTGTGTTCAGAATAAGTGTAGATTTCCATCTGACAACACATCCATCAGAAGATAGGAAGAAAAGACTAGAATAAAGAGGGAAAAATTCGAGTTGTCCTCAACGTCTCCCAAATCTTATCTAAGATTGCCCTCAACACCACCTGTAAAGGTAGACCTCGCCGTACACTGCCACAGGAAGTGTGCGAGGCTCAAATGCAAGGAATTGGAAACAAAAGCAAGCAAATAGACAAACCCCAAGTGTCTTTTGAACTTTTAAAAGCTCAGGTGTTCTTTAAAGGATTTTCCAGGATTACTTTGATTATGGGTAGCTCTGCCTTACATGCCCTAACAAATCTCTGCTGATCTTTCCACTGTCCTATCATCATTCCATTTTATAGATAAGAAAACTGGGCTCAAGGAGATTCAGTCATTTTCCCCAGGTCAAACAGAAAAGATGGAACCAGGATTGGAACCAACATCATTTGCCTGAAAGCGTAACCAGGAATTCACTCCCCCTGCATTCTTTTTCTTTATCGGGAGCCTAAACTTCCTCTTTAACTTTCACTGTTGGAACCTAAAAAGCACAAATCTACTCCGCATTCCGAAGGAGGGCCCTTGAAAGACTTCAGAAGAGCTGTCATGTTTCTCTCTTCACCTCTCCCTGGGCCTTTTCTTCTCACCACCAGGCTCAACACTCACACTTCCTTCAATCATTTCTCCTGTGATTTGATTTCAAGGGCCCTCAGCCCCTCAGACACTCTTTGATCCAATACTATCCAATTTCCAGCCTTCCTCTTATGCCTAGAAAGACACAGAATTCTCCATCAGAGGGACGAGTGACATGTATCATCTTTGACTTAGAGAGACCAGGGGACAAGAAATAGCTCCCTTTCCTCTGAAACCTACTATCAAAAAACCAGCAGCACAAGTGTGACGAGAAATCACAGACGTCCCTCCACCTCCACGCGGGAGGCAAGAGGAAAGGGTGGAGACTGCGGTGACCTGGATGCACCGGCCTTACGCACAGGGGCGTCCTCTGCTCACTTCCGGGTTGAGGGTCACAGGAAGCAGTGTGGGCCCAGGGCTACTCAACTTTGTGAATTTCATAAGAGGCTAGAAATCCAGATTTCTATGTGATTTGCCAATTTTTACAGGATGGCAGCAAATTAAATACACACACACACACTCCTCTGAACCAGATGCAGCCTGCAGCCTGCCCACCTGTGACCTCTGTTCTGGGGTCACGCAGCCATTAATGCCAACAAAAATCATATCAGCCTGTGGCAGCCGCTTCAGACAGGTGGTTCCACAGGGAATTAGAGCCATGATCTTGTAATAACTTTTAATGGAGTATAAGCTGTAAAAATATGGAATCGCCATGCTGTACACCTGAAACTAATACAATAGTGTAAATCCACGACACTTCAATTAAAAAACACAGCTGCTTCATCAGATCTCACTGTGAACAAAACGGCCAAGGTTTCTTGCACACACACACATGCAATTAATATGCATCTTCTATGTATGTTTTTTCTTAACACAGAAGTACTTGTCCACTTAAAATGGGACACAGATCGCTTCCAATCTCGCCAAGGTTCCAGCCCTTCACAATCCTTTATGTCCTCAGATTTATTCCCCCGATGTCACACGGTCCCAAGTCGAAGAAGCCAATTTGTGTATCACTACAATTAACACCGTCCTGAATTTATACCTTGTCCCTTACCTAAGTCACAACCCCAACGCTCAGAATTGCCATCGCACGACGATCTTTGGTGAAACCTGCAAGACTCTCCCTGGGGAATCACACAGCGTTTCCTGCACCGTGAGGAAGTGACCGGCTGACAAATCCACAGACCAAGGGGGTCTCTCCCTGGGGTGCTAATGAGCACCCACGTGTTTAGGTGCCCCTGGGGTGATGCCCAGGCCAGCGGGCAGCTCTGAGGACGACGCTGTACATCTTAGCGTTATGACAAAATTTATGACAAATATTGACACGAAAGCTGCGACAAATGCATCACAGCCATTTAGTGAATCCCCCTCAATTGACCCAGGCGCCAGGATTTGCAACAGAGCCTGGGCTCCCCTAGAAACGTCTTACAGCAGCTCTGCACTTGGGGATCTGCACGCTCTCGTTTGCTAAGATCAGGCCACAGTTCGCTAGAAGAGAGCCCCATCTTCATGAGGCCACGAAAGCGACCGCTGAGCCAGAAACTACGCCTTCCAAAGCAACTTCTCTCTCGGGCTCAGGGGAGGATACTTTTAGTATATTTCTACGAAGGGGAGACAGCCAAGTACACGGCAACGATGGGATCCATGAACTTGGGCTTGCCTCTGTAGGGTAGAGCTCTCCAGGGCAGGACAGTGGAGGTCCCGCCCGGGGGGCTCCACACCAGGCTCTCGGGAGGGAACAAGGCTGAGGGGTCTACAGAGCTGAGCCATCTGTTTGAGCCATGGGTGGCATAATCACACAGATGCCACCTCCATGTGCCATCCCAATGTCTCCCTCCTGGAATGACGGGGGATGGTAAGTAACAGGCATTTTCAAAGGCAACCAAGGGCAATGAATCAATATTTTTCATTCTGTGCAGATGAGTTTGTATGACTTGGCTCAGATCTTTCTAGACTCAGAATATCGAAGGCTTTAGATTTGTTTAATCAAACCTGCCCACAGAGTCCGAGGCCTGCCAGGAGCCCCAGGGCAAGGCTGTGTGTCCTTTGAAGCCAGTCCACCTTCTGTCTCGAGGGGAGAATTAACATTCCGCCCAGAAAGAAGGCGATGTCAAATCGGGGTTTCCTAAGAATTTTGTTTGTAATTAGGCCTCACAGACACATCAATTCTTCCTTATCAAAACCATCTCCGGCTTAAGGCACAGCCTCCTGCAGGTCACTGTAAGAAGGAAGGAATCCCTTCCAGATCTTTTCCGCCACAGGGAAAACCCTGCAGGATTTTCTGTCCACCACAGAGTTCTTCAGACGGGGACCAAGTTTCATTTCACCTCTGAACAGGAGGCCGCAGAGCAGAAAGAAGGAAGAACTCAGCGGTGCTGTGTTTTCCTAAACTGAACGAAGACATAGGACCTGGGAGCTCTCTTCGCAGCTTAGAGGAGGAAGGATCATTCTGAAGATGGAAGTCCTTTCTCTCGGGGTCTCTGCTGCAAGAGGGAACTGCTGATCAGGGCGCCAAGAAAAAACGGGCAGAAACTCTAAATTCAGTGATTCAAACAGACCCCTGCACAGACATGGAAAAACATCGTGGGCCGGTTCCTGGCTGAATACGGAGTCCTAAATCCAGCTAATTAGGATGCAGGACGCAGCAGAAATGTGCCACGGCCAGATTTCCCCAGACTGTGAGCTGTGTCCCACTGGTACCCAAGTGAAGTTAGGGGGCACATGGATGGACTTTTTAAAAAGTTAATAGTCGTTTATTCTTATGTATATTAAGAAAAAGTTAGTACATCAAGCTCATGGATTTTATTGTCTTCTAATGAAGACAATAAAGATATTTAAGGTTGAAAAGTGAGGCACTTAAAGAAAATATAATGAGTAAATTATATTATTTGGCACAGGAAGTTGGCAAAAATTGCGAAGATGGCAGGTAGCTGGCTAAAATTCAGGAAATATTGTCCTATGAGCAAAAGAATGGGAAGAGAATTGTTTCCGGTCAAGATTAAGACCGGGAGAAGGAAGCAGCACGGCGCGTGCAGCCTCCTCTGATTCCAGGCGAGTCCCTGCCATCACTCCCTCCGTCCTCAGCATCCTCACCCCGGTCTCAGCCCTTCGGAGCCTGGGATGCTCAGAGCAGCCCCGAGACAGAAAGGGAGGGAAAGGACCGAATGCCTGGGGATCTGGAGGTAAAGCCCGCCGTACCTTGACGACGTCTTCATCCGCAGACCTGCATTCCACAGCCTCCGACACGTCCACCACTGAACCGTCCTCTTGAACGGCCACGACCTTGACGGGAACCGAAACAACCTTTCCGGTGAGAATGGCCTTGTTCAGAACCTCCGTGTCCTGTGCGGGAGAAAAGAGGGCGCGTGTCAGCCCCAGGCACGCCCGTGAGCCCCGGGTGGGGTCTTCAGCAGGCTACTTCAAGCTGGCTGGTCAGCTGGCGGTCACATCCTTTCCGTGACGTCTTCCAACACAACTCATTCAATTTCATGTATGTTTGTGTATATCGGAAAGCTATTCATTTTTCCCGCCCAGCATGTATCTCCCTGCTACGTCACGCCCAGTCACTATCTCTTCTCCTTTTTTTTTCTTGGCCAAAAGCTGCACGGCTTTCGGGATCTTAGTTCCCCGACCAGGGGTCAAACCCCCGCCCTCTGGAGTGAAAGCAGGAAGAGTCCTAACCACTGGACTGCCAAGGAATTCCCTCCACCTCTTTCTTTTAAAAACAACCTTACATTTTTCATCTGGGTACCACACATTCCTGGCAGAAGTATAGATCTTCTTTGGCTTACAATGGGGTTTGTTGAGGAAAATAATCAATAAGCTATCAAGAAGAATAGAAAAGAGTTTTACCTGAGCCAAACTGACGACTAGCCTGGAAGCCTGCTTCCCAGATGATTCTGAGAAGCTGCTCCAGAGAAGCAGGGTTTTCAGCACAGTTTTATATCATGTCAGGGATACATTTCTTCAAGGTTTCAAGAAAATAAAAATAAAAACAGACCGGTACGTACAGGCACAGCACATACAGCAAGGCCTTGGCACCTGGGAAGGGGGGCTTATCATCAAAGGAACACCAGCATTGGCGTCCTAGGAAGGGAGGCATTTAATATTTATTTTTAACATGGACATTCTTTACTTCTGGTCAATGCGCCCTTTTCTTTAATAATTAAAGCAGCGTACAATGTCCTTGTTTTTAAATTTTTATTGGCGTATAGTTGCTTTACGATGTTGTGTTAGTTTCTGCTGTACAGCAAAGAGAATCAGCTATGCATATATCCCCTTTTTTGGATTTCCTTCCCATTTAGGTCACCACAGAGCACTGAGTAGAGTTCCCTGTGCTACACAGTAGGTTCTCATTAGTTATCTACAATGTCTCTTTGATAGGCCACACACAGGCTATTTTTAGTTAGCATCAAATCCAGGTGAACTCATGTATAAGCCAGAATGACTGCCCCATATCTCACTAGGTGACATTTTCTTTTCTCAGGCTCATGTCCCAATAAGCCCATCCTAAGTTGAAACTATCATTACGTTGAAACGCACTTAATACACCTAACCTGCTAAACATCAGAGCTTAACTTATCTGAGCTTATGTACGCTCAGAACACCTATGTGAGCCTGCAGTTGTGCAAAATCATCTAACAAACACCTATTTTATACTAGAGCATTGAATAGCTCATGTAATATATCAAGTACTGTAATGCAAATGAAAACCAGAATGGTTGTAAATGTATTTTTTTTATTTAAAAAAAATTTTTTTGTATTTTTTTAATTTTTTGGCTTCACGACGCAGCGTGCGGGATCTTAGTTCCCCGACCAGAGGTCAAACCCACACCCCCTCCAGTGGAAGTGCAGTGCAGAGTCCTAACCATTGGACCGCCAGGAAGTCCCTTGGATCAGTCATTGACACTCAAGATTGCACAGCTGGGGCTCGTACCCAGCATCACAAGAGAGGAGGTACCGTGTGTTGATAGCTCGTGAAAAGACCAAAATTCGAAGGTTGCTACTGAGTGCATGTCATTTTCTCACCCCTGTAAGTCAAGCCATCGTAAGTCGGGGACCATCTGCACGTGTACCTTGGTGGTGGTGACGTCTTCCACTCC
Organism: Orcinus orca; assembly: GCF_937001465.1. Lineage (NCBI taxonomy): Eukaryota > Metazoa > Chordata > Mammalia > Artiodactyla > Delphinidae > Orcinus > Orcinus orca. Next base: position 85,431,927 of record NC_064573.1, read on the forward strand.
AGCGGGCACATGACTCAAACCTGGCCAGTTCATTGCATCCCCTTGACCTGAGTGACTATTTCAATTGATGCTCAAACAAAGAACCACAGAGACAGACAATAATGACTGAGTTCCTGGTTCCAGCTCTACCTGAAGCCTATCACCCCTAGAAACTTAGCTACATAAACAGTTGACTTAGTATACGTGGTTTTTTATTTGTTTTTTTACATGTTTTGTTTTGTTCTGTTTTGATATTTGAACCTGAAAGACTTCTTACTAATACAGTATGAATCCAGGCTTACAGTAGCGCTAGGGAAACAGAAAAGATTAAACATCAATCTATTCTCACTAGAAGCTCACTGCCTTTAAAGGGGATCCTGCAATAATAATCCCAAACTGAGTTTCAAAGAAAAGTGACTAGCTTTCAACCCCCACCCCAAATCATAAGCTTATGCTTTTCTTACAGTTTTCTTTGCATCCACGTTCACCTAATTCAGCCTGTTCACAAGGGGCTGAGATGTTTACGCTGTTTTTCCCCATGTCCACCAGCAACCTCTCAAGAATGCCAAAGAGAATTCCTACCTATCTTTGTCACACTGAGTAAACAATTGCCCCACGTTAAATATTTTACTCAAATCATCCCATAGTGTCAGAGACTTCCAAAGTTTCACCATCTACCAAAAGACAAGTGTATTTTGTGTGTGTGCTCAAGCTCCGGTTTTACACCTTGAAAGCATGTTTATGTCCTTTTATGGGGACTGATTTCCATTAAGATTGCATGTTATTCTGAGTAGAGAGACAATGTACTTCCTGCCCCTTCGTGCACTGGGGACGTGAATGCAGGGAGTAGTAGGAAGGCTGAGATCTCCCTGTCAGTTCTGAGTTCAGGTGTGTCAGTGGGAGAAAGTGGGCGGCAGGAGTTCTGTGGCAAGGAGAAGGGACCTGGCAGAACCAGAAGCTAGCACAGGACACCTTCAACAGCTTCTCTGACCAGCTGACATGTTGCCAGAGGGAGGAGCAGCATCGTACAAGGAGGTCAGAAGAATGCTTCCACCCTCAGGGCTCCTGTAGCCCAGAAGTATGACAATCCCTCCATCTCTCTTTACGTTGCTTAGATGGTCAATGGTCACAGTGTTTTCAATGACTGTACTTTTTTTTAGTTGAAGTACAGTTGATTTACAATGTTGTATTAATTTCTGACATACAGCAAAATTTCAGTTATACATATATATTCTTTTTCATATTCTTTTCCATGACGGTTTATCACAGGATATAGTTCCCTGTGCTATACAGTCAGACCCTGTTTATCCATTCTCTATACACTAGTTTGCATCTGCTAATCCCAGACTTCCAATCCTTCCCTCCTCCACACTCCTCCCCCTTGAAAACCACAAGTCTGTTCTCTATGTCTGTGTAAATGACTCTACTTCTGTTGAGTTTCCATCTTAGGAGACCACTGACTCTCAGAGAGATCTTTGGGCTGAGAAGAACTGCAAGATTATGTTGGCTTCAGAAATCTGCCTTCAAGAAGGGAAGGTAGCAATGACTCCTTCTTCCATGTGTAGAAACAGAAGCCCCAGTGGGTTCGTTGAACTACCCACAGCCAATGCAAAGGCAACGGAGAAAACCAGATCCTAGACCTTAGCGCCGCGATGCTGTCACCAGCACCACCACTCAAGAGAGAGAAAATAATTGCTCTGATACAAGTGAGCAGCTGGTATGTGCCAGGAATTATTACAGGGATATATCATCCCATATAATCTTCATGAACAAAGGTTCATCAGTGGATCTGTTTTCATCTCCATTTTACACAGGACTCAAGGTACGTGGAGGCTCTAAATAGGAAAGAATATGAACTATCCAGGGCTTCAGCTTCTGGGAACTCAAGAAAAAGGTAGTCAGAGGGAAGTCCGTTCAAGGATGTCCACTGGAGCGTCAGTTTTAACAGGAAGATGTGTCAGAAACAGCCTCTGAATGTCTGTCAGTGAGGGAGCTGCCTAGTGAACTGGTGTGTGTGTGTGTGTGTGTGTGTGTGTGTGTGTGTTAGAACACGAGGCAGAAGGTAGAACGAAGGTGGATGGATGGTCACTCCATCTCCTGTACCTCAGGCTTTTCACCTGTAAAATAATAAATTTCAAATGGATTCTGACATATGAGGCAGGTGTGTCCACCTGTTCTTCCGAGCATGTGGTCTGATTGCATTTGCTGCCCCCTTTGAGTTTTGGTGCTTGGGCAATAAACGGAGTGGAGTCACGTGCTCATGTCCAAACAGAAGTTCCAAGAGCACAAGACCCCTCGCTGGCCCTCTCTCTGCCCCAGTGATGGTGACCACTGTGTCAGCCCGGGTCCTGGAGTGAGGGCAATGCAGAGTGAGGACCCAGCCGACCTGGGCATGGAGTGTGAGGAAGAAGCAACCTCTGCTGTTTTAATGATGAAAACGTAGGGATCACGAGTAACAACTGAACGCATCACTTTTGACTCTGTCATCTCAGTTTAAAGACAACCAAACAAAAACCAAAAACAAAACCTGGGAAAAAGTCCACTTAGTAGGCTTGTTTTTTTGTTTTTTTGTTTTTTCACAGAAATGTGAGTTGGCAATTCCAAAATCATTTAGTGTGTCGTAGGATTGGGCAAATCAATACATATATGGTGACTCATGAGAACCTGGCTTTTTTTCACTGAGGGAGGAAGGAGTCACAGGATGGCTAGGGAAGCAGTTAGAATGGACCCGATGCTGTTGCATTGGGATTGGACAGAGAAAGACGGAACACCCTGGGTTAATTAGGGCAGAAGAAGACAAACAGGGAGAGAGAGCCCGAGAGAAGGTAGAGAAAACACCCTTTTTTTTTTTTTAACGTCTTTATTGGAGTATAATTGCTTTAGAACAGTGTGTTAGTTTCTGCTGTATAACGAAGTGAATCAGCTATACATAAACATATATCCCCATATCCCCTCCCTCTTGCGTCTCCCTCCCACCCTCCCTATCCCACCCCTCTAGGTGGTCACAAAGCACCAAGCCGATCTCCCTGTGCTATGCGGCTGCTTCCCACTAGCTGTCTGTTTTACATTTGGTAGTGTATATATGTCCATGTCACTCTCTAACTTCATCCCAGCTTACCCTTCCCCCTCCCCGTGTCCTCAAGTCCATTCTCTATGTCTGCGTCTTTATTCCTGTCCTGCCCCTAGGTTCTTCAGAACCATTCTTTTTTTTTTTTAGATTCCATATATATGTGTTAGCATACAGTATTTATTTTTCTCTTTCTGCCTTACTTCACTCTGTATGACAGACCCTAGGTCCATCCACCTCACTACAAATAACTCAATTTTGTTTCTTTTTATGGCTGAGTAATATTTCATTGTATATATGTGCCACATCTTCTTTATCCATTCATCTGTCGATGGACACTTAGGTTGCTTCCATGTCCTGGCTATTATAAATAGAGCTGCAATGAACATTGTGGTACATGACTCTTTTTGAATTATGGTTTTCTCAGGGTATATGCCCAGTAGTGGAATTGCTGGGTCATATGGTAGTTCTATTATTAGTTTGAAAACACACTTTTTTTTGCATTTAAAAAACTTTTCTTAAAAACCACTTTATGGAGGTATAATTGTTATACGTATTTTTAAACAAGTTAGACAGCTGAAGAGTGACAGAGAGAAAGACACAACAATGAAGCATAGAGACATAGGACGTTAAAGACAGTCATGAAGACAAAAACAAGTCAGAGAGAGAGTATCTGTGAGTTGAACCTTGGTCTGTATTCTCTGCATTCTTGTGTCCTCTGCTTCTGCTCATCCAGTGGGCTCTGCTCCTTTACACAACTGAGCTGTGACAGCAAATAATAATCACATAAGTATTTTCTTTAATTCCTATCTTGAACCTTACTATTATCCCTTCACCAAAGACCTGCTTCATTGCAATGCTTCCTCTGTTGTCTGAAATACAGCTCCTTATACATGTTGGGCTAAATTAAAATTGAATGAAGCTTCCGGTTGCCATAGAATCAGCAAGCCAATGACAGCTGGTCAATTAAAACCCCAAACTCAAGTCCACGGTCAGGATTTTATTTGAATATAAATAAACCCTTCTGTGCATTTTTTACTGTGAGCTGGCTGGTGCCTTTGTGACCTCACTGACAAGTGAGGACCTTGGCTGGAGCCTTGGGCTGCTTCCCAATCTTTCAGTCAGGGCTTATCCGTGGATGGATGGAGAGACGAGGGGAGGGCAGAGCAGGAATGCGAGGAAGATAAAGACAGAAAATTACAGGGAGAGGCAAAGAGATTGGAAGAGAGAGGAAAGAGACAGTGAGAAGAGAGAGAGAGGACAAGCAAGAGAACATGTAAGCTGAAATGAAGTCAGAAAGAGTCAGAGACAGGCAGAGAGAATGACTGTGTGACAGACTGAGGAAAGGCATGAGGAGAAGCATGGTAAACAGAAAGTCCTAGAGCTGGTGAGTCAGCTACCGGAGGGCAGCCAAAGAAAAGGTATAATAAAAGACCCAAATGGAAATTCAGGAGATGAAAAATACGGTGTTTGAGTTAAAAAACGCAAAGATGGGATTAGCAGCAGATCACACATTTCAAGAGAAAATAAGTTGAAGACATATTGAAAACTATTCAAAATGAAGAAGAAAGAGACTGAAACAAATCAATTAAAAAGTCAGAGGCCTGGGAGTCAGCATCACACTGTCTAACATACATATAATTGGAGCCTAAGAAGGAAAAGATAAAATATATGTGTGTGTGTGTGTGTGTGTGTGTGTGTGTATGTCCAAATCAAGCAATTTCCAAGAAATAATTGTCAAAAATTATCCAAATTTAATAAAAACTGAAACCCTACAGTTCCAGGAAGTTCAAAACTCCCAAAGTAGTCTAAACATTTAAAACAATCACGACACAGACCTACTAGAGAATGGACTTGAGGATATGGGGAGGGGGAAGGGTAAGCTGTGACAAAGTGAGAGAGTGGCATGGACATATATACACTACCAAACGTAAAACAGATAGCTAGTGGGAAGCAGCTGCATAGCACAGGGAGATCAGCTCGGTGCTTTGTGACCGCCTGGAGGGGTGGGATAGGGAGGGTGGGAGGGAGGGAGACGCCAAGAGGGAAGAGATATGGGAACATATGTATATGTATAACTGATTCACTTTGTTATAAAGCAGAAACTAACACACCATTGTAAAGCAATTATACTCCAATAAAGATGTAAAAAAAATCATATAAGATACATGAAAATCAAACTGCTGAAAATCAGTGATACACAGGAAAATTAAAGGATGTCACAGAAAAAAGAAACATCAGGTATAAAGAAACAGAGATATGAAGTCAGCAGACTTCTCAACAGATGGCTCCTTGATATTTACCCAGGGGGTTTGAAAATATTTCCCTCAAAATATTTGTACACGAATGTTTACAAACATTTTATTCTTCATATCCAAGGCTTAGAAACAATAAATACAAATATATGAGCTGACTCTCATTGACTAACCTGGGTGCTATTAAGTGCAAGGAGTTAAATCATGATGTCACATCATTACAGAGACAAGTCTGAATGTACACCTGAACCTGTCATATCCCCTACCCCACCGAGGACAAAAACTCTTCTTAGCATAACTTGTCTAGTTCAGACATTTTTATAAAAAATGTATTAAGTGAAGAAGTCAGCATGTCATTTTGGGCAAATCTGACAGAGAACCGCAACTTTTTTTCCCAAGTGTTTGAAATTTCTATCACTGTAAAAAAAAAACTCTGAAAGAAAAGAGCAAGAAGCAGAACTCAGTAAAAATTCACCCCAAACTCCATGTCTCCCATATTAACTTGCCCAGAGGAACACTGTGATGTTAAGATCAAATCCAACCTTCCATGATTAAAAAATGTAAGTAACAGGATGTATTTTAACATGTGTAGTTTTTTCCATCTGATAAATTATTTACCACCTTTTTCCTTAATGGGCATGTCTATTGAGATTAACATACAAAGTGAATGCTTTGTTAAATTATTATAATCTAAAATAATTCTAATATGCTGATCCAGCATTTATGAATAGCATTTCAAGAATCAAATGCATACGAAAGAAACTGCTAGATATAAATTTATTTTTGTCTCCACAGCTGTATGATATTACATGCAACTTTATAATTTCTTTGCCTGAATCTTTAAGCATCTAAGTGGGCTGATTTCTCAGGACAGACCTGTATCTTGCTAGACAAAGAAACCTCTTTGAACCTCCCCTCAATTTAGAGAAAAGTTCCATCTTTTTTTTATTGTCTATCAATTCACTATGTTGAACAAATTATTATCTTTCTCCATTCGTACAAGCAAACTCAAATTGCAAAAGAATGGATCACCTGTTTTCTTAATTCCTTACCTGAATCATAGGATTCATTAACATCTAAGGAGATTTCATCCTACGAGAACTCTGTTTTGTCTAGACTATAGCTCCAAATCATGCTGCCACTGGGAAGTGATTAAACACTAGATCCAGGCTAACAGCTCCTTCACCTGTACCCTTGCCAAAATCTCAGACCAGAGGTCCCTTCTCTCCATCTCTGCTGAGAAAAAAGCCCAATCACCCCCGGGTGAACAGTGAACCTTCAGGGACCCAGTAAACTGCATTTGTTCAGGAGACAAACACAAGCTGAGCTATTATTTTCATCTGCATTTTCACCAGGAGGTCAGAGCTGCTACAAATATAATTGTGCCAGTATCTATAATAATATTGCGATCATTATTTTTTTCTCATTTCACCTGAGAAGAAAATTATAAGGTTATTTTATTAGAGTTTTCAATGAGCTTGGATATTGATGTAGCATAAAAGGTGTCAGGAAATGTTACTACAAGGAAATGAAGGGACAATTGAAAGTTTCCTTCTTTTTCTCACAGAGGAAACTTGGGGCGGTGAATAAGACAAAAAGGATCCATTTGTCCTTTTGTTGAAGCCATTCTCTCATCTCAAAATGTAGATCCTACAGTTAAAAGCAGACTCTGGTCACCTATTTAAAAAGTCATATCTAGACACTTAAGATTTGAATGTGAAGTTTGCCTAGAAAATGTCTTGTTTTCAAAATGCCACTCCCAAATTTATTCTAAGTTTTCGCACGTAGCGTACTTTTAAAATTTTATAAAGACATTAATTTTTATTTTAAAACACTTAGTTCGTAAATAATTATAATTCAGTGCTACAGACCACAGGTCTTATTGGGATGGATGGTAAATAGTTCAGGCCATACAACTGTGGCAACTATTCCATTCTGGTGTTGCATCTCAAAAGGAGCCACTGATAATACTTGAATAGGCATAGATATGTTCCAATAAAACTTTATTTACAAAACGAGGCAACAGGCCAGATTTGGCCCAATGTCAAAATTTTCTGACCTCTGTTCTCAATGATCATCCTTCTGTGCTCACCAGAGCTACTCCTTAAAGCTTTTCAGTCTCAAATAGCTGTAACTCTACCTTTTCTGGGGGGTTTTTGGGGGGTTTTTTGGTTTTTTTAAATTGAAGTATAGTTGATTTACTATATCATGTTAGTTTCAGGTGTACAGCGCAGCGATTCAGTTATATATGTATATATACTTCAGATTCTCTTGCCTTATAGGTTGTTATAAAATACTGAGTAGAGTTCCCTGTGCTATACAGTAGGTCCTTATTGGTTGTCTATTTTATATATGGTAGTATGTATATGTTAATCCCAACTCCTAATTTATCCACCCCCACACTTTGGTAACCGTAAGTTTGTTTTCTATGTCTGTGAGTCTCTTTCTGTTTGGAAATAAGTTCATTTGCATCTTTTTTTTTTTTTATTTTAGATTCTACATATAAGTGATATCTTATGATATTTATCTTTCTTTGTCTGGCTTACTTCACTTAGTATGATCATCTCCAGGTCCATCCATGTTGCTGCAAATGGCATTCTTTCATTCTTTTTTATGGCTGAGTAGTATTCCATTGTGTATATGTATACCACATCTTCTTTAACCATTCATCCACCAATGGACTATGCTTTCTGTTTTCTGAGTTCTAAATCTTGCTGCCATCATTCTTTCATACCCCACGTGAAATTCTTCAGTGAATCTTCTCAGATCTCCCTTTGCACATCCAGAATATGACCATCCTCACCGAGTCCACCTCCAGAACTACATCCTTGGCCGAAGCTACCATTTACTGCAGCACACGCCTAAGGAATCTGGCTTTTGACTTTATTCCCCCTTCAGTCTTTGCTCAACACGGCAGTCAGAGGAAGACCATTAAAATACCTGTCAGACCTTTCTCTCCTCAAACCCCATCTCACACAAAGATAAGGTCTTTATAAAAAGTCAAGAGAAAGACAAATACCATATGATACCCCTTATATGTAGAATCTATAATATGACAAAAAAGAATCTATGAAACAGAAACAGAATCATGGACATAGAGAACAGACTGGTGGCTACCAAGGAGGAGGAGGTCGGAGCAGGGATGGAGTGGGAGGTTGAGGCTAGCAGATGTAAGCTATTCTATAGAGAACGGATGAACAACCAGGTCCTCCTGTAGAGCACAGGGAACTCTATTCAATCTCCTGTGATGAACCATCATGGAAAAGACTATGAAAAAGAATATAGGCACTTCCCTGGCGGTCCAGCGGTTAAGACTCTGCGCTTCCACTGCAGGGGACACGGGTTCAATCCCTGTTTGGGGAACTAAGATCCCACATGTGGCGCTGTGCAGCCAAAAAAAAAAAAAAAATACAAAAAACCAAAAACCAAAAAAAGAATGTATGTATATATAGATGTATATACATCTATCTATATATCTAAATCACTTTGCTGTACAGCAGAAACTAACACAACATTGTAAATCAACTATACTTCAATTTTTTAAAATACTGATAAGAAAAGTCAAGAGTCCATCATAGGACCTACCAGGCCCCACAGAGCGTTTCCCCGTCTCTCTCCCTACCTTCCCCTTTATCCTCACTGGCCTTGAATGCTCGCCCCACATCCCCTTTGTCTAGTTGTCCTGTTTCCATTTATTAATTCAACAGCCATCTGCAGAACATCAAGTCTGTTTATGATCGTATGTTTACTGAGATGACGATATAATGATGCCCCTTCACGCACTCTCTGCGCCTGAGTCCCGTGTGCATCTCTGTAGGAGAACATTCTTTTTGCTCCTTTTACCACCCATGGAACAACCCAAAATGCACCGTCATAAAAAAAAAAAAAAAAAGATGGGAGAGCAGAGAACATAAAAGGGAGGGAAAGGGGGGAAAGCAAAAGAAAGAAGGGAAGAAAAGGAGTGGGAAGATGGAGAAAAGGAGACAGATGGAGGTGGACACTTCTCAGAAGACCATATCCATTTAGGAAGCCAAAGTGGCTCAAATAGTTATTTCTGTCCCTCTCTCTGATGCTTCTTTTTCAACAAATATTTATTGAACATCGACCAGATGTCAAGTTGTCTTCTAGGTAGTGAGGAGACAGAAGTATATAAAGACAAACATGACCTTCCCTTAGGGACTAAACATTCCCATGAGGACAGAGATAAGTTCGCCAACAAGGTCACGAGATGATTTTGGAGTGCTAAGTGCTATGAAGGAAATAAAAAGGATGGGTGTCATAGAACTGGCAAGGAGACTGGCCAGGGGGTCACTGTGGTCACCCTGGCAAGAGATGATGCCACTGGGCTCAGGTGTTGCCAGGTGAGATGGAGTTGAAATGGTTGGATTCTGGATAGATCTTTGAGGTTCCACATGATGGTTAAATATGGAAAACCGTCACGGACGTCTCCTCGATTTTTGAGTCCTTTTTTTTATTATTAATTTCTTAAATTGGAGTATAGTTGATTTACAATGTTGTGTTAGTACAGCAAAGTGAATCAGTTACACATATACATATATCCAATCTCTTCTAGACTCCATTCCCATATAGGTCATTACAGAGCAAAAAATAGAGTTCCCTGTGTATACAGTAGGTTCCTATTAGTTATCTTTTGTATACAGTCGTGTGTATATGTCAATTCCAATCTCCCAGTTTATCCCCCCCCCCCGCCCGCCTTGGTAACCATAAGTTTGTTTTCTACACCTGTGAGTCCATTTTATTCCAAGCACATGGGAGGCGCCATTTGCTGAGACAGGGAAAACTGGTGGGAAACTTCTGTCTGTCAACACAAAGAATGGGACTTGAAGAACATTGTGAACACTGGAATGGCCCAAAGCTTAGTAAACCCTTTACAAATTAGATTTCCAAAACTCAATGCTACTGAAAGAGTTGATTAACAGGAATTTCACTCTATTAGAGGCTTGTTCTCTGAGTTACAAATGAAGCCCTTTGAACTGGAACTCCCATCAGCATCACGGCGTAATCACTCACGGACCGGGAATAAAACACATAATCAATCAGCAACAGAAAGAGAATGCACTTTGGGGGAAACACAAATCACCTCTGTCCCAATGACTGTCTAACAGTGAATGACAGTGAGGCTTTGGCTGGTCTGATGTGACGAAGGTCCGTGTGCCTTGCCTGGGACGGTGGCACCCAGGAGCTGCACCACTGAAAGGAGTGGCAACCACCCGGCAGAGCCATGGTCCTCTTCACACATGACTCCATGTGGCTATTCTTCGTCCCAGGAAAGATCTGGGACTTGGGAGATAGGAATTTGGGGGTCAGTTCAACTTCTGCCTAGCTGAGTATCATAAACAGATGCTCTCTGAATCTGGAGCAGAACAAGTAAATGACCAGGAAAAGTCACCCCCCCCCCATGCCTCAGTTTCTGCGTGAGGCTGAGCTGATTAGATGGTCTCCGATGATGCCGTCCAAATCAAATACCATCTGTCAACCTTCAGCTATTGAAATGCATCTGATTGAGACACGGATATAAATTCCATCGTCAGCAAGAGCTGAGTGTGAAAGTGAGTGAAGCAGGCCCGGTTGGGATGGGGGGGGGGGGCTGGGCAGAGAACCAGAAAATGGGGCGGCAGGGCTGGAGCATGGATTCTGGAGCCAAGCTGCCTTGGACCCTCCCAGCAGCCTCTGGGGACATCCTTGGCTGGAGTGATCGTGCCTTATTGATTTTTCATCTCCATTTGGCAGATGGTGACACTGAGGCTCAGGGATGTCCAGGGTCTTGCCCCAGGTCACACAGCCAGAAAGTGTCAAGGCAAGATTTGAACCTGTGTTTCGGTCTGACCCCAGGCCCCGATGCTCTTAACCGCTGTAATTTAGTGCTTTGCCATCTACTGTCTCTCTGATAGATCCCGTCTTTCACCTCTTCTGGTCAAACTGGCCAAGACAGCAGCTGGATCAGACCCCCCACCTCTGTTCCTCCCTCTGCCTGTATCTCATGCAAACATCCAGGGATGAAATCAATCATTCCCTCTCTAGCTCCCTCCTTCCTTTCCCAGTGAAGGAGAAGGAAGGATACAGAAGGAAAAACTGGAGAGTCCCTGTGCTCAGTGAGAGCACCATCCATTGTCAACCACCTGCCTGGAAATGTGGCCACTTGGCCACACTGGACTTTACTTCCTTTTAAAAGTTTTAGATAACAATTAAAAATTGGAAATATTTTTCATCTTCAAGTTTCTGGCTGGTCATGATATGAGGAATGTCGGGCCACCCTGGGCTCCGACTCTCACGTGAAAAGAGTGGAGCTGAGTGGCGACGCCCGCTTTCGGTGGGAATAAGCCCTGTTCTGCTGGCCCCATCGGCGCTCTGCGCTCTCACGCCCACCGCCCAGACAACCACGTGGGAACCGGGTGCTGGAGGATCTGATGTTAAGCCCAGTGACCTGTGGTATCTGCAGCACTGCAGGCACCACAGCGTTTTATAAACGTGTGACTGCGTGCCTGTCCTCAGGAGGCTTAGGATCCCAAAGACAAGAACCCTGTGGAGCTGCCGGGCGGGGGGACCCGGCCACGTGCTGCGCCTCGCGCTGTTTCCCTGGCCCTTTACCCTTTTCACCTGGGAGATGCAGACTGATGGCCTCCTCCCTGGGGACGATGCCTCATTACCAGCAGCTTCGCTTCGGCTCTGACGTGTGACCGCCCCGAGCGGCAGCGCATCCCCCCGCCCCCAAGCGGCAGCGCACCCGCCCCCCCCAGCGGCAGCGCATCATCCCCCCGAGGAGGACGCGGCAGGGTCGTCCTCAGTTTATTTCATCCTTCTCTAAAGCAATTCCACACACACACACACACACACACACAGAATTCTGTTCCTGGGCACAAAGTCCTTTTGACATCACTGATGCCAAGAACTGTGTCCTTCATCCGTCCTGGTTCCCACCCCCGTGCCTGGCACACGGGCAGGTGTGTGAAGGAATGACCGACAACCTACCCCTTAAACCGGAACCGCGCGCTACGGTTTCTACAGAAGGTTGGGATTATGGTGGATGAACCACTGGACTAACCTCATTTATCCTCGAGATCACATTACAGTGGGAATAAAGGAATTCAAATGTAATCCCCCAACAGCACCAAAAAGAGGCCATCGGCAGATAAAAGGCATGCACCATCTCTGAGGATGGAAAGCAGCAGATGGCCGGGGGTAACGGATGAAGCAGATGAGGCAAGCAGGACCGGCTTCCCGTAGTCAGAGAGTTGACAGTGAAGGGACGTAGCAACTAGGCTCCACGGAGGGCATGGACGTTACAGACTTTAACAATGTAAAACTTGCAAAACCAGATGGGGGAAATGGCAAGAAATCTCAGCGTGCCGTTTCTTCTACTTTCAAATCAAGGAGCCGACGTCACCGGCTAAAATTGTGTCATGGAAGAAATAGAGACGGTGTGGCGATGGACGTGGAGGCGACAATAGCAGCTATAGTGACAGTAATAAGAATAATAGTAATAATAATAATCGTTCCAAACCTTGGTTTGTTTTTTTCCACAAACTTTTCTTTCTTAAATGTACCAAAGTAGTTTAAAAATAAAAATCTCTTCTTGTCAGCTAGCTTTTCTATTTTTGCTCATTTCTTTTATGAAATACAACTCTACTTGGATTCTTTGTCCTCTTTATCTGTAAATAATTTAACACCTTCACGAATAAAATACAGCTTTAGAGTAGGATTTCGTTGCTATAAAATATGGTGTCCAACCACCGTCTACTTATCCAGCCAGCCACTCCTCTCGCTGTGGATTCATGGATGTACACCGCCCCGAATGATGATTCTCCAATATAACTAATGTCATATGGGGGGTGTTGGGATTTGGGCTTTTTTATTATGTTTAACATTTTTTATAATGACTATGTATTACTTCACATTAAAATGATAAAGCCTTTCGAGAAAAGCAGCCACTCGCAGGCTCCATCCAGCCGCAGGGCGGGCGGTGATGCTGGCGGAGAGGCCGCACCTGTCCAAGGGGCCGGAGGCCGCGGGCAAGGTGTGAGCCAGGTGCGTCTCAGGTGCTGTGCTGAGCGCTGGCTGGGGCTGCGGGAGGGGCCTTCATTTCTCACACTTGAGGCGACCGGGACTCGCAAGTGAGCAAAGGGCTGGATGAAGCAGTCAGCTGACTGGGGAGAAGACTGGGCCCGGGGGGCAGGTGTGTTCGGGAGCCTTCTGGGGGAGGGGAGCGCAGGCCCAGCGCGGCCACGAGCTGGTCGGTCTGTGAGCGCCATCTAGTGGGCACCCCGGGGACTGCCGCCTGTGGTCCCCTCTCCTCGGAGAAAGAGCTCAAGCCAATCAAAAACGCCATCCTGGCAGTTTGCAAAATTAAAGTTATTTAGAAAAAGATGTGCTGGACTCTGCGATAAGCTATGCAAAGAAAAAAAAACATCGCAACATTTATTTGCCGTTTCTCTCAGGCGGCGCCGCTGTACAGCTGCCCTGGGGGGAGGGGAGGGACTTCGACAATTACAAGCTGCATCTAGTCCCGGGGTCACGTGACAATGCCACCCCGTTATATTTTTAATTTCACCACTATTCTTAAGTGTCTCCCGTTTAATCGTGCTGGCATACTAATAAAAAACAAAGTTGATGACATCTATGATATTCTTACATTGTAACAAGAACTGTACATATGTTGCCTTATTTCATCCTCAGAGTAACCTGTTGAGGTTGTCCTATTACCCCCTTGACAGAGAAGGAAAGCAGGGCTCCAGAAGGATAAGGAGCTGTCTTAGATCCCATGGCGTCGGTAAATGTCCTCACTTGGCCACACAGGCAGCCTCATTTTCCCAGCTGCGGAGAAGGCGGGACTGTTCCTCTATTGATGAGCACGGAGGGGCAGAGAAACTTTGTAGGCAGGGCCCAGGTTTGGCATTTCTAAGCAGAATCCCTAAATTAAAGGAGAACCAGGTGGATTTGGGAGAGAGTTGATGTCTCTCAGCGCTCATAAACATCTGCATATTTATGACTCCACCTTGTGATAAATAACTCAGTTTCTCCCTCAACAGTCAAGGTGATTTTTTTTTTTTCAAAAGGAAAATTATTTGCTCAGAATACAGCCTCCTGATGATGATCTTACCACCTCTGAGGGCGAGTCAAACAGAAACATAAAACCCTTCACGTCATCGCTCTCAACTTTGTCATTCAGGGCTCATCACCCAACAGAACGGAACAATTCCTGAGTAGGAGTCTTTGATGTATGTGCCGCCTGACGGGCTTTTCTTGTGAGATACGTCATAAATATTAATGGTATTGACAAAGCCTTAGAAATTTGTCATGTCACCTTCCTGCAACAGAAACACCCACAATTCTGTCACTTTGTTCCTCCGACTGACAGCCACCACTTTCTTTCCTGAACTCGTTCAGCTGGGTCTGTGTTTTTCCCATCACCTTCACAAACTCTCCATCAGCAAAGGTTTTCCGGAGTGGACACAGGTCACCTGAATTCAACCTCTCAATGGGTTTTGCCTTTTTCTTTTTGATTTTGACTTTCGCCTGCGTTCTGCTCTGCAGCCCTTGGTATTCCTCGGTTTTCGATTGTGGGCTAGTATATGGCATAACCTCACCCTCTCCCCACCCCCCGTTAAGTGAACACAGAAGTAACAGTTTTGCTGAATGTGTTCACTGGTGTCCACGTGCTGGGTTATTGGCTGTGGGCAGCTGAACCGCCCTGGACACTTCCAAGTGCAGAGGTTCTACAGCAGCAGTTACAAAGTGCAGGGTTTCAAGACCCTCCAAGAATGATGGTTAATGCTGGTATTTGCACAGAGTATTCACTGGATGACTTGGGCTCAGGAAGGGAAGGAACAAACCTGCTGATAGAAGACAATTTTCAGTACGTCGAATGGGACGGCTCAAGGTGCTGGTCCAGCAGCCTGAACGCCTAACGTAAGTCTGTAGATTAAAAACCACATGATGGTGGGGACTTCCCTGGCAGTCCAGTGCTTAAGAATCCGAGCTCCCAATGCAGGGGGCACCGGTTTGATCCCTGGTGGTTGGGGAACTAAGATCCCGAATGCTGCCCAGTGGGGCAAAATAAAAATAGAATAGAATTTTTAAAAAGGACCTGACAGCGAATCACTTACAAGCACACTGCCCTAGCCACAGGCTGCCTCTGCCCTTCAGGCATGATTTCTCCTCCTTCAGTGCTGTCTGGGTTTCTTGCTTCTCTGGGGAGGCCAGTTTTACGTGTGCTGTGAACACTGCATTTCAGAGCTGAGTTTTACTTAGGAGGCTCTCTAGAGCGAGCACGGGCTTGCACGTGGTTTGAGTTACCCAGTGCTGGGGTGGCGGTGTGTGTTACAGGGCATTGCTGGGTTCACTGTGAACACTGGCTGTGCCGCGGCTGCAAGTTAATGGAGCTATTCAATAAAGGGAGATCAAAGTAGGCGGTGTTGCTTCTTAACTTGGTTAATTTTTAATCAGCTCTTCTGGCTGTCTCCAAATTCCATCAACTGCTGAATGGTAGCCTTCTAGAAGATTCTGCCTACTGTAGCTACAGTTAACGGACTTCTGTATACTTGTTTTACTTTTTACAATTAATCTTCTTATGCTGAAGTAACTATAGACGCGTGGAAAGTTGAAAGATGGGAAAAAGAATCTTGTGTACACTGCCCCCAACGGTGACATCTTACGTAGCCAAGTACTATACATAAAGCCAGAAAACTGACTTCGGTAACGTTACTGTTTGTTTGTTTGTTTTTATTGGAGTAGAGTTGATTTACAGTGTTGTGTTAGTTTCAGGTGTACAGCACAGTGATTCAGTTTATAAATAGACGGATAGATAGAGAAATAGATATATATACCCACTCTTTCTCAGAAATTTTTCGTTTATAGGTTATTACAAAATATCGAGTATAGTTCCCTCTGCTGTACAGTGGTATATGGTATATGTTAAGCCCACCCTCCTAGTTTATTCTTTCACCCCTTTCCTTTTGGTAACTGACATTGGTAACATGACTGTTAACTTGACTACAGACCTTATTCAACTTCCAACATTTTTTAACCTGCATTCATTGGTGTGTATACGTGTGCATTTCTATGCAATTCAATCCCGTATACAGATCTGTGGACCCAACAGTAAATTAGATGCAGAACTCTGTCATCGTTACAAAGGATCTCTGTGACGTTGCCCATTTGTAGCCACACCCACCAACCACCCGACCTTCTGCCCATTTCCCCTGGCTACGACTCATCCCTCCTCCGTGTCTGTTGTTTTTTCATTTCAAGAATGGTACATAGAGACTTCCCTGGTGGTCCAGTGGGTAAGACTCCATGCTTCCAACACAGGGGGCAAGGGTTTGATCCCTGGTTGGGGAACTAAGATCCCACATGCTGCGTGGCATGGTCAATAAAATAATATAAAATTAAATTAAAATAAAAATAATTTAAAATAAAATATATTAAATCCCCCTTAAAAAATGGTACATAAAAGGAAACTTAGGGTATGTACCCCTTTCAGATTGGTATTTGTTTTTCACTAAGCAGGACTCCTGCATGTCCATCAAAGCATTTCTTTGTCCCTAGTTATGTCTTTGCCTCACAAATTGGTACTCCACGGTATGGATGTATCAGCCTATGTTCCATTCAACTACTAAAGGACACTTGGGCTATTTTCCTGTATTTTTCCAGTACAAATAAATCTATGCATAAACATTTATATTCAGGTTTTCGTGTGAACACAGATTTTCATTTCTATGTGTTAAATGCCAAAGAGTGTGATGATTACTGGGTTGTCTGGTGAGTGAATGTTTAGTTTTGTGAGAAACTCTCACATTGTTTTCCAGAGTAGCTACACCGTTTTACGTTCCCTCCGTTGATGTAAGAGAGAAGCGGTTTCTCTGCACCCTCACCAGCATTTGGTATCAGTGTGCTCTAGTTTAGCCCATTCTAAGAGGTGTGTAGGGTGTTTCATTGTGGTTTTAATTTGCTTTTCCCTAATGGCAAACGACGTTGAACATCTTTTCATGTGTTTATTTCTCATCCATAGCTTCTCCTTGGGAAAATACCTACGTCTTTCACCCATACTCCAATAGGATTTGTTGTCGTCGTTGTTTTTCTGCTGAGTTTTGTGAGTTCTTTATATTGGGTTGGCCAAAAAGTTACAGGCAAAACCCGAACGAACTTTTTGGCCAGCCCAATATGTAAGGGCCCCTTGGCCCAGAATTTTTTGTGCTTGGCTGAATTTTTTGTCTCTTTTCGCCTTAAAGGCCAGCTTTTAGAGAGGCCTCTCCTGACCACCTGGCTAAATGATTTCCTCCTTTTCTCGCTCTCATAGATCACATCACAGTCTGTAATTCATGCTTACCTGTTTGCTTCCCTATTGGATCACAAGCACTTTGCTTGTTTGCTCAGCAGGTGTTTCTCCAGCACCTAGTGTGGTGCCTCGTACACAGCTGGCGCTCAGTGAACGGTCTGTCTACAAGCAGAACCCTCGCTGGCCAGCTGGATGAGACCCACTTGCCTCGAGCAGGACCCCAACTCTCCCACTTGGCCTTCTTCAGGCTGCTCAGAGCTACACGCCCTTCCCCTCAACACCTGCTCCTCTGTCACTTCCCAAGGCCGTTACCTGCAGCAGCTCACAGCTTAGTGCATCTTTGGGCTGTTGCCAGAGATGCATTCTGTACGTCCTCCACCGGGTACTCCACCTGCCAGGTGATCTGCTGGGCGCCAGCCGGGCCACTGCTGTTGTCAATTCCAAAGTCCACCTGCAAGTTCTCATAGAAGGAGCCATTTGTTCCTGAAAACAAACACACAGTAAAGTGCAGTTTAAAACCTGAGACTCAGCAGAATGTCAAGAACGCGATAAATGGCCACATTCCTCTTTGTCAACCCAAAGAAGGCTCGCCAGGTCCAACAGGTCACAGGCGGTGTTGACAGAGCCTGATTCACAGGCTGCCCACAGACGGCCCACACCTCCTACTGGACAGGCCATCCGTCTTCAGGGCCCTGTCTTTCCCTGAATGAGCAGCTCGGACAGCACTGCATCTCTGGGCACTGTCACCGCTCAGTCCTCCCCACCGCTCAGTCCTCCCCACGCCTGCGGACGCCACGATCCAGGTAGCACACACGGGACGTGGCCTGACACCGTCACCTAGGGCCACCATTACTCCCATCGTGAGGCACAGCCTGGATTCTGGCTGTTTCTACGTCTACTTGCTTACCTGTGTGGCTGTGGACCCATGGTGCAAACTCTGAGCTTTAGAATTTGGGGAGAACATTGGTGCCTACGTGGGCTTGTGAAAGCATCGTGAGACCAAGGATGGGAAAGGACCCCATAAGGTGCCTCGTCCGTGACATCAACTATGAGCTACATGAATAAGGAGCTACGCCGGGTTCTTCATGTCCTCAGCCTGCAACGGGATGGGATGGGATGTAAGAAATCCCCCATGAATAAGGAGCTACGCCGGGTTCTTCATGTCCTCAGCCTGCAATGGGATGGGGTGGGATGTAAGAAATCCCCCATGAATAAGGAGCTACGCCGGGTTCTTCATGTCCTCAGCCTGCAATGGGATGGGGTGGGATGTAAGAAAACCCCCACCTGGAATGGAAGTTGGTGCAGCCACTGTGGAAAACAGCATGGAGGTTCCTCAGAAAACTAAAAATAGAACTACCATATGAACCAGCAATCCCACTCCTGGGCATGTATCTGGACAAAACTAATAATTCAAAATGATACACGCACCCCTATGTTCATAGCAGCACTGTTCACAATAGCCAAGACATGGAAGCAACCTAAATGTCCATCGACAGAGGAATGGATAAAGAAGATATGGTACATATATACAATGGAATACTACTCGGCCATAAAAAGGAATGAGATAAAGCCATTTGCAGCAACATGGATGGACCTAGAGATGATCCTATTAAATGAAGTAAGTCAGAAAGAGAAAGACAAATACAATATGATATCACTTAAATGCAGAATCTAAAAAAATGACACAAACGAACCTATCTATGAAACAGAAACAGAATCACGGACACAGAGAACAGACTGGTGGTTGCCGGGGGCGGGGGCGGGTTGGGGGAGGGATGGAGTGGGAGTTTGGGGTCAGCAGATGTAAGCTGTTCTATATAGGACGGATAAACAACAAGGTTCTACTGTATAGCACAGGGAGTTATATTCAATATCCTGTGATAAACCATCATGGAAAAGAATATTTTTTAAATGTATATATATGTATATCTGAATGACTTTGCTGTACAGCAGAAATTAACACAACACTGTAAATCAACTATACTTCATAAAAATAAATAAATTAATAATAAATAAATAAAAAGAACCCCCCGCCTGCCTTCATTCATGGAGTGACAACACTGTACGTGTGTTTGGAGGAGGGGGGAGAAGGCGGACGGGGCACATGTACGGGGCAGCGTCCTTCTCAGCACCTTTCTGCATAGGGGGAGCCTCTCATCATGGACATGGACTTGTAAATCGCAGGCTGACTCCTGCACTGAACAGAGAGTTCAAACAAAAAGCCACCCAGCACAGGATTTGTGAATGACTTCTGTTGCGTAAGTCTCTGTGCATCACTGTGTTTCTAGCTTTACCCAGATCCAAGGAATATGACAGCAAGGACCTTTATTCTGGTTTCTGTGGGAAGGAATGGGGGAGGCAGAGTAAGCAGGCTTAGGTTCCACTAATTCGAACCATTTCAGAGGACCTGGGACAAAAAGACTGTCCGGGTTGCCTGGCACCTGGCCCTGGGGTGATGAAGGTGGGTGGAGAGTGGCCCTGAGTGTGAGAGCTCAGTAAGGGAAGTGGTTGGGGCAGAGGCTCCAGAGGGACTGGGTTTTCCTTGCAAAGCACCCTTCAGGGCTTCCTACTATCTTAGAAATTGGCTGATCTTGGGAAGGGCGGTCCCTTCCATGTCAGCAAGGGCCCAGATGTCAAAGCATCAAGACACAGAAAACAAAAGATGTGGGTACCACAGCCGAACCCACCAGTCTGTCTTCAGGGACCCCTTCCAGCCATCATTTCTCAGCTTATCACTCACAGTGACAGTAGAGGTTGTTTTGTAAAGGAAAAGGGAGAGAGATACACAGAGAGAAAAACTTTCCTTGCTCTCTAATGATCTAATGATTATGTCCTCTAATAGATTATTTTACTCTGATGGATTTCAGGACGTGCTGAGGCTGAGATGACAAAGGTTCTCCTACTTTGCATAGTCCTGGAAATGGGACGAGAGGTTGCTTCTGGTATTTGGGACTATTTTTTTTCTTTCTTTTTTTTTTTAGTGCTTTTCCCTGAGCATTAAACTTAAGAGCTGACCAAAAACAAGGTAAATACTTTGATGTATTTACCAAATCCAAAAGCCATTCAAATACTTTGAATGATGACTTACATCGAACGAACCCAAAGCATCCTTGACTTCATGTCCCAAATGACCCTCATCCACAAGGTAACTTGTTCAACCTCTGACTTTGTCTGTAGACAGTAACTTTATGAGAACAAAAGTGTGTCTGTGTGGTTCCCCGTTTGTCTGCAGACAGTAACTTTATGAGAACAAAAGTGTGTCTGTGCGGTTCCCGGTTCCATCTTCAAGGGCTGGCATGGTGCCTGGCGATTGCAGGAACTCCTTCAGTATTTGTTTAATTAATTAAATATCCTCAAAGTTCTGGCAGAACGTCCTGTAAAATTCTGGGGATGTAATGTACATTCTGGGAGGCAAGGAACTACCAGTCAACTGAGTCTTGAACTATATTCTTGTGCTTGGCTGGTAAGTATACTTAGATACACTTTCCTTCCCAGGAGAGGCTTGTGTCTCTCCTATTAGAACGTTAGTTCTCTGGTGGGGGAAGGGATAGTAGGGAGTTTAAGACTGACGTGTACACCCTGCTATATTTAAAATGGACAACTAATAAGGACTTACTATATAGCACAGGGGACTCTGCTCAATATTATGTAACAACCTAAATGGAAAAGAGTTTGAAAAAGAATGGATACATGTACATGTATAACTGAATCACTTTGCTGTACACCTGAAACTAACACATTGTTAATCAACTCTACTCCAACATAAAATAAAAAGTTAAAAAAAAAATAAAGGCACTCCAAAAATTACAATAAAGGGGAAAGCAAAGAACATTGGCTGTCAACTGCAGGCAGTTTTGGGAATATCTGGCCATGCGTGGAGATGAGTTTGGGAGTCGCAGTTTGGGTAACACTACTAGTGGGTAGAGACCGGAGATGCTGCTAAATATCTTATGAAGGACACGACAGCTGCCTCACACCCTCTGTGATCATTTTCTGGCTCAAAATGTTAATGGTACCAGGGCTGAGAAACCCTACACTGAACTGTAAGTTTTTCAAAGGCAGAGCCTGTTATTAGCACCTTCGTCATTCCAGGGTTTAGCTTAGTAACTGGTAGGTTTATTTGGTCAGTAATTTTTTTTTTTTTTTTTTTTTTGGCCGCACCGCGGTTTGTGGGATCTTAGTTCCCTGACCAGGGATTGAACCCAGGTCCTCGGCAGTGAAAGCGTGGAGTCCTAACCACTGGACCTCCAGGGAATCCCCTGCTCAGTAATATTTACTGAGCACCCACTAAGTGCCAGAAGATGGAAATACAGATGCAGCTGCAAAAGAGATGCAGTGCCTGCCTTAGCAATCATGTAAATTAACCACAAATAGCAGTAACTGTTATCACTAAAATCAAACAGAGGAGTTTAATTTGCATTAAAAAGTTAAACAGCAAATTAAAACCACAAGGAGATACCATGACACACCTATCAGAATGGTTAAAATTAAAGATAGATAGATAGATAGATATGATGGATGGATAGATAGATAGATAGAACCAAATGCTGTCAAGGGCTCAAAGAAAATGAATCACTTATAAACCTATATATGAAGGTTCATAGCAGCTTTATTTGAAACAGCCCCAAACTAGAACATTGCTCAAATACAACGGTTATAAAAACTGTAGTATGTACATTCATACCAGGGAACACCAAGAAACAAAAAGGAGCAGCATTGATACAAGCAACAGCTGGGATGGATCTCAAGGGACCATTGTAGAGGTAAAGGACAGATTCATGGCTGCAAGGTGCTACGGCCTGAATGTCTGAGTCTCTCACAGATTCCTGTGTTGAATCCTAACCCCCAAGGTGATGGTGTTAGGAGGTGGGGTCTTTGGGAGGTGATCAGATCACGAGGGTGCAGCCCCCATGAGTAGCATTAGTGCCCTTACAGAGACCCCAGAGAGCTCCCGAGCCCCCTCTGCGATGTGTAGTTACAGGGAAAGCTTGCATCGCCAAATCTCTCTTGTTTGGTGGATTCTGCTGTTATTATTTTAATCTCAAATACAGTTTTCCAGCATGTGTACTCTACAAAATTTCCCATCTGACTCTTTAATGATCTCCTAACAAGTAATCCATCCCCTTGCCCTACTTTCCAACCACAGGAAAATAATCTTTTTCCTCTCTCTCTCACGCTCTTTTTTTTTTTTTTAAGTAAAATTTACCTTGTGACTTTATTTTTGCTTTGCCAACACTTCCCAGAGCTGAAAACAATAAATCTTGATAATGAACAAACACTCTGCTTTCTTCTGCTTTCTTGGCTGCCAGATCCACAGCTATTTCTCATGATAACAACTCACACTCACTTCCAGCCTAGCTGATTTTATCAGCAGCATCATGACCAAGTCCTGACACAGCTAAGACAACTGCTGTAATGATTTTTTTCTTTGCCTCTATCTTTCTGATAATATCCCAAACCTCCCCAGAAAGTGATGGTTCAAAATTATTTAAAATGAACTCCCTAAATACAATTTTTGGAAGTTGTCTTTCTTTTTGTTTCCTCCTGTTATTGCTCTTGATAAAAAATACTTATTATGTAGAAAGACTTATGGAATCCATCTCCCTAAGTTAGAAAAACATCCTAGTCTGGGTGACTTAAGCAATGATGTAGTATGAGCTGGCAACATGCACAGGGGAAGGGCTTTCAGATCTTGTTAACTCTCCTTAAGGATTCTGGGGTAAAAATTTGGGGGTGAATATTCATGGGTCTGTGGGTTTGTCTTAGAGCAGAGCTGGGGATTTCTATTTTTAATTGTATACTGTAGTATCACTTTTTGAATAAAAATAATACACTCTCAGGATTCAAAAGCCTAAAAGAAGATAACTGAAAATTCTCCCTTTCATTGTTACACTCCAAACCATCAGCCCAACAGAATTTTGATTCGTTTTCTCATTGGTCCTCCACAGATAGTCTGGGCACCTACAAGCCTGAACATGAGTGATTCTTTTTGCCTGGTTTTTACAGAAACGGTGTACATTGCACATTCTGTTCTGCCTCTAGAATATCTGATCTCTCACCCAAAGGGAAAGGAGAGCTCTGGTCATTCTCTCCTTGGCAATGAAGTGCTATGGTCTGGAAGTGAGGTCAGAACAAGTCACATGGCCCCATCTGACCACGGGCTCCAGCAAGGACCATCCTTCTGCGAGTCCAGAGGGGAAGGGGTGAGCCACGCTCAGGACTTGGGAACGAGGCAGCCCTGGCTGAGGCAGGAACTGTCCGGGAGGATAAAATTTCCTCTACACTACAGGTTCTCTGGCTGGTCTGAGAATTAAATTGACATGAGACAGATGAACAGGAGAAAATCAAACTTTAATAACCTATATATATATGAGGGAGATCCAGGAAAACTGAGCGACTTGCCAACGTGGCTAAACCCTCACCTTAAATACCATCTTCAGCTAAAGACAAAAGAAGATGCTGAGGTTAGAGGAAGGCAATTCACTTGGAGATGGAGAAGCAAATGTTTAGTAACTAAATGTTTGCTGGACCAGACAGAGACAAGGGGACACAGAGTGGACTCTGATCTCTAGGTCCTGTTTCCCCACCACCACACCTAGTCCATATTCCTTGCAGACATCTCCGGTGATAGCTCTATTCTGGGACTAGGCCCTCTGTCTAAATTTTTTAGGCAGTTAGAGGGAAGATCAAAGTTTCTTTGTGTGAGTCTTATGGGCCTTGATGGCTTTCAGCTCAAAACAATTTGCATGCCAAAGAAATATTTTGTAGTGGCAAATTCTGTTCCCTTCTAGAACTGTTATGCACTATTGGTGAGAATGTAAAGTGGTACAGCCGCTATAGAAAACATTATAGTGATTCCTCAAAAAATTAGAATTACCATCGGATCCAGCAAAATTCCACTCCTGGTTTGATACCAAAAGGAATTGAAAGCAAGGTCTCAAAGAAATACATGTACACTCATATGCACAGTGAAGCAGGAGGGAAGGGGTCGGGGCACAACCTTGAAAAGAATGATATAGCCACAGGACAAGCCAAAAACTGGTGAGAACCGACGAGGTCCAAGATGGCAGACGATCCTACTTCCGGTGGACCTGGAGCCTCATTATACGCTCATTGTAATGCATTAGCAACTATATGACACACCCACCAGCGCCATGACAGTTCGGAGGCCGACCATGAAACGCCAGAAAGTGGGCGGTGGCCCAATTCCTGGGAATCCCTGCCCCTTCCCCCAAATAATTGGAATACTCCTCCCACCCAGCCAATGAAATGACCAGCCCATTAAAACTAACCACACCATATTTCTGGGCTCTCTCACTTTCTGAGATGGCCCACACTCTGCCTGTGGAGTGTGTTTCTCTCCAAGTAAATCCATTTCTTACCGATCACTTAGTCTCCCAATTCTTTCTCGACAAAGCAAGAAACTTAAATTCACCAGGAACAACAGCAGCGTTATTCACGAGAGATAAAACATGGATGCAACCCAAGTGTCCTTGGAGACCCATGGATGGATTAGCAAAATGTGGTCTGTCCATACAATGGAATATTATTAGCCTTAAAAAGGAGGGAGGGCTCTTTGGTGGGGCTAATGGCGGGCTCTGGGAGGGTTCACGCCAAGGGGTACTTCCCAGAACTTCTGCTGCCAGTGTCCTTGTCACTGCGGTGAGCCACATCCACCCCCCGTCTCTGCAGGAGATGCTGCAACACTAGCAGGGAGAGGAATGGTGTGTACTGAAGTAACAGACCTCTGTTGACCAACCGTGTGGCTGACAAGGTCTTGATGCTCCGACCGGGTGTCAGGCCTGAGCCTCTGAGATGGGAGACCCAAGTTCAGGATATTGGTCCACCAGAGACCTCCCAGCCCCACATAATATCAAATGGTGAAAGCTCTCCCAGAGATCTCCATCTCAATGCTAAGACCCAGCTCCACTCAATGACCAGCAAGCTACAGTGCTGGACACCCTATGCCAAACAACTAGCAAGACAGGAACACAACCCCACCCATTAGCAGACAGGCTGCATAAAATCATAATAAGGTCACAGACATCCCAAAACACACCACCAGATGCAGTCCTGCCCACCAGAAAGACAAGATCCAGCCTCATCCACCAGAACACAGGCACCAGTCCCCTCCACCAGGAAGCCTACACAATGCACTGAACCAACTTTACCCACTGGGGGCAGACACCAAAAACAATAGGAACTACGAATCTGCAGCCTGAGAAAAGGAGACCCCAAACACAGTAAGATAAGCAAAATGACAAGACAGAGAAATCCACAGCAGATGAAGGAGCAAGATAAAAACCCATCAGACCAAACAAATAAAGAGGAAATAGGCAGTCTACCTGAAAAAGAATTCAGAGTAATGATAGTAAAGATGATCCAAAATCTTGGAAATAGAATGGAGAAAATACAAGAAACATTTAACAATGACCTAGAAGAACTAAAGAGCAAACAAACAATGATGAACAACACAATAACTGAAATTAAAAATTCTCTAGAAGGAATCAATAGCAGAATAACTGAGGCAGAAGAACGGATAAGAGACCTGGAAGATAAAATAGTGGAAATAACTACCAAAGAGCAGAAGAAAGAAAAAAGAATGAAAAGAATCGAGGACAGTCTCAGAGACATCTGGGACACCATTAAATGCACCAGTATTTGAATTATAGAGGTCCCAGCAGAAGAAGAGAAAAAGAAAGGGACTGAGAAAATATTTGAAGAGATTATAGTTGAAAACTTCCCTAATATGGGAAAGGAAATAGTTAATCAAGTCCAGGAAGCACAGAGAGTCCCATACAGGATAAATCCAAGGAGCAACACGCCAAGACACATATTAATCAAACTATCAAAAATTAAATACAAAGAAAAAATATTAAAAGCAGCAAGGGAAAAGCAACAAATAACATACAACGGAATCCCCATAATGTTAACAGCTGATCTTTCAGCAGAAACTCTGCAAGCCAGAAGGTAGTGGCAGGACATATTTAAAGTGATGAAAGGGAAAAACCTACAATCAAGATTACTCTACCCAGCAAGGATCTCACCCGATTCGACAGAGAAATTAAAACCTTTACAGACAAGCAAAAGCTAAGAGAATTCAGCACCACCAAACCAGCTGTACAACAAATGCTAAAGGAACTTCTCTAGGCAGGAAACACAAGAGAAGGAAAAGACCTACAAAAACAAACCCAAAACAATTAAGAAAATGATAATAGGAACATACATACAGGTAATTACTTTAAATGTAAATGGATTAAATGCTCCCACCAAAAGACATAGACTGGCTTAATGGAAACAAAAACAAGACCCATATACATGCTGTCTACAAGAGACCCACTTCAGACCTAGGGACACTACAGATTGAAAGTGAGGGGATGGAAAAAGATATTCCATGCAAATGGAAATCAAAAGAAAGCTGCAGTAGCAATTCTCATATCAGACAAAATAGACTTTAAAATAAAGACTATTAAAAGAGGCAAAAAGGACAATGCACAATGATCAAAGGATCAATCCAAGAAGAAGATATAACAATTGTAAATATTTATGCACCCAACATAGGAGCACCTCAATACATAAGGCAAATGCTAACAGCCGTAAAAGGGGAAATTGACAGTAACACAATCATAGTAGGGGACTTTAACACCCCACTTTCACCAATAGACAGAGCATCTAAAATGGAAATAAATAAGGAAACACAGCTTTAAATGATACATTAAACAAGATGGACTTAATTGATATTTATAGGACATTCCATCCAAAAACAACAGAATACACTTTCTTCTCAAGTGCTCGTGGAACATTCTCCAGGATAGAGCGTATCTTGGGTCACAAATCAAGCCTTGGTAAATTTAAGAAAATTGAAATTGTATCAAGACTCTTTTCCAACCGCAACGCTATGAGACTAGATATCAGTTACAGGAAAAAATCTGTAAAACATACAAACACATGGAGGCTAAACAATACACTACTACATAACCAAGAGCTCACTGAAGAAATCAAAGAGGAAATTAAAAAAATACCTAGAAACAAATGACAATGAAAACACGACAACCCAAAATCTATGGGATGCAGCAAAAGCAGTTCTAAGAGGGAAGTTTAGAGCAATACAATCCTACCTCAAGAAACAAGAAACATCTCAAATAAACAACCTAACCTTACTCCTAAAGCAATTAGAGAAAGAAGAACAAAAACACCCAAAGTTAGCAGAAGGAAAGAAATCATAAAGATCAGCTCAGAAATAAATGAAAAAGAAATGAAGGAAACGATAGCAAAGAGCAATAAAATTAAAAGCTAGTTCTTTGAGAAGATAAACAAAATTGATAAACCATTAGCCAGACTCATCAAGAAAAAAAGGGAGAAGACTCAAATCAACAGAATTAGAAATGAAAAAGGAGAAGTAACAACTGACACTGCAGAAATACAAAGGATCATGAGACATTATACAAGCAACTATACGCCAATAAAATGGACAACCTGGAAGAAATGGACAAATTCTTAGAAAAGCGCAACCTTCCTAGACTGAACCAGGAAGAAATAGAAAATATAAACAGAACAATCACAAGCAGTGAAATTGAAACTGTGATTAAAAATCTTCCAACAAACAAAAGCCCAGTGCCAGATGGCTTCCCAGGCGAATTCTACCAAACATTTAGAGAAGACTTAACACCTATCCTTCTCAAAATCTTCCAAAATATAGCAGAGGGAGGAACAAGCCAAACACATTCTACAAGGCCACCATCACCCTGATACCAAAACCAGACAAAGATGTCACAAAAAAGGAAAACTACAGGCCAATATCAGTGATGAACATAGATGCAAAAATCCTCAACAAAATGCTAGCAAACAGAATCCAGCTGTAGACTAAAAGGATCACACACCATGATCAACTGGGGTTTATCCCAGGAATGCAAGGATTCCTCAATATACGCAAATCAATCAATGGGATAAACCAAATTAACAAACTGAAGCAGAAAAACCATATGCTCATCTCAATGGACGCAGAAAAAGCTTTAAATAAAATTCAACACCCATTTATGATAAAACCTCTCCAGAAAGTAGGCATAGAGGGAACCTACCTCAACATAATAAAGGCCATATATGACAAACCCACAGCAAACATCTTTCTCAATGGTGAAAAACTGAAACCATTTCACTAAGATCAGGAACAAGATGAGGTTGCCCACTCTCACCACTATTATTCAATATAGTTTTGGAAGTTTTAGCCACAGCAATCAGAGAAGAAAAAGAAATAAAAGGAATCCAAATTGGAAAAGAAGAAGTAAAACTGTGACTGTTTGCAGATGACATGATACTATACATAGAGAATTCTAAAGATGCTACCAGAAAACTACTAGGGCTAATCAATGAATTTGGTAACGTAGCAGGATACAAAAATAATGCACAGAAATCTCTTGCATTCCTATACACTAATGATGAAAAATCTGAAAAAGAAATTAAGGAAATACTCCTATTTACCATTGCAACAAAAAGAATAAAATACCTAGGAATAAACCTACCTAAGGAGACAAAAGACCTGCATGCAGAAACCTATAAGACACTGATGAAAGAAATTAAAGATGATACAAACAGATGGAGAGATAAACCATGTTCTTGGATTGGAAGAATCAACATTGTGAAAATGACTATACTACCCAAAGCAATCTACAGATTCAATGCAATCCCTATCAAACTACCAATGGCATTTTTCACAGAACTAGAACACAAAATTTCACAATTTGTATGGAAACACAAAAGACCCCAAATAGCCAAAGCAATCTTGAGAAAGAAAAACAGAGCTGGAGGAATCCGGCTCCCTGACTTCAGACTATACTACAAAAGCTACAGTAATCAAGACAGTATGGTACTGGCACAAAAACAGAAATATAAATCAATGGAACAGGATCGAAAACCTAGAGATAAACCCATACACATATAGTCAACTTATTTTTGATAAAGGAGGCAAGAATATACAATGGAGAAAAGACAGCGTCTTCAATAAGTGGTGCTGGGAAAACTGGACAGCTACATGTAAAAGAATGAAATTAGAACACTCCATAACACCACACACAAAAATAAACTCAAAATGGATTAAAGACCTAAATGTAAGGCCAGACACTATAAAACTCTTAGAGGAGAACATAGGCAGAACACTCTATGACATACATCACAGCAAGATCCTTTTTGACCCACCTCTTAGAGAAATGGAAATAAAAACAAAAATAAACAAATGGGACCTAATGAAACTTAAAAGCTTTTGCACAGCAAAGGAAACCATAAACATGATGAAACGACAACCCTCAGAATGGGAGAAAATATTTGCAAACGAAGCAACGGACAAAGGATTAATCTCCAAAATATACAAGCAGCTCATGCAGCTCAATATCCAAAAAACAACCCAATCCAAAAATGGACAGAAGACCTAAATAGACATTTCTCCCAAGAAGATATACAGATTGCCAATAAACACATGAAAGGATGCTCAACATCACTAATCATCAGAGAAATGCAAATCAAAACTACAATGAGGTATCACCTCATACCAGTCAGCATGGCCATCATCAAAGAATCTATAAACAATAAATGCTGGAGAGGGTGTGGAGGAAAGGGAACCCTGTTGCAGTGTTGGTGGGAATGTAAATTGATACAGCCACTATGGAGAACAGTATGGAGGTTCCTTAAAAAACTAAAAATGGAACTATCCTACAACCCAGCAGTCCCACCACTGGTCATATACCCTGAGAAAAGCATAATTCAAAAAGAGTCATGTACCACAATGTTCATTCCAGCTCTATTTAGAATAGTCAGGACATGGGAGCAACCTAGGTGTCTATCGACAGGTGAATGGATAAAGAAGATGTGGCCCATATATACAATGGAATATTACTCAGCCATAAAAGGGACGAAATTGAGTTATTTGTAGTGAGGTGGGTAGACCTAGAGTCTGTCATACAGAGTGAAGTAAGTCCGAAAGAGAAAAACAAATACCGTATGCTAACACATATATATGGAATCCAAAAAAAAAGGTTCTGAAGAACCTAGGGGCAGGACAGGAATAAAGATGCAGACACAGAGAATGGACCTGAGGACACGGGGAAGGGGAAGGGTAAGCTGGTATGAAGTGAGAGAGTGGCATGGACATATATACACTACCAAATGTAAAATAGATAACTAGTGGGAAGCAGCCGCATAGCACAGGGAGATCAGCTCGGTGCTTTGTGACCACCTAGAGGGGTGGGATAGGGAGGGTGGGAGGGAGGGAGACGCAAGAGGGAGGGGATATGGGGATATATGTATACGTATAGCTGATATGCTTTGTTATATAGCAGCAAGTAACACAACATTGTAAAGCAATGATACTCCATTAAAGATGTTAAATTTAAATAAAAAGGAAGGGAATTCTGGTATCTGCTACAACATGTATGAACCTAGAGGCCATAATGCAGAATGAAATAAGGCAGTCACAAAAAGACCAATACTATATGATTCCACTTCTATGAGATACTTAGAATGGTGATTGCCAAAGGTTGGAGTGACAGGGTGGAGTAGGTGGCATGATTTAATATGTAGAGTTTCAGTCTTACAAAATGAAAAGGGTTATCCAGATGGAGCGTGATGATGGTTGCACAAAATTATAAATGTATTTAATATCGCTGAAATGTACACTTAAAATGGTTAAAACTATCACATGTTTACTTTACCACAATAAAAAAAAAAAACTGAGAGACACAAAGGGAGAGAGAGCGCAGCTTCGGGAGCACATTTACATGCTGAATGTCACCAGTAAGGAATCAGAAGTTATTCTTGTAACTTTCAACCCATCTGCTGGTTTTCAGTACCTCTCAGTTGGGCAGGAATTCAATGGAAGAAACTTTTATAGGCTCCTGAAATCCCAGACGGTATAAATCTGCGTAAGTGAAGAGCTCTCCGTCAGGAAGTGTGCATTCCCTGGTATCCAATTAATTAAAGCTCAATGATTCCATCACGTCCCCTACTTGGCCCATTGTATTCACTGCAACAGCCTCCAACGCCTTCTTAGAGGCCAATTACTCCAAAGTAATTAGGTCTTAAGGCAACCATACTTAAAAGGATTGCGTGCATTTGATTTCTCTAACTTATTCTTGGCTAATTACAGCTATGCGAATGCTCCCGACATGCTCCTGCTGGAAACGTGGTCTTATCTAGAATGTGTTGATTATGATATTGTTTTGTCTGGCTCACCAAGTATCAGCTAGAATCATGCAGGAGGAAATGGTAAACCATATTAAAGAAAAGCGTGTTTCTCTTTTGTCTTGCAAAACCTGCTCAAGTCCAGTGAGAGAAAGCCAAAATGGGATGGCTCAGGATAGGAAATGACCCCGGTGTTCATCATGAGAGCAGTTCCTTCTCTAGGCTCCAGGAAAGGGAAGCAGGGTCCAGGGAAGGGTTCAGGCACCACTGCTGTGCACCTGCCCCGATGCTCAGCTCACATTAGCAGAACTGGAAAAGCTCATTTTGCGGAAACAGTTTCCTTAGTGCATCACAAAGGAATGAGAATGATGTCTGGATAATGATGAAATCTGGGTGTTAAGTACTAGCTCAACCCTGTAGAGGCAGCAAAATTTGCCACCCAATTTTGTCTCTTTGTGAGACAGGAAGTGGGCAGGGCACAGCCTTTAAAAGAATAACATAGCCATTGAGGACACGACATAAACTGGTTAGAACAAACGAGGTTCAAGATGGCAGACGACTGGTTTCCACTAGCCCTTGAGCCTCGTGATACACTCACAGGCACCGTGACAGTTCTGAGGCCAACCATAAAAGGGCAAAAAGTGGGCGGTGGCCCAATTCCTGGAAAGCCCCGTCCCTTCCCCCAAAATAGCTGGAATAATCCTCCCACTGACTACCCAGCCTATAAAAATGAACCACCCCATATTTCGGGGCCTCTTGCTTTCCCAGATGGCTACACTCTGTCTATGGAGTATGTGTCTCCCTGAATATACCTGCCTTCACTTTACTATATCCTTCCCTGCACAAAGCCAAGAACCGACACTTGGTGGCCTTCCCAGGGACTCGCCTGAGACCTGGGGTGTGACCATCCTCTCGCACTGTTTCTTTTTCCTGCAACATTTGGAATAAGGATTATTTTAGGCTGATTATTTTTAAGAAAGAGACGGCTCAGGAAGCCTTTCTTTTTACCTCCCCCTTAGCTGGCTGAAGAATTTAGATAAAGAACCTATTCCTGGAATAGAGCTACCCCCAGAGGTACCTGTAAAGAGTATGGGCTTGGCGTGGTGAGGGCAGCTGGTTCCCTCTTGGGGCCCCAGCTGAACTGAATCCCCCCTGGTCAGGCAGGGATTCTTTCCTGCTCAGAGTTATGCTGCCAGGAAGGAAACTGGGTTTGCCGCAAGCAAGGCAGGTTTTTACTCAACGGCCAGAGGATGAAGAAGGGGAATTGATGCTCTAAAGGAACCAGCTCCCGGAAGGGAATGAGGCAGGCTGGGACCTGGGACTTGGGACCCTTTGCTGCAACGCTTGCACCTGGACAAACCTCTCCTTGAGCAACAGAATACAAAGAAAGTATATGGGACTAAAAATAACTGTGTGCATTTGCAGTTGGGGCAAATTATGGACGAAAAGATACGAAAGACCAAAAAACTCAGCTGCCACTTCTGAAGAGCCGGGGAGCAAAAGCTGGGGGTCGGGAGCCAAAGCAGGGCACCGCGCATGCCCCCTGCACTCACCTCAACCAAAGGGGTGGGCAGACCACCTGAGCCACGCCTCCAGCCCGACCCCTGGACACACCCCT
This sequence comes from Orcinus orca, assembly GCF_937001465.1. Taxonomy (NCBI): domain Eukaryota; kingdom Metazoa; phylum Chordata; class Mammalia; order Artiodactyla; family Delphinidae; genus Orcinus; species Orcinus orca. Next base: position 85,465,310 of record NC_064573.1, read on the forward strand.
ACCCTCACCCCGTATAAGGAATAAGCTCACCGCCCCCTGAGGTGCGCAAGGGAACCTGTTGTTTGTTCTCACTCCCCTCTGCTGCAGCAGGGGCCCCAGTAAAGCCTTGCCTGAATTTCTTACCTGGCTTCTAGTCAATTTCTATTGATTAAGGAGGCCAAGAGCCCTGGTCGGTATCAGAAGGGGAGCAAGGGAATTTAAAGGGTAGAAGGGAGTCAGGTCATCAGGGCTCTAGGAAAGGGGTGATTTCCAGCAGGCAGTTGGGGCATGCACAGTCTTGCACGCTCCTTTCCGCATGGCACAAATTGTGCAGAGTGTAAACCCCCCTTTGGGCAGAGACCTCAGCATGGTGATGAAGCAAAGGTGACTTTAGGACACCTCCAGGTTGCATCTGCGCAGATGCGTTCCTGAGGTCAAGCCCGAGCCACTGTATCTAAGGACAGCTGCAAAGCATGTCTGTGTGTCTCTCTCTCTCTCTCTGTCTCTCTCTCGCCCCCCCACCCCGTCTCCTTCCCTCCCCCCCCCCTCCCCACCCCCCCACCCCCGCTGATGTAGCTGTCTCAGCCTGGTTTTGCCGCAGGCCTTCTGGGCATCCTGTTGGTAAAACACCACTAGCTGTACATGTAAAAACAGTTGATTTGCCCTGGGGCACGGGCTGCTTAGCATGGGTAACAAACTCGGCAGGGGCTAGAGTTCAGAGTCCACTCTGGGCCCCCTTGTCACAGCTGCCTGGCCCAGCAAACATTGGTTTACCAAACATTTGCTTTCCCATCTCCACGTGAATTGCCTCTCTCCCCTCTGAGGTCCCAAACCCCTACCTCAGTATCCTCTTTTGCCTTTAGCTGCGGATGGCATTTAAGGTGAGGGTTTCAGCCATTTTGGCGAGTTGCTCAGATTTCCTGGGTCTCTCCCATGTATACATGTTTTTCAACTTTGATGTTCTCCTGTTAATCTGTCTTATGTCGGTTTAATTCTTAGACCAGCCAGAAGAACCCAGAAGGGCAGAGGAAAATCTGTTCCTCCCTGACAAGGACACATAGGAATTGGCCAGTGTCTAAGAAATGACAAATGAAGACCAGAGGCCAACTCTGACCCCTAGATCTTCTTCATTCAGCCTACTTAGCATTTGCCAAAGTCAAAATTAAACATGTCATATGAAGCTATGCATTTCTATTGGTCAGAAACTTCACTCTATTACAGGACAGACTATGATCTTACACATGATGATCAAAAAGCTTGCCACAGGGAAACACCCTCCAAGGGTCTCAGCTCACGGGGGTGAAGCCCCTCATCAGACACTGTCTCTGCTCTTAACCAAAACTGCTTTTACCTTTTCAATGAAATTTTTAAAAAAGGGCTGACTCTACTGTGGTCTGGGCTCTGACAAAGCAATTATTTTATTTGCTGCCTTGAAGCAGGTAAAGTGAGAACCCAAAGGGGTTTCTGGGAAGAAAAACAAAATACAGATGCAATTATCTTTGAGGCTCTATTTTCATTTACCTAACTGTGTGCTTTCATTACAAAATCAGCTTTTTGGTAATTTCTTTCTTCATGGTTGAAAAAGAAATTAAACCAACAAACAAAAAACACACTGCATTTGGAGTCAATTCTTCAGGGTCCATGTCTGCTGAAAGAAGAAAGCTTTCAGAACAATGTTTCGAAGGCTGGGCCGCTCTTTTTATTTTAATTCATTTAATCCCCACAGTGAGCCTGCAAGGAAATTGCCGCTTCACAGAAGAGGTTCAGAGAGTTTGTCATTTAAATTCACACAACTGTGCAGAGACAGAGGTGTCCCCAAGGAACCCAGCTCTCTACCTTCAAACCCCAGGTTACACCTGCCTCTAAAAAGCCCCCGTTTCCCTGGATCTGAAAGATTCTTTCCAGATCCCACTGGGGGTTGCTTCTGTCACAGCGGGATGCTGGGTGGTGTGCAGGGGGTCTCCAGGCCGGAAGAGCCAGCAGACACCCTCAGAGGGTGAGACCCCTGCAGATACAACACACAAGTGTGGGTCTCGAAAGCAGCAATCAGCTTATTTGCATCGAGAAAACAGCCCTGTTGAAATCCCAGCCTTTTTATTGGTTCATTACGCTTTCCATCAACTATCTTTTCTGTGTATTTATCACAGTGGTGTGAAGGTTTACTTCTAACGGGTTTACAAATGGATTCTTTCAACATTTTATCCGGCATTTGCATATTAATCATATCGGGATAGGCTTCTTTGTGACTAAGAAATGTGCTTTCTCATTTATCTTGAAATGCAGTGCTCTCCTGTCTAGCCTTCCCCCACTTTTGATACAGTGTGGATAATAAAAATGTTAATTTAGTCAATACATATAGGTCCGTCACTCAGTGCTAGGCACTGGTACTAGCACTTTACATGGATAAAATAGTTTAATCCACACAGCACATCTGTTGGGTGATGGGATGGGCATGGCTCCCAACGGTACATGCATTTCCTAATCCCAAGGACCTGTGAATGTGACCTTCTCTGGAAATAGGGTCTTTGCAGATGCAACCAAGTTAAGGATCTTGACATGAGGAGACTGCCCTGGATTATCCAGGTGGGTCCTGTGCTGGGCTGGATGGTCTTTTTAAAAGATATGACCACTTGGAACCTATGAATGTGACCGTATTTGGAAAAAGAGTCTTTACAGATGTAAGTAAGGGACAGATCTTGAGATACACTCACCCTGGATTAGAAAGCTGGGCCCTCAATCCAATAGCCAGTATCCTTATAAGAAGACGAGAAAAAAAACAGAAGAGGGCAGGACCACATAGAGACAGAGGCAGAGACTGAAGTGATGCTGCCACAGCACACGATGCCAGGAGCCACCAGAAACCGGAAAAGGTCAGGAAAGGTTCCTGTGGGCAGGACTTTCCCCTGTGACCTCACGTGGTCTTCGCTCTGTGTGTATCTGTGTCCTAACGTCCTCCTCTTTTAAAAGCATCGGTCAGATTGGCTCAGGGCCCACTCACATGGCCTCATTTTACCTTAATTCCCTCTTTAAAGACCCTATCTCCAAAAACAGACATATTCTGAGGGCCCTGGGAGTTAAGACTTCAGCAGGTGAATTTAGAGAGAACACAGGTCCGCCCATAACAGTTAACTTTGCAATAGTTCACATGATTGAACAGTGCAAGAGACCCGGCTGTGCTCTTGAAAGCAATGCCTTTTCTCTGCTTTGTACTTTTTATTCCCTCTATTAACTGGAAAATAACAATTTGCTGTAATGAGTCACTCAGAGTCAAAGAACACCAAATCCATCACCCGTTCTTGTTTTTTTGCAAACGAGTAAATATTACTTTCTTTCCGTTTATAGCATCATCTAAGTGACAGCCGATCCATCAGCTTATCTGCTGGTGTTTAACTACAGCATTTTGCATTCATTATTACCTACTTATATCATTCTTTTAAAAAGAGGAATAACTTCATTCTGCCTCTTGACAGTAGGGAAATTAAATGGTGAGCCATAAAGATGAGTGTTACTCTGGAAAATAAAACACCAACTGCAGAACTATAAAACCCAGCCAGATGTGCATCACCCCAAAATAAGATCCACAAGCCGTTGCTTCTGGAAAACTCTCTCATTTCAGAGAGTAAAGAAACCTTCTAACTTCAAATACAACTTGCCAACTGGTACAACCATTTGGGGGAGCAATCTGGCAACACACAAAGTTAAATGTATGTATACCTAAGGATGCAGGGATTCTACTGCTATGTTCGGACACTAAAGCCTTGGCATCACCTTTTTTACTGTAACTCACATTGTTAACAAGATTTTGCATGACAACTCAGAATGCACACATATGCACCCGTGCACACGCACGCAAATCTTCATATTCATGAGGATGGACAAAAATATGAAATGACAGTGTTGTCTCAGGACTAAATAACACTCCTTCTTGCTGTCAAAATACAGCCTACAGAGCTCTGGACTCCCTGGACACTGCAATGTCAATGAAAATAATCAATAAACAATCTATAATAAGAATAGAAAAGAGTTTTATTTGAGACAAACTGAGGACTAGCCCAGAAGCCTGCTTCCCAGGTTACTCTGAGAAGCTGCTCCAGAGAAGCAGGGTTTTCAGCACAGTTTTATATCTTGTCAGAACAAAGAACACTAAACAAGTTAGGGTTACATTTCAAGGGAAACACACACACACACACACAGACCAGCACATACACAACGAGTCAGCATGGCCTTGGCACCTGGAAGGCAGTCTTATCATCAAAGGAGGACCAGATCGCTGTCCTAGGAAGGGAGGCATTTAATCTTTTTCTTTTTTGGCTGCACTGTGCAGCATGTGAGACCTTAGTTCCCCGACCAAGGATCGAACCCGTGCCCCCTGCAATGGAAGCTCAGAATCTTAACCACTGAACCGCCAGGGAAGTCCCATTTAATCTTTATTTTTAACATGGACATTCTTTACTTTTGGTCTAATAACTACAACAGATGTACAATGTCTGTTTCATAGGCCACAAACGGGCTATGTTACTTAGCATAAAATTCAAGTCAACTCATCTATAAGCCAGAATGACTTCCCTATACCTCAATATGTGAACATTTCTTTTATCACCACTGAAGATCATGTTGGTCTAGTACATCAATGACATCGTGCTGATTGGACGGAATGAGTAAAAAAGGTGGCTAGTACCCTTTACTGGAGGCCCCGGAAAGACACATGTGCTCCAGAGGGCAAGAAGATTCGGGGACCCGCGTTTCAGGGAAGCTGTACCACATTTAGTGGTCACAGGCAGGCAGACATCCTCTCTGAAGTGAAAGGCAAAGTGCTGCATCTAATGTCACAATGAGGAAAGCACAGGGTCTAGCTGGTCTCTCCTTGGGTTCTAGAGGAAACACGTTTCACACTCAGGAGCGCTGCACTGGCTCATCTCCCAAGTGACACGCAAGGCTACCGGCTCTGAGTGGAGTCAACAACAGGAAAGGGCACTGCGGTCAGTCCAGGCTTTGGTGCAATCAGTTCTAATGTTTGGGACGAACCATCAGGCAGACTCCATGGTCCCAGAGGTATAACCACGGGGAAGAAGATGCAGCACGGAGCTTATGGAAGTCCCGGTGGGAGAATCACAGCACAGGCTCTTGGAATTCTAAAGCAAGACCACGCCACCCAAAGCAGCATACTGTGTCCATTTTAAGAAGCACAGGGAACTCTACTCAGTATTCTGTAATAACCTTATACGGGTAAAGACTCTGAAAAAGAATGAGTGTACGTATATGCATAACTAAAACACTTTGGTACACCTGAAACTAACACAATATTGTAAATCAACTACACTCCAATAACACTTAAAAAAATAATAATAAAAAGAAGCAGTTCTCACCTGGCCCTCCTAGAGATTGAACACTTGGCCACAAGGAAACAGGGGCCCTGGGTCTGGACATCCCCAGTGGCTGGATTCTGTCTGAACTGCCAAGGTTTCAAGTGATAAGGGCACAGTAGCAGCCCTGAGTCTTCCTCGCCCAGCCTGGGTCTAGAATCCCAGCCCCACGGAGCTGAGAGAGGCCACTGATGCTGGGGAGAGCTCTTCAAATCCATCCGTCCTCCCAGGCTTGGCCTCTGGTTCTCTAGGAGGACCTGTCTGGGGGAAAAGAAATGGATCTGCAGTCGTTCTGGATCTCTTTATTGTTTCTTCTTGGGTTTTTTGTTTGTTTTTTGTGTTTTGTTTTGTTTTTAGAGCAATTGAAATCAGGATGCCTGGGGGTTCTCTAGTAACCAGGAAGGATGACACACGCAAAAATCAGGCTTCCTTTCTACCTTTCTGATATTCCACTGAGCCAACTCAGTGGGAGCTGGGCCACCCGAGCCCTGTGGGTGAGAAGCAGGGACCCTGGGGGGGACGGCCAGATGTTGCTGGTTTGGGGAGGTGGCGGCAACTTGGGTCTAAGCCTCTCTTGGCAGGTTTCTGCCTTCCCATCTGCTCCTTCTACCTATAACAATGTAATAGGGAAGAACAAATCTGACACCATATTGGATTTGTTTCTTTTAATCTTTTTTTAAAATAAATATATTAATTAATTAATTTATTTATTTATTTATTTTTGGCTGCATTGGGTCTTTGTTGCGGTATGCGGGCTTCTCATTGCCGTGGCTTCTCTTGTTGTGGACCATGGGCTGTAGGCGCACGGGCTTCAGTAGTTGTGGCACGTGGGCTCAGTAGCTGTGGCGCGCAAGGCCTTGGTTGCTTACTTTAACCTTTGTATTCTATTGCTTTTGCTCCCTGTTAAGAATGTTGCCTGTAGCCTGAAATGTACAGGAGAGCCCATGCTCAAGGCTCTGACCTTCAAGAGTGTAACACTTTTCCATTCATATAGAGAGAAAACATTGCAGAACAAAGAATAACATTTGTTGGTTGCAGGTTTACAGGAACACAGTGACCTGACCTATGAGGACAGCTGCAAAGGATTCTGACACCAAGAAGTCTGCACTGACCAACCATGCCCCTCCCTCATCTTTCCTATAAAAGGGCTTTGCTGAAACCCTTCCAGGAGTTCCGGGTTTTTTAAGGCGTGAGCCACCCATCCACTTGCAGGGCCCTGCAATGAAACTCTCTCTGCTCCAAACACCAACATTTCAGTACTGTTTGGCCTCACTGTGGGTGTAGCACATGAACCTGCGTTCGCTAACAATTCAGGAAGCGGTCAGACACCCGCTCCCCGAAGGCTCAGCTTCTCCCAGGGTCTGAGGGTGAGCATGGGAACCCCACCTGGGTGGCAGCTGGGAGCACCTCCTGAGAGGGGGCAGCTCAGGGAAAACCAGAAAGAAGAGACACTGGGGCGGGGGGCGGGAGGGGGAGGTCTAACTGCACAGAAACCGCTACTGCAGGGTCAAGGGGGCAGTGGCTCATGTTGTTTGTTTGCTTATTTTTTTCTGAATAGACAAAACAAGCATATTAAGAAAATAAATCAAACAGTACAAAAGAGCATGAATTAACTAACTACTTTTTCTCCTGTCCCCACATCCCAGTCCCCTTCTCGAGGATACCACTGTTCACGGTTCCTGGTGTGACATATGTATGTATAGAGTCCCTATTTTTGCACCTTGTTTTTCCTGTTTAAAAATGCAACTGTAGGGGCTTCCCTGGTGGCACAGTGGTTAAGAATCCACCCGCCAATGCAGGGGACACGGGTTCGAGCCCTGGTCCGGGAAGATCCCACATGCCGCGGAGCAACTAAGCCCGTGAGCCACAACTACTGAGCCCACGTGTCACAACTACTGAAGTCCACGCGCCGAGAACCCATGCTCCGCAACAAGAGAAGTCACTGCAATGAGAAGCCCGCTCACTGCGAGGAAGAGTAGCCCCCGCTCGCTGCAACTAGAGAAAGCCCACGTGCAGCAACAAAGACCCAACGCAGCCAATAAATAAATTAATTAATTAAATTAAATAATAAAATTAATTTATTTTAAAAAATGCAACTGTAAGACAGTAAATATTAAAAGTTCTTATCACACACACACATAATTCTCACACACATAATTCTAACTATGTATGGTGAGAGATGTCAACCAGACATTGCAGTGATCATTTCACAATGTATACAAATACCAAATCTTTGTGTTGTACACTTATAACTAAACATAATGTTGTATGCAATTATGACCAAAAATGATAATTTTTTAAAAAGCAGAATGTGAAAAAATGCAATTATAACTCTTTCCATTTTAAGCCCAATGGGACCTTTTTTTTTTTTTTTTTTTTTGGCCACGCTGCCCAGCTTGTGAGATCTTAGTTTCCTGACCAGGGACAGAACCTGTGCCCCCTGCGTTGGAAGGGCAGAGCCCTAACCACTGGCCCGCCAGGGAAGTCCCTGCATGGGACTTTTAATCCCACACTTTTCCCGCTCCCAGGGTGTCACGCAAAATTTGGGGGTTAGGGGGTGTGGACCACTCGCCCTGCAGGGCCGCGGGAAGGTGGAAGGGCCATCTCCAGGTCTGAGTCCCTGGGTAGCTGGGTAGAACTCTCTAGGGCTGCGACCCAGAGAGGGAAGGAAGGGAGTGGCCACATGAAGTCCCTCTGTCGGAGGAGAGCATCCTTCTGGAGCACCGCGTCCTTCCCTGTAGGCATCGTTACCTCAGACTCTGGAAGGACGCTCCTTTCTGCGTGCTTCACCCCATGCACCCTGGCGCTCACCGCCCGACCAGGTGGCTGGCGGGTGGGCGGGACCGGAAGTAACGGACTGGGCAGAGGGAGGTGGGGAGGGACGGTTCCGGAGACGGAGCGGGGCGGGAGGTGTCCGGAGGCGTTGAGGACGGGTAGTCGTAAGTGCGTTGGAACTGAGACAAGACTGATCGGAGAGGCGGGGGAGGCGGGGCGGAGCCGGGGTGGGGCGTGGCCGGGCGTGGCCGGGCGTGGCCGGGCGTGGCCGGGCGTGGCCGGGGGCTGTCCGATCCAAAGCGCGCGAAGCCTAGCCGCCCAGAAGCAGTGGGCCGGGAGGGGCGCGAGCAGCTGCCCTGGGGGGAAGGGGTCTTCTGACGGGAGGGGGGCCGGGCGCGCCCATCCGAGACGCTGCCGGGCCGGTGACTCGGCTGCGGGTGGCGCCCCGGAGTCCGGGGAAGCGGCGGGGGACGCAGGACGCTCTCCGACGTCACCCCCGGTCAGAGGTAAGGCGAGGGCGGGCGGCCGTCGCGGTGGCGCTCTCGGCTCGGGAAGCTCCCTCCGACCTCCGGGTGCTTCCGGGAGGAGGGCACCTGAACTGGGAGTTTGTACGCGGGAATCTGGCGAAGCTGGCTGGTCGCCCCGGGAGCGCCTGTGCAGGGGCAGCTCCTCCTCCCTGGATGGACGGGTCCTGTCCGGAGTCTTGCGGCTTTTGGGGGCCACTTTGGCTGCTCCCGCATCTCTAAGTGGTGCCCCAGGGTCGATGAGGGGGTGTGGCCAAGGGGAAGGTTCTGTGGATCGTCTCCCAGCTGCCTACCCCTGGGTCAGTCAAACTGCGGTCCTGGGGTAGGAATGTTCTGGCTTCTTGCTCATCTGCACCCCAGACGAGGGGTCCCTGCCCTGCTCCCAGCTCAGTCAACCTGTCAGCACGGGGGATGGAGCGAATCTGTGCGCCTCCATTCCTACAGCCGTGGGGTCTCACTCCATCGCCCCCAGGAAATCCAATATTTTGCGCCCCCTTCTCCCCAACCCTGGGGTCCCAAGAGCCGATGTTGGTCCACGGAGGAAGGCAAGATCACAGCGCTAGTCTCTTGCCAGAAATCTGGGACCGCCCGGAGGCATCTGAGATTGAGATCAAAGCAGTTTGGGGGTGCGGGTGCAGACTGGGGGGCTCCCAGGTGGTTGGTGCTGGGAGGAGGTGGGGGCGAGTCTCCGGAACCGGACTCCACGGCGCAAATGGACCAAGTGTAGTAGAGGGATTTTGATGGGCACGTCGGGCACAGAGCACGGCGCCTGGAGCGTCCACTAGCAGGCCAGCTGGTGGCGTGACTGTTGCTGTTTTGTATCACGGGCGCGTGCGGCGGGGGTGGCCGCGTAGATTCGGTGGCACCAGGGCCGGCGGCGAGACGATGGGGGGAGGGGTTCACCCTCTGAGCCCCGGGAGCAGGCAGCTGCAGGTTCCGCCCCCGTCCCAGGATGGGCTGATTGCTGTAAGCCTAGAGCACATCGTGAGAATCACGGCCTCTCTCCCGGGAGCCTTTCTGCCTAAAGATGGCCTATAAACGCGTTGGAAGGGGCATTGCCAAGTGAAATGAAAAAGTTGCTTTTGCTTTTTCCCAAGGTCACTAGGCACAGCCGGGAATCACCTGGAAATGCAGCTTCTTTGAAGCTGCAGGTTCCCAGACATCGTGACTAGACCCACTTTTTGGAAACATCCTCACTACCGATTTTAAGTTGAAAATTTAAATACCTGGAACTCCAGGTATGCAGGAGTGGGTTGGGGGCCGGGGAGGTGAGGAGAAGGCAATTGTTTTCTATTAACTTGAAAGGCAAACAGATCTCCAGGATCAGGGTGCAGAGGAAGGAAGGTGAATGAATAGCGAAAGACCCGGCTATTTTATTTTGTTTTATTTTATTTTAGTTTTAATTTTTAAAAACATTTATTTATTTGGCTGCGCTGGGTCTTAGTTGTGGCACGTGGCTTGGGCTCTTCATTGCGGCATGCAGGATCTAGTTCCCTGACCAGGGATTGAACCCGGGACCCCTGCATTGGGAGCTCAAAGTCTTAACCAGTGGACCACCAGGGAAATCCCTATTTTATTTTATTTTTGTTTGGTTGGGTTTTTTTGGCCACGCTGCGAGGCTTGTGGAATCTTAGTTCCCCAACCATGGATTGAACCCAGGCCCCCGGCAGTGGACGCTAAGAGTCCTAAACACTGGACCGCCAGGGAATTCCCCGATCTGCCTATTTTAGATTCGGTGATTTGGAAGGCTTCCTTGAGAAAGCAGACTTTGGAAGGGAAGCATGAATGAGGTGAGGGAGGAAAGCTGTGAATACTGGTCAGGAGCTGTCCAGGCAGGACAGCAGGGCAAATGGAGATGGAATAATCTTGCTCTGTTGGAGAAATTGCAAGAACAAGTGGCTGGAGCAGAGGAAGGAGAAGAGTCCAGGGAGGTGGGATCAGAAAGATGGGCAAGAATGGCCCCATGCAGGGGCTTCCCTGGTGGCGCAGTGGTTGGGAGCCGTGGAGCAGCTGGGCCCGTGAGCCATGGCCGCTGAGCCTGCGCGTCCGGAGCCTGTGCTCCACAACGGGAGACACCACAACAGTGAGAGGCCTGCGTACCGCAAAAAAAAAAAAAAAAAAAAAAAAGAATGGCCCCATCCAGACTCTGATAGGCCCTTGGATCTTGTAGAGTCATTTGTTGGCAGTTCCCACAAGGAATATGGCATTTCAAACCAAATGGAGTTCAGAATTTATAGTGCTCATTTGTAAACTACTTGTGGACCTAACGTAGTTGCCAAGATTCCTATTCATAATTCTGAATAGAATTTTATTTCCTCCTTTCCACTTTGGGAACAGAGGACCCAGGGGTCACCATCCACATACAGACTTCCCTCATCACAACCTTACCTGTACAGGAATCTTCATGTAAGAAGTGCAGAAACCTCCTTTTTCTGAGATCAGGAGTCAGAAAACTACAGTTAGGGGCCAAATCCAGCCCATCATCTGTTTTGTAGATCAACTTTTAGAATACAGCTGCACATTTTCATTTATTCATTCTCTCTGGCTGATTTCCTGCTCCAACAAGAGCTGTGTAGTTGTGACAGAGCCTTAAAATTCTCTTTTCCGTCTTCCATCCTTAAAATATTTGAGTTGTACAAGGTACAGCACAAAGAAGTACTGGCAAGTACTTGTCTTATGAAAGAATTTGTGAGTGGTAAGTGAATGAGAGCGTGCGAGATTGGCTGGAGCTTCCTTTCCTGGTGGAATTATACAGTAGGGCTATGTCCTTGCTGACTCCACCGAATCTTGTCTGGGACAGTTTTCTGTCTGCTTTAGAAGATCTCTTTCAACTAGTAAGATCATTGCGCATTTTTGTTAAAACGCCACGAGGTTTTTGGAAACCTGCACGTATCTGATGAGCATTCCCAGAGTCTCGGTTGCAAATACATGGAGAGGGCATGAGATCTGTGTATTACTGACCATGATGTCAGCTGCAGTTAGTATAATACCACCCCAAAGTGTCTGAAATGATAGGAGTTTATTATATTTCATAACCAGAAGTTCAGAGGCGGTTGGTTCTGTGGTTTATTAATCCAGTAGCATGCCAGCATCCTCCAGATGTTTTTGTTTTTCCACTCCATGATACCCAGTGCACTGGCTGCCATTCTCCGGTGTGTTTCCTTATGATCACAAGATAGCTGCAGCTCTTCTGGACATCACACACTCACCCAGCTGTATCCAAAGGCAGGAAGAGGGATGTTTCTCCTCATGTGTATCTCTTTATCAGGAAAGAAAACCTCTCCACAAAGCCTTCCACTAGTCTTCAGATCCCACTGTCCTGGATTAAAAGGAGTTTAGTAAGGTGAATATTGGACCTTTGCAGGATTTGTAGCTGGGAGCAGGCCCTGTTGTCAAAGAAAGAATCGACTGCTAGATAGGTAGCCACTAATCCTCCTCTCTCTCCAAAGGTTGTATCTGTTTGATTCTCTGTTTTTCACAAAGGCCCTGGGTGTTTGTTTCCCCACTTCCTTTTGGTTGCTGCGGTGTTTATCCTGTGGGCTTTGTCCGACTGACGCCTTAGGTACTGCATGAATGAAACCCAAGCAGAAAGGGCAGATTGGTACCAGGCGTGTCTAGATGCAGTATCCTTAGTGACCTGTCTCGTCTTTTCTCTGGGTTGGCATTATCTCCTGCAGGCTCCTCCCTCCTGGTGGCAAGTTGATCACTAGCAGCTCCCAGCATCCATCCTACCAGCCCGGTCACTTCAGGGAGAACACTGCTCTGCTCCATCAGATCCAGCATAAGTCCTGGGGCTGCTTGTTAGTTGCTCTGCTTGGAGTAACTTGGGTTATGGGCGCACCCAGAACCAAGCTCTGTAGCCAGCCTTGGAAGTGGAGGAAGGTGGGCGGGCAGTAGATGGACCCTGCCTGGGCTTAGAAATCAGCAGAGGGGTTCTAGCTGGGAAGATACTAGGAGGTCAGAAACAAGAGGGGGCCGGGCTGTCACTGTGGTCTTACCGATCCAGGTATTGGGCCTGAGAAGTCCAAATGTGATTTTCCAACTCTACACCCTCAGAAAATACCGTCTGGGTATAAAATCGCGATATCTGTAGATTTTGTGTGGGGCGTATATTTTCTTACACTATTTGATCAAGTAGTGATGTTGTCAAACTCAGAGAACAACCCAGATGGTGTTTATTACTTCTGTGAGAATAAATTTTGCATTCTTTTTAGAAGAGATAAGAAAGATTGCACGAGAAAAAGTCAATATATAACCAGAGTTATATAATTAGGAGAAGTCCGCACATTCCATGCCTCCTCCTCCCTACCTCTATTCCTTCTCTTTTCCTCTTTGTCCTTGCTTGTGCTGCTGGAAATGCAGAAACGTTTGCTTTGGGAAGACAGTGTGTGCCTATCTAATATTCCTGCAAAATCTATTCCATAATATTAATAAATATTGCTTATTTTATCCTTTTTGTTGAATTATGCTATCGGATGAGATGTTAAATGCAGGCTCATGGGATGTGTCTGACAGAGTGAGTATATGAATATATTCCTAACAAAACATCCTGCAAAAGCTGTAACCTCTGACTTGTGACAACCTTGGGTGGAATCATCTTAATAGAATATAACATAGAAACTGCCTGAAATGCTGTGATAAGAATTCTAAAATCCGTTCAATGCAAAAACCCAGTGCATTGGGTTAGAAAGGCAGAAAAATCTTGATTTTTAAATAGTATTGTAATGAACATTCATTGTGAGACCATGTGAGTAAATGAATTTGAAAACCACCTGATTACAGAGGAGGACAGAAGAGATTAGAAGAATGAGCACATTGGAAAGTGTTCTAACAGCTAATGCCAAGCCAAAGGAAAGGGGAGTCGAGCTAACAGACTTCTTGCCTGGGGACTAGATACCTCCAGAGAGCTTGGCAAATGGGGTTGTTCCTTACATGAACATTGTCGTCCCTGTTGTCTTGGATATGCCTGAGTATTCCCAGGAATGAAATTACTGGGTCAAAGTATCAATATATGTGCATCTTCAGTTGACCCACAGATGCATAGATCTGTAGTCTGAAGAGCTGCTGTAGCTATTATGAAGACCAGTGATCATGATAGTAGATGTTTATTATTTATGCCAACTTGTCGGGGGTGATTTGTTATGCAGCCACAGCTAACTGATACACCCACATTGATCTCTACTGTCTCTTCAATATTTTACCCTTCACTATGTATACAGCATGTTTTAGAAACAGTTTATATGTTAACTCATATTATTTTCTAGCTTCATTAATATATTATTTAAGACTGCAAATGATAGAAACCCAGTTAAAACTGGCTTAATGCACAGGGGCAGTTCATTAACTCACATGATAAGAAATTCATGTGGATCAAGGTGTTGAGATAACATTATTAGGATCTTCTTTTGCTCAGCTTTCTTGGTGTTTATTATTTTTCCTTATTGTGGGAAGGTGAGCCCCCAGGAGCGCCACGCTTTCACTCAGCCAGGTTAGTATACTCAGAATGAAGCAAAGCTTTTCTTTTTCAATAATTACTTAAAGGATCAGGTTTAATTTTATGGATCCAGGGGAGCCCTATGTCTCTCTTTGAACTGTGATGATAGAATGGGACCCACTGATTGGCTTATCCGGGGTTTCGAGCCTAACCCCAAAGCTGGCAGTGGTATCACTCCCATTTTAGTTTCCTGGACTGAGAACGGGGAAGGGGCCGTTTGCCACGGGAAGTTTAATATGCTGTTGTCAGAAGAAAGTAAAGGGGATGCCAGGTGGGCTAAAACTATAGACCTTTGTCCACTTGAATCATCATCTAAATTAGTAATGCTAGGTTAGAGTGTATAAACTGGTATGTTTAATCTAATCGTTTAAATTCCCAAACAGATATGTAATCATTTAGTCTCTTATTCATTATTTATTCCATTTTTTAAAACTTGAGTACCTACTGTGTGCCGGCCCCTCCACTGAATTATAATGTATGTTGCTGAACAATCCAGGTATGGTTCCTGTATTCAGGATAATTCTAGTAGAAAAAGAAGTTCTTAAAGACATAAATAATCAACTACAATTATGATAAGAAGGCTTCTCCTTTGGGCTAGGGTGGAATAAATAGATGAATTTAGCCTCTACCTGAAACACTCAAAAACAAAATATATATGAAATAATAGTTTTCAAGACCCTGGGTACCAGTCATTTTTGCAAGTTCATCCCTGAGAAAAAACAAAGGAGGTAAACCCTCAGTTGCCCCGGGATGCTGGCTTGAGAGCATTCCGAGAGCACAGCATGGGAGAGGAGAAGCCACACAGAGCCTGGTGGACTGCCTGAGTTGAAGAAATAGAGTTTGAAGTCAAGGGAGACAAAGGCAACTACATTTTTCGGAGTATGGGGGAGAAGAAAGAAACACAAAGATAAAATTCCAGAGATCAGCAGAAGGTTCCTTTGCATATTCTTAAGAGTAGGTATCAGCACCAAGGTGTGAGAAAGCTACCTAAGTCTGGAGACAGAACCAGCACAATGGATTAATGAGAACAGTGGTGACACACAGGGCTGGGAATAGTTCTTGTTTCTACCAGCCAGTCTGGAAAACCTCCTGACTCACAGAGATTGAATAATGCACACAGAAGAGCCATGCCCCAGTAGTGGTGAACAATTAGATGGAGCACGGCTCCACTCCTGACAAACTATCAAGAGCGAGACCACAAAGGACCAAACTATTTCCAAGGAACTTAGTCGTGTCCCCAGACAAACCTCAAGACTATTTATAGGATTACAAAGATACCCAGCACCCGATGAGATAAAATGCACAATGTCTGTCATCTGGTGAAAAATTACCGGATATAAAAAAAAAAAAAATTACCGGATATGCCAAGGAGCAAGACGATACAACCCAATATGAGAAAAAGCAATCTATCAATTCCGAACCAGAATTGGCATGGATGTGAGAATTAGCAAACAAGGAGATTGAAGTAGTTATAACTGTATTCCATATGTTCCAAAGTTAATTAAAGACATGAAAGAGATAAAAAAAGATCTCAAATCAAACTTCTAAAGATGAAAACTACACTGGACGGGGTTAATGGCAGCAGGTTGAACTTGAATGCATAGCAAAAGAAACTATCCAAAAAGATCATTTTATGTATCAAGTGTTACATATATCTACATATATATTTAACATGTATGTTATAACAACATAACACATTAATATATGTAATGTATAAATAAAGGAGTTACATGACTCTAGAGAACTCCTGAATATGATTACCACCAGTACGACTGTGCTTTCTTTCTCTGCATGGAAAGCTTAAATACCTCACCATCAGCAGCTTGTGTACTTCAAACTGGGCCTCCCATGGACGGTGGTGATTCTTCTGTGGGACTGTCTATATCTTCGTGCCTAAGATCCAATGTCCCTTATTAGTGAATGAACCGGCCAAGGTTAGGAGTGGAATTCGTGCTTCAGGATCGAACGTTTCCTCTGTAAAGCTCACCGCTCATCACGGTGATTGAAATTTTAAACCTTGGTCTCAGGAGCGTCGTGCTCCACCTGGCTTAAAGACAGCAAGGTAAGAATCTAACTCTTATATGTTGAGTAATTGCAAAAAGGAAGAGCGTTATTATGACGAGTTCAAGAAAGCTTCCACTTGATAACTCTTCCAATCCTATCCTGATCCACAGTAGTTAACTCACATCTTACTTGGGTGACAAGTGGGTTTTCGTTGATGGAAGAATATTTTTTCAATGCATATTCGTAATCTGCCAGTATTCATGATGCTGGCAAGAGAACTCACATTATAGTCTTCACCCCCTCATCAATATTATCATAATAGGGATAGATGGTAATGTTTACACTATTATGGGCATTTCAGAATGCCATTTCCTCTTACTTCTTTAAGATAAGGACTCTTGATTGTTTATAGATATAGATATCCCTTTCTTCCATTTGAGCCCTTTTCATATTTCTTTTTTTTAATTAATTCTTATCGGAGTATAGTTGATTTACAATGTTGTATTAGTTTCAGGCGTACAGCAAAGTGAATCAGTTTTACACATATATACTCTTTTTTATACTCTTTTCCCATATAGGTCATTACAAAGTATTGGGTAGAGTTCCCTGTGCTATACAGTAGGTCCTCATCAGTTACTTATTTTATACATAGAAGCGTGTATATGTCAATCCCAATCTCCCAATTTATCCTTCCCCCCCTTTCCCCCTTGGTAACCGTAAGTCTGTTTTCTACATCTGTGACTCTGTTTCTGCTCTGTAAATAGGTTCCTTTGAACCATTCTTTTAGATGCCACATACAAGTGATAGCATATGATATTTGTCTTTCATATGATATTTGTCCTCATATCATAGGATATTTTTCTTCGTATTTATGAAATCAGTTTTCTCTGTATGTAATTGAGATGCCTAGTCATTCCATGGCTGTGAATTCATAGGAAAACTAATACGAGAAAGATCTGGCTCCATGTAGGCAGAGACACTGAAATCTCATCTTTTCCTTGTTGAAAAAGAAGATTTCTAGCCGTGACCTGCCCAAAGCGTCTGGAGGAGTATAATTAGAAGGGCTGGTGAATACAAGCCTGCTTACCTCTTTCCCCTTTGGTCACAGACAAAAGCTCTTAATACCCATTCATTGAAAGGTTGTCCCAATGTTAGTGGTGAGTCATATCAACCAGAAACGAGCTGAACTTCTTCTACCCCCAGGGATCATCTCCTCTGAGACACAAGACCTTAGAAAGCCTTGGACAGAAGTGAGACCGGAGCTGGTGGCGTTAGGTTTGAGTCTGAACTTTTCTTTGACTGGGTCAACAGGTTGACTGTCTTTTAGATCCTTGGCCAGGTCACCTTCCTCTTTTTTTAAGAAATACAAATTTTATATATGTGTTCCCAAGCTCAGGTCCGGCTGCGTGCTGCTCAAAAATCAATTCGCAAGAGAGAGAGACAGATGTTGGCAGAAAGGAAAGATGCTTTTAATCAGAATGCCAGCCCTCTGGGGAGACGGTGGACTCAACGTCCCCCAGAAACCGTCTCCGAAGATTCTGCTCGGCCATGAAAGTGTTTAAAGGGAAACAGGGAAGTCATCTCAGTTAGTCATTGAGATGGGGGGTCAGAGTGCTCTCCATCCCCCACGGTGGGCAGGCTTGTCGACTTCTTGTGATCTTTCTTTAGACGCTCTCTTGTTCACAGTTTGTTCGCGAGATTACTGAAAGGGAAGCGAGGGAAGAGATCTGGTCAACTGTTACTTATTCTTCATTTCTACTTTGATCTACGGAAAGAACCAACAGGTTAGGCAAGGTGTTGTGTGATCAAAATATTGGAAAAGTGTGCTTGGGCGGGAGATGAGTGGAGCATGGGGGTGCCTGGTTGAAGGTTAGCGTCAAGACAAAGGGACCTCCTGCAGAGAGCTCCTTCGCGCCGAAAGCTGCTTACATATGTAAGGTGTACAACCTGATAATTATGTCTATCGATAGATACAGATATATAGTAAAATGATTACTATAGTCAAGGTAATTCGTGTATCATCTCCCCACATAGTTAACATTTTTTGATGTGTGTGTGATGAGAGCATCTGAAATCTTCTCTGTTAGCAAATTTCCATTATTCAATCCAGTATTATCAAGTATAGTCATCATGCTCTGCACTAGCTCTGTAGGTCTCTAACATGCTTGCCCTTTGTGTGCCATGTCTGCCTTGAATAACGGAGTGAAATTCTTTTTTCAGCCCTCAGATACCCTATTTTGTGATACCGTTACATCTTTGAGTTGATTTTTTTTTGGTTCTTTATCATCCCTTATGTAGCGAGCTCCACAGTGTGGCCCATGTTCCTCACAGGCCTGGCACGTAGGAGTTCCTCAGTCACTGTTGAATGAGTACGCTTGTGTGTTTCATAATCAAAGACAACTTGAGTCTATGTCAGCGGTCAGTTTGCTGCGTGACCTGCAGTGGATCAGGCAGTGTTGCTGAGACACTAATAATGCTTTTGTATGAGGCAGTCCGTTACCCTGAGCAGGGTCCTCAGAATCAGATTATCAGATTTAGTTCCAGACAAGACTGCAAGAGTATAAGCTCAATGCACTCAATTAGCAATGGGTCGCAAGGACGCACAGCGTAATTGCTTATTTTCCTAAATAACAGAGACACACTGTGACTTAATTACAATAGTTTCACTGTGAAATAGAATTGGGGTAATTTCCAAGTGAGTCTATTTTACATTAATGAGATTTGCTCAATCTTATTGGCATTACTGTAAAATGCCTTTATGTAGCAAATTATTTTCTAAATTGCTCATGTCTGTGGAAAAAAAACATTTTCAAATTTCATTCTGGAGGTGGAATGTATGTGCTTCAGAAAAGTCTCCACACTAAACTTTCATGGGTGACAAGGCTTGACTGCCCAAAAAAAGAAAACAAAAAACAAGTATGGTCTTTCCAATGTTCGTGTATCTCCAAAGCATGAGCATTCAGTTTACTATCCACCATTAAACACTCAACTGGGAGGAATATTTTCATCAGGAGTCTGGAAAGCTGAATCCACCAACAGTCAAGGGTCTTACATTTGAGTCTAGCTCTGCCTCTGGGTATCAGGCATTGTTACCAAATGCCCAACACTACCAGAACATTGGAGTTTGGAGCAGAGAGGCTTACTGCAGGGCCATGCAAGGAGACACGTGGCTTGTGCCCACAAAACCCCTGAACTCCCCGAAGGGTTTTAGCAAAGCATTTTTAAAGGCCAGGTGAGGGGGAGGTGTGGTTGGTCGTTGCTAACTTCTCGGTGCAGGAATCCTTTGTTCTCGCAGCTGTGCACGTAGGTCAGGTCAGCTGTGCACCACGTTCCTGTAAACCTCCAACAAGACAGATGTTATTCTCTGTTCTGCAACTTTTTATCTCTATGTGAATGGAAAAGTGTTATACCTTTAAGGTCAGAGCCTTGAGGATGGGCTATCCTGTATATTTCGGGCTATAGGCAGCATTCTTAACTTGTAGCAAAACGACGGAATACAAAGGTTAAAGTAAAAGAAACTGATCTAATATGGAGTCAGATTTGTTCATCCCTATTGCAACATGACCTTAGACAAATTATTTAACATTCCTTTTCTCCCACTTGCTCACTTATAAAATAAGTGAGCCATTCATTTATTGGGTAACTCCTATGTGCAAGCATTTTTCTAGGCATTAGGACAAGAGCAGCCCATGGGGGTAGACTAGATTCTTAATTTCTTGGAGATATATTTTAGCAGCAAAGACAAAAAACACATAGATGAATGAATAAATGAATAATTAAGCAAAGGTTAATTTGATGCAAATACAATCAGATGATATAGTTGAGGTGGGGCTTGTGGCTTTGGGAGGAAAGCCCCTCGGAGAATGGTAACATTGGAGTGGCAATTTGAATAATGAGTCAGCTCTAGAAAATTTGGAGTGAGGGCTTCCCTGGTGGCACAGTGGTTGGGAATCTGCCTGCCAAGGCAGCAGACGCGGGTTCGAGCCCTGGTCAGGAAAGATCCCACATGCCACGGAGCAACTGAGCCCGTGCACCACAGCTGCGCTCTAGAGCCCACGAGCCACATCTACTGAAATCCGCGCACCACGGTGGAGGGTGGCTCCACTCTCCGTCCACGCAGCAACAAAGACCCAACGTGGCTAAAAATTAATTAATTAATTAATTTTAAAAAAAAGAAAATTTGGAGTGAGAACATTCCAGGCAGACAGAGTGGTACAAAGATCCTTGAGATGAGAATTTATTGATTTCTTAAAATATCTTCAATTATAAATTTCAGTGATATCTATATCTCCTCTTGCAGAAATTTCAAAACAGTGTCCCACCTGTAGCATCCTGGGTTGGACTTAATTGTCCTTATCTTGACTGGGATTTCATTCAAACGACCTCCTTATGAATTGACTGCATCTAATGAATTAAATGTGCCTATGACTCCTCCCCAGATTCCTGGAATTTGTTTCCACCATTCCCAATATAGCACATACCGCCTTCCTTGCCAGTTTCCTAGTGTGATTAGCCAGCTGATACAAAAGCACAGAAGAACAAGAAAACCCTGCTGCTCAAACCTTGTAGATCCTGGTGTCCCGATTCCTTCCCGGTTACCAGCAATTGCCCAGAAAGTATATCACATTTAAATGTGTCATTCATCTAGTATATACAGCAAGGTATGATGAAGAAATGTCCCAGCACTTCTAGATAGCATTGATAAAATCGACATTGATAGAGATGATTAGAATAAGGCAGCTAATACATATTTCACACATTCGCTGACTCTGTGAAGGGATGCATGATGCTATGATGGTGCCTGTTATCTAGAAATACATCAATCCGTAACAATGGCTGGTTCAACTCAGCCCACTCCAAAACAGTCAACAAGAAAGAGTCAGAGTCTGGTTGCTCTCACCCCACACCTTGGAGCCAGGAAATGTGCTCCTCCTTTCAATCCATGATTCAGAAAGAAAATGCTTCATCAACATGATAGCTAGTTACTCGTGGAGGTGACCTTGTGAAAAAGACAACTCAACTTTTGCATTCCCCTTAAAATAGGAGGGCATTCCCCTTAAAATAGGAGGTAATAACAGTCTACTTTGCAGAATCCTAAGGCTTAGGTGAATATTATCCCAATGAAGGACCCCTATGGTTATCACCAATTTTCTTCATCATCCTCATCCTTGGTTGTCACCTTTTCCGTTAAAGCTTTCCTTGAACACCCAATTTAAAATAACGACTCTCAGCCATGAAAAAGAATGAAATAAAGCCATTTGCAGCAACATGGATGGACCTGGAGATTATCATACTAAGTGAAGTCAGTCAGAAAGAGAAAGACAAATACCATATGATGTCACCTATCTGTGGAATCTAATATATGACACAAATGAACCTATCTACGAAACAGAAACAGAGTCACAGACATAGAGAACAGACTTGGGGTTGCCAAGGGGGAGGGAGGGTGGGGGAGGGATGGACTGGGAGGTTGGGGTCAGCAGATGCAAACTATTATATACAGAATGAATAAACAACAAGGTCCTACTGTATAGCACACGGAACTCTATTCAGTATCCTGTGATAAACCATAATGGAAAAGAATATGAAAAAGCATCTATCTATGCATAACTGAATCACTTTGCTGTACAGTGGAAATTAACACAACATTGTAAATCAACTATACTTCAGTAAAACAAATGTAGGAAAAAAAACAACTCTTCACTCTCGATTCCCTCATCCTGCTTTATTTGAGTTCTTTGCATTTATTACCATTTGACATGTTGTATATTTATTTGATTGTGGTCTGTTTCACTCTGGGGGAAAAAAACAAAAACAAAAAACTTCCTTATCATCAAAGTCTGGCTTTCCTCCCTGCAGGATCGTCCGTGTCTAGATAAGTGTGTGGCATACAGCTGGTGCTTAATAAACACATGTGGATCAAACAAATCAACATTAGCACAGTCTGTTATGCCAGGAGGCTGAGGTTGAGCTCTAGGGACCGACCAGTGGCCGAGTTAGATGGATGACGCAGAGACAATTTTCATCTCTTCTCGGCCTATTCACAGTTGGAGAATGAGCTGGAAAAGAATTCGGATCACTAGTGTAGGCTGCCATCTCACGGACCAAGGCCAGCTGGAGCTCTGTAAAAATCAAGTCCTTCTGATATGCTAAGGATTATAGATAGACCATATGACATTATTACATGCCATCATGTGACGTAGGGGAATTCTACCACCTTCTTTTTCTCTGCTGAGCTCAGATTCAACAGAAACCTTGTAGACACCAGCAGGAGAGATCTAGGTTTTGTGGGATTATGAAAGTCCTCTCTTCCATAAGAAGGAGGATGTGAGGAAACAGCTAGAATCGCTTATCCCACTCGAGGGCTGATAGATCATTATTGAAAGTGGAAAAGGAGGATCAGGCAATGGTGAATTGAAGCATCATTTCATGGCTTTGGAAGACGTGGCATGTGAATCACCAATCTGGATCCTAATCCTTGAAATTAGTTGAAATACCAACAAGCAGTTTAAAAATGAGAAGATGATGAATTCAATAAGAATTTGCTGACGGTTGCCTTACTGCGGATTCTCATCTGGAAGTCTTTTGTTTTCCTTGTTTTGATACATGAAATATACTGTCCTCTTGTTTATCTTCTTATAAACGAACTTATTAAAATGCAACAAAAATTAAATCAGCTTAATTAACGTAAGCAAATGTAATATTTTCACGGAATAACCGAAGGGAATAGGACCTAACACACTTATTTATTTCTGTTATATGTGCATCAAAAGTATGACTGGCCTAATGATCCTTCCGCAGACCAATACCGTTTTAACAGAAAACAGAGTTAATCATAAAACAATTCCCTCTAGTAACATGGAATGAATAAGTCATGGGAGACTGCCCTTCTTGATGATTAAAGTTCAGATTCAGCCTTCCCTTCTCTTGCAGAAATGTCTGATTTGATCTTCTTTTTGCTGCGCCGCTCAGCTTGTGGGATCTTACTTCCTCAAACCCAGGTCCTTGGCAGTGAAAGCTCGGATTCCTAACCACTGGACCGCCAGGGAATTTCCTGATCAGTTTTAATTTACAGTAAATAGCCGCATATTTGGAAGCTAATTTTACTCTTTTTGTTTGTTTGTTTTCTATCCTGTCCTGCACAGCAAGGCTCCATGGACCTGTGGTTTTCTTGGATGACCTGAGGAGGGGTAGGGATAATAATACCAGTAATTATATGGGACATATCATGTTCCATATAACATGCAACATCAGAGAACATTTATGGGGGGTTGTAACTCTGCTGAGGGCTTCATAGGACTATTCAGTCCTTCCAGCACCCATCTTATGGATGAGTAAACAGAGGCACTGAAAAGTGAAGTTACCACCTCATAGGCTGAGCTAGGGTTTAAATCTGTAACTTTAAGTTTGTAAACATTTCCTGATAGGTAAATAAGTAGATAGGCCTGGTAAGGATAGAGAATGGATAAAACCCCAAGCAGCAAACTCAGACTCCCTGAATAGAATAGAAAAGAACATCGTTCTACCCAGGTCCATCCTCCAGGGAACAGCTCTGGGATTCCAGGGAGAAGCTGGTCTTTTTCTTTTTTTAATTTTTAAACTTTTTATTGGAATATGGCTGATTTACAACGTTGTGTTAGTTTCAGCTGTACAGCAAAGTGAATCAGTTATATATATACATATATCCACTCTTTTTTAGATTCTTTTCCCATATAGGTCATTACAAAGTATTGAGTACAGTTCCCTGTGCTCTACAGTAGGTCCTTATTAGTTATCTGTCTTCTATATAGTAGTGTATATATGTCGATCCCAATCTCCCAGTTTATCCCTCCCTCCCCGCCCCTTACCCGCTGGTAACCATAAGTTTGTTTTCTACATCTGTGACTCTATTTCTGTTTTATAGATAAGTTCACATATAAGCGATATCATATGACACTTGTCTTTCTCTGTCTGACTTACTCCACTCAGTATGACAATCTGTAGGTCCATCCATGTAGCTGCAAAGGGCATTACTTTGTTCTTTTTTATGGCTGAGTAATATTCCATTGTATATATTTACCACATCTTCTTTATCCATTCCTGTTGATGGACACTTAGGTTGCTTCCATATCCTGGCTATTGTAAATAGTGCTGCTGTGAACATTGGGGTGCATGTATCTTTTCACATTATGGTTTTCTCCAGATATATGCCCAGGAGTGGGATTGCTGGATCACATGGTGAGAAGCTGGTCTTGAGCAGGGTACCTGGTGGCCACTGGCTCCAGCGCCTGTGGGTGTCTGTGGATCTGGATGTTCAGGGAAAGGGCAGTAGGACTCCGCTCTCCTCCTTTCCATCTTTGAGCTCTGCTACTGTCTGTGCCAGATTCTTCCTCTCCAGGTTTTCCCCATGTGTTGACAGAGACCACCATCCGCATCTGTAGGTTTCCCTTCCAGCTTAGCAACTCTGGCTCGAAGGTTCCTGTCAACAGCCATAATGCAGACTTGGGCCCTTTGCTGTATAAAGCAGTCTTGGGACATGGGGTGAAAGTTGAGTGAGGTTTCATAATTAAATATTAGTAATATACCAATGTGAATTTCTTGATTTTATGTCTGTTCTGAGGGTTTGTAGGTTTTATTCTTGTTGTAGGAAGGTACTTCAGTAATTCAAAGTGATCGGGCCTTAGATTGGCAATTTCCTCTCAGGTGGTTCAGGGGAGAAAAGAGTTCCTTATACTACACTTAAAAGTGTTATAGGGGACTTCCCTTGGGGCACAGTGATTAAGAATCCTCCTGCCAATGCAGGGGACACGGGTTCGAGCCCTGGTCTGGGAAGATCCCACATGCCACAGAGCAACTAAGCCCGTGCGCCACAACTACTGAGCCTGCGTGCCACAACTACTGAAGCCCGCGTGCCACAACTGCTGAAGCCCGTGCGCCTAGAGCCCGTGCTCCGCAACAAGAGACGCCACCACAATGAGAAGCCCGTGCACCACAACGAAGAGTAACCCCTGCTCGCCACAACTAGAGAGGCTGCATGCAGCAATGAAGACACAATGCAGCCAAAAATAAATAAATTTATTTATTAAAAAAAACTGTTATATAACTTTGTGAATATTTCAAACTAAAAAAAATATTTAAATTATTAATGTACTATCCCTCCAACGTCTGTGCGTTGGCTGGGTCCCATTGGTGCGGGCTGTGCTCTTGCTAAAGGTGACTCCTCCAGCTGTGTCCCTTGTGTTCCTCTGGCACCAGCAGGCTAGCCCCATCATGCTCTTTTCATGGAGACAGCAGAGGCCCCGGGAGCAGTTGAAACCCACTACCTTTTAAACCCGAGGCTCAGAAGTGGAACACTAACACTTCTGTCTCCTTCTCTTGGCCAAAGCAAGGCTCGTGGTTGAACTCCAAGTCAAAAGGGCCTTTCAGGGAGATGGACTGACATCATCCCATGGCAACAGGTATGAAGACTGAGGTTAAGGATGCAATCCGTCCCCCTGTTGTAAGCAAAAGGATGGCGGGGGGCATGGGGATGCTGAGAGATGTCCTCCATACCTGTCTAATATGTATGGAGGAAAGGTTCATTAAGTAAGTATATAGAACATCCATAGCTAGCAATTAATAAATGTTAGTTCTTTATTTTTAATTTAAATATAGTTGATTTACAATGTTGTGTTAGTTTCAGGTGCAGGGCAAAGTAATTCAGTTATACATATGTATATACTGCTTTTCAGATTCTTTTCCATCATATGTTATTACAAGATATTGAGTAGAGTTCCCTGTGCTGTACAGTAGGTCCTTGTCGCTTATCTATTCTATATAGAGTAGTGTGTATCTGTTAATCCCAAACTCCTAATTTATCTCTCCCCTGCTTTCCCCTTTGGTAACCATAAGTTTGTTTCCTGTGTCTGTTAAATGTTACTTCTTTTTATCTTAATTAGTTCCAATCGCCAACAGTCCATATTTTTAAGAGATGTTGGACCAAGAAGAAAGACTGAAGAAATATCTTAATGCTCCCCGTACCTTCCTTTGTGATGACGAAAATTAATTTTTTTTTTTAGTTCCAAGCAGATGGTTGGAATTAAAGATCTCCAAAGCATCATGATGTCATTTGCATCATTCATTACACTTTATCCAATATTGCTTTCCTAAATCTTGAGTAAAATAGCCGCAAATGGACGCAGCTCTAGTTTTTAGACTCTTTTTACACTGATGACTTAAACATGCCATCTCTCTGCCTCTCTTATATTTCAAGCGCAATGCACCCGAGTTAAGATTTGGACAGAGTGGTAATACAAACGGAATTTAAAAATATGATAACATGAGCCTATTTAGCTTTTTAAAACGTAAAAGACAAACAGGAATCATGTTTGACAATAGTTATAACAATCGCCAGCTTAATGTACAGGCCAGTTAAAGCCTACTTCTTAGGCTCCCCCTTAAAGCTTGCTTTTCTCATAAACAGCCCCAGTTGATTAGAAAGTATCTGAGAATTCAAGCTAATTACATGCACCGTTTTAGGACTTGGAAATGGTTTGTCTGGAAGTCATAAAGTTTAATCTTCCTCTTCACCCAAATTTATACTTGCTGGTGGATGGGAACTTACCATATATGGAAAGCTGAGTGTCTTCCAGAAGGGGCTGCCTGCCTACAATCAGACTCAAGAAGCCATTATTCTAATGCAGATTTACAACCAGCTCTGCCAGAACCGGTCCCTCTTCAACCACATGCAAAGGATAATTTATGTCCCAGTGGTCTGAACTGCTGACTGCCCCTTGAGTTTTGAATCAAACCTGAATTCCTCTCCTTTTTAGAATGATACGTGTTTTACGATGATTCAGAACTGGCTGAGTGTATTTAAAAAGGTTTAAATGCAAAGGAGGATCCCCCTCCTAATTTAAACATTTTGTCAGGAGAAAACTGAGCCAACAAGGTAATGAAATATTCAATTATTCTGATTTATGGTGCATGTTCTGTCTTTCTTAATCCGCTGTCTTGCCTTCTGAGAGGGAGAATTCTAGAAAAGTATTTAGCTAAAATAAGTAACTCTTTACTCCACTTGCTTTATCTTTCTCAGTAAAATCCATGTATTTTTTCTAACAGGACCTGAATTTGTCTTTTCCTTTTTGAGGCAAGATTTATTTGATAAGGGGTGTCTTAAACTTTCTTATTAGTTTGAGTTAATATTGATCGACTACGGAGCACTGGGTGGAAATTGAAACGTAATCATCTGGACATTCCCGATTTTTAATTTGCTTGCTTTGAAAGTGAATATAACAGGAATTTGCTCTCAGGGATTTATGGGGAGTTTGGCTAAATAACACTTTATTATTCTGGTGTAGATGGGGGCTGAATCCTTGAAGAATTGAAAATGCTCCACAATTGCCCCAAAGTGGAGGGCTGGTTTTTTTCTCTGAGCCCACCTTGGATGAAACAACACAATACTTCAAGAAGATCACATTAAAGGGGTAGAAATGAAAAGAGAAACATCTTTTTCTGCGAAACAGGGTCGGACTAAAAACAGAACTCTAAAGACAGCTGTCAAGATGGAAATACATCCAAGTTAAAAAAAAAAAAAAAATGGAGTGGCAGAAAGTTACAAGTAAAGGAGGCCAGTAACCGAGCCATCATCCTTCCGGTCGAAAGTGGCCCATCTTCGAGAGAATCTTGGGATCCACAGTTCATGAAATCACCCTCCCCACACCCCGACGGAACCAGCGCACTGAACGGTTATCTTCAGCACGTTGGTCAGAACTCTGATCTGCCAAAGAAGACCAGTGATGACAGCTCAGTCTTTCATCTGTGGCCCAACATCCCATCCAAAGGCTTCTGTTTAAATGTGTATCAGCGTATGCTCCCCGCAGCGTCCTCCAAATATTGCTTTCTGGCTCCTAGGCAGCTAATTCGACGCATATGATGTCCGGCTGCACGTGCATGAATCCTTCTTCCCAAACCTACCTCCTACCTTGTGACACAGGCCAGGGCTCGAAATGAGACGAGAGAGATTGGCGCCTACTTGTTCGTCTTTAGGCTTGGGCTGAGGCTCCTTGTGTGTGTTGTGTGTACTGTGTGTATTGGTTTGCAGGCTCCGACACGTCTTGGGTAACTTTCCAAGTCAGTGGGATAGTTCTTCCTCATATGTTTAAAACTGCTGAATAATACTCCATACTGTGGGTATTTAAACACATTTCCAATTTTTCCTCCCCACTGCAGTCTGTAAAGCCTGGTCCAGTTTGAGGATGGAAGACAGGTTTTGTCTCCTAGGCTAATTGGTTGCCCCCAGGAGCTCTGTGATGAGCAATGCCTGCCTTGAGCGCAGGAGTGGAGTGGATTCTGGGGGCGTCATATCGTGGCTGTGTCATCTACGTCTGTGAGTCTGTTCAGGAAATTTATTTTAATTCATATGTAGCAGGAGAACAAGAAACCAAATAGCATTGGTGAGCTTCAAAACTTTGCTCCTTTGAAAGATGAAGTGGGTCTTTTATGATGAAGCCTCAAAGGTCACTTAGTGTAACTTCTACCGGGGCCCCAAGTCTGTCCAAGGTCAAGGGGAGGGTCTGTGGACCTCACCTCGGGATGGTAAGAGTGTCAATGTCACATTAAGATAATGTGAGTGAGACATAGAGAACAGACTTGTGGTTGCCAAGGGGGAGGGGAGGTGGGGGAGGGATGGAGTGGGAGTTTGGGGTCAGCAGATGTAAACTATTATATATAGGATGGATAAACAGCAAGGTCCTACTGTAGAGCACAGAGAACTATATTCAATATCCTGTGATAAACCATCATGGAAAAGAATATATATATATGTATCCCTGCGTCACTTGGCTATACAATAGAAATTAACACAACATTGTAAATCAACTACACTTCAATAAAATTTTTAAAAAACGTAAACAGATAATGTGACTGTATCCTTGCAGACATTTTTGGTCAATCAATGTGTCGTAGGTTTTACCCCACAGTTAAAGATCATGCGTAAAACTCTGATGCCCTTAGGAGAAGCGCCCCATTCAAGATGAGATGAAGGAAGCTGTAGGCTTTTAATTGAGAGCAGAAAAAAGGGACAGGAGCGCTTGGGGAAGATCCAGAAAAGGGCTGCAGAGGACCTCCAGGCAGACTCGGGCGCCTCTCCTGACCTCTGCAGAGTCGTCTCGTTGCTTCTGGAAAACGTTTACCTGTGGCTGATGAGGCAGCTGATTTACGGATGATGACTGCGAGGCCCCAGCCTCTCCCCAGGGGAGGGCAGTTTGCAGATGGAGACAGTTACTCAGTGCCAGGAACTGCCCAGGCCGTAGGGAACCTAATGGGACAGAACACCGTCTAATTTTCTGGGAAAGCCAGCCAGCCACCCTGTGACTTGACATCCAATCAGAGTTCCCGTTTGGGGCTTCCCGGTGGGCTGTTCAAGATGTGACAGAGCAAGAGAGTGGCATGGACATATATACACTATCAAATGTAAAATAGATAGCTAGTGGGAAGCAGCCGCATAGCACAGGGAGATGAGTAAATAAATACATAAATAAATAAATATATCATCAGAAAAAAAAAAATTCCCATTGAAGAGGCATCTTTGTAAAACCAAGCTGGCTTCCGCAGGGAGGGAGGGCGCTGCCTCTGGGTGTGTGAGACTGCCCCTGAGATCTGCTTGTTGGATGTCGGTTTGCCTGACTCTGCTTCCCCCCACACCCCGACCTGCCACGGAATGAAGGCACAGGGGACCCAGAACAGAGTCCCGCAAGTCTGTGTACATCTCTGCTGCATGGAGATGCCAGATGGCTGCAGAGAGGAGTGACATGTATACACCAAATACATACATTCTAATAAACAAACCCGTGTTGTGAAAAGGACAGCAATAAAGTGAGTCATCAACACAGCTCGAGAAATGAAGCGCTACCAGTGTGGAGACTGACTTGTTTCAGGATATCCATACTCTTCAGTTCTCCGATTGCTATTATCTGCATCTATTATCTATTAAACGGTTTGAAGTTGAATAAAATTTCCCAAGAAGGGGCACATTATAATAGGATAAATCCTTTGACGCAAAAACAAATGAACAGGGCTTCCCTGGTGACGCAGTGGTTGAGAGTCCGCCTGCCGATGCAGGGGACACGGGTTCGTGTCCTGGTCCGGGAGGATCCCACATGCCGCGGAGCGGCTGGGCCCGTGAGCCGTGGCCGCTGAGCCTGTGTGTCTGGAGCCTGTGCTCCGCAATGGGAGAGGCCACAACAGTGAGAGGCCCGCATACCGCAAAAAAAACAAAACAAAACAAATCAACAAACCCAACAACAAAAAATTTACTTTTCCAAGAGGATGCCATGATGGAGCCATGATTTCAACTCCAAAAGCAAGGTCTGCTTTGCCTCCATTGCCTCTTCTTGCATCTCCGATGAGCCCCAGTTCTTTATTGTTGGCCAGCGGTACTCCAAACATCCTAGGGCACACATCCTGCCATTGAAACGGCCCCCAGGATCGGGCATCATCATTGGCAAAGAGACTCATCTCTATGGTTGACCAAGGTATTTATAGAGCAACCACTATTTCCATCCCACCAGGTGCTGTCCATGACCCTGCGTCCATTTAGGAGAGAGACAGAGAGAGATGTACAAAGTTGATGAGCAAACTGATGTGGTCAGTGTCTACCTGGGAATTTGCAGCAAGGATGCTGACCAAGATGGAAGATTGCATCCTTAAAGCCATTGGGAGTATTTTGAACCAGACTGCAACATTTCAGTTGAATGGGATTTCTAAACACAGCACATAGATGGACCCACACCAAAGCAGCCCCATCTGTGGGAGAAACGGCAGCCCCTATTTCATGATGCTAAAGCAGGAGCTCTGCCAGAATGAGATACCTCAGACGCAGACCCACTTCATCATGGGCTGTTTCCACACACTTGAGGGTGCAAAGCAGATGCTTCTGTCTGGGGTGATGTCCATAAACCCTGCCCGAGACTGTTCAGTCCTCAGTGGAGATCTCTGGTCCCACCTTAGTTAGTTTGACTATCATCTGTCCCCAGACAGGGGAGGTCGAAGAGGTAGATTTACCAGAGAAAGACCGGGAGAAGAGATGCCAGAGCAGAGTGCATCCAGCCACACTGTTCCTGGGATGCACAGACCTAGGTTCAAATCCCTGCTTTGTCACTTCCTGGATGTGTGACCTCAGCCAGATCCTCCAACCTCTCTGAGCCTTTTTTTTTCTCCCCATCTGCCAAGTTGAGGTGATACTGTTGAGAGAACAAAGAGGGTGTGGTGAGCAGAGTGCCCTGCCTTTCAGTAAATGCATGAGAAGTCATAGAGCAATAGTGGCAGGAATTGTAGTAGTCGTAAGAGCACTGAAACTGGACGCTTGTCTCATTTCGTGTAACATATAATTGCAATCTGTAGGCTGGACAAACAGAGCATTTGGGCCCACACAGTATTTTTTTACAGCTTTTGTACATTGAAGATTTGAATTTAATAATGTGAGTTGAAGTCAAGGTTTCTTGGGGGAAAAAAAAAAATGAAGGTCTTGCCAAAAGGGATTTGCCTTCCCCTATGGGAGCAAGCAGCTGAAACCCAGGAGCTGCAGCCCCCTGTATACAGGACAGTGCCCTCCAGTGGTCATGGTGATAATCACACCTCAGGAGCATGCGCTATTCGTTACCCATTTTATAGAGGCGGCCGCTGAAGCCCAGTTTAGAGAAGTTGCCAAAGTCAGATGTCCAGGAAGCAGAAGTCTGCACCAGCATCCCCATTTCCATCGTCACACCACATCACCACACCGTATCCAGACCTGCTTCCCCCGCTCACCCACCTGCCTCTCCTTGAAGGCAGAGCGTTTATGCCTGCCTCTAACAGGTGGAATCCAAAGGCAGAGTTCACAGACTGTATCTGATTTGGACGGAGACCTCGGAGATCCTCTAATCAGTTTTAACCTCCGAGTCCCAGGTCTTTATCATGCTGTTCCCAGGGTTCAGAAAGAACTTTCTGATCCTCACTCAGTCAGTCAAGAACTGAGCAACCAGGTAACCTCCATCTCCAGACACCTGGCTCTTTCCTGGGTAACATTTGCCTTCCAGTGGGGAGGGAGACGACCTCTAGGAGGAGGCCTTTGCTGCCTTTAGTCTCATGGGCCGTCCCTTGTCCTCATGCACCCTGTTGTCAGGGCAGCCTATTCAGCCCACCTGACTCGCGATCAGGAGTCATTTGGCAGAAGCCGTTGCCGTTCTCACCAGAAGGCTCCCTCTCATCTCACTCCCCCAACCATCTGAACCTCCTCCCCCAGGCTGTGGCTGATCTGATCCCCCCGTCATTGCCACGTGAGACCCAGTTCATAGGGCAGCGTTTGTGATGCAGATAGCAAACAACCTAATACAGCACAGTGGGTGGATGGCCAGTGGATGTGTGAACAAAAGATGCTGGACATCATTAGCCATTAGGAAGACACAAAAGCACAGTGATACACCACTGCACAGCCATCAGAATGGCTACAACTTAAGAAAAGATTGAGGATTCCAAGTCTTGGAGAGGATGGGGAGGGATGGGAACTTTCTGCTGGGGAAGGGTAGAATGTACAGCCACTTTGTGTGGCTTTTTTAAATTTTATTGAACTGTAGTTGATTGACAGTGTTGTGTTTAGTTTCTGCTGTACAGCAAAGTGATTCCATTATATATATATTCCATTATATATATATTCTTTTCCATGATGGTCTATCACAGGATACTGAATATAGTTCCCTGTGCTATAAGTAGGACCTTGTTGTTTATCCATCCTCTACATACTAGTTTGCATCTGCTAATCCCAAATTCCCAGTTATTCCCTTCCCCACCCCTTGCCTTGGCAACCACAAGTCTGTTCTCTAAGTCTGTGTTTCGTAGATATGTTCATTTGTGTCATAGTTTAGATTCCACATATAAGTGATATAATGATATTTGTCATTCTTTGTCTGACTTACGTTGCTTTGTAGGATCATCTCTAGGTCCATCCATGTTGCTGCAAATGGTAATATTTCGTTCTTTTTACGGCTGAGTAATATTCCATTGTATATATGCACCACATCTTCTTTATCCATTCATCTGTTGATGGACATTTAGGTTGTTTTCATGTCTTGGCTATTGTGAACAGTGGTACAACCACTTTGGAAAACAGTTTGGCAGGTTTTTTTTAAGAGTTGAATATACACCTTCCCTGTAATCTTGCCATTCTACTTATAGATATTTACCTAATGGAGATAAAATGGACTAACCATACAAAGAGTTGTTCATGAATATTGATAGCAGCCTTACTTGCACTTGCCCAAACCTGGAAATAACACAAATGCCCATCAACAAGTGAATGGATAAACAAACAGTGGTGTATTCATACAGGGAAATACAACTAAACAATGAAAAATATTGATACATGCTACAACATGGATGGATCTGAAAGTAATTATGCTAGATGAAAGAAGTCATGCAGAAGATGTATGATTCAATTTTTTTGAAATCATAGACTGTGAAAACAAATCTGTAACTTCAGAAATCACATCAGCAGTTGTGTGCAGATGGGGGTGAGTGTCCCAGGGAGGGGTGGGATGGAGGGATGACAAAGTGGTACCAGTAAACTTCTTTATCCTTATCTCAATTTTAGTCCTTAGTTTGCAGGTTTATACATAGATCAAAACTTACAAAATATTATATATTTAAAATACATGCAGGGACTTCCCTGGGGGTCCAGTGTGTCAGACTCTGAGCTCCCAATGCAGGGGGCCCAGGTTCGATCCCTGGTGGGGGAACTAGATCCTGCATGCGTGCCGCAACTAAGACCCGGCACAGCCAAAATAAATAGAAAGTAAATAATTTTTAAAAATACATGCATTCTATCTTACATCATGTATACCTCAATAAACTTCTTTAAAAAAGCATTTGCCCCACGGTAGATATTTAATAAGTACGTCTAGTGAGAGCATCACACTGCGTTTGTGGCAAGAACGATTTTATTCCCCTTCCTTTGTGAATACTGGGGAGGATGTGGTGCCCTGGGACATCAGTCGGGGATGGCTGTGGGCTCTGGGTGTCTTGCTCCTAAGAGGGGAGTGAGGTTCTGGGGCCGTTCACTGCAGCTCTGCTCTGCAGACCTCTTCCTTTACGAGACCCCCGTGCGGATGGAGAGGAAATACTTGCGTTCAGATTGCAATCAACAGTTTGAAGCAATCTATGGGAATATGGCTTTAAGCTGTGTCCTACAAGCTGAGCACAAGGACATGTGGGAGAAAAGCTCACTGCTGTGGGCACTGTGTGGGCAAAGCCTTGGAGACAGGAGGAAACCCGTTATTTCAGGAATTAGGACGAGACCCTGCGGCTTGTACGCGGTCGCGGTGAATGCTGGAAAGGAACAGAATGAGATTAGGGATGCACGCAGATACCCTATCGTGCGGGGCCTCCCAGGACCCTAGAACAAGTTTTTGGTTTGTTGGTTTGTTTTTCCCTAAGAACAGTAGGAGGTGACTGGAGGATTTTAAGCAGGAGAGTGACTTTATCTTACTTCTGTTTACTTAAAACAGTTCAGTCTGGAAAAGCGGCTGCTGGGTGGGGAGGCAGCTGGAGAATTGAGAGAGTAGAAGGTGGGATTCTGCTTTGGAAGCTGCTGTCGTCATCCGGGTGGGAGGTGATGGTGGCAGGGAAGAGGCTGAGGTCTGTCTTGAAGGGCAGCCCTGAGTTAGTTTCTCCCTGGGAGCTGAGTTGATCTGAGCAAAGGGTCGGGGGCATTCTGGACTGGACCAAAGGCTCTGTGTCAGTTATATTTATTGTGACGGGTGATCCTTTTTCTTTTTTTTTTCCTTGGCTGCGTTGGTCTTCGTTGCTGCACGTGGGCTTTCTCTAGTTGTGGCAAGTGGGGGCTACTCTTCGTTGCGGTGTGCAGGCTTCTCACTGTGGTGGCTTCTCTTGTTGCGGAGCATGGGCTCTAGGCGCACGGGCTCAGTAGTTGTGGCTCGCGGGCTCTAGAGCGCAGGCTCAGCAGTTGTGGTGCACGGGCTCAGCTGCTCCGCGGCATGTGGGATCTTCCCGGACCAGGGCTCGAACGCGTGTCCCCTGCATTGGCAAGCGGATTCTTAACCACTGCGCCACCAGGGAAGTTCCTGGGGTCTTTTTAAACCCAGCCTGTGCACAGATGGCTTCATTATTTGGCAGCCCTAGGTCAGTGGGTCCCAGGACGCTAGGATCTATATATTGCCCTGAGAGAAAGGCTGTTCCTCCCAAGAGGAGTCTTTTCCCCAGTCTCCTCCATTCTCTTTATTTATTTATTTTATTTTATTTTTACATTTTTTAATTGAAGTATAGATTTACAATGTAGTGTTAGTTTCAGGTGTACAGCACAGTGATTCAGTTATATATATATATGTATATATACATATGTAGATTCTTTTTCAGATTCTTTTCCCTTATAGGTTATTATAAAATTTTGGAGTTCCCTGTGCTATACAGTAGGTCCTTGTTGGTTATCTATTTTATATATACTAGTGCGTATCTGTTAATCCCAAACTCCTAATTTAAATTAGGAGTTTGCGATTGTTTTTCAATTTAAGAGACATTGGACAAAATGGAATGCCAAATAGTTTCCCCAAACTTCTGAAGTATTTGTCAGAGGATGAGAAAGATTTTCTCTCTATGGAGGTGAAGGCCAATAGATACTGTGTTTTTCTAGCAAGATAAATGCCAGGGACTCATTAGTTTCTGTCCCGTTTCACACAGCCTTGAGAAATGAGCCCACTTGCACGCTCTGAGACTTTGGCAGAGAAATGATGGAGTTGGCTTTGCTGTAACATTAGAAATCAGAAATACTGCTGCCGCCAGCAGGTCCATCCGTATGTATTTGTGCCCCGAAGTATGACTCAAAGGTGCTGGGGTAGCATGCCAGGATTGCTTTGGATTACTGTAATTTAGCAAATCATCTAATTTATATATTAAGCTGGCTCAATAGACGTATCCCCCTGTGCCTTCCTCTAAAGAAAAAAAAAAACGTGGTGAATAATGATGACATAGGCACAAAGTCACAGGGTCCATTGCTTAAGTGTCCAATGCCTAAATAGAAAGATGGCTGGTGACATAGGCACAAAGTCACAGGGTCCATTGCTTAAGTGTCCAGTGCCTAAATAGAAAGATGGCTGGTGACATAGCCACAAAGTCACAGGGTCCATTGCTTAAGTGTCCAATGCCTAAATAGAAAGATGGCTGGACCAGAACCCACACTCCACCCGAGAGCATCTGCTTCCAGTGGGTGGCAGTTAGTAGAACAAGAGATAGAATTTTTATAGAATTTGGTTTATTGCTACATTCGTTTAGCCTTTTCTGAAACATAATTCAGAAAGAATTTGGGGGAAAGAAGCAGTTTCCCATCAGATTTGCCCATAGTGACACACAACCTTCTTTTCATTATGCAGAGAGATTTTTTTTAAATGTCTTAGCCAGACTAACTCTCCTGAGAGGAGTTTGCTTCTTGGTGGGACATGGGAGAGGGCCGGGCAGGCTCAGGATCAAAGGGGAGGCGGGTTGTACATTCAGACCTTCTCTGGCCAAGAAACTGCCACTACTTTCCTGCAGTTCCCCAGCTCACCTGCATTGACCACCCCCACACAGCTCACCCTCCTAGAGTTCTCTTTCTTTTTTAATTTAATTTTTATTTTATACTGGGGTATTCTTGATTTACAATGTTGTGTTAGTTTCAGGTGTACAGCAGAGTGGCTCAGTTATACATATACAGATATCCATTCTTTTTCAGAGTATTTTCCTATATAGGTTATTATAGAATATTGAGTAGAGTTCCCCGTGCTCTACAGTAGGTCCTTGTTGTAGAGTTCTTTTTTATCGTTGTATTTATTAAGTTATTCAAGTACCCTCTGTGCTTCAGACCCACTCTGACTCTAGGCATACAAAATTAAATGACACCCATCACCTACCTTCAAGATTTTTACAGTGAAGCTGAGAGATATCTGCTGGCCATGTTCCTATATGTAAGAGGGGGTATTTTACAAGTGATATGGTTACATATTTAAACAAAGAGCTAATTCTCCCAGGAGGAAAATGTTTCATCAGGGAAGGCTTTAAAGTAAAGACAACATTGAAATGGGGTTTTGAAGGTTGGGTAGGAGTTTGTCAGGAAGAACAATGATCTGTGAGTAATAAAACCAACAGCTACTCTTTTTTTTTTTTTTTTTGTATTCAACTGGGTCTTTTTTTTTATACATCTTTATTGGAGTATAATTTCTTTACAATGGTGTGTTAGTTTCTGCTTTATAACAAAGTGAATCAGTTATACATATACATATGTTCCCATATCTCTTCCCTCTTGCGTCTCCCTCCCTCCCACCCTCCCTATCCCACCCCTCCAGGCAGTCACAAAGCACCGAGCTGATCTCCCTGTGCTATGCGGCTGCTTCCCACTAGCTATCTGTTTTACGTTTGGTAGTGTATATATGTCCATGCCACTCTCTCGCTTTGTCACAGCTTACCCTTCCCCCTCCCCGTATCCTCAAGTCCATTCTCTAGTAGGTCTGTGTCTTTATTCCTCCAACAGCTACTCTTAACTGAGCACCAGCTATGTGCCACATGTGCTTTTGCATGTTTGAAATGCCTTATTACTATTAATCATTCAATGGTAGGAGTTATAGAAACTCTTATATCCATTTTACAGATGAGAAAACTGGGGAAATTGACTCTCCCAAGTATAGGTAGCTTTTGGAGCAGGCAGACTGTCCTAAAACCTGGGCTCTGAGCTATCACACCCCACTGCTGGGTGTTCCGAGAAGAAGTGTCTGGAAAGAGAGAGAAATCTAACGAAACATGAATGGTTGAAGAAAGTGTGTGCATCTCATGTGCCCAAGGATTGGAATGTGTGTGACTCACCCACCATATGACCTGGGGACAGAAAATCAAGCCCCTCTGAAGCTCAGCTCCTTCACAAAGTGGGATGGGCAAGTGGCCCTCCCGCACAGGAGTTTGTGAAGATCCCTTTTCTTTGTGTTCCTCTCTATCTCTATCCCTCCCTCTCCCCCTTTCTTCCTAACACGTGTCTGTTGAGTATCTATTACATGCCAGATACCTGGAAAAGCCCTGGGAATGCAGCTTAGACAGGGCTGGGAAAGGATGGGCCCCAGTGCTGTGGCTCAGGTGACTCAGCCTTGGCTGGCCAGTCAGAGAGCACTTAGTTCCAGGTGTGGATGAGCCAGTGGTCCTCCAGGGAGCCCGGGGTACTGCAGGATGTTGACAGCAGGCATCCCTGGTCAGAGGGATGCCTCTGCTTCTGTATTTCTCTTTGACTCTCTATCTCTCTGTATCTCTTGATGTGTCTTGCTGTCTCCCTCTTCTGTTGGGTTTTATTTCTTTATGTGTCCTTAGCTGTCATCTTCTCTCCTGGATTAACTCTCTCTCTTTTCAAAATCGGTCTGGCTTCCTCATTCTTCCTCTGTCTCTCTCTGTTGACTCTGTCTTCCTCTGTGTGTTCTCTCTTCCTGCTTGATGTCTTCCTGTCTGTCTTTCTGCTTCTTTGACTCTATTTAGGCATTAGGTTCTCAGTCTATTTCTCTTTCTCTCCCTCTCCCTCTGTGTCTGTGTCTGTCACTGTCTCTCTCTCTGGTTCCCTCTTCTTTCCAATCTCTTGATCCAGACACCCAGAGACAGGACTTGTTCAAGGGATGGGAACCAGTCAAAGACCCAGCTGCGTTCTCCCCTGTGCCTGGACCCACCAGTAACCAGTTGCAGGAGTCTTACAGCAGGGCTCACTCACCCTTCAGTGAGGTCATTGTTGTGAACTTGAGTTGTATGCCTGTCTTCTGGAGTATTTCTCTCAGTAGCTCTGTCTAATCAGGTTTGGGTGTTAATTAAATGACGGATAAATTTTGCAAGCTAGTTTGGTGGCAACTTGGTGTCATGTTAAATTTTAATTTGGTCTAAGCTGGATAAGAAGATTCCTTCAGTCAACAAAGATGCTTGTATTAGCAGCTTACAGATGTAATTAGGCAGAGCTTGACTGAACCACTAATGGATTCAGGTACCGGGAAGGAATTAGAGATAAACACTCAGACACTAATTATTCAGTGTTGATGCTGGGGTATGTGAATCGGCAGGACCCACCTGAATTATGGAAGGCTGAGCATAAAATGCAGAATCCCCCCACGTTTAAACTTAGGTGTTCTTGACATTTTCTCCCAGTCTCTCTTTTATTCTTGTTTCTCTATTTGTCTATCCTTCCCTCCTACCAGTCTTTCAGCTTGTGTATTTGCCATCTTCTCTCTCTCGGTCTGATGGCGTATTAGTTTCCTGGGGCCGCTGTAACACATCACCACACAGTGGATGACTCAAAACCACAGAAACATATCCTTTCACAGTTATGGAGGTAGAAGGTCCAGACTCAGCTTGACTGGGCCAGAATCAAGGTCAGCAGCATGGAGCTCCCTCCAGAGGCTCCAGGGGAGAATCAGGTCCTCTGGTTGCCTCCGCTTGTGGCCGCCTCACCCCAGTCTCCACTCCCCAGGTCACCAAAGTTTCAGCACAGATGGATGTGGAACACGGATGGATGTTGAACATGGATGGTTGTTGAACATGGATGGATGTACCTCCCTAATGCAGGTGGGTCCTGCTGATTCATAATGGAGCCTGTTGGACTTCCAAAGGATGGAGAGTGATTTGACCATGGTGAGAGGTGGGGGGAGAGTGCAAGAGGGAGAGAGAGAGGATGGAAAAGGAAGGAGAGGGAGGGGATTTGGGAGGGAGGGAGGAGGAGAGAAGAGAGGATCGTTATATAGACAAGTAGAGAAAATGACAGTTTCAAGCTCTGAAAGGAGCAAGAGTCACCAATAAAAATGTCCCCAAAGACCAAGCAGGTGACGGAGACAAGCAGAACAGCTCAGGTGGACACGGAAGTGGAGATTGGGGTGCTTCGGCCACAAACCAAGGGGACCAGAGGACCAGATTCTCCCCTGGAGCTTCTGGAGAAAACGCCACCCTGCTGACCTTGCTTTCCGCCAAGTCACACAGGTTTTGGACTTTTGACCCCCAGAGCTGTGAGCAGATATGTTTCTGTTAAGTGACGCGTTGTATGGTGATGTGTTACAGCGGCCCCAGGAAACTAACAGGTTTCTTCTATCTGTGCCACATCGTCCTCTGCCCACCTCCTATAAGGATCCACGCAGTTGTATTCAGTATAATCTTATCCCCGTCTCAAGACTCTGAACTTAATTACATCCGTAAGTTCCTTTTTAGCCATGAAGGTGACATTTGCAGATTCCAGGGATTAGGGAGTGGAACCGGTATTCAGTCCATCACTCCGAATGCTTCTCTGTCTTCCATTTCTTCTCCCTCTCACCACTCAAAGAAGAGGCCTTTCTAAGGAATCCTCAGCTGCTCCTCTCTGGTCCAGAACCAGAAATTAACTGACTTTTAAAACAGAGGAGACAGACAGGAACATCCGTCTTGAGCTGCATCTCCTACTCAGAGCCATGTGGATGGAGACCAGAGCAGGTGAACATAAGAGAACCCCCGACTTCCCTTGACCTTGACTGAAAGAGGCTTTTACCAACACGAACAAAATGATCACATTTGACCTGCCACTTCTGGGACTGTAGAAACCACTTCCACTCACAAGACGATCTTCATTAAGCTGTGAGGGGCATTAGCCGAGAGCTGGTTCTTTGAAGCTGGGCACTCGACCATCCCCATCCCGCTGCTTATTAGATGTTGGCCTTGGGCACACCGGTAACCACCTCTGAGCCTCAGTTTTCTATCCTGTAAAATGGGCGTGATAACGGCGCCTCCTTTGAGGGTTGCTGTGCATTTACAGTTTCTCTGTATTTCCCTCTCCCTTTCTCTCTCTGCTTTGTTTCTGTGACTGTCTTTGTCTCTTTCTTTGTGTCTCAGCTTCCATGTTCTCTGCATTGCAGCCTGTGTTTCACTCTCTCTAGCTGTCTCTCTAGTTGTGTCTAAACGTGCGTTTCCTCTGCCTGCTGTTGCTTTGTTCCTTGGCTTTATTTGAGCAGGTGCATTCTCCTTCTGTCTCAGTTTCTTTGTCTCTCTCTGTCTGCCCATCTCCCGTTTTCTTTCTCACTCACTCTGATGAGGGTTCTTTCACAGAGTACTCTGCTGGTCCTTCTTGGTACAGAACCAGGAGATTCCTCATCCTTTACCCACCCACAGAAGCCTGACAAACGCCTGTCTCCCAATTCAGAGTCAGCTGATGGAGGTTGGCACTGAGTGATAGAAGACATCTCGACTTCACTATGCCTGTTCTTTATTATCTTTCCAATAGAGAGAGAGACTCAGCCATGAATGGAATCGACTCAAGCCTCTCATATTTTTTATTCACTGGGACGTGGTACAGTCCTACTGAGATACCAACACAGCAAAGACAATCACACTTGACCTCCAACCTCAATTACTGTGGCTCTGGGGCATCGGTTAAGAGCGTGTGCTTTGGAGTTTGGCAAGTCCCAGCTCAGTGTCTGACCAGGTGTGACCTTAGCTAAGTCACTTCCTTCTCTGAGCCTCAGTTTCCTCTTTTGTAAAATGGGTGTAACAGTAGTACCTCCCTCTGGAGGCACTCTTGTTTTTCCGTCTTCACCTCTGTCCATCACCTGCTTGGTCTTTGGGGACATTTTTTTTTTTTTTTTTTTCGCAGTACGCAGGCCTCTCACTGTTGTGGCCTCTCCCGTTGCGGAGCACAGGCTCCGGACGCGCAGGGCCAGCAGCCATGGCTCACGGGTGCAGCTGCTTCGCGGCATGTAGGATCTTCCCGGACCGGGGCATGAACCCGTGTCCCCTGCATCGGCAGGCGGACTCTCGACCACTGCGCCACGAGGGAAGCCCCTTTGGGGACATTTTTGTTGGTGACTCTTGCTCCTTTCAGAGCTCAAAACTGTCTTTTTTCTCTACTTGTCAATATAATGATTCTTTCTTCTCTCCCCCATCCTCTCCACTCCCTGTCTCCCTCTTGTACCTTCCCCCCACCTCTCATCATGGTCCAATCACTCTCCACCCTTCGGAAGTCCAACAGGCTCCATTATGACGCCCAATGTTACAGATGAGGGACTGGAGACCAGCGAGATTCTTGTTGGCTTGGAATCACCCAGGAAACTTGCAGCACAGCTGAGAGATGAACCCACGTCCTGTGATTCTTATTTCAGAACCTCTTTTTTAAAAATTAATTTTTATTAGGTCTAGTTGATTTACAATGTTGTGTTAGTTTCTGCTGTACAGCAAAGTGAATCAGTTATACATATACTTACATCCACTTTTCTTTAGATTCTTTTCCCATATAGGTCATTACAGAGTATTGAGTAGAGTTCCCTGTGCGGTGCAGTAGGTCCTTGCTGTTGATCTATTTTAAATATAGTAGTGTGTATATGTCAATCCCAGTCTCCCAATTTACCCCTCCCCGCTTCAGTGCCTCCTATAATGACTCATCTGACCTTCCTAGCAGTGAGGCCAAGGCTGTGAGCTGGTCGTGTAGGCTCTGGTGTTTGTCTCTCACTGATAAGTGAAAAATGTCTTAAATGCTTCAGGATTATATAAAAAATGTAGAGACTCCAAGTCAGCAACCCTCCCTGCGGACTCAAGATGAAAGAGCACTGATTTTTGTTATTATGATGGCAGAGCGTCTCCCGGACATCAAGGGCAGGAAATTAACCATCCCTTACTCAAGAATGACCTGGAACCAGCCTTGGAGCTTTATTTCTGCTTCTCTCTGCATTTGGCTCTCATTATTGCTCTTCCTACAGAACAACTTTCCCTGCTTTTCAGTTTGTGGAGCCACCAACTGCTCCTAAGTTTATGTCTCTACCTCTCAAAAATAGAGCTAAGACAGACTTCGTCCCGTAATTGCACTCCTGTTGTCTCATTGGCCCGGTTTGGGTCATGTGTTCACCCATAGACCAATCAAAGGCGGCCAAGGTGGGCAGGGTCATTCTTCCCAACATGGCAGCCAAGGTCCCTCTTGCTGTTACCATGGGGATGGATATCAGGAAAAGAGAAATTCCTAACGAGTATTTAGAACAGCATTG
The DNA here is from genome assembly GCF_937001465.1 of Orcinus orca. Taxonomy (NCBI): domain Eukaryota; kingdom Metazoa; phylum Chordata; class Mammalia; order Artiodactyla; family Delphinidae; genus Orcinus; species Orcinus orca. The sequence continues at coordinate 85,508,433 of NC_064573.1, forward strand.
TTTGACGGCTTCACATCCATTTAACACTCACGGGATGACCACATACCATGTGCCAGACATGAAAGTTGGTCTCTACCTTCGTGGGCTTTCCAATTTCTTGGATTTTTCTTGGTTCAGTTCTCCTCACTTTCCAGGGGGAACATTTGTGTTTAGTGTCACTTCTCCAGCTTCAAGCTTTCCATGGAGGGGTTGCAGACTCATCTGTTTTATATTCTGTTGTACAAATTATGAAGAGAGACTCGATCAAGAAAACTTGCTGAACAATACCTAAAGCCCACCAGCCCACCATCTTCTTTGCAGTCACCCCTTAGAGGGGTCGGATAGGTGGGTGTTACTGATGGATGTTCTCTTTCCGCAGGTAGAGTGATAATGGGAGTTTCTTCCTGTTTTTCCCTTTTCCCCATATTAGCTATTACCCCCTTGACACAACAACTGTGCTTTGAGCCCGGCTGAATTTTTATTGAATTTTCCTTTAAGTACTGTCTTTTTAGAAGCGTCTCTCTTCATTTTCTTCAGGGACCAGCAGGTAGCTGGATTTCGAAAGCATCTACTGCCAGGACAACAGGATAACATGTTATCAAAGACCACAAAAATAGAGTTTAAATGGTGGGCTAGGCAGACTTCAGAGATATCTAAGGCTCAGCACTACAATTAAAAATCATGATTTAAGTTGTAGCCAAAACCCTAGTTTCTCTCGGGCTGAAGTTTACAGCTCTCTTGAAGTTGTATCAGTCATAGCTCAATCACAACATCTGAGGGCAAAGAGAGAAAAATGAAATAAAGTTATCATGAGAGTCCCCTTCAGAGGCTGGCACGGGGAAGCCAGCAGACAGAATACGAGCAAACAGATTTCAGAGTTGGTTATGACTCCTGGGGCTTTCTGAACACAGGAGAATCCAGTGTATAATCAACCACAGGCCTTGTGGTCAGTATTGATGAGCGTTGGCTCTCCTTGTATATTTCTCCTACCAACAGAACTTCACATTGTGCAAAACACATTTAATCAGTTTTGTTGGGCATTTTTGCTTGTTTGTTTGTTTGAATCAAATTTTTAGGAATTTGATTTTTTACATGCAAAGGGTTAGTTTTTTGGGTTAGTTAAAATTTTAACTTCATTTTTCACGAGACATGGCTGGCTGCAGCAATACCATGGCAGCTACAACAGTAAGCATTTACTTCTAAGTGTTTTTGGTCCAATCTTGGCTGTGCCCCTGGGCAGCCAGTGCTTCAACTCTGCCCGCCCAGTGGAACCAGTAGTACGTGCATGTCTTAAGAAAAGAATTGCAAGGAATTGGTCTGTGCAGTCGGAGGTGCTAGCGAGGCAAGTCGGAAATCCACAGGGCAGCTGGAAACTCGGACAGGAGCTGACCTTGCAAAACATGGGCTGAAGTTCTCCCTTTTTTCATGGAAACCTTAGTTCTGCTCCTAAGAACTTCTCTCCACATCTAAACTATTTATTTATTTATTTATTTATTTATTTATTTATGGCTGCGTTGGGTCTTCATTGCTGCACGCAGGCTCTCTCTAGTTGCAGTGAGCGGGGGCTACTGTTTGTTGTGGTGCGCGGGCTTCTCATTGTGCTGGCTTCTCTTGTTGCAGAGCACGGGCTCTAGGTGTGCAGGCTTCAGTAGTTGTGGCATGCGGGCTCAGTAGTTGTGGTGCACGGGCTTAGTTGCTCTGCGGCATGTGGGATCTTCCCGGACCAGGGCTTGAACCTGTGTCCCCTGCATTGGCAGGTGGATTCTTAACCACTGCGCCACAGGGAACCCCCACATCTATACTTCCGTGTCAACTTTAATGAGTTCTTTTCACACCCAGTTCCTCAAGGCTTCCTTTCCTTAATGGATATCTGAAATATCTATTTGTGATTGTTTAATCTCCTGGTGATAATGGACTCTTCCAAGCTTGATCTCTGTACCTTTTGATTGTTTCTTTATTTATCATCTTCATGCCCAGAACAGAAATTTGACAAGAGTATAAGTTCAGATAATACTTGGTGCATGGATGAATGACTACAATTTTAATGCACAGAAATCTCTTGCATTCCTATACACTAACAACAACAGATGAGAAGGAGAAATTAAGGAAACAATCCCTTTCAAAATTGCAACAAAAAGAATAAAATACCTAGGAATAAACCACCTAAGGAGGTAAAAGACCTGTACTCAGAAAATTATAACACACTGATGAAAGAAATCAAAGATGACACAAACAGATGGAGAGATATACCATGTTCTTGGATTGGAAGAATCAATATTGTGAACATAAGTACACCACCCAAAGCAATCTACAGATTCAATGCAATCCCTATCAAACTACCAATGGCATTTTTTACAGAACAACAAAAAATCTTAAAATTTGTATGGAGACACAAAAGAACCCGAATAGCGAAAGCAGTCTTGAGGGAAAAAAACGGAGCTGGAAGAATCAGGCTCCCTGACTTCAGACTATACTACCAAGCTACAGTAATCAAGACAGTATGGTACTGGCACAAAAACAGAAATACAGATCAGTGAAACAGGATAGAAAGCCCAGTGATAAACCCATGCACACATGGTCAACTTATCTTTGATAAAGGAGGCAAGAATATCCAATGGAGAAAAGACAGTCTCTTCAATAAGTTGTGCTGGGAAAACTGGACAGTTACACATAAAAGAATGAAATTAGAACACACCCTAACACTATACACAAAAATAAACTCAAAATGGATTAAAGACCTAAGTGTAAGACCAGACACTCTAAAACTCTTAGAGAAAAACATAGGAAGAACACTCTTTGACATAAATCACAGCAAGATCTTTTGTAACCCACTTCCTAGAGTAATGGAAATAAAAACAAAAATAAACAAATGGGACCTAATGAAACTTAAAAGCTTTTGCACAGCAAAGGAAACTATAAGCAATGAAAAAACAACCCTCAGAATGGGAGAAAATATTTGCAAATGAATCAACGGACAAAGGATTAATCTGCAAAATATATAAACAGGTCATACAGCTCAATATTACAAAAACAAACAACCCAATCAAAAAGGGGCAGAAGGCCTAAATAGACTTTTCTCCAAAGAAGACATACAGATGGCCAAGAGGCACGTGAAAAGCTGCTCAACATTACTAATTATTAGAGAAATGCAAATCAGAACTACAATGAGGTATCACCTCACACTGGTTAGAATGGGCCTTATCAGAAAATCTACAAACAACAAATGCTGGAGAGTGTGTGGAGAAAACGGAACCCTCTTGCGCTGTTGGTGGGAATGTAAATTGATACAGCCACTATGGAGAACAGTATGGAGGTTCCTTAAAAAACTAAAAATTGAACTACCATATGATCCAGCAATCCCACTACTGGGCATACACCCAGAGAAAACCATAATTCAAAAAGACAGTGCACCCCAATGTTCATTGCAGTGCTATTTACAATAGCCAGGTCATGAAAGCAACTAAATGCCCATTGACAGATGAATGGATAAAGAAGATGTGGTACATATATACAATGGAATATTACTCAACCATAAAAAGGAATGAAATTGGGTCATTTGTAGAGACGTGGATGGACCTGGAGACTGTCATACAGAGTGAAGTGAGTCAGAAATAGAAAAACAAATATCCTATATTACCGCATATATGTAGAATCTAGAAAAATGGTACAGAAGAACCAGTTTGCAAGGTAGAAATAGAGACACAGATGTAGAGAACAAACATATGGACACTAAGGGGGGAAAACGGGGTTGGGGGGGTGGTGGTGGGATGAATTGGGAGATTGGGATTGACGTATATACACTAATATGTACAAAGTAGATAACTAATAAGAACCTGCTGTATAATAAATAAATAAATAAAAGTAAACAAAAAAATCAATTTTATTTAGAAGGAACAAAAAATACATGTAAAACACGACAATGCTTCACCTTCTCTAGCCCAATTATCATGTTTTCAGATTTTCACTCCACATTTTCTGTTCTGTTGACAAGTAGCTATCAGTTCCCAATTTAATATCAATGTAAAGCAAATCATCTATATAAAAGAGAAGAAAAAGAGTACTTACCACGTACATTGTTGAGAAGGTTAAGTTAGCACTACAATTACACGTGCCATTTCTCTTCACACTTATTCTGCTTGTTTTCTAAAACGATAGCTCAGAGGAATGTGAACTCTGTAACCCGGTCTCTGTCAAGAGTGAGCCATGAGAAGGTCGAATGGGCAGGACCAGGATTTCAAGAAAGGTCTGAGTCGTTGAGGAAATAAAGAGTATCCCTAAATAACTCATTTGCAAAATAAGCATTTGCTCTATCAAAAATGTACACTCTAAGACCCATTGGATTGTGGTGTGTGAGCCCTGAATACTCTTGCTTTGGCCAATGCAGGAATCAGGCTTCATGTCCCTTGTCCCTTTGTGCCTCCTCTGTCATTGCAGGTAATGTGACGAGCTCTGATTCATTGCAGTGTGTTCTTTAAGAGGTGTTCATGGTAGTGCCGAGGGCCCCAGACATGAAACCACAGGAGAAACAATGAAAGAAAGCATCAGTGTTTACCGGGTGAGAAAAGAAAAAGGCTCATGGCTTGGACGAAGAAGGGATGGAAACTCTTCTTAAGGATTGGAAGGGCCATCAGGTCAAGAGTCTTTTTTTTTTTTTTAAGTGAATTCCACTTAAAAGTGCAAGTAGAAGTTAAAAGGCAACTGATTTGGGCCCTAATCCAAGGAAGGAAGAGTGGTCTTTTGTGTCTCTGCCTCTTCTTATAAGGACACCAATCCTATTAGATTAGGGCCCACCCTTATGACCTCATTTCATTTTCATTACTTCCCTAAAGGTCTTAGGACTTCAATAATTCAGTCCGTAAGAATTTCAGGGAGATTTGCAGCAATGTGGATGCAACTAGAGATTATCACACTAAGTGAAGGAAGTCAGACAGAGAAAGATAAATACCAACCGATATCACTTATTTGTGGAATCTAAAATATAACACAAATGAACTTATCTATGAAACAGAAACAGACTCACAGACATAGAGACTTGTGGTTGCCAAGGGGGAGGGGGTTGGGGGAAGGATGGAGTGGGGAGATTGGGTCAGCACATGTAAGCTATTCTATACAGAATGGATAAACAACAAGGTCCTACTGTATAGCACAGGGAACTATATTCAAGATCCTGTGACAAACCATCATGGAAAAGAATATTAAAAAAAGAATGTATATATATGTATAACTGACTCACTTTGCTGTACAACAGAAATTAAAGCAACATTGTAAATCAACTATACCTCAATAAAAGAATGAAAAGCATAAAATAAACAGGAGAAATTATATCAGAAAAAAAAAAAAAGAATTTCGGGGAGACACAATTCAGCCCATAACATTATCCAAAGATGCAGTGAGTGCCTGAGTGGTCACATAGTCTTTGCTAGAACATTTCCAGTGAATGTCCTGACATTGAGAATCATCATAGAAGCGTGGATTGGTATTTGGAAACACCTCATTCATGGTTTGACTTGGGCTTGAGACCTGAGGGATTATGATTTAATAAAACGCTTTCGTTCCACCATATTGAATAGATATTGATGACCTTCTCTGAGCAGAATGATGTACAGAGAGCTTTGTGAGACCCCAGGATGGCCTATCTTTGCCTCCTGCCCGTAGACGGTTATAATAAGGCTAATGAAAAGAAATGGTTAATAATCAGCCTTCCCTGGTGGTGCAGTAGATAGGAATCCGCCTGCCAGTGCAGGGAACACAGGTTCGAGCCCCGGTCCGGGAAGATTCCCACATGCTTCGGAGCAACTAAACCTGTAAGCCACAACTACTGAGCCTGTGCTCTAGAGCCCGCGAGCCACAACTACTGAGCCCGCATGCCACAACTACTGAAGCTCGTGCGCCTAGAGCCCGTGCTCGGCAACAAGAGAAGCCACCGCAATGAGAAGCCCGCGCACAGCAACAGAGTAGCCCCCGCTCACCGCAACTAGAGAAAGCCAGTGCCCAGCAACAAAGACCCAACGTGGCCAAAAATAAATTTTAAAAAAAAGAAATGGTTAATAATTTCTAAGCTGGCACTAGGCACTATTATAAGCATGTTTGATATATTGACTCCTTCAAGCCACAGATCTTTTTGAGGTAGATATTACGCAAAAAATAGTATTTATTGTGTGACTTTACAGATGTGGAGACATTACGTAACTCACCTCAAATCACCCAGCTAATAGATGGTGGACCCCTAGGTACCCATAGGTGCTTGCTGGCTCCAGAGCTGCCCCTGATCAGCTCTGTGCATGACTGAATTTTCAGTGTGTTGTGTAGATATAGAGCATTCTTAAAACTATTATAGGGCTTCCCTGGTGGTGCAGTGGTTGAGAGTCCGCCTGCCGATGCAGGGGATACGGGTTCGTGCCCCGGTCAGGGAAGATCCAACATGCCGGGGAGCGGCTGGGTCCGTGAGCCATGGCCGCTGAGCCTGCGCGTCCGGAGCCTGTGCTCCACAACGGGAGAGGCCACGGCAGCGAGAGGCCCGCGTACCGCAAAAAAAAAAAAAACTATTAGAAAAAGTACCCCCGGCTACTGCTTTTCCATCAAAGGGATCAGTTTGTTGGAGTTAGCTTTTCTGAATTTTCAAAACTCTTGTGTTTCCAACCACATCCCCTATAAGGCCCATTTTCTTCTTTTTACTAAGGTTCTTTGAAGGTCTTTTGGGGAAGGAAGAAAACTGCGGTTTCCGGGGTGTGATTATATCATAACCTTTGAGAGTCCGTCTTTCAGACTAAAGCATGGGCTCATTTCTTTGTGTTGTTAGGGACTGTATTGCTTGCCAAGGAACCTTGGTTTCAGGAACACCATAGACCAGTCAAGCATCATCAGCCTGGGACCGGATTTTTTTCGTTCTCAGAGAGAAATAAATAAAACACTATTGCTGCCCAGGAAGAGAGTGCCTGCCAACTTCCTCTGCAATAATTAAGTTTTCAGGCTTCAGTATCAGCTGGACCAGATACTAATGAGATGCTAAAGTGCTCAAAGAAGTTACATCAACATGTTAAAGCTTTCCCTGCCCCAGGGAAGCATCTTAGTTTCAAATGCGGTCTCTGATGGGTAAAGGTGAGGCAGAGTGTCTTCTGATGGATGGGCTATCAGAGGAAATCTAATGTGACCAGCTGCTTGCTCAGAAATGGAAAGGAAATTGGTCACTAAGTAGAACCTGACGTCACCTCTGGGGAATGTCGGCAGCTCCCTCTGGGTTCACGTGCAGTGTCCACACAAGAGGTGAGTGGTGGGGCTGCAGTTTGAACCCAGGCACGGGGTGTCCTACCCTTCATGCTCGTAGCCACACTCTATTTTGCCTTTAATACAGAAAAGTGAGGCTCCTCTCTTGGCCAGTGACTCCATGACCCTCAGCAAGTCAATTCAACTCTAGGAATCTCAGTTTTTCCTCTTAACAGAAAAGGTAACCTCGGTCTATCTCCCAAGCCCTGTTGTTCTATGAATATGATATAATATCATTATTTATCAGTCGGTCAGTCAACAAGGGTCCATGCTTCCAGGTGCTTCTTGAGGCATAATGGGCAAAGCAGTGAGTGAGACATTTCATATAATTGACAATTTGTAAAATGCAAATCATGAAGTAGATGTCTTATCATCATCATCATCATCATTATTATTATCAACAGCAGCAGCAGCATCATTTCTGCTCCTGAAAATAACTCAGGGGGCTCCCTGGTTATGTCTCTGGGTTGTTAAAAACCTAAACTAGAGACCACTGTCCAGGTGTGTTGAGGACAGAAGTGGCCATAGCTTAGCTACATTCAGCCCTTATTGGACTCATTTTACTAAACTTTAAAAGATGCTAATAGTCACAGCATTAAGGCTGTCCAATGCTCCCTCTGTAACCTTTGTTCTAACACAAAGTGCTGCAGACTGCCCTGCAGTCACTTGGTTCCAACCTCTCAGACTCCCCTTCGCCGTGGCATGTAGAGCTGGCCGGCCCTTGACCGCACCCGCTGCGTGGAGCTTGGCCTTACCTCGGGCTCCATCTCAGAAAGCTGATCTTTCCGTAACACACCAGCAGTGGAGTGCTTGCAAAGGAGAGAGTGGGGTGCATCTAAGGATGTGTGCAGGCAACTCAAGTTTTCCTGTCTGAGGAATCCCCGCTAGTGGGCATTGAACGAAGCAGTGGCCTGGCCCTTTGCCTTGTGTAGCCCAGATGAGTGGGCAGCTACCGGACAGGTGGCCTGAGGACCACGGGGCACATTTGTACTCATTCTACGTTCCAGGAGGGACCTGATACCTCCTTCGCTCTGCTTGCTACCGGGAGTCCTGGAGCCTTTTTTTTTTTTTTTTTTTTGGCGGTACGCGGGCCTCTCACTGCTGTGGCCTCTCCCGTTGCGGAGCACAGGCTCCGGACGCGCAGGCTCAGCGGCCATGGCTCACGGGCCCAGCCGCTCCGCGGCATGTGCGATCTTCCCAGAACGGGGCACGAACCCGTGTCCCCTGCATCGGCAGGCGGACTCTCAACCACTGCTGGAACCTCCTTTTGATTCTTAAATCAGGTTGTGTAAACATTCAGTCTATCCCCCGTAGTCCATCCGCTACCTCTCCCCGTGGCCTTTCTGTTTCTGCCTTAGTTCTGTGCCCCTATTTTAATCTCGCCATCAAATACTCCATTCCTTTCTGTCTTATATTGGTGATAATGCATTTCCAGCAGTCTTTGGAGCTGTGGTTATATGTGGGTAGATACCCTGCATAGATGTCTGTGCAGCAGAGTGCAGAGTCTGGAGTCACATGACACAGATGCAAATCCTGGTTCTACTACACTTTCCGTGACCTTGGGCTAGTTGTTTCATCTGTCCAAGCCTTGGTTTCTTTCTCTTTTATTTATTTATTTTTAATTTATTTTTTAAATTTTTGGCTGCGCTGGGTCTTCGTTGCTGTGCGCGGGGGTTACTATTCGTTGTGGTGCATGGGCTTCTCACTGTGGTGGCTTCTCTTGTTGCGGAGCACATGCTCTAGGTGCATGGGCTTCAGTAGTTGTGGCTCACAGGCTCAGTAGTTGTGGCACACGGGCTTAGTTGCTCTGCGGCATGTGGGATCTTCCCGGACCAGGGCTCGAACCCGTGTACCCTGCGTTGGCAGGCGGATTGTTAACCACTGAGCCACCAGGGAAGTCTCTCCCTTTATTTTTATTTTTATTTTATATTGCAATATAGTTGATTTACAATGTTGTGTTAGTTTCAGGTGTACAGCAAAGTGATTCAGTTATACATATATATCTATTCTTTTTCAGATTCTTTTCTCATGTAGATTATTACAGAATATTGAGTGTGTGTGTGTATATATATATATATCTGTGCTATGCAGTAGGTCCTTGCCTTGGTTTCTTAATCTTTTCAAAATACTAATTCTATGCAATGGAAGGGTCCTTTGGTTTGTTTTAGGGCCAATATGCAATTTTTCTAAAGTTCCCAAGTTTTTTCAGATCGTCTTTTCTTTACAGCAACCAGGAAGGTAGAGAACTGAATTTGCTGAGTGATTCTCAGGCACCCGGGTTTTTTGTTTGTTTGTTTTTGTTTTTGTTTTTGTTTGCGGTATGCGGGCCTCTCACTGTCGTGGCCTCTCCCGTTGCGGAGCACAGGCTCCGGACGCGCAGGCTCAGTGGCCATGGCTCACGGGCCCAGCCGCTCCGTGGCATGTGGGATCTTCCCGGACCGGGGCACGAACCCGTGTCCCCTGCATCGGCAGGCGGACTCTCAACCACTGCACCACCAGGGAAGCCCAGGCACCCGGTTTTTAAAGTGATGGATACAGCAATCCTCTAGGATATAACTGATTTTTTCTCCATTTCACAGTAAGAGACCAAGGCTCTGGAAGTTTACATGCCCAGATCATTCATGAACTAAACAAGTAAAATGAGGTTTGAGTCCCATTCATCCCACTCCAGGGTCTGTGCTTTGTCAGCTATGAGAAAGCATGATGATAAGCATTAAAGAAACACTTAACGAACTTCATGGATGTTTTAACTGGCTGCTGCGTTAGTGGGACGACGCCCTGAATAATGACTGAACTCCCATTTCTTCATGAATGCTGAAAGGTTAAAGTGAACGTACTAAGATCAATCAGGGGCTTTGACCCTCTGGGGAAGCGTTTGGAAGCAAACACTTCCACGTGGAGCCAGATGGATGTCAAGCATCTCATTTCACTGTGTGCAGAAGATGAAATGAGTAGCAAAACGAAACAACACAAAGGCAAAATGAAATGGGAAGCGTTTAGAGGGGGGCTTTCTCTATAAAGAAGGCGTCCCTTGAGGTTGAATCAATACAAGGCTACTCATATTCTGCATTGTAATGGGTTCATTAAAAAATCAGTGGCCTCACCAATCGATAAAGTTTTGGGGAGACACAGGCCTGTCTGACAGCACAGAGGCTGCAAATTGCAGAACAGTAGACGTCTACTCTCCAGGAAGAAGGAGTTCTTTCAAGTCAAATCAATAGGCCCACCTCTCCAGCCTACATAAACTGGAACGTTGATGGAGTTGTTTAAAAAACCAAGGCTAATAAGTCCTGTTTTTATTTGTTTAACTTCAGAGGTCAAGATTGTGGGGGAGCCTTGCCTGAAGAGAGCAAAATTAAGAAGGGAAGAAAAGTGTTTTTCACCTGCATGCCAGGGAAGGCCATAAGCAAATAGAAATCAATGACTTTAACATGGAGATGCCCCCTTTGTAGGATGCATGTTTCGGAGGTTGACTTGCAGATGTTATTGGTAGGTTTGCTTCACAGGGTGGAGTGTAGCCTGCTGCCTCAGGGCGTGGCCTTCCCAAGTCCCAGGCAGGAATGCACCAACTGGAATCCTTGTTACAAGCCTTGAGTTCTTACTAATTCAGGGTTTCTCAACCCTGCCATTTGCGGTCTGATAATCCTTTGTCGTGAGGGTCCATCCTGTGCATTGTACAGTGTTTATCAGCATCCCTAGCCTCTACCCACTAGATGCCAGAGACAACCACTTGCCTGAGTTGTAACAACCAAAAATGTCTCCAGATCTTGCTAAATGTCCCCTGGAAAGTCTTTTACCCTCAGGGTAAAATTGTCCCTGGGTGAGGACTGAATTCGACTTGCAGAAAAAAAGGTGGAAAGGAGGATAATATCTTGGATCTCATAAAATCTCATAAACTAATCTTTAGAAGGTTGGGGGCTTCAGGATGATTGGAACCAGAGATGAAACTGTGACTGGACACTTACTCCTGTTTCTTGTTTCTATGCATCTGTTTTATTTCTCCAGATAAGCTTCTTCACAAAACAGGGACCATGGCCGCAAGTAGATTGAAGCTCATATCTGTGCAACTCTGTAATAAGGATGGAAAAGAATCTTTTCCAACCGGGTTCAGTCCAAAAGCTCCTAAGAAGGGCTCTAGTCCAGCTTAGGTAACATAACTTACTGCAAGTCAGTTCTGGACCTGTCTGTGTTGGAAGGCAACTGAAGGACTCCAGATGGTTCATACAATCTCCTGTTGGGCAGGGGTTTCCTGCTAAGGAGAAAGGAAGAAGCTTTTCTCATTTATTCATTCATCCATCCCTCCATCAATCAATCATATACTTTGTACCATTCACTGTCTTGAGCACTGAGGATATGAAGATGAAAGCTCACCTGTGTCCTGCCTCTGAAAGGTTTTCAGTGTGGTTTATTAGATATGCAGCTAAACTGGGACGAAGTGCTAGGTCATGTCAGCAGATGGTGGTAAGAAACTCGATATTTCATGATTTGGGAAATGATTGAAAAGGGTCTGGAAGTAGATATAGGAGGTATGAGGGAGCAGACAGAATTTGATTAGGAAGACAGTGAGAAGTAAGGCGTTCTCATAGTTGAACAAGCCCTGGCCGTTTTTAAATAAATGCTCAACGTGCTTGGGAAAATAGGGGAGGTATCAATTGTCTCAAAACTCCGATTGTAGGGGAAGTGTTGGAGATGATGTCAAAGGACAAGTGTTACCAAGGCTGTCCCCCCAGGATCGTACCCCTGCCCCTCCCTCGAATAGAAACCAATTCTCTTATCTAAGTGTCAGGAGGAAGCTGCAAAGAGAAAAAACAAGAACCAGTTAGAACCAGTGATGTCCAAGATGGCAGAAGAGTTGACTTCCAGTGGACCCTGAGCCTCACTATAGGCTTACTGTAGTCCATTAGCTAAATGACACACCCACAGGTGCCATGACAGTTGACAATTGCCATGACAACAACCAGAAAGCTCAAACAAGGACCAAAAAGGAGAGTTGCATCAATTCCTAGTCCAAACCATGCCCTTGTTCTTGGATAACTCGTGAATATTCTTCCCACTCTTTCCAAATCCCTCCCTTTTACCTTGACCCTCTTCTGTATATGGTGTCTGCCTGAATTGGCTTGAGGAGTTAATTTGTGAACTAGGTTCCTGCTTCTCCATTCTTTGGCCATTGAATAAAGCCTGTGCTCTTCCAGTCTCAATGTCGGTTTTGTTATATTGAATCAGATCGGGAAAAGAACCTCTCTGGCCGAGACAGGGGGTCTCCACCCAGGCTAGGACCCCGGTGTATGTCTGGTCGACCAATTTGTTAATACAAGCATGAAGAGCATGCCAGCTGAGCCAAGGAGTTCGGGGTTGACTCTGTGATCAGAGAAGGGTCATTTTAGACAGTGGTCAATGGGTGAGAATTGCTGAAAATTAGCTTTGAAAATAATGGAATTGACAACAATGTAGCATGTGGATAGGATAGAGGAAAGGTTATTTCTAAAGTTCTCTTCCAAAGATCCAAACATTCTACTGGAATTCTTGTTTCCTTTATAGCATTTACCCCTGGCTGGAATTTTTCTTTAACTTGTTTATTTGCTTTGTTCTGTCTTTTGCCCACAATAGAACGTGATCTCTATGGGTTCTCACAAGTCTCTGGGGTTCACTTCTGTATCTACGTCCAGCACAGCATCTGGTATCTACAGGGTGTTCAGTAAATATTCCCTGAGCTTGTTCATTCATCCATCTATTTTTCATTTATTCAGTCATGCATATATCCAGTCATCTGTTCAATGCAGCACTTAATGAATACCTACTCCAGTTGGTTCATGAAAAAAGAGTATTCTTGGTGAATGTGGGGGTATTTGGAAGAAAATAATATCCAGGTTGATAAAGAGAAACTGAGATGTTTCCACTGGTGCTTCTGTGTCTCCGTTTATTTATTTTTTAAAGATTTTTTTTATGTGGACCATTTTTAAAGTCTTTATTGAATTTGTTACAGTATTGCTTCTGTTTTATGTTTTGGTTTTCTGGCCCCGAGGCATGTGGGAACTTAGTTCCCCGACCAGGGATCGAACCCACACCCCTTGCATAGGAAGGTGAAGTCTTAACCACTGGACCTCCAGGGAAGTCCCTGTGTCTCAGTTTAGATTCTGCAAGTGGTTCCTTATGTAAAATAGGGCATCCTCCCCAATGGAGAATTTTTCCTTTTGATGGACAACCCAAGGAAAGACCTTTCCAAAACGTTTGTTGATGGATGGGTAGAGAAGTCTGGAATGTAACAGTTTATAGCCTCTGTGGAGAGTTTATTCTCAAAATCATGGCTGTCAAGGATTTAGAAATTGGATGGAATACCCATACTGGTAGGAATGTAAAATGAAGCAGCTGCTTTGGGAAACAGTCTGACAGTTTCTCAAAATATTAAACATGGATTTCTCATATGACCCAGAATTCTCACTCCTAGGTATACATCCAAGAGAAATAAAAATATATGTCAACACAAAAACTTGTACATGAATCTTCTTAGCAACGTTATTCGTAATGTCAAAAAAAAACACCCCAAATGTCCATTTTCTGCATAATTGGATAAACACATATGGTCTATCCATACAATGGACTATTATTATTCAGTCATTTAGAGGAACTACACACTGTTACATGCTACCACATGGATGAGCTTTGAAAACCCGCTCAGTGGAAGAAGCCAGTCGTGAAAAGCCATATATTGTATAATTCCGTTTCTATGAAATGTCCAGAAGAGAAAAGTCCACGGAAACAGAAGGTAGATTTGTGGTTGCCAGGGGCTGTAGGCGGGGAAGAAGAAATGAGCAGTGACTGCTAATGAGTAGGACGTTTCCTTTGGGGGTGATGAAAAGATCCTAAAATTAGTTAGTCGTGACTATTACACAACTGTGAACCCAAAAAGCCACTAATCTGTACATTTTACAAGGTGAATTTTATGATATGTGAATTTTCTCTTAATCTTAAAAAAATCACAACTCAGTTCTCAGGGGCATGTAACCAGGTTATATGGGAGAAGGACTCAGAGAGACTCTCACCCCTAGGAACCCCGTGAGTCCACAGGGGAAGACAGTTTGTGCAAAGAGCCATGTGGAGCAAGAGTACAAAGGGTTATTACCTTGAAAGAAAGATAGTGGAGAACCTACTGTATAGCACGGGGAACTCTACTCAATACTCTGTAATGACCTATATGGGGATAGATCCTAAAAAAGAGTATATATATATATATATATATATATATATATATATATACTGATTCACTTGGCCATAGAGCAAAAAGTAACACAACACTGTAAATCAACTATACTCCAATAAAAAATTAATTTAAAAAAACCCTTAAAATTGTCAAAAAAAAAGAAAGATAGTGGAATTTACGGAGAAATAAGGATACTAAATCATTTGTTAAACAGCACTACCTTTGTGATGTTTGGCTCTCGTGCAACAGAGATGAAGACACCAGTCACGGCTACTGAGAAAACATCTTGAATACTTTGTTGTTAGTTGGATTTGAAGACCTTCAGAACCTGTCAAGGAATTTAAACTTGAATTGATAGTAAAAATGACTGAGACAAAACAAGGAGGCCACAGCTCCCTATAGCACCTGTGCAAGGAAGACATCACTAATTGATCCCCCGAGCGTGTCTTCCTAGAATCAATTCCTTCTCAGGACAGGGCTCCCCCAGGAGCCTGTGTGAGTTCATTTACATTCACAAATGTGATGAATCCTTTAATATGTATGTTAAAGTCTGTGGGAGCAGGAAAAATATTCAATAAGGATTGGAGCGTGATGTCAAAGAGGTGCACTTTTGTGCCAGATGGTTTTATACATTGAAAATAAATACATTAATTAACCCACCTCAGTTTTTTTCTCCAGCCCTCAAAATCACACTGTCAAGGAAAGCATTATACCAAAGACCCTAAAACGGCAGCTCTTGAGGCAGATACAGTCCCAAGACTTGTTCTGTTTGACCAACGTCATACTTTATTGTTTCCCTGGTGTTGATCAACATTGAAATATGATCGATTTCACCCCAAACCTAGTTTTTTTTTTCTCTTGAAGAATCAGATGCTCTAGAAAGACACCACCAGCCTCTGCACAATGAAACAACTAGTTCTAGCCCTAGTGGCTGCCCCTCTTGAGTGAAATATGTTCATTCAAGTTTGGTCCTCAGTGTTCCCAATTATATTACACCAGACATGATGCCATATTGTCTCTCTGAGCTGTGTGGGGTTTTTTTGTTTGTTTGTTTTTGTCATTGCTTTCGTCATCTGAATAGCACCTCTTGAACTACCATTCGTGTCCAGGAGCACTGAAAATTTATGGGTAAATTACCTTTTTGTAAATTGAATTATATTACCGTTGTACAAGATGAGATGATGATAAGTTTGTTCTGTTGTGCTAGTGTCAGTCTGGGTTTTCCATGAAGTAATAAACGGGGATCATTTCACCATGGCAGTACGGGTGCAGGGCAAGGGGCAGGCATTGTAGATACAGGCTATGCCTCACACTGCCTAATTGAGTCATTTCCACCGGTTCTAAAATATGACACAAATGAACATATCTATGAAACAGACACAGACTCACAGACATAGAGAACAGATTTGTGGTTGCCAAGGGGGAAGGGGTTGGGGGAGGGATGGAGAGGAAGGTTGGAGTTAGCAGATGTAAGCTTTTATATATAGGATGGATAAACAACAAGGTTCTACTATAGAGCACAGGGAACTCTATTCAATATCCTGTGATAAACCGTAATGGAAAATGATATTAAAAAATGCATATATATATATATATGTTTAATTGAATCACTTTGCTGTACGGCAGAAATTAACACAACATTGTAAATCAACTCTACTTCAATAAAAATAAAATAAAGAGTTCTTTCTATTGGTGAGTTCAGCGCTTGCAGACAGAATTTTCTAGGCAGCTCAGAAAAGGTCTCTTAAAGGCAAGGATTTCATTTACCTCTATTCATGGTAGGAAGAACAAAAACTCCACCCACTGTAACACGTTTTATAATGTGGAGCCCATTGCTTGTGCACCAAGAATTTCCTCATGAAGATACTAGGGTTTGGCTGGATTCTGAATTCCTGGGTCTCCTGAGAAATACTTACCCTGAGGCTTTGAGTTTGAAAGTCCAGCCTTCTGTTGGCAGCAGGGACCACGTCTGTGTCGGCCAGGTCCCGCCAGCTTGGGTCGTTCCAAGCCCCTCTTTTTTACTTTCTGTTTGTGGAATAGGTGGTTGAGAGGCAACGTGTGTATTTCCTTATTTCCCTTTCCCTGGAATCACAGAAGTAAACTGTCAGTTATTGAGGGAAAAATGCACAACTTAAAAGTTGAGAATTATGTTTTATTTGGTGGGCTGTCTGAGGAGTCAAGTTCAGGAGACAGCCTCTCCGAGAGCTCTGAGGGACCATTCCAAAGTGGTAAGGGCGGAGCCGGGATATATAGGGGTTTTTGCAACAAACCCAGAACATCAAAAGATTACTGTTCATTAAAGGAAAAAACAAACAAGTCAATGAATTTAGTGCTTTTTATGTATGGGAAGATGCAAAAGTCTGGGCTCATTGAAATGATTTTGATAGGGACAGAGTAAAGGGACAAAGTAGGTGATTAAATAGTTAATCCCACTAGAGGATTGTAAGTAGAAAAAATACGGGAGACCCCTATAAGTTAATGATGACTCAAGAAAGCAGGTTTGCTTAACCACAAAACCAAGCAGGCTAGTTTAGCAACAAGACCATGCAACAGAAGCACGAGACATGCCCCGAAACAATAAAACAATGGTGGCATGAGACCCACATCCTGCCCAGTGAGCTCAATAAGTTAATGATCCCTAGGACATGCTCTGCTGCACACATTAAAAACAATAACTTAACGGACCTAGCTTGACCATGTAGAGAGAGAAAAAACTCCCCCGCCCAGCCTGGAGGAGGGGCTGATGATGGAAGCATGAGTATGGTCATAACATCCTTTGTTTACCGATATGGCAGGTGACGTTCTTTGTCCTGATACCTTAGGTTCACAATGCACAATACACAATTTTCTTTTCTCCAGTGTTTTCTTTTTTCCTAATAGAAACTTTACTAAGTAGCTTTCATAGGAGTTGGAAAAATTCTGTACACCTCCCTCTTACTTCGCGCCTTGAAAATCTATTGATCCTGCCACAATGCCTTTTTGTTTGTTTGTTTGTTTTGTTTTTGCGGTACGCAGGCCTCTCACTGTGGTGGCCTCTCCCGTTGCGGAGCACAGGCTCCGGACGCGCAGGCTCAGCGGCCATGGCTCACGGGCCCAGCCGCTCCGCGGCATGTGGGATCTTCCCGGACCGGGGCACGAACCCGCGTCCCCTGCTTCGGCAGGTGGACTCTCAACCACTGCGCCACCAGGGAAGCCCCACAATGCCTTTTTTTTAATGTGACTAATTGATGCGCAAACCCCCGAACACCTAAGCTCGTGACTCCAGCACCTGTGCCGATGGAGACGCGTTCCCAGCACTTCTCTCCGCCAGGTTCAGTGTCTGCAGTCAGAGCTGGTGCAGGAGGCTGGGCAGCGCGATATGCTGGGCTCTCACCAGACAGACAGCTCTTAATCCCTCCTGGGCCACGGTTTGATGACTAAGAAGTGCTTGGATCTTTTCCTAAACTAACAAGTGTTGGTGTTACCAAACTCAGTTCCAGCTGCTCGCTACTGAAAACTCAATCCTCGAGAGAGAGAGACAAATGTTGGCAAAAAGGAAAGATACTTTTAATCAGAATGCCGGCCATCTGGGGAGACGGTGGATTCAGTGTCCCCAGAAACCATCTCTGAAGATTCTGCTCAGCCGTGAAAGTTTGTAAAGGGAAACAGGGAAGTCATCTCCGTTAATCATGGAGACGGGGTCAGAGTCATCTCCATACCCCACTGTGGGCAGGCTTGTCGACTTCCTGTGATCTTTCGTTAGATAAGCTCGTGTTCACACAGTTTGTTCATGCGATTACTGAAGGGGAAGTGAGGAAAGAGATCTGGGCATGTGTTAATTACCTATTCTTCGTTTCTACTTCTTTGATCTATGGAAGGAACCAATACATAAGGCAAGGTATCGTGTGATCAAAAAGTTGGAAAGGTGTGCTAGGGCCAGAGATGAGTAGAGCATGGGGGTGCCTGCTTTGAGTTTCGTGTCAAGACAAAGGGGCCTCCTGCAGAGAGCTCTTTCCTGCCGAGAGCCGCTGACAGCTCCCCACTAGTCAGAACATCATGGCATTTCTATGGGATGCTGGGTGAAGGCCCCTCTTCTGTAACTTCTTCCCGCTGACATGGGGCGCCTTATTCTCAGAGTGGAAGATGTCGACATGAGTCTGTAGCGTCTCTTTGCTGACAGTTGTAGTTGCCTGTTTACATATATGGGCAGAATGAGCTACAATTATTATTTTTTTTTTTGCTGTACACGGGCCTCTCACTGTTGTGGCCTCTCCCGTTGCGGAGCACAGGCTCCGGACGCGCAGGCTCAGAGGCCATGGCTCATGGGCCCAGCCGCTCCGCGGCATGTGGGATCTTCCTGGACTGGGGCACGAACCCGTGTCCCCTGCATCGGCAGGCGGACTCTCAACCACTGCGCCACCAGAGAAGCCCGAGCTACAATTATTTTGATGCCCACAAAGATAATAGATTTTTATGAGCAACAGTGTTGCTTAAGGAAACTGGATATTCCCTTAAGGCCAGTTCTTGGAACTGTGCTCACCATAGATTCAGTACTTTTTTTTATAAGCAAGATGCAGGGGACATGGAGGGACCTTTGTACTGAGGAAGGTGGATCAGGGATCTGCTTGGTTCCATTGGTGCAAGGGATGAAATGCTAAAATGAAAACGTTCCCCAAATAAAGCATATGCTAAACTTTGTACAGAGTCATTGTCTGGGGCCCAGGCTGCTCTGAAATTTGGATAAGGAATAATTTTTGGAAGATACCTGTCTTAAAAGGGTAAAACCTTATTGAAACTGTTTTGGGTAGACTTTTTTCTTTAGGGGAAAACAACTAAAAAGTCTTGGTTTTCCCATCAGGGTGACCCATCAAACAGAATCAAAAAATACTCCCCACCGTCTAATGGAGATTTTAGAGGTTGGAGAGGGGTGTCAGGGACCCTGCTGTGAAGATGTTCTGTGTGCCCCAATTTAAGTTGAGCAGCTTACTATTCCGGCTCTGGGATGAAAGCCAGTCCGTATGTGCATCTCCTAGGCCCCTTGGGAACTTTGGGGAAATATAGTGAAAAATACCATCTCTGACAGCTCAGAAAACCTCTCCAAAAAAAGGTAGAAGGGAAAAAAATTATTATTGAATAAGTATTAAGCCCAAGTGTGTGCGCGTCGCAGGCGAGTTGCTAAGAGATCACAGAGACAGAAAGCTATCTCACCATCGTATAGAACCAAGCAGGTACAACCCATCCCGTACATGTTCTCAAGATGAACAATATCGAGTCCTGTAAGTAAAAGGATTCAACAGCACTGTTTGTCACAGGGGGTCCATCCTAAACTCTCCTGTTAATTAGGGTCGTCACTTGTGTTTGCTAGTCGTCTTTATGCAAAGAAAAATAAATTTCTCAGATTTGTAAGAGGAGGGGTGGGTTTGTAACATGGGGACAGGTATCGGCGGAAGTTAGGCTCTCCCCTTCCACAGAAACTGGGAGATTCAGGTGTTATCCTGTTACTTAACATTGCAGGAAAAAAACAACAAAACATTCCTGACACGTAAAGGTGGCAAATGCTTATTTAGCTTTCGAAATGATTCCTATACGTTGAAAGGAGGCAGGGGAAGAATTCACACGTTGTCTAAAGTAAATTCTCCAAGAAAAAGAGACTCTTTTTGCACCAGGAAAAATCAAAGCTAATTTTTCTTTTTAAAAAATGTATTTGCTCATATAGAACCCCAATTAGTTTATTAATTATTTATTTTGTATACGTGTAGGTTTTAGGAGTGTCAGACCTGGGACACAGCCAGGCAGCGGAAGAGCCCAGGGGGCTCAAGTTTCCATGGTTTAGTCACTGCCAGAGCTGACAATCCTGCCTCTTCTCCCTGGGCATTTGTGCTAAGGTATTAACCCAAATTTGTTAAGAACACTGGTTTTGCACTCAGCCGCCATGGGTTCATATCCTGGCTCTGTCTCTTACTAGCTCTGTACCCTTGACCAATTAGTCTCTCTGAACCTCATTTGTTGCATTACGGTATAAGAATAAGAATACTGGGCTTCCCTGGTGGCACAGTGGTTGGGAGTCTGCCTGCCGATGCAGGGGACACGGGTTCGTGCCCCGGTCCGGGAAGATCCCACATGCCGTGGAGCGGCTGGGCCCGTGAGCCATGGCCGCTGAGCCTGCGCGTCCGGAGCCTGTGCTCCGCAACGGGAGAGGCCACAGCAGTGAGAGGCCCGCGTAAGAATAAGAATACTTTACCTTGCAACATTATTGTAAGGATTATGTGGCTATTGTATTGTAAGTTGAAAAAACAATGCACAACCTAAAAGTTGAGAATTATGTTTTATTCAGTGGACAAAACTGAGAACTTAAGCCCGGGACGCAGGCTTCTCAGATAGCTCTGAGGGACCGCTCTGAAGAGGTAAGGGAGAAGTCAGGATGTATAGGAGATTTTGCAGCAAAGACCAGGCAGTCAGAACATCAAAGGATTACTGTTGATTAAAGAAAACCAGACATCTCAAGTTAATGAATTTAGCGCCTTTCTATGAATGGCAAGATGCAAGAGTCTGGGCTCATTGAAGTCATTCCTCTGATGTGCACCTTAGCTATCCAGGGCCAGTATCCTGCGTTTCTCCATCCTGAATCCCCTCAGGGTCACTTTTGGGGGTGGCTGCAGTGGCAGAGGGCTTGGGAGCTGGCAGCCCCTTTGTCTCCATCTGAATTCCCTAAGGGCTCACCATCTGGGGCGGCTGTAGTGTCTTGATGGCTACAAAAACCTTTGTTTACTGACATAGCAGGCAACATTTTTCATTCACAGTATATATTAAGTCCTAGGAACAGTGCCCAGTACATAAGCACTCCGTATAAGGTAGCGATTATTACCCCACTCTTATTTCAGGGGTTACTTGACTATAAGACAAAACGGAAAAAAATGATGTAGCTTCTCCCTAAGTGTCAAACACTAAGCAATCACTTTGCAAAACTCTGTAAAGAATGTTCAATATTTGAGTCTTAGGAAAATTGATTATTAAAGGGTTTTTATGTAGTTTGCATATCTTCATACAGATCATATAGATTTTACGTGGATTGCATTTTTGTGTATATGTGAGAAACCATCATCTGATTCTGTAGTTTTTCTTCTTTTAAACATAGTTTCACATTTCTCACATTGAGAGCAGGGTCATGAAGAGGGATTATAATGCAAGACCAGGTGTCCCTCAGTTCAGACAGACCAATGCAGTGGCAAACTCCATGGAGGGAATCACACAGATCAAATTTTTGCTTCTAAAACAAAAAGAAAGCAATGGATATTTCTTATGAGATCCGCATATGAAAGACACTTTCCTCCAGAGTCCCTTGCTGCTGTTATTGCTCTAGAGTAATACAGTGGCAAGATTTAGGAGGAAAGCAATATCCAAAGACAACTTTTTCTAGATAATATTTGCAGATCGTCTCACATGTGTTCACAGAGTAAAATGGAATAAACCATCCACTTTCTCTATCCAAGTCCTCGTGGCCTTCAGTTCTCTCAGCGTTAGATGCCTTGCGTTTGTTTCTCCTTGTCCTTCTTGGGACTCAGAGAGCCCTGCAGGTGTCATTTAGCTCAGTGACAGGCTGCTGACTATGACATTTGTTCTATGTGTCTACTCCTCCCCCTTCCGTCCACCTCCATCCCCCGCCAAACCCAATGTTTGATGTGATACAGATGAGACTCAATTCCATGTCAAAAGGCCATATTTGCCCCTTTGGATGCCAAGTCCAACATTTATCTGCTTCCTGGTCAACCTTGTAAAGTTTGGGTTTTATGTCCCTTCCCCACTATTGGAAAGGATCTTCATTTACCTTAGTGATGAAGACGAGAACTTTCTCTTCTTTCCTCTACACTATTTATTCCCAGTGCACAGAATGAAATAGGGCCAGAGAAAATAGCAAGGATGTATTAATACATCAGTTTATAGTTCTTGAGCACTTTTTGGACTCTTCCAGGATCGGTTAACTCTGCAGTTGCATGAGATCATCAAAGATCCAGATTCTTTTCTTCCTTCACTCCATCCTCCTCAAGTCAAACTTGGTGGTTGGGTTGCAGCACTTCCAGGAATCATACATGATATAATCAATCCAACAGGAGAAGGAGGTGCCTATGATTGTGTCTCTTTTTAAATCAAATAACCCTTTTCCAGAAGCACCCTCTCTCATTGTCATTGTCCTGACTCATGTATCCCCATTCCTAAACCCATCACTGGCAAGAAGAATGAGAGTAAAATGACTGGAAGCCTATGATAAGCGGTTCTTCTAGAAAATAATAAAGTGTTTTTGTGTGTTGGAGCATATAAACATAGTCATGCGATAAGCCACCAATAATATCTGTGGCTGATATGAATGATAAGGAGGTCCCAGTCAGGGGAAGTTCTGGAAAAATAGTATTCCAAGCAAAGAGACAAACAGTTGCCCAAGTCCTTTCATATCTGCATTTTATTCACCAACACGGACAACTCCCAGAGGAAACCGAATAGACCTTGGAAATGACCAGTGGGCATTTGAACTTGGTCACAATCTCAACCGAGGTGTAGCTCCAATCACAACTGCAGTGCCAGATGTGGTATATTTGCTAGAGTATATAAACTTGGCCTCACGTATATTGCCTATCATGGCAAATTAATTTGTTTTATGTATTTTCTGTCCCAATCAGGAAAGAGGATTGGAGATAGTTTGCATTCATGTGGGACAGACAACAATATACACATACAGTTTTCACCCAGGGCTCTATTCAATTTTCTGTCCTTTTCCAGAATATCTTCCAAAGGGATTTGGATAATCTGGGTAGGTGACAAAAGAGCATATTGATTTGTTACTTTGATATCATACTGACTGAACAGGAGGTAGGTTAGAGTGATGGAAATCCAGAAAAGATAATAGACAAGACACAATGAGGGTAGGTTTTGATGGACAGTTGCTGTAGTGACTAGGACTGTTGATCCCACAAGCATCTTTGTTCTAAGTTTGTCATCAGGAATGGAGGTAGACCAGAAGTCTGGAAAAGCTTCTCAACCATCTACTCCCAGTTGAATGGAGAATTGTGTCTGTGTGGCTTGAGGGTGAACTGGGTCCAATACAGAGCGGTGACACTGTGATTTTCCTTCCACACAGGACTTGCTATACATTTGCAAGAGGTGTGGTTAGATGAAACTCTCCAACTCTGAGCTCCTGCAAGATCAACCTCAGCTTTTGCCCCAAGATTTTACTCTTCTTGGTCAGTCTTCATTCAGTGATGAAACAAGGTGATGCTAAGGTCACACACTTCTTGAGGCAGCTTGTAGCCAATGGGTGAGAAAGATGTTTTGTTCTGAATGGTTTTTGTGTAGTTTCAGCATTTCATTTCTTATGAATAGAAAGTTCCTCATGGTTTCCAACGCTGATTCTTTCTCTGATGGTAAGATGCTATTTATAAGTTTGAAGCACGATTATGGGAAGAAAGGAACAAAGAACACATGGGGTTGAACAATGATCAGACTTTTCTCCAAATGAAGTAAAACTGAATATACAACTGTGGGTTGTAAAAAGGGGAGAGTTCTCGAAATGCATGATGAATACTTTGAACACAGGAGAAGGTTAGAGACAGCCCTCCTGTTACGCATCTCTTTTGGAATTGTTCATTATAGGTGAGCTTTATTTTCTTGTAGGTGAGCTTGCCTGCAATCCCTGGGTCCTAGGGGCTGGTGCAGGATGTACTCTCCCTCCGTTTCTCCCAGCCTGTGTTCTGGAGAGACGTATTCTGCAGAGACGCATCTACCATGGGGCTTCTCTGGCTCCTTAAAGAACTTAGAGGAATGGCTGTGAGGTTCAGCTTTGTCAGTATAATAGGGTTTTTGTTTGTTTTTTTAATTTCAATGGAATGTGATTTTATTTTACTTTATTTTATTTTTTTAATTAATTTATTTTTTAACATCTTTATTGGAGTATAATTGCTTTACAATGTTGTGTTAGTTTCTGCTGTGTAACAAAGTGAATCAGCTATATGTATACATATATCCCTATATATCCCCTCCCTCTTGCGCCTCCCTCACGTGTTTTTAAGAAAACAAAAGATGATCATTCATTCCATTTTTAGCTCTGATTGAAAATCCTGCTACGATTATTCTTTGTACAAACCTGGACATGATAATGAAGTTTTAAATCCCCCGAAACTGCTCTATAAACCAGTTAACGGCTCTGTCAGTGTGACCGTTTTAATGTGGTGTAATTTACATGGCTGGTTATTTTGAAAATAGCCGCGGGCATGGATGAGCTGGGCTAGCTCACGGGAGGGGTAGGACAGCTACCAAAACGCCTCTCTGCTCCTCTTAACAGTCTTGTGATGCTAAATTGGACCAGGATGCATTGGCTGTGGGATGCTGTAGGATAATGACAACCGCAAAAGCAGGATGGCATACAGCCCGTGCTTCCCCAAACATTTTGTCCTTATTGGTGTCCTTTTACTAAGAGGGAGGCTAAATTGTCTCCTCAGTGGCCTTTGTTAATGTTCTTAAGAATCTATAATTATTTATAGAATTTTAGTATATATATACTATATAGTATACTTATAATTATATGTAATTATAATATGCATAATTAAAACAAATCACAAATAAATATATTCAGGAGCTGCTGAATGTTCTCAAGAATATAATTATTTATTTGTATAATTATAGATATAATATATATCTATAATATATAGATATATATATTTGTATCAGATTAGATAGATATAATATATAATATATAATATATCTACATATGATCTATATATCTATCTATACTTATCTATAATTTAGATAATTTATAAATATAATTTTATATAATATATATATAAAATTAAAACAAACTAGTATAGATATATTTTTTATTTTAAATGTCTGGAGATTACTATTTAAGTACCAAATACTTTAAAGGATTTAGTTATGGCTTGTGGAATATTCCATTGGAAAATAAACAAGTTAACACTTTAGAAGCTGACATGAATTCCTTTGCTTTAGGGGAATCCTGCAAGTTATATTATTTCTGAGAATTTAACTATTGCCTCTTAGGAACCAAAAAGAGCCAGGATTAGCACACCACCACTTTTACTAACCTGGATTATTAACACACAGTTTCTAAATCCAGGAAATGGTATCTGCATCATGTTTGGTTGGCATGTTTTTGACTAGAAATGAAATTAGGTATCTTTCGGTACAATTGAAAACGTTTTGTATTTTCTCTTTACTAAACGTTCCTTGACTGTTTTTGTCTTAAAAACTGTAATCTTCATATTATTTTAGTGGATCTGAGTCTCAAAGGACATACCAGAGTAAAGAAGCAGAAAGTAAAGGGATTGGGGCAGCCCAGTCTCTGATCCTGGCAGAGCAAACAAAGGTATAGGACTTACAGATGGGTGCTGTGGGTAGGTGTCTTCATCAGACCATCGCCAGGTCTTGGTTAAGTAGGAAAATGTGAATACCTGGGATTAGCGCTGAAATAGGAGAGGAAAATACACAAAGGGAGCATTTGAACGGACCACCTACTCTGTTTTCTCACCAGTGTTCTTGTGTCTGCTATATTCCATCTTCTGACAATCGTTTTCTTCTGTATCTTTCCTTGAAACTAGTTATTCAGTAAACATTTGTGAAGCACCTACTAGGTGCTAGGCATTTTTTGACGTGCCTGGGACATACCAGTGACCAAAACAGACAAACTGCCTAGTCTAGGGAATATACTGGACCTTACGTGTCTGTTAAAGGTTTTGAGAGCTTTAAAGAGATTTGGAATAACGGTAGGTTCATGGCAACAGGGAGCCCCGTGAACAGCCCAAATCTGACATTGTCTCCAGCCTTGTCATGCTGCTGGGCCTCCATTTCTGTTTTTGAAAAATGAGGTTGGGGGACCCATTTTTGCTTGTGATTCTGGGGAGAACTTTTCTTGGACCTGGCATCTTTTTCATAGGAAGTTATAATTGTTTATGCTTCTCCTCCATCCTTGAGGGCCTAGGAAAGAAAGTCATAAAGTGTGGTGTTTGTTCAACAAGAAGATGTGAAGTAAAACAGGGCCTAACTTATTTCTTTTTTTTTTTTTTTCCGTACGCGGGCCTCTCACTGTTGTGGCCCCTCCCATTGCGGAGCACAGGCTCTGGACGCGCAGGCTCAGCGGCCATGGCTCACGGGCCCAGCCGCTCTGCGGCATGTGGGATCTTCCCGGACCGGGGCACGAACCCGCGTCCCCTGCATCGGCAGGCGGACTCTCAACCAGTGCGCCGCCAGGGAAGCCTCACTTATTTCATTCTTAACTTGCTGATTAGTTGGCTCTCAGAAGGCTGAAGACAAAGGTCATAATGAAAATGTCATCCATCACTTTCATTCTGCAAAATTACAGTTTCAAGGAGTTAAAAATACCTGCACTCTTTTTTTCAAAGCCTTTGTTGAGCACTTCACCCAGTAGAATTTCAATCTGTCACAAAACTCTACTGTTTAAATTTGTTAAAAGATCCTGTTTGTGGTTGGCATAAAACTATTTCTTAGTTCCATATGGTCAACACTTAGGAATTGTCAGAAATGGCCCAAGCATAAAATCTGAATGCACCTGAGATTTAATTTATGGAGGACTGAGTACATCTGGTAAGGAACACAGACACACAGACACACACATACACACAAACATACACACACACGCATACACACATACACATACATACACACACACATATATACACACATACACACATGCACACACATAGAGGCAAAAGAGATTAAGTACTTCCATTAAGTGAGGTCTACAGTTTTGTGAGTCACGATTGATTAGGACAACGTGCTCTTTCTGGAATGTATCTATCGTCATTTGTCACTAACTAGTCCATGAGAACATGTTAGACACAAGTCTGCTTCTCTAACTGTCTTGATGTCCAGTAAATCAGAACCATCGTAGTTTCATGAACCATCATTGTTGTGGATTTTTGCTTGTGTTTTCTGTTTGTTTTGTTTCTGCGGACACATCTCAAGATCCCCTCCTTTCCTAAGGCTGTGATTCCATTTTTGTGATGGGAAGCAGATGAAAAGCAGAGTGGACATGACTGTGAACTTCACCCACCGGTTAGAGGTCGCCAGGTGGGCGCCTAGACTCCCCCTGCAGGTTGAGATCTCAGACATGGAGCGGAGCCAGATCAAAGGGTGGAGGATCCCGGGGGCCTCGGACAGAAGGTGAGGAACCAGGGAGAGGATGGTGGGACCCATCCTGTGTGGGCCCAGGACGCTTTGTAAAGGTGGGACCCAGGCCCCAGGGAAGCAGCATCTGCAGGGGGTGACAGCAGCCTGGGCTTGGGGTCCGACGGCTCTGATGTGCCACCCACTCGTGGCGAGAGAAGCCCAGAACGCGGTGGTGACGGCCTGGACCAGGAGCCAGGCTCTGCCCACCACTAGCAACTTGACTCGAGAATATTATTTAACTCCTCTGGGTTAAGTTTTAATATCTGAAGATAGGAGCCACCATAGCACTGGCCTCATAGGGTGGTTACTACCATTAAATAAACAACACATGTAAAGATTAGTGCAGGCGTGGCATTGGGGGCAGCTTCATAGTTCCATACATTCATTCCCTGTGGCCCCCCACTGGCCCTTTCTTCTATCGTTTTCCTTTTACTACTCGTAAAAGGCAGCACACATTTACTGACGGTGGTGTAACTGTAAAGAGGGTGGTGCTGGACTTGGACTGCTGGGCGTTCGTCCTGCGTCTGCCCCTTAGAGCTCAGTGACCCTAGACAAGTACTTAACCCGCCTATTCCTCAGTTTCCTCGTGTGCAACTGGGAACGATAACACTGCTCCATATTCTTGTTCTAATAATCCAGTCACTAAATGTATATATGTACATACACATATATATGCTAATATATAGTGCATTTATGTGATGCATATATGCATATAAATACAAAATATTTATATTGTATATAAATGAAGTATACGTGAAATACACAATAATCCATTAAACATACATACAAATTATATATATAACATTTACATAAAATGCTTATATAATGCCTACAAATATGAAATACTTATATATTACATGCATAGAAGATATACATGAACTGCACTATAATCCATTAAACATACATAAAAATTATACATATTACTATGTAGTATATTATCTATCTACATATATATTATATATCATTACTATATATATATATATATATATATATATATATATATATATACACTACACATACATACCACATATACTTTTGACCCTTGAACAACACGGGTTTGGACTGCGAGGGTCCCCTCATTCATGGATTTTTTTTCAATAACTATGTTGGAAAATTGTTTGGAGATTTGTGACAATTTGGGAAAGCTTGCAGACAAAACATGTAGTCCAGTAATATCGAGAAAGTTAAGAAAAAGGTATGTCATGAATGGATAAAATATATGTAGGTACTAGTCTGTTCTTATGTAGGCATAAAAGTGAGTGATAGTTAACATAGAACTAATAATGTGTTGGTTTTCTTACTGTTGTGTAACTTTGCTTTCAAAGAATTACATTACCGTACAGTATGCCTCTCTCTCTTATAATTGGAGAAACTACCTATCAGCCTATTATCACAGGTTAAGTGGTTTATTAAAAAATGTAACAAAGTTTCCAATACTGTATTATGAATATGACTGTAATATGTATGCCATAAAAATTTTGTAATGATTTATTTATTGGGGTAGAGGCTAGCCGACGATAAAGCAATCATATTACTGCTTCTTTGCTATCAATGTATGAATCCTTATACGTGTAAATAAGTATGGATTTCTTTTTCACATTATCTTTTCATTTTTGATGTCTAGTGTCAGTAATACGTGTAACATCTATAGCGTTTTGTATCATCTAAGAAAATATTTATGTAGGTACTGACAAATATTTCATCTTCTCAACAGGGCATGAACTTACAATGCTGCTAAATACAATACAGTACTGTAAGTGTACTTTCTCTTCTTTATGATTTTCTTAAAAACATTTTGTTTCTCTAGCTTACTTTATTTGGAAGAATACTGTATAACATACACCATATGTGTTCCTCAACTGTTCGTTATCAGTAAAGCTTCCAGTCAACTGTAGGCTCTTTAGTAGTTAAGTTTTGCAGAAGTCAACAGTTAGACGCGGATTTGGGGCTGCACGGGGGTAGGTGCGCCAGCCCCCTTGTTGGTCAAGGTTCAACTGCATATGTGTATACAGTACATAACACAATGCTCAGTACGATCTGATGAAATAAATGCATAACGGCTCCAACAGAGTAGGTATATTTCTCACTCGCACGGCTCTCCCTGGAGGGTACTGTGTTTGACAGTTGACTTTTGTTCATTTAGTGGTTCAGGGACCCAGAATCCCTCTGTTGGCTGCCGGATGGAAAAGTGAGTATGGAGAGGCACGTACACTTTTTTTAAACGTGTCCTAGAAATGGCTTCTCTTTTTTCTCGAATTCTATTGGAGAGAATAGCCACTTGGCCATGCCTGGATGGAAGGGTGTCTGTGAAAGGCGACCCCCAACTAGAGAGCTTGTCCGCAGTTACCAGGGTCTATGGATGGCAGGGAAGCCTACAGCCGCTGCTGCATTTTTTCTAATGGTACTGCAAACTGTAAAGTTCTGTGGGCTCTGTTTCCCCAGTTTGCTGGCTTGCATTGAATCAGTAGGGGATAAAAAGTTCCCTGAGGTCATGTCCAAGGACATGTGGGCTATGAACTCCCCGAGCACCTATGAGCACTGCCCTTTGTTTCTGCCCAGACTATGGTCTTCTTCTTCTTTTTTTAAAATTAATTAATTAATTTTTGGCTGCGTTGGGTCTTCGTTGCTGCGCGCAGGCTTCCTCTAGTTGCGGTGAGTGGGGGCTACTCTTCATTGCGGTGCGCGGGCTTCTCATTGCGGTGACTTCTCTTGTTGCAGAGCACGGGCTCTAGATGTGCTGGCTTCAGTAGTTGTGGCATGCAGGCTCAGTAGCTGTGGTGTACGGGCTTAGTTGCTCCACGACATGTGGGATCTTCCCGGACCAGGGCTCGAACCCGTGTCCCCTGCATTGGCAGATGGACTCTAAACCACTGCGCCACCAGGGAAGTCCCTGTGGTCTTCGTAATCAATCATTCTTTATGCCACAAAGAGAACCAGAAGCACCGAATCACACCTGCACAGACACAAGGAAACACAGCAGTGTCCCTTGCAGCCGAGTATCAGTGTGGACCAGTGGTAAAAAATTTCCCAGTTTTGGGGAAAGATACAACAGAAATTCTAGAATAATGTGTCATCACTGCTGAAAAATAAGAGTGAGTGAGTGGTCAATACTATTCATAACCGGGCTGCTTTTTTTAGAAAATGTTCTCCTGGGTTTACTTCATTCAAGAACTTCATCAAGAAACAAGGTGGCCCAGATTAGAGCAGCAGGGGTAACATTTCCTCCTACCTTTTTGGGTTCTTCTGGCTGCCCTAAAAATTAAATGGACCTGAGACAGAGAAGATCACATTTTAATTTTGTTCAGACGGGAGTTCATAGAAATATGAGGCTCAAAGAAATGTCCAGAGCAGGTAGCTTTCATACTTTTAGGCAGAGAAACAACACATTTGTGAAGAATTGACAAGACAAAGAAATTTGGGCTTGGGGTAGTAATTAGTGAAGAAGTAACAAGGTTTGTTTTTACAGCCCTGATTTCCTCCTCTTTGTTGATAAGGATGTCTTTCTATCTCCTGGTAAAGGGAAGGTACCTTTCACGTGGGAGATTTATTTCCTGCTTTCAGAGAGAGAGAAGAAAGGGTCAGAGCATCCTTCTTGCACCAGCTGTTTCTCAAGTAACTTTATTTCAAAATAATCAATATGCCACTTTGGAACAGCCTGCCCTGAGCCCTTTCCGTAACATTGTCACAAAACAAATTACAGCGACATAAATTTGCTTTTATAATATTTCTTTTCTACAGTGGGTGTTGCAGA
This sequence comes from Orcinus orca, assembly GCF_937001465.1. Lineage (NCBI taxonomy): Eukaryota > Metazoa > Chordata > Mammalia > Artiodactyla > Delphinidae > Orcinus > Orcinus orca. Next base: position 85,539,794 of record NC_064573.1, read on the forward strand.
GTCTATAAAGAGACATATAGTATAAACACCCTGAGGGGGAGAAAAAGAAGAAGGAAACTTTCCCCAGTACCATCATAAATAAGTGATTTTTGTTGTTACTGTTTTGCTTTGACTTTCAAAATAGTTTTCAGCTCCGAGACTCAAGCAGTTTGGAGGCGATGAATTCCCCAGCATGGGAGTATCATGAGAGTGCTGATAACTGCCTGTGGCTGGATATCTGATTTTGAGGCAGAAGAGAGGCTGAAACGAGAAGATAAAGCGCCCATCCTGTTGCATAAACAGAAAGTGAATTAAAGAGAAGGACGGTTATGTTCATGGAATCTGACAGCCTCCTAAGTGGACGCTGTTACTGGAGAAGACAGGCTTCTGGGGAAGGGCCTCTGTGCTCACCTCGCTGCTGGGCAAATGCACAGATTTAGAAAGATAGAAGGATGCTTCCATGTCCTGGCTAGTGTGAATAGCGCTGCAGTGAACACTGGGGTGCATGTCTCTTCGGATTATGGTCTTCTGCAGATATAAGCCCAGGAGTGGGATTGCTGGATCATACGGTAACTCTATTTTTAGTTTTTTAAGGAACCTCCATACTGTTCTCCATAGTGGCTGTTATCAAATTACATTCCCACCAACAGTGCAAGAGGGTTCCCTTTTCTCCACACCCTCTCCAGCATTATTATTTAAAGACTTTTTAATGATGGCCATTCTGACTGGTGTAAGGAGAGACTTCATTGTGGTTTTGATTTGCATTTCTCTAATAATTAGTGATGTTGAGCATCTTTTCATATGCTTCTTCTACTCAATACTCTGTAATGACCTATATGGGAATAGAATCTAAAAGAGTGGATATATGTATATGTATAACTGATTCACTTTGCTGCACAGCAGAAACTAACACAACATTGTAAATCAATTATACTCCAATAAACATTAATTAAAAATAAATAAATAAAAAGATAGAAGAGAACAGAGTTCTGCTTGGTGACGGAGGGTTGTCGAGGCTGTGGGTGCTAGTGGGGGTTCCGATGCCCTCTGTGAGACAGAGGGCAACCGGAAATAGCCCCAAGATTAGAAATCGGGTCTATGTAGGACATAATAACAATGATGTAGCAGGGAATATTCCCCCCACGAGCTGACGACATGTTACAGGCTGTGTGTGACATCATGATTTATAATAAATAGATATTTTAGTTGTCATCCATTGTTCTGGCTCCCATCTCCCCAGACTCTTAGAATTTAAGCCATAAGAGCCATGGGAGCATCTTTTGTTGTAATCTCTGGCCTTTTGTCCTCAGTTCAGAGCCACAGAGGTGACACGGGGGTTTTGTCATTGCTAACAAGCCCATCACCCTCAAGTGTTTCCCTAAGGCCCTGTGAGTCATCCTTTCCCCGTGTCCCGCAGAGTCTGTGCTGAACCCCGTGAAATCCCTCCTTGCGTCCTTACTAACCATCACTCTGAAATTCTGTTGAGGGCTATGTGCTGGCCTCAGGCCAAACACACTGCACATGTTATTTTGTATTTTCCTCAGTGCTACAAAAACCACGTGAGAGGTGGGCACGCCCAGATTTCACATGAAGATCGGGGTGCTCACGCCCTTTGTCTGAGTCAGGGTGAATCCGACCATGGAACTGGGTTTGTTTCATTCTGGAGCTCAAACCAGCGGCTCCCAAGGTTTATTACACACTGGCAACACCAGGGTCTCTTTAAATTTATTTATTAAATTTATTTAGTTTTGGCTGTGTTGGGTCTTCGTCGCTGCACGCGGGCTTTCTCTAGTTGCGGCAAGCGGGGTCTACTCTTTGTGGCAGTGCACAGGCTTCTCATCACGGTGGCTTCTCTTGTTGTGGAGCACGGGCTCTAGGCGTGCGGGCTCAGTAGTTGTGGCCAAATACCACGTTATGGCAGGTTATCTGTGAGAGGGGAAACTGCCTCAGACCACAACCAAAGGCTCACATGTCTTACTTTTTCTAAAATAAGTAATAATCGATACTTGAAAACTCTATTTCTGCTATTTAAACAAGTATGGCTAACAGGCACCAAATATCTGTTGGCTGATATTAATTATAGCCAACTTGAAACCTCTGCTCCACGGTTAAGCTTGTAGCAAATTCATTTCCATTATACCAAGGTCATTGCGTCTTTCAAGCGCATCTGTCCCCATAATACAATACGTCTTTTCTCAGATGCTTCAAATGAGCCTGTCTTCCGAATAAAGGATGCTTGAAGTGATAGTATCTCGAGCAGTAGCCTGATGAGCTGTGCCCAAAAGTGATTCAGAGGCATCACGTGATCTTTTAAACTCTTTTTGGAAGATTCAAAGCCAAATTCTGCTTTATGACGTTCAGTTAGTTCATATACACAGGACTGCATTCATGAAAGTATACAAATTTGTTCCTCATACCCGAGGGGTTATATCACATTATTTATGCCAGGATAATGGATGAAATTTATGAAATGGAAATACAGACACAGAAGATTCGCCGTGAGCGAGCAAGGCGACATCCCCCATTCCCACGACTGGGTCTGGCTGGGGAACGACGTGGAGCTTCTGGAGAACCCGGTGGACGTGACCGTCCCGTCGGAGGAGTGCACGACCATGATCGACAGGGGGCTGCAGTCCGAGGAGAGGAACTTCCTTCTGAATGGCGGTTCCCAGAAGACTTTCCCTAGTCAGCTGCTCAGACCTTTTGACTTTGTCTATGAGAAAGACGTGAAAAACGAACCTCTGAGTTCGTCCGGCCCAAAGAGGAAGAGGGTCAAGTTTACGCCCTACACCACCATCCTCCCGGAGGACGGCGGTCCGTACACCAACTCCATCCCGTTTGACAGTGATGACAGCATCCAGTGGGTGTGCCCAGACGTGGGGCTGGGGGCGTCCCAGGGCTTCAGAGAGTACATGGAGAGGCTGCAGGACCAGATGTAAACTCCTTTCTCATGTCTGTATTCACCTTTATGCCTTCTGCTTTTTGAATGGTGGAGCCCGAGTCTGACCAGCAATAGGGGATGAGTTAACAAAGCTTCGTTTGTGGAGGTCTGGCGGGATCCCTTTCGAAGCAGCCATCAGGGAGAGCAAAGGCAGCTGGGTTTGAAGCCAGGATGTGCCCCAGATAAGCTACAGGGGGGTCCTGGGAACCTCATAGGACAATGTTTTTGCACACTTCCTAGGACGAGCTCAGCGCTAATCCAATGAACCAGGAATTCCTGGATGTTACTCATTACCTCTGGGTGAACATCCTTGGATTTGAGAGTTGATTTTTCGATTCTGAGTCCTTTGTAAAGTTCAGTGGTCGACACCTGTTTGTGGCCTTAGAGTAGACATGTGTAAAAGATAACAGAATGTAGCCACCCTCATTAACAGTGAGCTCTGCTCTTTTTAAAAAAATATTTATTTTTATTGAAGAATAGTTGACTTACAATCTTACGTTACTTTCAGGTGTACAGCAAAGTGATTCAGTTATACATCTGTATATATTCTTTTTCAGACTCTTTTCCATTATAGTTTATTCCAAGATATTGAATATAGTTCCCTGTGCTATACAGTAGGTCTTTGTTGGTTATCTATTTTATATCTAGTAATGTGTATCTGTTAATCCTAAACTCCTAATTTATCCCTCCCCCCTCACCTTTCCCCTTTGGTAACCATAAGTCTGTTCTCTATGTCTGTGAGTCTGTTTCTGTTTTGTAAATAAGTCCATTTGTATCATTTTTTTTAGATTCCACATATGAGTGATATCATATGATATTTGTCTTTCTCTGTCTGACTTACTTCACTTAGTATGATCATCTCTAGGTCCATCCATGTTGCTGCAAATGCTGCATGATTTCATTCTTTTTTATGGCTGAGTAATATTCCATTGTGCATATGTACCACATCTTCTTTACCCATTCCTCTGTCGATGGACATTTAGCTTGTTTCCATGTCTTGGCTATTGTAAATAGCGCTGCTGTGAACGTAGGGGTGCATGTATCTTTTCGAATTTAGGTTTTCTCCAGATATAGGCTCAGGAGTGGGATTGCTGGAGCCTATGGTAATTCTATTTTTAGTTTTTTAAGGAACCTCCATACTGTTCTCCATAGTGGCTGCACCAATTTACATTCCCACCAACGGTGTAGGGGGTTCCCTTTTCTCCACACTCTCTCCAGCATTTGTTATTTGTTGGCTCTTTGATGATGGCCATTCTGACCAGTGTGAGGTGGGATCTCACTGTAGTGAACTCTGCTCTTGCTTTGATGCACTTATGCAAAGGGCTGGGACTGAGGTCCGGCTGGATGCCAGGGGCGTGCACTGCACAACACTGAGAGTAGGGTCCTCATTAAATGTTGTGCCCTCAGTTCCTCATTCCACCCCACCAGTCTCTGTGTTGTGTGTCATCAAAAGCTAGTTTCTTTGGCTTCTGGATTGTTTTAGAAACATGAGCGAGGGTGGGCGGATCAGTCTTTTCTTCCAGGTCTGTTTGATTGGCGTGTAAGTTTAATTCTCTGGGATTTGGCATGTTGTGTCTTTTACTGGGAATCCATGCTGGATGTTGGTTTTCCCCATTTTCCTCACTTCATTGTTCAGGGGTGGTACCTTTACTCTTATCCCTACTTTATCTTTCCTACTTTCCCTTATTGAAATATCTCATATCTGAATTGGACAAGGGCTTTTATTTAATAAATGAGTGTCAACAAAAGAGGGCTCTTTAACAAATAAGTTTTACATGCAGCTTTTTTTTAACATGAATTTTGGGGAAATGTAGAGAACCATAAACATGTTTATTTTTTCCCACTGGTAGCGCTAACTCCTGGGGGAACAAATGGGGTTCATTTCTGAGGGTTGAATCTCTCAGTTAAACTACTTTTAGCTCTATTTATACAAGCATCGTGTGGGCATCATTCTTTTACACCCAACCCAAAATCTAAAAAAAGTATTGGTATGCACAGAAAGGAAATTGCCTAGGAAACAGCCTCAGTGGAGGCTTTGCCATGTGCCTGAATAAAAGTAAAAAGAAAGAAATAGAATAATATTTCCATCTAACAGTAGGTACACTTTCTTCTGTATGATGACCAGTCAAATACCCACAGCAGTTTTTCTGGCAGAGACAAAACAGTCACAGGATGAGCACAGAGAGGTACACAGCACACACACACGCACAGACACACACATCATAAGAGGAAACAGCTGCTCCAAGATCCAGAAGTCGTTATTAGGAAAAACACGGGGACTGGAAATCAGCGGCAAAGAAGAAAGAAATTGCATATTGCATGAATCTTGGATAACTTCTAAAAGCTAAAATGCTACTAGATGAACTACAGGAAGGGTGTGAAGCAAAGCAAGAATTCTGGAGTAGGCAGATTTGAAACAATTTTTATTTATTATGATGGAATCTGGGGACTTCCCTGGTGGTCCCAATGCACTTACTCTGCACTCCCAATGCAGGGGGCCCGGGTTCGCTCCCTGGTCAGGGAACTAGATCCCACATGCCACAACTAAGAGTCTGCGTGCCGCAACTAAAAGATCCTGCATGCTGCGACGAAGATCCCGCGTGCTGCATAAGACCCAGCATAGCCAAAATAAATAAATTAATTTTAAAAAATAAGTCTTAAAAAAAAAAGATGGAATCTACTGAGATGGGTATTGGGCTAGAACGGCCCATCATTGTCTCTGTCGAGCCATTTCATCTCTAAGAAATAAACTTTTTTGAAGGTATAATAAAAATTTTTATTTTTCTTATTCTTAATTGATCTAACAGATAACAGTCTGTTCAAAATAATAGTAGCAACAATGTATTCGATTATGTACGCTTAAATATGAGTAATATGAATGACATCAGTGATCAAGGGACAGGAGAGAGGAATTAAGATTTTTAAGCTTTTTAATTTTTAAACTGAATCAGTAATGCTTTATTTATTGAAAAGAGAACTTAAGCAAAAATGCAAAACTAACATCTTAAATTTCTGTGGTCTGTACATTGGCTTCTTATTATTCTGTAATATCAAATCATTTTATAATACAAATTTTAATATGAAAGGTAGAGTTTAGGAGAGCACCCAGTATACCATGACTACTCCAGAAATGTTAGCTATTATTATTCTGACACTGCCTTTCAGATGCAACGCTCTTTTTAAAATTGAAGTATAGTTGATTTTCAGTAAGTTGTATTAGTTTCAGGTGTACAACAAAGTCATTCAGTTATATATATATTATTTTTCAGATTCTTTTCCCTTATAGGTTATTACAAGATATTGAATATAGTTCCCTGTGCTATACAGTAGGTCCTTGTTGTTTATCTATTTTATATATAGTAGTGTGTGTATGTTCATCCCAAACTCCTAATTTATCCTCCCACACCCTTACCCCTTTGGTAACCATAAGTTTGATTTCTATGTCTGTGGGTGTATTTCTATTTTGTAAATAAGTTCATCTGTATCACTTTTTTTTAGATTCCGCATATGAGTGATATCATATGATATTTGTCTTTGTCTGACTTACTTCACTTAGTATGATAATCCCTAGGTCCATCCATGTTGCTGCAAATGGCATTATTTCATTCTTTTTATGGCTGAGTAATATTCCACTGTATACATGTACCACAGCTTCTTTATCCATTCATCTGTTGATAGACACTTGGGTTGCTTCCATGTCTTGGCTATTGTGAATAGTGCTGCTATAACCATTGGGGTACATGTAACTTTTTGAATTAGACTTTTCTCCGGATATATGCCCAGGAGTGGCATGTCCTATGGTAGCTCTATTTTTAGTTTTGAAGGAATCTCCATACGGCTCTCCACAGTGGCTGCACAAATGTACATTCCCACCAACAGTACAAGAGACAGCCCTCTTATCTTAACAATGGTTCTCCCTCCCGCCTTGGCTCTCTTATTAGGGGGATGTCTTATTCTATGTGAGTCAGTCTATGGAGCCTTTTGTCCAGCCTGTGCTCACAGCTAGCTCACATAACCTCAAGGGTAGACCTTGCATATCTGACGACCCAATCTGAGAAATGGAATTTTAAGGAGCAGAGGTTGGAAGGGAGGCCCTACAGTAGTCATTCAAGGCTCAGTGGCTGATGACCCAGGGATTCACAACAGGACAGCATCATCCACTTTTAGTCGTCATCCATGGGTGGGAATGTTGAAGCCAGCTTCCAGTACACTCTTCCTGTATCTCTTGTCCGTGTGTGTGTGTGTGTGAGAGAGAGAGAGAGAGAGAGAGAGGACAGGGTACAGATCACCTCTTCTGAGTGTTATAATTGGGGTGGAAAAGTGATGCTGGCGAAGCTTGATTTTTAAAAAATTTAACTGGAAAATAAAGCCACCAGACCCAAATCATTTGATGTAAAAATAAAAGACATCGCAGTGGGTACATAGAATCAAGTCTTCCTGTAAGAGCCTCTTAAGACATTATTACCCTGAATATGTGAGCATGGTGACCTCGAGGGAAAAAAAGTTCATTTACCCTTGATTTTTTCTGCTATGAAAGAGAAGGAAGTTTATGTTATCTTTTAAAAGCCACTACCTCTCACATACGTACACTAATATGTATAAAATAGATAAGTAATAAAATAAATAAAAGCCACTACCTCTCACATACATACACTAATATGTATAAAATAGATAAGTAATAAAATAAATAAAAGCCACTACCTCTCATCTATGCTGCACTTGGCCTAATGGGTCCCCATGAGAAAGGAAGGAGTGTCCTATGTTACTGCAGAAATCACCAGTGATTGTGCAAAGCCACTATGGAAATGACAGCTGTAATATACATGCGTCGTGAGGAAGTCCAAATGTGGGTATTTCACAGGATGCTTCGACTGTCCAGACCTGGACCCAAATAGTGGTTCATTCCAAAGTCCTGGATCCTTTGCAATATCCATCTGTCTTAACCCATCATGTTCATGATTATAAAGGAAATGGGTATTTATCGTGGAATATCTAGAAAATGCATGCATATATAAAAAACAAGTGAAAATGGCCAGAAATCACCACTAAAAACAACAACAGCAAAGGTTGTTTAAAAAGATGGCTAGTGCTTGTAGGAAGAGCTCTTGTGTTAGCCAGGGGGTGATTCCACGGCTCTCCACAGGGACCAGTGGGGAGGTGGCCCCGCGTCGTCGCGTCGTAGAGAGAAGTACGTGCTAATGCAACCTAATTATTCAAATGAAGCCTGCCGCTTCTCAGAGGTACTTTCAACGTTCTCTCCATTTGTATGCTTGACATTTGGCCCAGGCATAATGGGAATTCATTTCTGAATAGAAGCATCTAAATTCAATTACAGGATGAGTCATAGTCAGCCAGGCATCTCCCTCTGGAAAGGGAGACTTTGTAGAGTTTGGGGCGGTCGAGGGGGCTTGCATTGGGGGTGGGAAGCAAGGGATATCCCATTAGATGATAGAGGAGCCTGTTGAAAGCAGCTTGCAAATGACAACAGTTCCCACGGGATGCGTGCTTGGCTTGATGCAAGAAGCAAACTAAGAATGAAAACATGGCAGAGCTTCCCATCAGCGATGAGACGTACCCCACCTCCCTAAAGAAGGCATAGTAAGGAGGGAGGACAGAGTAGATCAGCAAGATACCATCAGTCACACTGCGGTTTTGATTTGCATTTCCCTGATGATTAGCAATGTTGAGCATCTTTTCATGCACCTGTGGGCCATCTGGATACCTTCTTTGGAGAAACGTCTCTCAGTTCCTCTGCCCGTTTCTTAAGTGAATTCTCCATTTTTTTGATACTGAGTTGTGTGATTTCTTTAATCATTTGGATTATTCTTCTAATAATTTGGATATTAACCCCTTCGCGGTACCTTATTTGCAGATATTTTCTCCCATTCCCTTTTTATTTGGTTGATGGTTCCCTCTGCTGTGCAAAAGCTTGTTTAATTTGCATGTACCTGTGTGCATGCGTGCCTGCACGTACCTGTGTGCTCCTAATGTATATGCGTTTGGGGGAGGGGCAGGGGCTTATATAGGTCCAAGATCGCCAGGGCGTTGATACTTCAGACCAGGCAGAGCTTTAGAGACATGAGAAAACCTAAAACCACTGGAAATTCGAGCTGGATCTGAAGATTTCTGTAGGTGTTTCTGCAGACAGGTGAGTGCCTTTCCCAAGTGCCCTCCAGACTCTGTTAGCTGCACACCCACTTTCAAAACTGCCAGCATCACCTTGGCCGTTTCGGCAAATAGCACATTTTGCTTTCAGGATGAAAAGCAACTCTCCTTGGAAATCCAGGGTTTGAATAGCTTGCTATGTCTTAACAATCCCCCCTAAACCGAGCCTCGTCTTTCTCCAAGCCCCACAGGAGCCTGTGAATAAGTGGACAGAGAGGTAGAGGTCGTTGTGAAGCTGTGTGTGTGAAGCAGTAGTGTGATTTCCTGCTTCAAAAGAGTTGGCAGAATATGAATCGAAATGCTCTCTCTGGTTTCCAAGTCCGCTCTTCCCCATCAGCATTATTTCGGAAATATGAAAAAAGATATTTTTCACTAATAGCTTCATCTAGTTCTTTTTCTAACGGAAGAAAGGAGGACGGAGCCACTGGCCACCAGGCCTTCCTCCCAAGATCTCAGCTTGTCTATATAACTGTTAGTCTAATCGGATTCAAAAATAGAAGGAACAGAGAAAGTTTAAAATGAGGTTCATAAAAGAAAAAACAGTTTTTATTTAGAAGTTTATGTGCAAAGTACAAATACTGCACTTAAGTGTTTTTTTTGGTTTTGTTTTTGTCTCAAAGTTCTTTAGCACCTACTGAAGAGGTCTTCCTGCATTTATACAATTTATATGCGTTATGGTGGGGTTGCTGTTTGTTTTTAGAAAACTTAAAATATATCGGCAAGTGCAGAGAAGAGGTGAATTCCCTCGCTGGAGACCCGTGGAACACTATTACTTTGTAGATGCAAAATAACCATCCAAGGGCATTAAAATCCACCAGGGAAATTTTCCTCTTACTCTAAGAAGCCTGGAATATTATCGATAGATAAAACCAGCTAATCTTTGTGTTTTAGGAGAATTAGGAAAATGAGTCTGGCTTTAATTGTTGGTCTGGGTCACTTGCTTAGATGAACTGTGTTTATTTTATTTTAGGTTGAGGATGGTCTCGAAATACTGCAGAGGCTGAGAGAGTAGAGGCCACCTTTTTACTCACTGGGATAAAGCACTTTACAGTGAGATGGGGGTTGTTTTGAAATCTGGGGTCTGTGTGTGGCTGACTTTTCTACCCATTTAAAAATATTTTACCAGGTTAAATGGCCAAGGTTATTCTTGACCTACCCCTGTTCCCTTTATTTCTTTGGCCTGAGATTATGTAAAACAAACAGGGAGTTGCTCACAGCTTTGGTATTTTATCACAAGTTTGTTTATTTATTTTTTTAAAATATTTATTTATTTATTTTGGCTGTGCCAGGTCTTAGTTGCAACATGTGGGATCTTTTAATTGCAGCATGTGGACTTCTTAGTTGTGGCATGCGGGATCTAGTTCCCCAACCAGGGATCGAACCCAGGACCCCTGCATTGGGAGCGTGGAGTCTTACCCACTGGACCACCAGGGAAGTCCCTTATTGCAAGTTTAGAATTAAACAACCCATTACGTTTATGATAAAATCTGACCCAATGAATGAAATGACAAACAATGACAGGTGTAGACACTGGCCTCCCCCATCCCACCTCTTAGGAGCAGTTCCTCAGAGCTCTTTGAGAGGCTGTCTCCCAGTCTATCATCCTCTGTAAGGTCCTCAAATAAAACTGAAACTCACAGCTCTCTTGTGCATTTTTTATTTCAGTCAACAACTTCTAGAAGCGCCATCACTGTAAAGTGCATCTCGAATGATGAAAACAGATGAAAAGACCAACACTCATTCTGGGCGCTGTTCTAAGCGAGCCTCCACACATCATCCGAGGTTCAGGTAAACGCTGAGACCCAGGAAGGGCAGGCGCTGGGAGGGGAGAATCAAATCACAAAGAAATGGTCAAACCCAGGGGAAAAGAAAGGCTTATAAATCAATGTGAAGGACACACATCCACCTGTTACTTAATATTTTACCGATGATCCATGCTCTTGGAGGAAAAGGTTATTTATGCAACCAGTGGCAAATTAATGTCAACAACATTGCTTATCTATGACATGTGTTTGAACAACAGGCTATCTTATCAGATACAAATGTGTATGCCAGCCATTAGCCCCCAGCCCCAGACTACTGTCTCAGAGCAATGGATTAATTCTGGGCTCCTGGGGCCAGACATGGGCTTACGTACGGACGTATGTATGTATGTATGTATGTATTTAATCTTATTGAAGTACAGTTGATTTACAATGTCATGTTAGTTTCAGGTTACAGCAAAGTGGTTCAGTTATAATATAGAGAGACATATATATATATATATATATATATATATATATATATTCTTTTTCAGATTCTTTTTCCATATAGGTTATTACAAAATACAGACTATAGCTCCCTGTGCTATGCAGTAGGTCCTTGTTGTTTATTGATTCTTGCTGTTTATTTATCCCTTCCCCCCTCCTTTCCCCTTTTGTAACCGTAAGTTTGTTTTCTATGTCTGTGAGTCTATTTCCGTTTAGTAAATAAATTCATTTGTATCATATTCTTAGAGTCCACATATAAGTGAGATCGTATGATAGTTGTCTTTCTCTGGTGAGTTTGAGGGAGAATCAGGGTGAAGTCCTCCAGGGGACTGATGAGGGATCTGTGTGAACGCAGCAACCACCAGGGGGAGAGTTAGGCAGAGCTGCCGAAGGAGAGCCAGTGGCCTGATGGACGGCTGACGTGCTTTTCTTGTTCATGGAAGCTGCAGGACAGGTGAGCCTTACAGAGAATTTCCGAAGGGACCAACGATGTTGTATCAACGTGTACTGGGTCCAGAGAGCATGAAGTTCTTTCACTCAATTAACGGTTCAAGTAAGACTTTTCCTGACCCTGAAGCTCTTCTCGGGATCCCCTGCTCAGACCCTTGGGGGTCACAAAATCACTCAGAGGCTGAGAATTGGCCAAAGGAGAAGACAAGAAGCAAAAACATCTCACCATAAGCTTCCTGTAGAAGGAGACCCAAGCTACGGGAAGGGAGAAGTTTGTCAGATAAATCAAGAACATGGTTTTGATCTGCACCGAGGATGCGATATTTTAATGAAGGAAGTGAGTCTGTGTTCATTACCTCAACTGGCAATGGATGGTCGTACAGAAGGAAGCAAAGAGGGAAAAGTCCCCATGAGACATTTCTGATACCAGCTGTGTTTGGTGGTCTCTGAAAACCACTCCCAGCTTTAATAATGAAATAGAATAAGTTCACAGAACTCAGGAAAGTGCGATTCTTAGGGTTGTAATTTTATTATACCTAAAGGGTGCAGTTGGGACCAGTCAAAAGAAGGGATGCTGGGGGAGAGATCCAACTGACCTTTCCCTGCGGAAGCCTGGACAGCATCGCTTCCTCGCATCTGTGATGTGTGACATCAGGCACAAAGCATTGCCTTCTGGGAAGCTCACCTGAGCTTCTTTATTGGAGCTTCATCACATAGGTATGAGAGATTGAACCATGCCAATATAGCTTTTTTTAATTAATTTTATTGAAGTCTAGTTGATTTACAATGTTGTGTTAATTTCTTCTGTACAGCAGGGTGATTCAGTTATACATATATACACATTCTTTTTCCTATTCTTTTCCATGATGGTTTATCACAGGGTATTGGGTCTAGTTCCCTGTGCTATACAGCAGGACCTTGTTGTTTATCTATCTTATACATAGTAGTTTGCATGCATCTGCTCATCCCAAACTCCCAATCCGTGTCTCCCCCCACCCCTCTTGGCATCCCCACATCAGTTCTCTACATCTAAGTCTGTTTCTGTTTTGTAGATAGGTTCATCTGCACATGCTGACGTAGGTGACCTCAGTTTCCAGCCCCCTCCCCTCACTGGGGGTTGGGTTGGCATCACCTGGCTCCAATCCCCAAACCCTGAAGCACCTAACTGGTCATTCTGGCCTGGTCAACCCTGGCACTGAGTCGCTTGATTGGCATAAACTCCCAGAAGCGGTCTGAGCAGCCATAACAAAGACACGGTAATCACTAGGGAAATTACAAACCTCCCTTTGAATAAAGTTGAGTCTTTAGTAGCCAAGGGTCTGTTGTTTAAACATGAGCAGAAAAACATGTTGGAACAGGAAAACAAAAACATGTTGGATCAGGAAAATGTTGTCTCCCTTGAGCAGATTTGAAAGGGGCAGTGGGACAGAAAAATTTGTGTTCCAGTCCCACGTCGCCTGCAGTGCATTCTCGTCAGGCAGACATGGACTTGGGGGGATTAGAGTCGAGATCGTGTCGCAGACTGTGTCACAGCTATGACCACGTGATCTGTGTTTTCTTCTCTCATCCCTTGTGACCCCAGGGAGGTCAGTCACCGGGTGGGGTTTGACGTCTATCTTCATAGGGTGACATCCTGGTCCTGGGGGCTACGGCCCTAAAGAGGGGGACACGGTCAGAGGCAGGGGTTGTCAACTTCCGGGTGCTTCCTATCTTGTGAAAAGCTTTCCCACAGTCTCTTTATTTTATCTGGTCAAGAACCTTGGAGGCAGGGAGGTCAGAATATTAGTATTTCGTTTTACGGATGAACTGGCCGCAGCAGTTAGACTTCGCCCACCAGCCCAGCGAGCTGGTGTAGGAATTGGAACCAAGACCCAACCCTTCCTCTGGATCCATGGCTCATTCTAACAGTCCTGAGTTGAAAGTCCAACACTGCCCTTAGGACATGGAGAGGGAGGCTGCTACGACTCTGAGCACAAGAGGCCATCAGCCTCTCTCTCTGCACCATCCACCCTGTGCTCTGGCTGGAAGAAGGGCTGTAAAGTCAAGCAGATTGTACAGTCAGTCGCTTGAGCTGAGAAATGTTCAGTGCAGCACCGGAAGCTTATGCCAGCATCGTGCTTTTTACCCCCTCAAAGATGGATGAGTTGGGAAGGTGAGTAGGGAATTGAATTATGCTAGCAAGTCCCGAGACTCGGAATCCAATAACAATCCGGTACGAATAAATATTCATCTGGCAGTATGTCCGGTTGCGGTCCATTTAGCATGAAGTTGTGAGCTGCAAGACAAAAGCCCAGGAGCTCATTATCATGAGTCGACTTGGAAAAGTTTGGAGCAAGTTCTAAAGTAATTGAGAGTGCATTTGAATAATGGAATGAACATGCTTATTTCTTTATTGTTGAGCGACTCCGAGGCACTCAACACCCTTCCGTCCTGTGGAATGCCTGGTAGCAGCGGGACAGCTGACCGTCATTTGGAGGAAGAATTAGGAGTGTTATTTTTAACTCCCCATTATTAGAGGAAACACACATCTGGAGCCTTGTAAGGAGTGGTTATTAGCTGTTCAGCTGAGAAATAGCCCGGTGTCTACAATGCATCGTTTTCCAATTATTTTGATATTTTTCAATGCCTTAAATGCTAGAGGCATATAAAATTCAGCTCATTTAATCTCTCTAAATTATAGTTTCTCCATCTGTCATGGTTTTACAGTTTAATAAAATCATTACTTTTTATAAACCCAGTAAAATCCTGGAAACTATTGGAGGGAGCTCAGCTTCAGCTGGAATTTTTTTTTTTTTTTTTTTTGGGAGGAATAAATATATCTGAACTGGAAAATAATTTTCATATTTTCAGTCTGCTAAGAGAGTTTGGTGGTTTTTACTGGGTCACTCATCAAGCTGACAAAAAGAAATGTACTTTTATATTTGTCTTATGAAATATTTCCAAAGACTGTGGTATCAGAAAGTAGTGCTTTTTGCTGAAATAAAAAGAAATAAGGCAGACTCCTTGACCCCCATAACTCAATTCCACACCCCTATGGTTTTGACTGCATTTATCAATCTTTCTTTATTGAAACTCACATATCCAGGTCAGATCTCTGAAATGTTGAATAGAGGGGTGGAAGGGTCTGTATGTTTTGCTGAATGCATGCCATGAACTAAGCCAATAGTAACATACACGTGAAAAAGTGAAATTTGCACTGTCAAAGAAAGGGTAGTTGTGCTAAGGTCAGTTTCATGCTAAAGCAATAGGAAACGTTCTGCATTTTTAGAACCTCTGGGAAAACTCCATGGGAGCCCAGAATATATTCTTCACCCGTGCATTATAGTTTGGGGGATGTGACCATTAGAAACTCAGTTTCATTGGGAATCCTCCAATGCACCTTTGTATCAGTGCCCACTAACAAATACTCAAGTAGATGGATTTATAAAATAGGGTTTTGTTATTTCATACAACACAGGTCTAAAGCTGGGTGACCACATCGTTGGTTCAGAAGCTTGTAGATATCTTTGAACACCCAGGATTTTTCCATCTTTCTGCTCCAGTTTCTTCAGTCTATTAGCTTGGCCCTTATGGCCACCGTCTCATGACACCAAAATAGCTGCCAGTGCTCCAAGCATCACGCCCTCATCCGATCATAGTTAAAAGCAGGACAAAGTCAGGGGTCTCTTTAATTAATAAAAAATACCTTTATAGAACCCCTCAATCAGACTTCCCTACAGGTAACTTTGGCAAGGACTTGGTCACATGCTGTTGACAAAGGAGATCAGAAGGACCCTAAGGTAGTGAATTGTATCAGCAAAAGTGAGGAGAAGTAGAATAGCTGGGGATAGACAACAGAGAGCTTTCCATGTATCTCTAGACATAATTAGGGCATCCTTTGCTCTGACAAAAACACTTTATGACCCATAAACCTCATTAATTCAAATGCTCCTCATTTGAGATTCATGGCAACTTGGTCAAGGAAAAGTTATAAACTAAGAAAATATCTGGTAAGCAAAGAAAAGGTGTCTAAAATAATAGTTCAAAATGACAAAAGTATGGAAATACCACAACCTCTTCTAAGGGCTAAACAAGCCCACATTTATAGCTACCTAATAAGATTGAGTCAATGTAGTGTTTCTTCTAATTATCTCACTGTTTTTCTGTTTTATATCACTGTTATAAACAGAAATTAAATAGAAAAATATTATGCAGATAAAAATGTGACCCACTCTCCTCATTGCCCAACCAAAGCCCTTTCTCCTCTTTCCCTGCCAACTGATCCCAACTTTGTACTGAGTGGTCCCATATCCCACCCCCAGTCCCAGGAATGAAGCCTGATTCGTTCTAAGGAGACCAAGCCCCCTTGCCTGCGATTGGTCTAAGGTTGAGCATGTGACCCAGTAGTGGCCAGAAAGTCAGAAAGGGCCATCAAAAGTAGAGCTTGTGGGAAAATAAAGAGACAAACCAAAATACGGGGGAAAAAAGAACTTTCCAAGAAGAAAAAGATAGAGTCTTTCAAAGACTTTTGTTGCTCTTGCTGTTCATCTCTTTCCTGCTTGGGAGGCTAATGTGTAAGCATTTCCTGTTTGAAGCCCAGGTAACAATATGTGTCCAGGTAAGAAAAACAAACAAACACATGTACAAGCACAGACTGAGATCTCTGGGAACTGCCTTCCTCCAGACTGCTGGCTGTGCAAGCCAGTTCATCATCTGCTCTGCCCCCTTCAGATGTTAATCGTAGCTAAACATTCTAACTGGTCTAAAGAAATACCACCCGATTCTCGCCAAAGCTACTGGCTGTGATGGTCATTGCTGTCTCTGATGAAAAGGAAAACCAGTAAGGGCTGGAGATGTCAAAGACATCCCACCCTCAAAATGAGACTTTCTCCTCAATATCATGGGAAAGGTTGAAAGAGAATAGAAATAAAAATCGAAACTGAAATAAAATGTCTCATGATGTGACCCTATGTTGTTAAATGCTCCCTGAGCATCACCTAAAGTCATTTTTTACATCACCAATGGGACTGTCTACTGGCTGGAAAACATTGTTAAAATATGTACTAACCAGAATCAATATATTTATGCCTCTGAGACTATTTTAAATATATAGCAAGAAGCAGATTCTTCTGGGTGAGAAATATTGATATTACCCACCATGATTTTTAAAATAGCTTTTGTTTGCATGAACCAGAATGAAGAAACACTATTTAAAACACTGTGTGTATGTGTGTGTAGATGTGTGTGTTATACATGCACATATATCAGTTCATGTATTCTTCTGTCATTTTAGTTCCAAATTTCATAACAAGAAATCAGTAGATGGTTAGTAATGACCTGGAACATATCAAGCTGTTTTCAGAAATAATAAGAATTTTTATTTTTGTTAGTGGCAGAATGCCATTGTTGGCTCAAGTGAATTTTGAAACACAATGTTTTGATGTTTAAATCTACAACAATTTGTGTGTTTGGAGATTTATTGTGGTGGGGTGAGATGCTATCAGAAGGAAGAAATATCTATTTTGCCTTAGAACTTAATCTAGAGGCAGATTTCATTTTTTCCTTAGGGGTCTTGTTGCCTTGCACGCCTATTTCTCTCCCAAACCTTCTCTTCTACTATTGTTTAATCGGCATTTTCCAATTTCAGATTTTTGTTGAACTGTTCTTACAACTTTTCCCACCATCACAATAATATTGGTACTATTATCTACATAATATTTACTTTAAAATTCTTATTTTACTTAAATAAATGTATTTTTAAAGGAAATCTTAAAAACAGGAAACTGCATAAATACTATGAATGGAAAACCATTATCATGTGTCAAAAATAGCAGGTAATTATGGAAATAAAACAAATACAGAACATCATGACCTAGATGCTGCTACTTGCCTTAGGCTTTGAGCCTGCGTTCTGCTTCCTTTATGTCAGAAAGGAAGCTTCCAGAGTATCAGAAAGGATTCAGAGATATAGAGGCATCAAACGAACAAATTCCTCATGATGCAGGCAGAAGGTTCCAAAGAGTTATAGAACGGGAATCACTTAGTCACCTTGAGTTGTAATGTAATTTCAGCTCCACCTGTCTATCACCCAGAATCATGCCTGACCCCCTGGTGTAGAGATCCTCTGCTTTGTGACTGACCAGGTTGGGAGCCCACAGTGATGGGCAACATTAGCCCCACCCCCATCCCAGGGGATGTTTCACGATTGGTCTAATCCAATCAGGTAATCCCATTCCCCTGTCAGTGATTGGGCCAGAGATGGGGCATGTGACCATGTTATGGCCAATCAGACATTAGATGTCTTCTGGTTCCTCCTAGGAAACATTTTCCTCTTTGATAGCAATTATAATAGGAGAAAGCGCCTATTGGCCCCTGTTCTTGTTGGCTGAGTTTTGTGTGCCTCACACCTGAACACATTTACAACGTATCCACATGTCCTTTGTTCATACCTGTTTATGCCGTGGTTATTCCCAGGGTCTGACCTTGTTTGTCCTGTGCTCTCTGCTAGTATAATCTTCCTCTCATTAACCTATACAAATCCCAATCATCTTTTTATCTTCAAAAAGCAGGTGCTAGGAAGACTTCTGTGAGATAAAATATTTTGGGAGGAGATGCCAGGAAGATAAAAATATTACACAACAAAAGCAAAAAAATCCTTTAGGATTTTTTATCAGTCTGGATAGTATATCTGTCTGTATCAAGTATTGGGGGTTTAATAGGTTTACTATTGGAATTAGACTGTGGGCAGACCTGGGAGAGGGAAGGTCTGGAGGCTGCAGCTGGGGGATCAGAGGGAAAGTCGCAGTGATTTCAGCCTGAAGCAGTGGAGCTCAGAGGAAGTCTGATAAACTGCTCTGAGCTTGTCCGGAGTGCTGTGAAGCCGTCACATCTATCTACCATGGACTCGGGGTGATAATGGCTTTTGCTTCATTTTTGCCTTCCCAATCTCATTTGATTTCCTCTTAGTGGAAGAGACTTCTGGAAAGTAGTCCCCAGGCTTAGAAGGGAGTAGTGGTGGGGTTAAATTGGCAAAAAATAATCCAGTACAGATTTGTATGGACCAAGGGAAGAGAAAAAACAAATTTGGAACCCTCTTTCCTCCTTTCTTTCTTTCTTTCTTTCTTTCTCTCTCTCTCTCTCTTTCTTTCTTTCTTTCTTTCTTTCTTTCTTTCACAGAATACTGGATAATCATCTACTACACACCAGTACTGTCCTATACTTGGGGTGACAGTGCTAGGGACTGAATGTTTTGTCCCCTCAAAATTCATATGCTGAAGCCCTAGTCCCCAAATGTGATGGTATTTAGAGTTGGGACCTTTGGGAAGTAATTAGGTTTAAATGAGGTCATAGGTTTAGTGCCCCTATAAGAAGAGATGCCAGAGCGCTCCCTCTCTCCCTCCCTCTCTCTTTCTCTCTCTCTCTTTCTCTCTCTCTCTCTCTCTCTTGCTCTCCCGCTGCCCTGCCATCTCTTTGTCTCTGTCTGTCTCTCTCTCCCTGCGATGTGAGCACACAAAAAGAAGTCAGCTGTCTTCAAGTAGAGCAAAGTCCCACCAAAAACTGAATTGGCTACAACCTTGATCTTGGACAGCTAGCCTACAGAACTGTGAGAAATACATTTCTGTTCCTTAAGCCACCCATTCTGTGGCATTTTTGATGGCAGTCCTAGCTGAGCAAGACAACAGTGAATAAAGGAGACACAATCCTTGTTCATGATTGTTTTTACAGTTAGATGATGATGATGGTGATGGTGATGATAATGCTGTCTCATTGCTGTCATTGCACCTGGTACAGGTTTATAGCTACTTTTTATTTCCCTGGGGAATAAACTGCGTGATCCTTTTGTAGGTGTCCCTGTTCAGAAAGCGATTTTGGACCATCTAAATGCAAAACTCTGATCCCTAGTTAGGTGGGGGCTGGGAAGGGGTGAGATAAGAGTTTTAAAAAGGAAAATAACAGAAGCAAAACAGCATATATCCCTTTTTATTTTTTCTTCCTTATTTTTTTCCTAGAAATTAGATTTTTGTGGCATCAGTTTCTCCCTGAATTCAAGAAATCCTCAACAGGATGGTAAGAGGTGCATGTTAGTGAGCGACAACTTTAATCTTTATGGATTAAGGGATGGACTTTGGCGATGTCACCTAATCTGCATTTTTCTCCTTCTTTACAGGTGGGTGGCAGTGAGCTTGCTGTGTTGAGATAACTCAGGATGCAGGCTTGACTGGTTATTATAGCCAAGATGAAGTGCACAGTCTTTTCAAGAAGAAAGGTAGTAATGAGACTCAAGCATTTCTTCCAGTGCTACAGGAGGAGAAAATCAAACACAGCTTTCAAGCAGGGTTTCCAAGTTTCCTTTGACGGTTTTCCATTTTCACGTTAGTGACCCCTGCAGCAAATACCTGTACGTGGGTTCAGATTAAATCCATAGAAGGGAGATGACTACAGCCCACCATTCCTGTGCTGTGACGAAGGCCATATCCTAATGCATTTCAGGTTCTTTAAGGCTTTTTACCTTAGTGGCACCATGAAACCAATCATTGGGGATTAAACACATTGGAGGAGAAACACATCCCAAATGAGAATTGCTGAGGCTAAGAGGCTCCTATCATTTATTGGATTAGTTATAAGACTTTACACAAGACTGTGATATTTGTTTCGCTGCTGCGGCGTGACTGGTGAAATGAAAAGGTGTACCAGGGGAGTGCTCATCAGACGTTCTCTTATTTCCTCCATCGTTTTCATAGAGCTGGGAGGAATCTGTCACTCAGAAATTAACACCACATCATATAATATGAGGAACAAAAATAAGATATGAGATGGAGACATTTTGGCCTCAGAACAATAACCCCATCGATTGAGTTAAATGTGTTTGATGCAGGCATCCACCTGTGTGAAATCATCATGGCTCCTGGCAGCCAATAGGAACACATGGACCAGCTCAACTCGCGGGAGAGAGGCTGGTAAACCAGATGTCCCGAGCTCCCGTGTCTGTGTGTTTTAAATGTCCCAGAATTATTTGTGGGTATTGACAGATTGAAATTCATAGGAATCTCCAGCACAGAGCTATTGTGGGATATTTCCAAATTCCCCAAGTTAATTTATAACTGAAGATAGAATTTCAGTCACTTCCTTTGTATGGATGGAAAGCCAGCTCATGAGCCCATACGTGTTTCTGGGGGGCATTTTGACGACATTTGCTGAGAATTACAAATACTTCCAATAATATTTCTCTCTGCATCTAGAATAGCACCATGAGGAGGCATCTGGGATCGAACCATCTCACATCTGTCCAACAATATTCACACAAATGCTATGGGCCCACAGCCTTCAGACATGACTGCGTAACTCCGGGTTGAATTTCAATCAGTATTTTGCCTAAGAGAGAGATGAAGAAGAAACTGCACACAGGTAATTGACTCGAGTAATGCATTCTGTATCTCAAAGAGTAGAGCTTGAGACCTGTAGACTGAAGAAAAATGGAAAACAGGCCATACTGACTGCATTCATACGACAGAGGGGGTTCCCTTCCTCCCTACCAGCAGGGCAACCCCACTCCCTCCCCTCCCTGTATCTAATCTTCTCTCATGTGCTCATATGGGTTTGGTGTTTATTGTTTGTTTATCTAGCAGTTGCTTCTAAGAGAAGAGTATACGAGTATATTCAGAGCACATAGAAAAGTGAAAGAATATTTTCTTGAGTCACGTAATAAATGCTCTCATGATCTTTTACTGATAAAAAGAAAGGTAACAGGTTTCTAGCTGTCTCCCTCCTTTTAGACTGGCTATGTCCTTCTCGCATGTACCAAATTATCCCCTACGTAAAATGGGGAGAGCGGAGATTCTCCTACACTTTAGAACCAGGTAACTTACGACCCCGCCTATAAGATAGGAGCTGAAGAGGCACAGGGAACAAGCACGTGTGATGTGGTTGGTTGATGAGAGCCAGACGGTGAAGGGTCTTCTGAGTTATTGCTAAACTATTGTTCTTTGTTCAGTGGATCCTGGGAGCTATAGAGGGTTTTCAAGCAGATGAGTGATAAATACATTAATGATTGGAAAGACATCCATTATGGCTTGTGGAGTGAGGATGAAGGAGCATCTGGGAACACAGAGCAGTGCCGCCGTCCCTTCAGCCCAGGCTGGGCAGCAAAGACACGTGGTCATGGAACTGTAGACCCTGTGACCATGAGGTCAGGATCTCATCTAGGTCCTGACCCCCGTCAGCTGTACCAGCCCATGCTTCCCACTCTCCAATCCTTTGTGTACAACCCACCAGGGTTTGAACATATGAGCATCTTCTTGTTACTATTTTTTTTGTAATTTTCACTTTTCTTTTAAACTCTTTGTACGTTTATACAGAACATGTGCAGAGCTTGAATTTTACAAACTCCAAACACGCAGGTAAAACTCCAGAACATCACCAGGGCTCCAGGAAACCCACTCACGTCCCCTTCCCATCCCTACTGCTCCCCAAGAGTAACAACTACCCTCACTTCTAACACTCTAAACTCAGTAGAAAAAAATGAGGCCATGTCTTGAACAGGCACCTCACTGAAGAGGCTAAGTGGCCAAGAAGCCTAGGAAAGGTTCCCAAGGGAAATCTAATGCAATACCCCTATACGCTCACCATATGGCTCAGACGAAAAAGAAATTTGCAAAGTCTTGGCGAGAATGCAGGGTGACCAGAACCCTGGTATTCTCTGCTGATGGAGAGTGAATTGGTACCAGTCCTTTGATGAATTCTCAGGCGCCATCTCCCAAAGCTGTGCACGTGCATTCCTTCTGATTCCTGTGTGTGCACGCACCCTGGAAGTGCACATGCAACACCCCAAAAGACACACCCGGAATGTCCGTGGCAGCTCTGCTTGTCACAGCCCCAAATAGGGAAGTATCCAAAAGCACACCCCACAGTAGAATGGATGGCTAAATCATGGTCTATTCACTCACTGGAGTACTACGCAGCACTGAGAATGATGAGACTGTCGTATGCAATAATAGTGGGTCACATGATCCTATGGAATGAAGAAAGTGGGGCTCCAAAGAGCACATGATGTAGGATTGTATGTGTGTATGTATGTACGAATGAATGCAAGTATTTACGGTTGAACCTCAAACAGTGCAGCCGTCAGGAGCACCCACCCTCTGTGCCATGGAAAATTCTTGTATAATTTATAGTGAAGTCCTCCCTATACACAGTTCTTCCACATCTGTAGTTCCACACATATGGATTCAACCAACTACAGATGGTGTAGCACTGTACTGTTTACTATTTTTTAAGCTTTATCTTTAAGCAGGTTTAGGTTTATAACAAAACTGAGATTTCCCTTCTACCTCCTGTCCTCACAGGTGCATAGTCTCCCCCATTATCAATAACACTCACCAGAACGGTGTATTTTCTACCAAGGATGAACCTATATGGACATATGAGAAACATGAAATTCCATACTTTTAGGGTTCACTCTTAGTATTGTACATTCTGTGTACTATTTACTATTTAAAAAAAATCCCCATATAAGTAGACTCATGAAATTCAAACCCATGTTGTTCAGGGGTCAACTGTATGTAGATTTATTTGTGTCTATCATCTACCTATCTATCTTTCTATCAGTCATCTATCTATCATTTATCTATTTATCTGTCATCTCTTACCTATCAATGTATTCTGTCTATCTATCTATGTATCATCTATCTACCTAGTATTTCTCTCTCTCTCTCTCCCTCCCTGTCTTTCTCCCTCTCTCTCTCTTTATCTATCTTTTCCCTTTCCTAGGCACTAATGTGCAGCTTTTAAGTGAAAAGCAGGTCTGTACTGAAGAAATGTCTTTATTCTCAAACACCTGGCTGTCATGAAATACATACACTGATAAAGTCAGGACTGACCCCTTGCTGTTCATCAAGTTTAAAAATATTTTATGGGAATGACTAAGGCAATGACTTTTCAAACTGTCATGCTGTGGAAGACTGAGAATAGGCAAACCCATTTTGCAAGTGATAAGTTTTAAGGAAAAAAACGCTTTTTAAGAATTTTTAGTTATAATTTTAATTCTGCTATTAATTTTTTTTTTTTTTTTTTTTTTTTTTGCGGTACGCGGGCCTCTCACTGCTGTGGCCTCTCCCGTTGCGGAGCACAGGCTCCGGACGCGCAGGCTCAGCCGCCATGGCTCACGGGCCCAGCCGCTCTGCAGCAT
Source organism: Orcinus orca (assembly GCF_937001465.1). Taxonomy (NCBI): domain Eukaryota; kingdom Metazoa; phylum Chordata; class Mammalia; order Artiodactyla; family Delphinidae; genus Orcinus; species Orcinus orca. The sequence goes on from NC_064573.1 coordinate 85,563,741, forward strand.
GTGGGATCTTCCCGGACCGGGGCACGAACCCGTGTCCCCTGCATCGGCAGGTGGACTCTCAACCACTGCACCACCAGGGAAGCCCCTGAAAGCCCTTTTTTGCTAATGAGAGACATTTGTTTATTTTCTTTCCCTCTTTGTTTCTTCCTTCCTTCCTTCCTTTCTTCTTTCTCTCTTTCTTTCTTTCCTCCTCCCTCCCTCTTTCTTTCTTCCTTCCTTTCTTTCTTTTTCTTTCTTTCCTGCCTTCTTTCCTTCCTTCTTTCTTCCTTCCTTTCTTCCTTTCTTTCTTTCTCTCTTTTTCTCTCTTTTTTTCTTTCCCTCTTTTTTTGTAAATGTGCATTTGCTTAATAGGCACTTTTTTTTTAATGTCAAGCAAGAGTGCCATAACTTTAAGAAATTTATCAGAGTCATGGACATTTTTTGGTCATTAAAAATACATTTAGTAAAGCTGCCGCTGTTAACCAGGAGGAAAAAGATTGTGGGAGAGAGGAACATGTTTAGGAGAAAAAGGATGAAATTAAGGGCTTAGAAAGCTGTGTCTCTGTGAGAAGCAGAATGATTTCCCCTAAAGACGGTCCAGTCCTAACCCTCGGAACCTGTGAACATGCTACCTTATGTGGGAAATGGGACTTGGCAAGTTGATTAAACTAAGAATCATGATATACAGTTATCTTGGGATAATTCATGGTTTATCCAGGTAGAACCAACAGAATCACAAAGGTCCTTACAAGAGGGAGGTGGGAGGTCAGAATCAAAGATGTGACAATGGAAGCAGAGGTCATGATGATGATAGAACAAAAGCCAAGGGATGCTGGTCCCTAGAAGCTGGAGAAGCCAGGGAAAGGGGTTCTCCCCTAGAGCATCCACAAGGAACACAGCCCTGCCGGCACCATGATTTTAGGGCTACAGATCTCTAGAACTATAAGGTAATAAATGTGTGGGTCTTCTTAAGCTGCTGAGTTTATGGGGGCTGGTTACAGAAGCAAGGGGAAATGAACGCAGAGCCTAAGCACCTTGCCCCCTGAACGCCAGAGAGCAGAATTCAGTGTTAACGCATTGCATTGGCAGAAGGACCAGAAGTACAGCCACGAACAGGATTTTTATGTCACAAGGTAATAAATAACAATAAAGCTCGTCTTCTCGCGGTGCTTCCCGTGAAGCAAGGCACCGTCACAGTGCTTTGCTTATAGTGGCTCATAGAGTCCCAACAATAGATGTGAAATAGGCATTATCAGCCCCACTTGACAGATAAACAAAGTGAAGCCCAGAGACGCGGCAAAAAAGAAAGACCCTCCTCACTCAGCTTGTGTGGGTCCAGATCCCACGATCTTTGCCACTGCCCTGAGCTGCCTCTTCTAGGAGACTGGGTTTTGAATATAAAATTCAGACTCTTAGAATCAAAAGGCCTGTTCGAATGAATTAAAAGAAGTATAGGGACTGGTGCATTTGAGATGTCTACTCTGAACTTGCATGAAGACTTAACCGGTTGCTTTTGTAGTTGTTATTATTGTGACTATCATTTATATGCAGATATGATGCGACCTAAAGCAGTGCTTCCATCTTAACTTAAACAGCCACAATCCTCTATTTCCTGGCTCACCAAACCTTTTCACCTTAGACAAGACAAAGGTGTTGTGGATCCCCAGTTAAATTAATTGTTCCCAGTTTCTGCATCAATAATGGAATCCTGGGCTTCCCTGGTGGCGCAGTGGTTGGGAGTCCGCCTGCCGATGCAGGGGACGCGGGTTCGTGCCTCGGTCTGGGAAGACCCCACATGCCGCGGAGCGGCTGGGCCCGTGAGCCATGGCTGCTGAGCCTGCGCGTCCGGAGACTGTGCTCCGCAACGGGAGAGGCCACAACAGTGAGAGGCCCGCGTACCGCAAAAAAAAAAAAAAAAAAAAGAGGAGGAGACTAGAGCCTGCCCTCTCTCCGCCATGTAAGGACACCGCAAGAAGGCGGCTGTCTGAAAGCCAGGAAGAGGGCTTTTAGCAAGACTCGACCGTGCTGCACGTTGATCCTGGACCTAATTAATGGAGCTTTATGGACTTTGAAAAGTAACAAATGCTGGTTGTTGGCTTGAAGTGCGGCTTGTAGACATATGGATGATTTGCAACACTTGCAAAGGACTTTGTAAATATTTTTAAAATATTTTACTGCTCCTGGCTATAAAGAGCCCTTTTGCTATTACGCTAAAATCTATTTAAATTAATGCTTAGTTACGCTGGAATTGCTTGCGTGATTTAATGTAAAACTAAACTTTTACTATGTGACTAAATCTCTTTAAGAGTCTAGCCTTAGTCTTCTCTCTTCTCCCCTCAACAATTTCAGCACCTAACTCAGAGGTAACCTGATGTTGCTTTGGGGTGAATCATTCCTTACTTTTACGGGACATTCTCATTCATATAGATGTCACTGTGTGCGCTATTTGTGGCTGGTTTTTGTTTTTGTTTTTGTTTCTGGCGGCACTGCACGGCTTGTGGGATCTCAGTTCCCCGACTAGGGATCAAACCCGGGCCCTCAGCAGTAGAGCGCTGAGCCCTAACCACTGGACTGCCAGGGAATTCCCTGTGGCTAGTTTTTTGGGTTTTTTTTTTTAACTTTTTATTTTATATTGGAGTAGAGTTGATGAACAATGTCGTGTTAGTTTCAGGTTTACAGCAAAGTGATTCAGTTATACATATACACATATCTATTCTTTTTCAGCTTCTTTTTCCATTTAGATTGTTACATAATATTGAGCAGAGTTTCCTGGCTAGTTTGGATAGAGTACAAGAATGCCTTTGTTTGCACTGCTTTCTACCAGGCTAAGAGATTTCGTCCGGAACTAAATCAGCGTTCTCATCAAACGCTTTTATCCTCCTTAATCATTTACCTTTCCCAGCTCTGCCTTATTTTTTTTTCTTTGAGAACCTGAACACAGTCTCTGACTTCCTTATCCGCTCCTGTCTTTATCCCAGGAGAAGGAGAAGGGGGTCTCTGGAGCGTAAGGGAGGATGTAGCGTCTGCAGATCCCCTCCCAGCTGCTCAGCTTCTGCCTGGAGACCTTCCCCCACTTAATCACTTATTCATCACCCTGCTCTTCCGAAGGGGCTGGAGTTATGCTAAGTCTGAGTGATGTCCTGGACGAAATATCCAACGTTCAGTTCAGTTTCTCCTCCCATCGCCAAGAAGGTTGCCATTCGGCTCATACAGTGAAATTGACCTTTCATAGCGTTTCACCAGCTAATTCCTATGATGCCAAGGTGTCATCCCTGAATTTGTCTTCAGTAAAAGCTTGCCTGGATTCAAGGAACAGATGGAACTTTGGCTTTCGGGTGGCTTGAGGAGGGAGGGCAAAGGCCACCTTCCCTATTTGCCACTCTGTATATCTAACAAATAACTAAGCAAATTTGCTGGAAACCATTCTTTGAGTTTTAAAAGGAAAGTAACATCTTGGCACACAGATCTTTGTTCTGTGCTTGAAAAACCAGTGAAGAATAATCCTTTCCCACTCATGTTGCCCCATTTCTGGACAAGCAGGAACTCCGGGAAATTCAGCTTTTCAGGCCACTTGTGCTGTGGGTACCACACACCTGGCTGATTCTTCACTGTCATCAAAGCATCTGGGCTAAATAGGTGTGCACCAAGCCAATGAGAATTTGGGGCGGTTTCTTGCCACACAAGATTTAGGGACATCAGCTTCTTGTTATTTTTTCCCAGTTTGATTATATTCTACTCTTCTCAGTTGCATTCAAATAATTCCTTTAAAATGATTAATTAGCAACAGCCCCATGCCTGGCTGGAGCCCCACGGTGCAGGCGAAGAGACGGCCATGTCGAGAGGGAAGTCCCTCAAACTTGCAAAATCCACTCGGTTTGCAATTGTCACTGGCTTTTCACTTCACTGGGATGAATTTCCCTGAAGTTGTCCCATATTTCTAGTAATTTCTCTCTGGAGGCTCCATCGGTGAAGACTGAAGTTCTAATAAATTAGCCAGCCTTGGTGTGACAAGATGTCCTCAAGTCACAGTAGACTGTCAACCAACAGAACCTCTGTCATTGGCTTTTCTTGACCATTTGTCACTGTCTGTAATTAATTACAGCTCTTTAAGCCCAGGCATCGATTATAGAGATAAAGCATAATAGAAGTCTTTTATGTTGGGTTCTCTATTTATTTTATTGTGCATTTCCTTCCCTTCTCTTCCACCAGAGAGTTCCTGGAAGTGGTCTTTGTGTGCAAATTCTAATTATCATTCTTAGGTCTTGCAAGCCACTTTCCCCTCCTGCGTGGGGACATTTTTTCTATTTCTTGATTATTGTCTATTATTCCAACACAAAAGGAGACAATTAGGTGAACACTGACCTTGGCATGGACAGAACATTAATTATCATTGGGATAAATGCCAGAGTGCCTACAGTTGCCATCAAAGAAACAGATGTTTTATTTTCAAGTGCGAAGTTGGGTATAAAAAATGCGAGGAAGAAAGAAGAAGGTCCTTACTGTTCAATCACGTAGCTGGAACAGGGCCAGTTCTGGGCAATGGCTTTCTTAACAGCAGTTCACCTAAGGACTAAGAGCCTGATTCTTTCTCTTTTTATTGAAGTATAGTTGATTTAAAATGTTGTGCTAATTTCTGCTGTACAGCAAAGTGATTCAGTTATACATATATATACCTTCTTTTTCATATTCTTTTCCATTATGGTTTATCACAGGATATTGAATATAGTTCCCTGTGCTGTACAGTAGGACCTTGTTTATCCATTCATCTGCTAATCCCAAACTCCTAATCCATCCTTCCCCCATCCCCCTCCCCCTTGGCAACCACAAGTCTGTTCTCTATGTCTGTGAGTCTGTTTCTCTTTTGTAGATAAGTTCATTTGTGTCATATTTTAGATTCCACCCATAAGTGATATCATATGGTATTTGTCTTTCTCTGTTTGACTTACTTTACTTAGTATGATCATCTCTAGGTCTATCCATGTTGCTGCAAATGGCATTATTTCATTCTTTTTCATGGCTGAGTAATATTCCATTGTATATATGTACCACATCTTCTTTATCCATTCATCTGTCGATGGACATTTAGGTTGTTTCCATGTCTTGGCTATTGTACATAGTTCTGCTGTGAACACGGGGTGCATGTGTACCGCATCTTCTTTATCTGTTCCTCTGTCGATGGACATTCAGATTGTTTCCATGTCTTGGCTATTGTGAACAGTGCTGCTGTGAACACAGGGGTGCATATGTACCACATCTTCTTTATCCGTTCCTCTGTCGATGGACATTCAGGTTGCGTCCATGTCTTGGCTGCTGTGAACACAGGGGTGCGTGTGTGTCTCTAACTTCCTTGTGAATTGTAGTTCTGATGCAACGGCAAATTTGTGTGAAGGTGATTGTTCTTGAATAGTCACTGTTTATGATATTTGAAGAGAATCACACAGGATACTAAACAAAATAAAACAATTGATTTGAGTAAATGTAGTTCTTACTGCAGCAAAGATGAAAATCTGAGCAAGTTTTTGCTTTTCTTCTCTCAACCTCATCTTCCCTCCTCTGTAAAGTGAGGGGGCTGGATAAGATCCAGGCAGGTCTCCCAAGAGTTTAGTAGGAAACATGCAGGACAGGAGTCCTGGTGGCATCAAAGCTCTTCCACAGTCAACACTAGGAGACCATGCAAATTGTATCCCTGTCTTGGAGTTTCAGCCGGCATAATAAAATAGTAGTGATTCTGCAGGGACATAGAGAATAGACTGGTGGTTGCCAAGGGGGAGGAGGGGTGGGAGAGGGTAGGAGTGGGAGTTTGGGATCAACAGATGCAGACTGGTTTATGTAGGATGGATAAACAACAAGGTCCTGCTGTATAGCACAGGGAACTATATTCAATATCCTGTGTTAAACCATCATGGAAAAGAATATGAAAAAAATGTATGTATGTATATATATATATATATATATATATATATATATATATATATATATATATATATAAAACTGAGTTACTTTGCTGTACAGAAGAAATTAACACAACATTGTAATTCAACTATACTTCAATAAATAAATTTAAAACAATATTGGGTTGGCCAAAAAGTGCGTTCGGGTTTTCTGTAACGTCTTACGGAAAAACCCGAACAAACCTTTTGGCCAACCCAATAGCAATGATTCTGAAAAGTCCTGCAATAAAGAGACCTTTTTAAATTTGCCTGAGTTTTCCATCCATTCATCCACTTGTTTCTCAAATGTTTGCCTGGGTGCCTCATATGAAAAAGTAGGAGGGTGAATGGAATACATGCCTAAAATATTCAATTAAATTAGACACATGAGCATCTCAGGCTTACCTGAGCAAAGTGTCACAACTTTGGAGTAGCCCTTATCACCTAGGCTAACTCTAAAACCTGGTCGTGACTCAGATAGTGCTCACAAATGGAGTTGAGTGGCTAGGACTGAAAACAGAGAGACATTCTTTCTGCAGAAATTACCAGAAGGCTTTTAATCCATGAATAACTCAATCACCCAAAATGGGATGAAAGAGCCACTCTTATTTGCTAGAGAATACATAAGACACTATTTTTCTAATAATTAATATTCACTTAAGTGAATTAAAAATTTGGGGGGAAAATCCATAAAAAAAAAACTTGGAGCCAAATCTGATAAATTAAAATTCTTTAAAAAAAATCTTCTCTCAGATAACAGCCTTTTACTCATTTTGTCCATCTTTGGGATCTGAAAAAAATGTGTCTTCATCCCATGCTGGGCTTTTAGTGGCCATGTTCTTTTAAGATGACATTCTAATTTTAGATGTCTCCTGAATGATGGAGCATTCTGTTAACTTCCAGATTGCCCTACATTTGAATTGAAGTCTCTCTTCTGTCTTCATGGATCTTCTCTTTCATTCATCTCTTGGGCACATATGTGTGTGACCCCCTCAGGAATGATTTAGGCGGTTGTACTCTCCAAAATATTGGAGCTCTGGGCTTTGTACTATTTCTTTTCCAGTTGTCATAATATCTAGAAAAAAATAATACCAAAACTGTCCTTAGAAGATCAAGTTCTAGAGGATCCCACAGAGATTCTGACTGAGTGTGGACCAAGACACAATGTAGCTATCATTTACCCAGGAGACGTGCATAGATCTATTCCGTGCTCAGCTATTAATGTTGAATTTATGTTGCTGAACATAAAGTCATAAAAAGTCCCAGTTGTGCCGTTTTATCAAAGAGGTGTTTCTTTATTGGTCTCTCATGAGTGATTTGAACTTCAAATTGGCATCAATTCGTGGCATAAGTGGGATGGAACACAGTAACTGGAACTTAATTGTATCATTTGGTCCGTTAGATGGCATTATCTGAAATGATTTCCTGGATCCATCTAAAGCATGTATCAAGAGGCAACTCTACAGTCGTACATTTGGGAAACGATTTAAACAACTCTAAATGCCTCTAGACCTTTCTTGTCAGTTGGAAAATGAGTAAAGTGTGTCCTGCAGTGAAGCTGCTGTTCTTCTTGTTCTGGCATTAAGAAGTCACTTGCGAAGGATGACTGTTCACTTAGGACGTGAGAGGTTCTTTCGTGGACATCTCCTGGAAGGGCTGCCATGGACAGTGGTTCAGGTTGTACACTGAGTAAGAGCATCCAGGTGACAAGGCAATGGAGGGCTGAGATTTGGTCCTCATTCCATATGATCATTTAAGGGTGGTTTCAAATTCCTTCCCACTCCTCCTATTGAGAGGTGGAGTCTGTGGCCCCTCGTCTTAAATCTTGGCTGAATGGCTCTTTGACCAGTAGATTATGGAAGTGACTCTATCAGTTTCCTGGCCTAGGGATGAAGACACTGCCTAGTAGTTAAAGAAGACTTTCAACTATTTCTTGCTTGAAACACTTGCTCTTGCTGATTGAGTGAGGGCTGCTCGCAGGGGTGTTAATGCCCCAGCACAGACTACTTGATCTAGGGCATGAGTCAGTGAACATTTTCTCTAAAGGACCAGATAGTATATATTTTAGGCTTTGTGGGCCAAATACGGTTTTCGTTGCTTCTTCTCCTCCCCCTTCTTCCCCCTCCCACTTCTTCTTCTTCTCTTCTTTATTCTTTTCTTTTTCCTTCTTTATTCTCTAAGCATTTAAAAATGTAAATAATAATAATGATAAACTTTCTTACCTTACAGCCTGTACAAAATCAGACTGCTAGTTGGATTAGCACACTTTTCCAGCATAAATACTTCTCCGGCAGAGAAGTCCTTGTGTTAGAAAGCCATCTGTATATATTAAAATGATGATGCAAAGGACATGCGGGCAAAAATTGTTTCCTGGTCTCTTTTCTTAGTGGATGGACTTCCATTGTCTCACCAGTGACAGCCTTCTTTCTTCCTCCCTTATTTCACTGAAACAATTGGTAAATTCCCCCTTTATTCTATACAGAAAAGTTCCACTCATTCAAGACCAGGGTAGTTAGTTTCTATGTAGAAACTCCCTAATGAGGGCAGCACTGACTGGGTCCTGAAGCATGTGTAAGAGTTTTCCAGGAAGAAAAAAATGTCTCTTTCTCCAGTCCTCTGATCCTCTCAAAGTTCACAACCTGAGGATTAGACGCCAGTCATTACATCAACCTTACGCGGGCCTCTCACTGTTGTGGCCTCTCCCGTTGCGGAGCACAGGCTCCGGCTGCGCAGGCTCAGTGGCCATGGCTCACGGGCCCATCCGCTCTGCGGCATGTGGGATCCTCCCGGACCGGGGCACGAACCCGTGTCACCTGCATCAGCAGGCGGACTCTCAACCAGTGCGCCACCAGGGAAGCCCTACAGCAACCTTTTAAGAGAGAGCAAAGAGCCTTTGAAGGTCTCTGGTTCAACTTTGCCTTCTTGTGGAGGAGGAGCTTTAGACTGGGGACCAGCCAACGATGCAGTCTCCTCTGGAGTTGGGTTTGAGGGTTACCACAAAATTCCTTTATCCCTCAATGCTTGAGGTGCTATCATCCGTGGTGATTCATGCTCTTTTGGGTACCAAGTCAATGATCATATAGAAAAGCAAATTCTCCCAGGATGGGAGCATATTAACAAATCTTTAAAAGTTTAGAGTCCATGAAATCTTTTCCACATGACATTTAGCTGAAGACAGGATTTATTGATCTCTGTGAAATGGAAGGAAGGAAAGCATCAGAAGACTGGACTTTGAGGGGAATTTTGGGAGGAAGAGCCTTGTGAAAGGACAGGGACACAGGTGAAACCCCCTTCCCACATCGCCAACCCCTCTTCGGGGACAGGATAACACTTAGGCACCTTTGCATTACTCCCAGTCATTGGTACACAGCAGAGATTCAAAATAGCATTTGCAGAAGGGATAAAAAAGGAAATCTACAACAAAATACTACCATTTGCAGCAACATAGATGCAACTAGAGATGATCATACTAAGTGAAGTCAGTCAGACAGAGAAAGACAAATTGATATCATATGATATCACTCATATGTGGAATCTAAACTATGGCACAAATGAACCTATCTACAAAACAGAAACAGACTCACAGACATAGAGAACAGACTGGTGCTTGCCAAGGGGGGAGGGGGTTTGTGGGAGGGATGAAGTGGGAGGTTGGGGTCAGCAGATGCCAACTATTCTATAGAGAATGGATAAACAACCAGGTCCTCCTGTAGAGCACAGGGAACTCTATTCAATCTCCTGTGATAAACTATCATGGAAAAGAATATTTAAAAATGCGTGTATATCTATGTATAACTGAATCACTTTGCTGTACAGCAGAAATTAACACGACAGTGTAAATCAACTCTACTTCAATAAAAAAATATTTTATAAAAGAAAGGAACTCTACAACAGGAAAGTTAAAGTGCTCAAAGAATGGTTTCCCATGCAGATTCACACAGCTGGAGAGGTTTCAATGCACGAGGATACCTGAAAGCCATTTCTTGCCAGACAATGACAAAACTACCACTATTAACCATTTGGTATAGTATGATACAAATACTCTAACTCATGCTTCATGTGTTTCATCTCACTGAGACCACCTGGCAGCCCTATGGAGTAAAGTATTATTATTATTACCATTTTGTAGATGAGAAAACTCAGACTTAGGGGAAGTGAATTCCCCAAGGTCTTAGAGCACCTAAGTGATGGATTCAGGATGGATAGCCCCCTCATCAAAATCCAAAGCTTGTTAAACCTGGATATCAACTAACATGAGTCCCAAATGCCACTTTTCTCCTTGCACCACCAGACACACAGGATGAGGAAGTAGAAGGGTAAAGCCAATCAACTCTAGGGGGTTTTTGGATTGTGTTTGATTGCAGTTTAGAAAATGTTATTACCAACTGGATGGGAGACATTTATATGTTTTTTCCAACTCCGGTGATAATTCTAGGTGCATGAGAGGTAGTGAGTGATTAGTATTTGGAGATCATTAGAGAGAACCACTGAACTGACAGTTTCAATTGGGAGGAAGGGTCAATTATTAAGAGCTGGAGATTGTAGGAGAGAAACATTTTAGTATTCACACATTCCGTGCTAATGCGACCGATGATTTGCTCTTTACACCTTAACAGAGAGTAAAATAAATTACCATAAATGCAAAGAAAACATTTTCCCTAACAAGAAATGTATTGAATAGGCAAGCATTTAAATACATAATAGGGCTGACAATAAAATGAGTTTGGTGCGTTCCCTTGAAGGAGGGTTTGTAAGGCTTTTATAGGAATTTTGACAGGTGTGTGGGTTTTCTTTAAGAGAAATTCCTTTTTATTTCCACTCTAGAGTGATAATCATTATTAACTCTTTGGTATACATCCTTCTTGATAATTTTTTCCATATGAAGTTTCTGCTTTCACATAAATGAGATCACATTTACTGTTTGATATCTGTTTGCTTTGTTTTTTAACATACAATGAACGTCATTGCAGGTTAGTACAGAACTATCTAATTCACCCTTTTTGAAATTAATTTTTATTGGGGTGTAGTTGATTTACAATCTTGTGTTTCTCTTGTACAGCAAAGTGAGTCAGTTATACATATACATATATCCACTCCTTTTTAGATTCTTTTCCCTTATAGGTCATTACAGGGTACTGAGTAAGGTTCCCTGTGCTATACAGTAGGTCCTTATTAGTTATCTGTTTTATGTATAGTAGTGTGTATATGTCAATCCCAATCTCCCAATTTGTCCCTCCCCCCTCTTTTCCCCTTGGTAACCGTAAGTAACCATAAGTGGTTTGTTTTGTTTTGTTTTTATAAATTTATTTATTTATTTATTTTTGGCTGTGTTGGGTCTTCATTGCTGCGCGCGGGCTTTCTGTAGTTGTGGCGAGCAGGGGCTACTCTTTGTTGCGGTGACTTTTGTTGCGGAGCATGGGCTCTAGGCATGTGGACTTCAGTAGTTGTGGCACTCGGGCTCAGAAGTTGTGATTCGCGGGCTCTAGAGCGCAGGCTCAGTAGTTGTGGCGCACGGGCTTAGTTGCTCCACCGCATGTGGGATCTTCCCGGACCAGGGCTCGAACCCATGTACCCTGCATTGGCAGGCGGATTCTTAACCACTGCACCACAAGGGAAGTCCCCATAAGTGGTTTTAAAGGTTTTATTTTATAAAATTCTGTAACCTCTGTTTTTCCTGATTCATGCTACATACCATTAACATCTTCATACATGGACGTCATGATTAAGATGAACATCGATGGCCAGAATTTGGGGGATGCTAAAATAGTCTTTTTGCTGTCCACTGTTAAGATGATACATATTTCACTTTGCTTACATCTTCTTTTCAATTCTTACTTTTTCTCCTTTTCCAGCTCTTCACAGTTTTTTTCATTCCCATCTTCCTTACTGGTTTGGAAACTTTCCATGCTATGTCTATTACTTTAGATGTTGAAATTTCACTCTGTCGGGCCCGATTGTTCACTGTCTTCCTGAATGTACTTTACTGATTACTAATGACCCCTTCTTCCTTTTTTTTCTTTAATACATTTTTTTAAACATCTTTATTGGAGTATAACTGCTTTACAGTGTTACGTTAGTTTCTGCTGTATAACAAAGTGAATCGGCTATATGTAGGAAGGAAGGGGCCTTGTTTGTCCTGGTCACTGGGTACCTAGCACACGGCTGTGCCGTAGCAAGGGCTCATTTGATATTGTCTCACGAGACAGTGAAGTTACAGCAGTCAGGGTAAAGCAGGAGGAAATCCTTCACAGAATCCAAAGGCCTTCCATCTTCCTCAAGTATGTGAACATAAACACACAGACTCAGTGGGTCTACGATGCCTTACAGGAAGCTTTAAAAATGCCCCCCTAATAGTTGGCTGTGTCATTCGTGAATGCACTAGTGCATGTCAGAGATTCGTATCCATTCATTTTGGGAAATTCTCCAGCCATCTCTCCTAGACGGGTCTTCTTCTAGACGGGTCTTTGCTGATTAACCTTTGGGAAATCTCCATCATGCATATCAATTGGGCTTTGCCATGTGGCCACGATGCCGAGAAACACGGCACGCGTGTATTCTGACCACGTGGCTTCTCACGTACTTGGGTCTACGGCGCATGCTTGGTTGCCTGTCTTTTCCAGAAATTCTAGGAGTGTGCTCAGCCTCCCCTGCAGCTGTTTGCGCGCATTCACCTCTTGAAATGAACAGCTCCTTTCATTGGTCAGTGGCTGATACAGGTGTGAGGGCTGCGGTGTATTTAAGAGTCATGGGCGTCTTTTTTCTGTACCCTAGGCATCATCTCTTCCAGAAATAAAGGACTCACAGCAGGAGGAAGTTGGCACAGTGTTTTGCTCACTTGTTTCAATGTGTTGGATGATGACTCTTCCATATGACAAGTTGTATTAGGGAAAGTAGACCCAGGTAATAAGCAGCCACTGTGCAGCGATAAAACCCTAGAGGATGGCAAGGTGCGTTGCTCAAAGGCTCTTTTTCAAATAGTTTTGCCTGATGAAATTCTAAGGATTTATTTTTCTCAACATAATTGTGCAACCTTCAGAAATCTCCAGAAAGCGACCGAATGACCCCTTGCCCGCCCTGAAGTCTTTGCCTTTGAAAATGTATTGGGAACATTTGAATAGCTTTTATCTGAAAGAGAGTGCTAGTAATAAGTGTTTCTGACTACTGAGTTCTCCCAAAGTCTGGGACTTTATTTACATCCGCTAAGATGTTCACTTGAGACATTTGAAAATATAAAATCCTTCGTCAGAATACCGGGCTGTTAATATTACCTCCTTATAAATTCTATTTTCCCAAACTGGCATTTATTAAATAACCGAAATATAATTTTACATGACAGTTTGGATTATGCATAAGCTTCATGTTTGATTTATTTTTCTTTGAGATTAAAGGTGACAGATGACAGTGATGAGAGGGTGTTTTTGAAACATCTCCCCTTTGCAGCTCATTCACTGTAGATTGACAACTCAGAGAAGGAAGAAAAACATAAAGTCAAAAGGGTTGATTATGCAGATGCTGTACACACACTTCACAGAATATCAGGCAGGAGAGACTTGCGGTTATCGGGGAGGTGTCTGGGAAGAGGATGCAGGCAAAGAAATGATTTAAATACAGGGAACTTCAGATGTGTCAGCATTGTAGCCTAGCCCTGTGAAAGATTAGGAAGGAAAATAATGAGTTTTTAAAGGGAGGGGACAAAGAAGATAAAGTTAATAGTTAATGCTCACATTTTATTATTGAATTACTGTGGCAGCTATGGCTTCCCTGATACAGTTTTAGTCTGGTTTTAAGATCGTGCAGTCGTGTCTGGGCATATGATGTCTACTTGGGCTGAATAAATGCCAGGATGCCGCAGGGTCGCAGTGGGGGATCTTACTTCCAGCTCTGTGAATCCCTTGTATTCATGCCACATAATGAAAAATCCCAGCCAATATTATACATTTAATTTTTTAAATTTTTAATTTAATAAATATAACTCTTGAGTACCAGTTAGTTCTACCAGTTAGAACGTGGGATCTCAGGGATATGGTCCCACCTCAGCCACTTCCAGCTGTGTGACCTCCCCTGGAAAGGGGATTAATGATCCCAGCCTTGGGAACCTTACAGGAAAGCTGGGACACAATGAGTTAACAGATGAAAGTAGAAATAGTGAAGAGTAATAGTTCAGTGTGAAAATGGCTTAAAATATTAAAGTGCTGTATCCGGAAGGGAGCAGTATTATTAAGGTCAGATCTGACTTTTCTCAAAGCTCTTTTGTCTTCTCCGCAGCTCCTAGCAAATATCCAGTACATATTTGCTGGGTAAATAAATATAAATACATATTTGTATGTGTGTAGATAGATGGATAAATAGATCATCAGACTTTCCTCGTCCTGTGGAATACCGAAATGTCTTCTGTGGTGTGTGTGTGTGTGTGTGTGTGTGTGTGTGTGTGTGTGTGTGTGTGTGTGTGTGTGTGTGTGTGTGTGTGTGTATGTGTAATGAATGAGAACCTCTATTTTTACAAAGCTTAAAAAACATATAGTCCCCCAAGCGTTTCCTTTCTAGGTTACAAAATTACTTCTTCTTGAGAATGACAAATACCATAGGATATCACTTATATGTGGAATCTGAAGTATGACACAAACGAACTTACCTACAAGACAGCACAGACTCACGGACGTAGAGAACAGACTGGTGGTTACCAAAGAGAAGGGGGTTGGGGGAGGGATGGAGTGGGAGGTTGGGGTCAGCAGATGTAAGCGTTAAAAAAAAAAATGGATAGCAACAAGGTCCTACTGTACAGCACAGGGAACTATATTCAATATCCTGTGATAAACCATCATGGAAAAGAATATTAAAAAAAGAGTATGTATATATCACTTTGCTGTACAGCAGAAATTAACACAACATGGTAAATCAACTATACTTAAATTTAAAAAAAACAAAGAAAAACCAGAAAACCGAAATTATTTCTTTTTTCTTCTTCACTGAAACGTTCACAGTCCATATCCGGTCTCTGAATATATAGAACATTCACATTAAGCGGTTGATTGTGTTTCTGATTGATAAAATTTTTGGTATTTATTACAATTACTTTTTAAAATGAAAGTGTATAGTCACAGTAAACAATAATTGGGGAGAGAAGTTCTTGAGGATTTTGATGAAAACTTTCCCATAGGATACCAAGCCACACTCCAGGCAACTAACTGGTACTCAAGAGTTATATTTATTAAATTAAAATTTTAAAAAATTAAATGTATAATAGTGGTTGGGATTTTTCATTATGTGGCATGAATACAAGGGATTCACAGACTTGGAAGTAAGCAGGGAACATTGGACGAGGCATGTGCATGGCTGCCCTGGAGGCTGAAACCTCCATAGAGATCCCATTCTAGGAACCATCTGGAACATGAACAGTCTTATCCATGGAGTGGAATGGAATGATGTTCACCTGCTTTGTTCCTGTCCTAAAGGAGCATCTCACCGAGTAACGGACACAGATGAGTATCGTCACCACGACAGTCTCACTGACAGCACCCATTGTAATTTCCAGCATAAGACATTGAGGGGCTGTTAGAAAAGAGAATTCATACTGAGAAAGGGAAAAAAAAGGAGCAAACTCCTCACAGCATTACCTTTTTCTACCCTCAACTCAAAGCCCAGAGCCCCCTCAGGGATCAGAATTATTTGCATAACAAGACTCTTATCAACCATCAGGGTACAACATGGGAATCTAGCCTCTCCGGGCTAATTTGCTATTTAATATCGGCATCACCCATCATTATGTAAACAAACTCCACCCTCACACTGTTAGTTCAAAGGAGGAAAACAGCTAATTTGCCAATACGACTGACTTGCAATTTGTTGTTATGCTTCATGAATGAAAGCAGAGGCCTCTCAGCAGATAACTAATCAGAACCCGCTGTAGAGCACAGGGAACTCTACTCAATACCCTGTAATGGCCTATATGGGAAAAGAATCTTAAAAAGAGTGGATATATGTATATGCATAACCAAATCGCTTTGCTATACACCTGAAGCTAGCACAACATTGTAAATCAACTGTACTCCAATAAAATTTTTTTAAAAGCAGAAACCTATCAGATGACAGTAATTACTAGTAAGCATGAAAAATGTTGGTTGGCAGGCAGCCGGACCTCCGTGCTCTGACCTCACAGCCCTGACCTGAAGACACCAAGCTTCAGGGGCAGGTGGAGATGGAGGTTCCCAGTGGTGGCCAGAGTGAGAAGTACCTGCTGGGCACCTGCCCATGGACGTAGGTCATGGAGAGCCATTGACAGAGACCTGCCGGCCCGTAGTTTTGCACTGAATCCTGTGTTATATGTCAATCTGAAACCATTACATACTGTGAGCCCCATTTTAATCACAAGGAGGTCAGTCTCTGTCGTGGTAACAATGACCGTATGGAAATAAACAACTGAATACAGCAGCCTGAAAATTGAAGTAATAGGCATTTAGCATGGTTTAAGGAGAGATGCTTGGAAAATTAGCTACTAAGCGCTGGTGTCGCCTTTAGGTTTTTGAAAGGGATATTATTTTCTGAATATTATGGAAAACAACCCAATTGTTTCCGAATATAAAAAACATTTTAAAAGTTTGGAGTTGCTGGATTCAAATATTGCCGAGAGAAAACATTTTCTGTCTCTGGGTTACTGAAAAATGGTGTTTCTCCAAACGAAAGAGCCAAGCAGTTCACATTCTGTTTTCTAAAGAATACTGCGCTTTACTTTCACGTGTTTTCCAAAGGAAATGCTGCAAACGTTCTCTGAAAATTGAGTGTTTTCCTCTGAGCTCTTGACAGCCAAATACTGTATTTACAGGAAACTTCAAAGAAGTGCAGCGCCCCCTAGTGGGATAACTTCCGCCATCACGGATTCATCTCGCGTTAGTGCATCCCTCCTGCACATGGTTTGAGGGACCAGCCCATATTAACCCCAAAGATGCGCCCACAAACTTCGACCATAATAACCAAATACCCAGGGCTTCCAATTCACTTTCCTGGGTATGAAATACATTTAAAATGTTCGCCAAAATGTGGTTATTGCATGAGGCTCATGCCGCCTGAGAGCAAACTAATGCGTTTTTTGCTGAATTAAGAAATTTAAATTCCACTTGCAGCTTTCCGCGACTCCGCTTTTAGTGATTCCTCTGAACTCTGCTCATTTCTCTATAATATCTTTAATGCTTTTATCATAGTAAAAGTGTTTCTGGCAACGTTCCGTCACTGAGGAACGGTAGATGCAGTTAGGATTACCAAAATGGGTAATTAGAGGCAAATTCATTTTTATGTGTTTGGCAAACCTTGCCACTTGATAGAAGTAAACACCTTGTCGCATCTGAAATCAATGATAATTATAAATGATGGAGTGTTTGCAAGAAGGCAACACAAAAGTAGCTACCAGGCCTGCTTCCAAACTTAGAATAAATGCATTAACAATTTAATATTGACCAATTATACATGAATTCTGTTCAGTGTGTCAGTACTTCTGGTGGCGTGGGATTTATTAGACTAAGTAATGTAAAATAGAATGAAATAAAGTCTTTTTTATGAAGTAACGGTACCCGTTAGATCGGGTGCTCTAAGCCAAAGTGGGAATTTTCCTCTTTGTAGACACTCTCTGAGTTGTGGATGGTGTGTTGAGACTCTCATGCTGCAGACAGCCCTAAGCCTCAAATTAAAACAGCCAATAAGAATGATAAAACAGATCTGAAAAAGCAGTTATCTCCAGGTGGAGAGAGAGAGTTTGGGACATTTGGGAAAGGTCCTTAGGTGTCTGCAAAGGTAGTATAATTTCCAACGTTGGTGTGTAAGTGTGGGTCTTCTGAGAGTGGAGACTAAGATGGGATTAGACAAGCAAGAGACTGATTAGGGGAAACAATTTTGAGGAGCATTTGACAGGAAGCCAGGGGAGGTGGGAAAAGCCTTCAAACCTGCAAATCCAGTTGTTTGTGGGGAAAAAAAAAGAAGGAAGGAAGGGTGGGTGGGTGGAGTCTAGAATTACAGGAAATTTGGAACATTTATAAGGGTCCACTGGGAACCGTCAAGCCAAAGTCACTATCACTTTAGTGTCCTGGGCAGCCTGCCTTGAGCAGGAAAGAGGACTATTTGCCTCTCACCTTAAGCCAAGTGAGAGATAAGATTCTGAAATTTTGCCCTGGAAGTTGTAGGGGCACAAAGCCTGACACCAGAACCACTCCTGAAAATACCTGCAGGGGCAATGCCTTGCTAGAACAGCCCAGTGGGCATCAGAGCAGACAGGTGTCCACATAAGGAAGTAACTGCATCCTAATAGCTCAGAGCCAGTGGTCCAATATTCACCTGCAGGGTGAAGAAACCCCAGTAAGAGGGGAGCTAAATGCCTTGGGACCGGGTGGGGACGGGGGGGTCAGCCTAAGAAGCACAGCCAGCATTGAGGATGTCCAGTTAGAAAAAGGCAATGGGGAATTTCCTCAGTGTTGGAAAACAGTAGATGTTCAATAAATATTTGCAGTGGCAAATTTATCTTGTTATGCTGTGTCAGCCACGAAAGCAGAAAGCACAGGTATTACAAACAGAGGGAATTTAACTCAGGGAACTTATTACAGTGGTGATGGCAGACCTTAAAATCTTCCCGGAGGTTAACAACTGACAAAGAGAGACAAAGGGAGATGGTAATATTATTACAGCTGGGAGCCTGGGCCTTAGAATTAAATCTTGAATCATAGCAGGCCCGACGGGTTGGGGGGATGGGGAAAGAATCCACAAGAGACACTCAGCTGCTATCTGAGATGCTGCCCATGGCAGAGAGAGGATGTGGGGAAACGCCTGGCTTCTCCCCGCCTTCCACCCTCCAGTCTCCTGCCAGGGTCTGTATTGGGCACATCTAGGCAGCAGCAAGAGAGTCTGCGAAATGCAGTTCCCTGTAATTTGGGGCAAAGCAGAATGTCAGCAATGGATCTGAGATCAAGCAGGCTCGTGAGCAATCCACATGTCCTCTTAACAACCACATGTGTCAGGAGACTTGTAGGAAAAAAAAATCAGGTGACAGTGACACAGACTGCAGTTGGCAGCTGGCAGAAGGATGCCATTCTCCATAGAGCAGGAGTTCTATGGCCTCATTTAGACCAGGATCCTAGAAAACTAGACCCTTTTTGATTTGGAACTTTTATAACAGTTCTGCATATGAGAGACTTTGCATAATGACAAGGATTATTGCCAAGGGGCAGGGGGGAGGCAGTTTTCCTTTTTGTTTAGTTGGCACATAATTAAAACTCTTACACTAGTGACAGTTTTCAAATTTGGCACGAATCTATTTAATATCAGAAAAGCTTTGAGGCGCTGCTCTCTGGGAATTATGTAAACTTAAAAAAGCAAATAAAACCTGGGTTTTACAGAGTCCCAAAGCAATACTAGAGAGGAGAATATTATTATGTTCTCTATAGAGACACTGGCTTAGGACAAAAAAATGAGCTCCAGAAATGTCTCTAAATTCTTCCAGTGCATTTCCTTACCTTTGGACCAACTCTTTGGACAGTTATTGGACATGATCCTTGTTTGGAACTTTCTGTGGAAGGAAATGATTTCCTGCATCACACAATAGGCACCAGGATAACAAGTGTTCTTGATTGGCCAACAATTTGATAATACTTGAAGTCAATATTTAAAAACAAAGAAATTGAAAAGTATTTAGAAGAAAAGCAGAGTAATCTGTGGGCGGAAGCGTGGATAAAAGACAGCCATTGTTCTCTTTTACTTGTATTGCCCTGAGCAATTCAGCTCTGCCCCCAATTTGCATATTAAATTCAACAACGAAAACATCAGCAACAGCAACACCGCTTGTGGCAAATCAGAAACACCCTCTTGGAAGATGTCCGTGGACACTGCTACTTCTCTACAGCTCTCTTGCTAAAAGGGAATTCAGTAAAGAGCCCTTCCCAGGTGCCCTGACATTTTCAGTTCCCATTAAGTGTGGGCACCTAGCAGTGCCCTGATGGAGATCATAACCTGGTCTTGCTCCAACAGTTGGGGAAGTGTGGGTCAGTGATGGAAATTAATCGAAGGAGAAAGCTGAAAGGCAGGACTTATGTTCAGGGAAGGGGCTGCAAACAAAAAGAAGAAGAGGGGACTCTAAGTCAGGGCGTTTGGGGAAATGGGAAGGCGACATTTCAGACAGGAGCCTGGGAGGTGTGAAAATGAACCTAGGGATCTCCTGCTAGTTATTTTAGGGGAACCACTGACAGAAACTGCCCGCCCTGGCCAGGCCTGATAGTAGCCACATGCATGAGTTATCTTACAACAGGAGGTCCTGGTAAGGAACACGGAACTAACAAGCTATCACCAACCGGAAGAATTCAGGAAAGGTCAAGAGGAGAGAGGATACAGACACCAGTCCGTATGTCCTACCAACCTCCCAGAATCCTCCTCGCTGGAATCCACCTTGGCTGAGCAATGCACATGCCACCAGGAAGGACCCTGAGTCAGAATGATTGGCCAGAGACAACCCTGAAGCCAACCCCATCACCGTAAAACCCGAGACCATGAGCCACATGGCAGAGCAGTTCTCCTGGGTTCCCTCACCCTGCTGCCCTCCGCCCCGGCGCCCCTTCCCAATCAAGTCTATTGCATTGTCAGCATGTGTGTCTCCTTGGACAATTCATTTCCGAGTGTTAGAAAGAGCCCACTCTCGGGCCCTGGAAGGGGTCCCCCTTCCTTCAACAGTTAGAGGGGGTGGTGAAGGTGGGAGGGAGGAGTCTAGAAGCCAGTAGGAAAATGGACAAACTGGTGAAAGCAGTACTGGGGGCAGGAGTGGCTGGACATCCTTTTCCTGAGCATCTTATTACGATTTTATTACCGACTCTCTCAAAGAGGAAAGAAACTTGCTGATAACACTTGAACACTCACCACCTAGAGTCTACTTTTCAAAGTCAATTTCAGACATTAGTTCACTCCCTCCCCGCAAACTTCTGCACTTGTATCAGTAGAGACAGTGTAACATTATTCATAGATTATCATTAGAGGTAACATGTAAAACAATGACCCACACAAATCTCACGGGTAACGTTCCGTGGATTTTAACAAATGCATATGTCCGTGTAAGCATGCTCTTACCTGGATGCAGAAGCTTGCTCTTCCCCCAGGAAGTTCCCTCAGGCCCTCGGAAGCAGCTAGGGTGTGGAGCAGGTGGGTGCTGACGTAGAGGAAGCTTGGTCACGTGCTGAGTGCTTAGGGATGGGGGGAGGCCAGGGTGTCAGGGTGGACCATGGCCAGGGAGGCACCTGTGTAATGGGCGTGGCTGGGAGTGGGGTGACCAGTCAGGCAGTGGCTCTCAGAGGCTTCAGGACACTGGGGCAACAGGAGTGACCACTGTGGGGTCTTCAGGGGGCAGTTGAGCCTCTGAGGAGCCTGTCTGGACAGGTGGATGTATCAGGACGTGGCATCTAAGAAAGATGAAAGACGGGGCAGCCAGGAGGCGGGAGGGACCACTGGATCTCAGATTGCAAGCCAGAGACTGTCCCCAGCCAGATCCAAGCCAGACTGGGGTGCCAGGTAAGGCTTAGGGGTGGGAGGTGAGAAGCAGGAAAGGACAGGGGGAGTGCAGGCGGGAAGAGGGGGAGAGTGAGGATGAGGGAGACAGGGAGAGGGTCCCATGGGGTTTAGTGGATTTTGCTAGATTTTCCATGTCATTAATTTCACATCTGCAAAGAGTGACAGCTTCTCTTGTGTTTGCCAATATTTATCCTTCTGTGTTTTTCAGTCTCTCTTGTTTTGCTGTGTTTACTTACTGCCCTGGTCAGGACCGCTCGCAAAATGTTGAGTATCACTAGTGACAGAGGAGATTGTCTAAGGTTTTTTCTAGGTTTCTGATGGATACTCTGAGTGAAGAGATTGATATAATTTCTAGCTCATTGAGGATATATGACTTGTCTGTTTTATTTTTGGTTTTCTTTGTTTGGAGGGAATGTATAGAATTTAAACAAACACATTTTGGTAATCTACTGACATGATTTTGTGCTTTTTCTCCTTTTCCTCTACTTTACATCAATAGATTTGACTGAGGTTGTTACATCCTTGCATCTCTGAGAGAAGTCACCTTTGGTTCCAAGGAATAACTTTAAATACGCTAAAGGGTTTGGATTTTCTGATAAGAGTTCACCCTTGTTACCTGTTTTATAGATAAAAAGGCTAACTCCCTCAAATTCTTTTCAGATCATTGATTTTCCACACTTTGTTGAGTGCGCTTTGTAATCTGTGTTGACCCGGGAAACCCCTCAGTATCTTCCTTTCTGAGATAATCCCTCCTCTTGTTTGACATCGACTTTCCTCAGGGGAGTCCTTCTCCCCAGAGGACACGGTTTTCTCTGAAGCCTTTAGGTCACGGCTGACTTCCCTCCTGCATCTGTTCACTCATCAGCTGGCAGGCAACATGATGTCCTGATTCTCCTCAATGGTTCTTCCAGAGCAATGTTTCCATCCCTCCTAAAATGCTCCAGCTTTAAAACACGAGGTGTGCCACCCTTTCCCCTTCCTTGTTGCAGACACTTGTAGACCCTGGTTCATTCTTCCATAGTTCTTGAAGTTCTCTGACTCACTGTCATGGTCTTTGATTCATTCCTTCATAATCGAGATTTAAAGCATGCACCTCTTCAAGCAGCCGTTCTCATTATACTTGGTGTATGGAGGAAGGTGGGATTCTAAATTCGTGGAGAAATAGCCAACCTTTATTAAGTTGCTACTATTTTCCAATTAAGTCCCATGGCTGACACTATCAAATATCAAGTTCTCGTACATGTCCGGGCAGTTCCATTACTCCATTGGTGAATTTGGCTACTCTTGTCCCCTTACCACAATCCTAATGAATTCAAAGAGGTAATACATCCTGATAATTGGCAGAAAGTCCCTCTTTTTTGTTGTTTTCTTTATAGTAATGATCTCAGTTTTACTGGGCTTGGCAGGGTCAATTCCTGGGCTCAGTCTTTATTCCAAGATAACATTATTGAAGCTAATTTCTGTGAGTGTTAGAATCTCTGAAAAGCATGACGGTCTCCTAGCAGAGGCATGCCATGTGGTTGGGTACCAGCCAGGACTTTGGGGTCAGTCGCAGCCCTGCATCTCATCAGCAGGAAAATGCTGAACCCGTGAAAATAAGTCTAATGATAAAATCAACCACATCTATTATTTTGAAGCATAAGATAATGTCTGTTAAATTGCCCATGGAACATAGTAGATATTTAATAAGTGATAGCTGATTTCATGATGATTTTACAAAATTCTGATCATCTTAGTAGTACTATGTAGGAATATCAATTAGGATTAAAAGAGCTAATATAAATCAAGACCCAGTATAAAGTAACACCTGTCAAATATTACGTTTAGATAACTCATACAGGTTAATTTCCATCACGAATTCTCTTCTCTGTTTTCTTCTTTTCTTCTGCTTCTTTCTCTTTGCAAATCCTTGACATAGAAATAAGATAGAATTTGGGGAAGAAAAGTATTCAAAATGAACTTATACTGCTCTTTGAGCGAAAAAGGTAAATACATTTTTGGATAGCAGTGATCTTCCCCAAACTTTAATTGATCAAATTCTTGGGAGAAAAGTTATTGTAAATAATGTTGGCAGTTAACAGTATTCTGTATGGAAGTTTAAGACAAGTCAGTTTTATTCTGATAAAGAAGAGAAACATATTCTGTTCATTCTGATAAAGAAGAAAAACGCACATACACAAAACCCAGAACTACTCATCTGGAAAAAAAAATAAATGAAGGCTGTGACTTCTCTCTGGTAATATTTTCTGACCTTTCTTTCTACTAAACTTGAAAAGTAAAAACCTCTCCTTGAATTAGCATCTACCGCTACATATGACAGCCAGTTCAAAGCAGCATCACTAAAAATATTTTAAAAATTAAGATGCCGCAAATAGGGGTAGATCAATATCTTGAAATTTCCTCATTTCTCTCTGTAATTGATACTCCATTTTAGAGTTTCAAAAATCCCACAAGCCTTGAACAGAACTTTAAGAGGAAAACTGGACCAATGGGAACAACATGCTTGGCGTATTTTATAACAAATATAGAGCAGCTACAAATTGGTTTTGTGGTGCTGCGTGTTATAAAAGCCTTGTCAATATCTCTGTCTATATACAATTATAAGACGGGATGATAGAATGGGGAATGCTTGAAAAATCTATATGGTAAAAGTTGCGTACAACACGTGCCCATATCATGAGATTGTGCAGGTTCATAGTCCTGTACAAGAAGATCACTTTCCTGAAAGAGAGAGAATGCAACTTGTGTGAAACTACTTGGGGGCAACTTAAACCTCAAGCCGAGCTCCAGATGCCTTCCCTGATATAAATGAGTTGACTTCCATGTACTGATGACGTTCAGGGTTGGGTTGATTGCCAGGAAAGTTAACCATGACTAAATATGAGAGCAGTTTGCTACCCAAACTGTGGATGTACTTTAAGTAGTGAACGTGGGGTCCGCGACCCCGTGATTTCTAGAATTTGCTTTGATTTTGTGTACTACATGAGAGGAAATTTATTTTAAAAGGTAGATTTACATTTTTATTAAGAGATTAAGTTTTATTAGTAGATTAAAAAGAATTTCTGTTTCTGGCCAAGATGAAATAACAGGGTCTGAATTGACCTTCCTGGTTTAGACAACTTAAATAAATGGAAAAATATATATATATGAAACAAGAGTTGTGGACAGGGCATCAGACAATTCAGGGCAGTGATCACTGAGAGAGGAGAAATGATAAAGGACTTGGATCCAGAGTATACAAAAACTCCCCCCTACTAATACAGTCAGATATCCTAATAAAACAATTAAAAGGATATGAAATAAAATTGTGTAATGATGCTAAACATCATTATCCACAAGGGAAATGCAAATTAAAACCACAATGAGATACACTATACTCCTATGAGAATAGTCAAAATTAACAAGATTGACTACAAATTATTTGAGAGGCTGCAGAGCAACTGGAATTTTCATACATTCCTAGCGGGGATGTAAAAATGTACTTTCATCAGGATACTTTGGAAACCGTTGGGCAAAGTTAAATATACCCCTCCCTGCGACTGAACTGTTATACCTCACAGTATTTACCCAAGAGAAATGAATGCACATGTCTGTACAACACATTTTGTGTGAATGTTTATAGAAGATGTATTTGCAGCGGCCGAAAACTGGGAACATCTCAAGTGTCCATCAACAGGTAAACAGATAAATTGCAGTGTCTCCATACAATGGACTAGTACTCAGCAGTGAAAAGGAATAAAAAATTGCTACGCCCAACAATGAATGGATAGCCAAACACACATGCTGAGTGAAAGAGCAGACATACTGTCGGGTTCCATTTATGTAAAACTATGCAAATGTAAATGAATCTGTAGTGACGGAAAGTCAGTCAGTGCTTGCCAGGAGCGAGAGGTAAGAATTACAGAGGGACATAAAGAAACTTCGGGGAAGAATGGACCTGTTCATTTTCTTGATTGTGATAATGTTTTATGGGTATAAACAGATGTCAAAATTTTTCAAATTGTATACTTTAAGTATATATAGTTTATTTTATGTGAATTATAAATCAACAATGCTATAAAAAGGGGCAATTTGGAAGGATGATAAAGCATCATTTGGATGGGAGAAAATAGTCTATATAAAATCACGTGTAATTAGGTAACTAAATGGCTTATGTGCCATGCAAAAGTGACAAAACATGTGAAATTAAAAGTCCTGCTTTCCTTAGTACGCTATCAGATTCAATTTTTGAGAGTCTGCACATTGCTTAAAGGAAAACAAAGTAAGGACTAATCATGCAATTTTTAGCTTAGGGTGGAGCTGATGAGTTTAATTTCCCAATTTATTTTTTGGAAACATGATTTGCCTATATGAATACATAAGCAGTTGTATTCTTAACATTGCCTTTAGTGTTATTTATACAGAGATAATATAATAAGAGAAACGTTATTCATTTATTCTAATGCACCCTTCAGTCTCTGGGTGATAACAGCTCTGAAGTCTGGTGATATTGGTGGTATAAATATTACACGTTAGACTCAGGGTGGTGAGAATTTTTTGATAGAAGGAGAGTCTCATTATTGGCTTTGTATGTATTCTGTCACGTGGAGGTTTTCTGTGAAACAAAAATGATTTAGGTTTACTTTTACAGCATCAATAAAGATGCTTAATCACTATTGTCTTTCCACAGTGTTATAAATCTGGGGCAGTAACATACATGGTAAGCACACCACATTTACCCCTCTTACATCCATAACAGACATTAATAGTCAATTGCGATACTCTGACCCAAAGCTTTGCTCTCTGAATCCCTCTCATCTTCGGGGAAGATGTGCACGGAGGCTGAGCCCAGTTTGCCACTTCAACTCTAGAGAATTCTGCAGACATCAACGGCTCTGCTCTTGTGTAGCTCGGTATAAAACGTGTACTATCTGCCCAATATCAGGACACTTACTAAGAACAATGACAATGCCTTTCCTTTCATATAAATTCCTTTTCTTTTGTACAAATGTAGTACATGCTCACTAGAGAAAATTTGGAAGACACTAAAAATTACAGAGAAAAATAATTATTGTACATAATCCTACCACCAAGAGAAAACAATTAGTGCGATCTTCAAGTGACTTTTTGTTGAGATCCATATATTTCATTTGTGGAGGTTGATTTGGGTCTTCTTTCCACATCTCTACTTAAGCGCACATTTTCCAGTACCTTCTTGGACATTTGAAGCGTATTTATAACAGCTATTTTAATATCGTTGCTCTATTTCTATCACTTGTGTCATTCCTGTATCTATTTCTATTGATCAATTTTCTCCTCCTTATGGATCATGTTTTCCCATTTCTTTGTATGATGGGAAACATGAGTGTGGCCAGTTGTCAGCTGACCATGAATGCATGAGTGATACAAGCCCAGCCACATGAAGTGCAGACCAGTTGTCCCAGATGAACTTGGCCCAAATTGCCAGCCTATAGAATTGTGAGCAAGCTGATGATTGTGTTTATGTTTTTGTATTTTTTTTGCGGTACGTGGGCCTCTCACTGTTGTGGCCTCTCCCGCTGCGGAGCACAGGCTCCGGACGCGCAGGCTCAGCAGCCATGGCTCACGGGCCCAGCCGCTCCACGGCACGTGGGATCCTCCCGGACCGGGGCACGAACCCGCGTCCCCTGCATCGGCAGGTGGACTCTCAACCACTGCGCCACCAGGGAAGCCCGATGATTGTGTTTTTAAGCAGCTAAGGATTTGGTTAGTTATCAAAAGCTAATTGATGCATCAGGTAAATATTTATGAAAATGATGAATAAATATTTCATAATATCTCATAATCTTGAGGGACAAATTGGGGTAGGGGATTAACAGATACAAACTACTATATATATTATAAAATAGATATGCCACAAGGTATACTGTATAACACAGGGAATGATACCCATTATCTTGTAATAACCTGTAATTGAATTATAATCTGCAAAAATACAGAATCACTATGCTCTATACCCGAAACTAATATAGTATTGTAAATCAACTATACTTCAATAAAGCATCATAAAAACAAATATTTCAGTTAATAAAGAATAAAAGGACATAATCCAAATGATTTGAAAAAATAATGTGTGACTAAGTTCCCTGACAGATCCAAAACGGGTGTCATTTTCCACAAAGCTGGAACGTACCCTGCTTCCCAGGTTCCCTCTGTGTTTCTTGCATGTGTCTCCCTGAGTCTCTCTTCATGGTTTCTGTTTATTTGCTGATGAATGTCCCCTCTCTGACTCAATTCACAGGGAGAGCAGGCTGAGACCACTCAGTTCATTTCTCTGCTCTTGCAGCTGGAGTAACTCCAGTTTCCTGGGGTAGAGCCCAGATGAGACAGACTGGGGGGTTCATGATTCCCATCTACTGTTGTCAGTCTGTCCACTTTCCTTTGAGCTGTTTTCATCTCCTCACTTTCATCCTTAATTGACGATAATATCGACTGAAATAAAAGATTGCATTATTTGTCATTATTGAACAGTTCCATGTTTCTTGTCCATATATTATAAAGATACAAACAGATGAGTAGAATATTTTCTATTTCTCTGAGACTACTACTCTAAATTAATTTGCTTTTTATTTATGAGATCTAGCATTTTCCTCTCTCAGAGTTAAGGCTCCTAGAAGAACTGGGAAAACATAGGTTTTGTATGTCAGCATTAAGTGTTCCATCCAGATACTTTCTTCCAAAAATTACAGTTACTCTTACCACTAATCATTATATAAGAATTAACAAGTTAGGGCTTCCCTGGTGGTGCAGTGGTTGAGAGTCCGCCTGCTGATGCAGGGGACACGGGTTCGTGCCCCGGTCCGGGAAGATCCCACGTGCCACGGAGCGGCTGGGCCCGTGAGCCATGGCCGCTGAGCCTGCGCGTCCGGAGCCTGTGCTCTGCAACGGGAGAGGCCACAACAGTGAGAGGTCCGCGTACCAAAAAAAAAAAAAAGAATTAACAAATTAAGCATGGCAGCTCTCTGGGAAGTTTACACAGAGCTCTAGGGACCGAGTTCCTTTGTTTCCCCAAACAGGATACACAGTGGATTTTATCACATATTTACTTACTTCATTTAGATCAATACATGCAATTTGGCTTCTCTGAACCACTTATTTGAGGAAAATGTCACCGCTTCAAGCTGAACTTTACTAGTGCAATTTGCAAGTAATGATTGAGTGATGCAAATTGTCATCAGGCAATTTAGTCAAGATTGGCGATGGAGTGGGAATATTAGAGCTGCAGAAATTAGCTGCTGTGAAAAACATCACTATTTTAAAAAGTAATTTCAGCAACTTGGAAAAATGAATAAGAATTCCATTTTTTGATTATTGAGATGGAAGATGTTAAAATACAAAATGAGTCTAAGGCACTTAAGCTCCAATAAAAACTTTCCTCCTAGAATTTATCCTAAACTGATAGCTCAATTTTCCTTGATACAAAACACCAGAGATTTGCGCTAATGTGTCATAAAAACGTGTGCGTGAGACTGCTGTCTGTAATCTGTTTGAAATGGAAAACATTCAGAGCACGGTGGTTAAGCAGGCACAGGGTTTGAGACCAGAGTGAGCAGTGGCGCACCTTTGGGTATTTATTTAACCTCCCTCAGCTTCTACTTCCCAGTCTGTAAAATGGGACTGACTGATAGGTACCTTCTTTGTGGGAATGTCATATAGATTAAATGAAAGCATGACATAAGCCTTTATAAGTATAATGCCTGACACTTAAGGAAGAAATGTTTTGTAATATAAATGCTGCTATTGTTATTATTTAAGGGAACAATGAAATAAATCAATGTTTATATGCTATAAAAAAACATGATACTGTCCATGATAAAAATAAAAAATACAGGGGCTTCCCTGGTGGCGCAGTGGTTGAGGGTCCGCCTGCCAATGCAGGGGACACGGGTTTGTGCCCCCGGTCCGGGAGGATCCCACATGCCGCGGAGCGGCTGGGCCCGTGAGCCATGGCCGCTGAGCCTGCGCGTCCGGAGCCTGTGCTCCGCAACGGGAGAGGCCACAGCAGTGAGAGGCCCGCGTACCGCAAAAAAACACACAAAAAACAAACAGTACAAAGGAGCATAAAGGGGGGAAATTGCATTAAAAATTTCCCCTTATCTTATAGCCTCTCTGTTTTTGTCTCCACAGATAGTCATTGTTAAATTGTGTGTGGTGTGTGTGTGTCTGTGTGTCTGTGTGTGTGTGTACCCTCTGCAGAGTCATTCAGTACATAATCAAGTATACATCACTCTTTTAAAAATATGTGTGGAAGCACACCCTTCCCATAGTTCTGAGCCTCACTTTTTCTAGCTCAGTTACAAATCATGAAGATTTTTCCGTAGTAACACATAGAGATCTACTTTCATGGCTTTTTCTGGACCTTGCTCATCATGTTTTCTTTCCTAGAAGGAAAGATCTCTGCAGGTCATTATTTTCCTTCCTGTTAATTACTTGGCAATGTACTAGGACATTGACACATAAGGCAGTTTTGACATTCAGATAATCATTCTTTACAATTATTCCAGCTGGACCTACAAAGACCAGATAAGGAAAGGCATGCATACTACTAAGACCCTAACAGAAATAATGGGGGATATTTTAAATCACACCGTTGTGTTACCGTTCTGAGATCTCATGCTGTTTACTAGAGCTAAGGTTATAATTCCTGAAAGGCAGCTGGATATAGTTAATTTGCTGTCTATAGTGAATTTCTCAATCTACTAATCATATAACTTAGCTCTTTTTTTAACATCTTTATTGGAGTATAATTGCTTTACAATGGTGTGTTAGTTTCTGCTGTATAACAAAGTGAATCAGTTATACATATACATATATCCCCATATCTCCTCCGTCTTGCGTCTCCCTCCCACCCTCCCTATCCCACCCCTCTAGGTGGTCACAAAGCACCGAGCTGATCTCCCTGTGCTATGCGGCTGCTTCCCACTAGCTATCTGTTTTACATTTGGTGTGTATATATGTCAATGCTACTCTGTCGCTTTGTCCCAGCTTACCCTTCCCCCTCCCTGTGTCCTCAAGTCCACTCTCTATGTCTGCGTCTTTATTCCTATCCTGCCCCTAGGTTCTTCAGGACCTTTTTTTTTTTTTTAGATTCCATATATATGTGTTAGCATACGGTATTAGTTTTTCTCTTTCTGACTTACTTCACTCTGTATGACAGACTCTAGGTCCATCCCCTCATTACAAATAACTCAGTTTTGTTTCTTTTTATGGCTGAGTAATATTCCATTGTATATATGTGCCACATCTTCTTTATCCATTCATCTGTCGATGGACACTTAGGTTGCTTCCCTGTCCTGGCTATTGTAAATAGAGCTGCAATGAACACTGTGGTGCATGTCTCTTTTTGAGTTATGGTTTTCTCAGGGTATACGCCCAGTAGTGGGATTGCTGGGTCATATGGTAGTTCTATTTTTAGTTTTTAAAGGAACTTCCATACTGTTCTCCATAGTGGGTGTATCAATATACATTCCCACCTGCAGTGCAAGAGGTTCCCTTTTCTCCACATAACTTGCTCTTTGTATATATTATAGACCCAGTGAATAATAAATCTGGCAAAATATCTTCTGGCCTTCACATTCAAACTCTGTTGTAATACAGCAACTGAGAAAGTTATTTTATTTTATTTTTTAAATTAGTTTTTATTGGAGTATAGTTGATTTACAATGTTGTCTTAGTTTCTGCTGTACAGCAAAGTGCATCAGTTATACATATACCTATATCCACTCTTTTTTAGATTTTTTTCCCATATAGGTCATTACAGAGAACTGAGTAGAGTTCCCTGTGCTATATAGTAGGTCCTTATTAGTTATCTATTTTATATATAGTGTATATACATACATATAGTGTGTATGTGTCAATCCCAATCTCCCAATTTATCTCTCCCCCCTTCTTTCCCCCTTGGTAACCATAAGTTTGTTTTCTACACCTGTGACTCTATTTCTGTTTTGTAAATAGGTTCATTTGTACCACTTTTTTAGATTTCACATATAAGCACTATCATATGGTATTTCTCTTTGTCTAATTTACTTCCCTCAGTATGACAATCTCTAAGTCCGTCCATGTTGCTGCAGATGGCATTATTTCATTCTTTGTGATGGCTGAGTAGTATTCCACTGTATAAGAGAAACTTATTTTTAACCAGCTCTATATATGCTCTTAACTGCCTTTATCAGTCCATGGGTGATTACAGGTCTTGATTTCGGACAATGGGGTCTCCGAATTTGGGCCTGACCAAGGCAAGTGGTACTTGTTTTCACCTCCCACCATACATGCCTCCTAAACCACACACTTGAGACTGAAGTGTCCACTCTGTTTGCATTCTATCCTCTCCTTCAGAGTCTGGCCAACATATAATTCAATAGAAAAATCTTTCTTAACATACGAGACAATGGCATTTACTATTTTCCATCACTCAAATCTATCCACACTTAGGAAAACGCTAAACTAATTTATAGGTTTGTTGTCTTATTAGGGCTACTCCAGGACTCAACTCATGTGGTTATTTAGCAGATGTTTGTTCTTGGGCCTTTTTGAAACTTAAGATTCCCCATCAATAAAATGGGAATAAGCCCATCATAAGGATAATATTACAGCTCAACGATATAGGACATGTAAAGACGCTTATCATCTTTACTGCTTTACCATATAATAAGGTATCAATAAATATCCAGCTTGTATAATGAGGATCTGGGTGTGCATGGGGAGATGGCTTCCTGCACTGTTTCTGGGGGTAGCTCTCCTGTGGGTGGTGACTTGAAGCCTGACGCTGATGCCTTTCTTCTTCACTGCCCATGGTGACTGTCTGCTGCTCTGTGCTCCAAGGACCGACCTCTCCAAACCCTTTGCCTCTTACACCCAGTTGGGTTCAGTGGGCCTGGGAATTATTGAGATAATAATAAGTTGGATCAAGTTTCCGTTATTCATCAGAAGCTTACTTCACTGTGATCACAACGAATTTTCTTTCAACCAAATTCAGAAAAGAAAAGGGAAGAGAAACTGGAATTTGGGGAACATCTCCTATGAACCAGATGCTCTCCCTATAACTTGTCTCCTTTAATCCTCAACTTACCCTGTGAACATTTTTTTCTTTCATTTTAAAAATGAGGAAACTAACATTCAGAGAAGATAAGACATTTGTTTAAGTGTACAAAGATTATCAGTGGAGAGCCAAGTCCAAATCCAGTTGTGTTTGACTCTAAATGCCATGACTGAAAGGTCGTATGTGCCAAATTTCAGTAATCTTAGTGGTAAAGTAGTTAGAAGTTTGTCAACTAAATTGTCAGTGGTGAGAATTTGAGAATTAGAGAACTGCCTAAGAAGGGAATGAATCAAGCAGAATTTTACTGTCACTTACTTATGTTGGCAGTATCTATTTTTTGAAATATCTTTTTGATGGTGATGATGGTGATGGTGATGATGTTGATGATGATTATGATTATGGTGATGATGGTGATGATGATGGTGTTGATGGTGGTGATGATGGTGATGATGATGGTGATGGTGATGATGATGGTGGTGATGATGGTGATGATGGTGATGATGATGATGATGGTGGTGATGATGATGATGGTGATGATGGTGGTGATGATGGTGATGATGATGGTGGTGATGATGGTGATGATGGTGATGATGATGATGATGGTGATGGTGATGATGGTGGTGATGATGGTGATGATGGTGGTGATGATGATGGTGATGATGGTGATGATGATGGTGGTGATGGTGGTGATGATGATGGTGATGATGATGGTGATGGTGGTGATGGTGGTGATGGTGATGATGATGGTGGTGATGGTGGTGATGATGGTGATGATGGTGGTGATGATGATGATGATGATGGTGGTGATGATGATGGTGGTGATGATGGTGATGATGGTGATGATGGTGATGATGATGAACAGCTGGTATTGATTGACTGCCTATATATGCTGGGTACCACTTTGTGCATCCTGCAAGGGCTACTATCTTAAATCCTCATAATAACTATATATGTGCACACTACCAGTCTCTGTTTTATAAGAGGACTGAAGAAGCAAAAGTTTATTACTTCATCCAAAATCAACCAACAGTGAGACTCAAACCCAGTTCTACATTATTCCAGAATTGTCCTGTTTAATATAATTTAATTATGTTTCCCACCAGGGGTGAATGGGTGCAAAATTCTCTGAAATTTCTTCCATTCAGTTATTCTCATAGCTCTGGCCCACTTGTAAATGGGTCCTTTACAAGGACAAAGTGGCATTTGGGGGCATAAATTTTCAGTTTCTAAAAAGAAGAGGCACTGATGATTTAATGCCATGTCATGGCCTACTACAATTTTTAATGTAATTAAAATTCACATTTAAAATATGTGTGATTCCCAAGATGACTGGAAACAAACTCGTCTGAAAGTAAAGAGAAAAAGATGGACTGACCACTTTTCAACTCTACCTGCATCGGCCAAAAAGAAGAAAGAGATTGGTCTTTCTCTATCATTCTCTATCATCATATTGGTCATCTCTAGCTATATCCTTGCTTTGCATTTAACAAATGCAAACCCTGAAAATCCCAGGGCCTCAGTTTGCTCACTTGTAAATGAATGTACCTGCTTAATCTACTTCACAAGATTATTAGGAGAGTAGGACCTAAATAAGAGATATGAATGCTCTCGTTGGTAAAGAAAAAAAGTTGGATAGTAAAATTCACATACAAAATTGTATTATGCTTTGACACATGCAGAGAAAAATGAATGTGTAGCTTCCACAGATGTTCAGCGGGACCCGGAAACAGTGTTCCAGTGCTCGGATGCCAGGAAAAGGCAGCAGAACCAGTTTCCACTTCGTGCAAGTTGCTTATTCTACTTCGCTCAAACCAGACTCCCCATAGGTACAGAGATGGGTAATAGAAAGGAATAAATTTTGGAGTCAGGCCAGAATTTAAATCCTAGCTCTGGCATAAAGAACATCTGCTTGTTCATATGACTTGAGGACCAGATGTCTTAGCACAATGTAGATTTCTAATCCTTAGACAACGACTCAGAAAAGGGGAAGGCAACCCTGGATGGACTTCCCGCCGTCCTTGAAGAATGGGGACTCAGGAGGGAAAAGAAGGTGAGACGTAGAACAAAAATGGAAAATTCTCCCAAGCCTGCGTTTGTAAACTGAGATCCAAACCCATCCACAAGTGGGATCTTGAAATAGCATCCCTGATCCTGATGTGCATTTTTTTTTAACTAAAGTAGAGTTGACTTACCTTTTATTTATTTTCTAATTTTTATTTTTATTGTTTATTATTATTAATGTGCTTTTAGGATCCTAATTTCTTTAAGTATCTGAAATAACCCTCCCTTATTCCTGTGCTGTTAGCACCTCAAGCTTTGGAAGAAATGCGGGAGCTTAATATTTGTTAGCAGGGGGTAAACTTGTGACCGTCAACAAAATAAAAAAGAAACTCTGCGTGGAACTAAATCCTTCCTTTCATGGCCTCCTTTCTTTATATCCGCTGGGCCATTTAGTAGGAGTCTTACTGATTGCCTTAAGCCCTAATCTCCCAACACTTCTTTGTAGAACATGCTCCAGAGCAGAGTTAAGTGAAGCTGATATAATTGCAATTGTATTATTGTTATGATTGCTGCTTCCATAAAGCCAGCCTAAGTACCCCGTTTGTTATGATTATAGTCTAGTAATAAAAGAGCATCTTAAGTGAAGCAAACCCTGTCACCCGTCTAAGCTCAGATGGAATTTTATGTTAGAAGTTAACATCTCCAGCCTTTATCTCCAATTGAGCTGTAAGAGAACCAAACCTTCAAGGACCAAACCCCAGCATTCATCAAGGTCGACTTCTTTGTTTTCTTTCTGAAAATACATTTACTTTCTTCTCACCACTGCAGTAAGGCTCCAGATTCTCACTAAAGCTGTCCTCACAAAAGCCATTGCAGGTGAGAAAGTAACAGCCAAATCCAGTGGGTCAGTGTCTCTACCATCATCAAAGTTGTCTAGACATTTTCGCTTGCATCTTCCCACGCCAGGGTTCTGAGGATTAGAGTGTGAATGGCCAGCAGTGAACAGAGGGAACCAAGAGTAAAGTGTATTCCCTTGACTCTGCCCCTATTTTCATATTAATTTAGTTACACCTTTTCAGGAATAAAGAAATATACTACTACAATGAATGATATTCACCTTTTATATAGTAGCATTACTGTATCCCTGAAAAGCTGCTACCAGTGATGATGCATTTACTTTCTATCACCTTTTCTGCACCTGAGAATCCTGGAAATGATGTAACATTGAGTACCAACAATGGACGGGGCACAGGTGATGCTTCTCAACCATCCAACGATCCCTGGATGCCGTATATTATCTGCATTTCCTAGATGAAGGTTCGGAGGCCAAGAGGTGCGAATCAACTTTTTCAGACTCAAACGTCTGATGCGTCTTGGAGGCAAAGGCATCGAGGGCTTAGAGAGCGACTCACAGTCTAACTTTTGGGACAGTTATTTTACACCTGAGATTCATGTGTGAACTTTGTTCTACTTCATGGATTCCCCTGACCCCTGTGTCCTGGGACAGGTCTTACAGTGGCAGAATCAGTGAGCCCCGAAGTTCTGGAAAGTGTCTCTTCGGAAGTAACCCCCAGGTGATGCACCTTCTATGTCCCACCTGTAAACCAGGTCCTTTTCTATAATTCACCATTTAAGTAATTATTGGAAAAGAGCAACTGCTCCTCAAAGCCTTGAGGAAAGTAAAGAAACCATAAATAATGATTTATTAGTTTAATTAGTTAACTCTCTCACATGTTCTGTTGGGAAGCTAGGAAACCAAATGAGGCTAATTATAAATGTGTGGTTGACAAATAAAGGCCAAGATGCTCAATTAATTAAAAGTCCCCAAGGACGAGCAGTAGCATATGGGGTTTCCTTCATCTTGGAGGAAGAGGGAACAGGTGTCATATTGGGAGGTGTAGCCTCCTTTCCAGCAGGCAACAAGGTAGCTGCTATGGATAAATGTTTTTAGGAAAACTCTCTTGCTATTTTCTGTCTACTCACAGAATCCTCTATTCCATTTCTAACGCTCTGATCACCTAATGTTGAAACCAAGCAGGACCCTGTGAAGTCTTCCCGGGGACACATCCCAGCCCTTGTCCCTCACCTCTTGTTTATAGAAAAGCTTTAGCCTCCGTGAGTTCCAAAGAGCAAATTTAATCAGAGAAGTGAGAAAATGCAGAAACAAAGGAAAACAGTCAAGCAAGACAAAATAGTAATAGTTTAGCCATGAGACAAAGTCCAAGACCTTTAGTTCCTCCTCAAGGGCTGCAGATAATATCCTGAGAGCTGTTTTACAGATGCTGAAACCCCCTCCAGGTGGAAGAAGTTAACTGCATGCTGGTCACCAGCAGGTAGACCCCAGACCTGTTGGAACCAGAAGGATGATGACTGAGATTCCTGAAACATCACCCTGTTACAATGACCAAGCACCCTGAGGGGATTCAGGATGAAGGAAAGCAGGATTCTGGCCCTAGGTAGCTAAGGTGCTTATCAAAGGAATGATTTCAATGAGCCCAGACTCCTGCATCTTCCCGTACACGGAGAAGCACTAAATTCATTAACTTATTATCTTGAGATGTCTGGTTTTTCTTTAATTAACAGCAAGCTTTTGACATTCCAGCTACTGGTCTTTGTTGCAAAAACTCCTACATATCCTGGATTACCACTTCAGAACAGTCCCTCAGAGCTATCTGAGAGGCTGTCTCCCGGGCGTAAGTCCTCAGTAAGTCCGCTGAATAAAACATCATTCTCAACCTTTAGGTTGCGCTTTTTTTTTTTTTCAGTCCACAGTTCCATCTCCATGACTTTATATACACACATACATATTACATATATATGCATATATACATATGTATATGAATGTATAGATGTGTGTGTTTGTGTACGTATGTAAATCTCAGATACATACGTGCTGAGGGAAAGGTAGAGCCATGGACGTAAGTGCAGGTGTAGCTGGACCACAGTAGGTGGGTAGAGATGCGGAAAGTTATGTAGGAAGCCATAGTCGCCTTGCTCAATCTGTATCTTCAGATCCCATCCACACACGTCACACCTGTTGGCCCCCAACAAATTCTTATTAAACAAACACACGAACGCTAGACTTTCCAGTGTGGAGACCTACTTACGTATTCACATCTGTGAGCTTGCTCCAGGGAAGGCAAAAATATCTATGCCTTTCTTTCCTGGCACATGGCCTGCTGACCCTGGAAACATTTGTGTTTGATGAATATTTATGAAAGCTGCCACTTTAATTAAAATATAAAAGCCTCAAGCTAAATTAATTGGGCTGAAGTTAAAAAAAAAAAAACCACAGCCCGCTTGCATTCTAGAAGATAACAAATGAGGGGCAGAGGTTGTGTTTGCTCAGAGCCACAGAGAATAATTCAGGAGGTAAAGACTTCGGGAAGGGACACACCTTGAAAGCATTTCTAAACCAGCAGACTTTGAAAACATATTCTCCATCGTGGCTTGCTGGCCTGAATCACCAGGGAATAGGACTGGGTTTAAGTGAACATCCTTACGGGTCCCCTCTAAGCAGGCTGCTGTGTTGCCCAGATGTCAATGTTCACATTCCGTGGGCACACAGGGCATCACCTCTGCTTTCACTCAATTCCCCCGAAACCTGCAGGACACCTGGACCTCGCAGTATTAAATCATTGTGATCTCAGGACAAACGATGACATTCACCACCAACGTAGCTCGCCAAACATCTGTAATTGATAGGAAAACAAGGTTCATGTTTTGCTTAAGGACTGATAAAAAGGCAATTTGGGGGAGTACTGTTTTTCTCCAACCTCTTAGTGTCGTTACGTTGATTTTCTTAAATCTTATTTCCTCACCAGAGTGCTTGACCGAATCTCCCTCCGTAAAGCAGCCCAAATCCCCTTATGTCCTGGGCGCTGAGGAGTGGATATCTGTCACACAGAGCTTCCTGGATTTTCCCTCCTGGATCACAGCTCTGAGAAGGTAAAAGTGACCTTGGGGTCCCCTCTATTTCTTGCCCAGATTTACATTTCAAGGTGGCAGGTTTGGTCATCAACACCTTGCTGACCTGGGGAAAGCAACTTCATCCTCATTGTAAACACCCCTCTGGGTCCCCCTTTCCTGCAACGTCTCAGCCGTTGGGGGCCCCTGGATGGGGATGGGACATTGAGACCTGTGTCAAGGGCACCCTGGGTTTGCTCACGGTGGCGGCCCTATCGCCCCATTGGAAATGTCTCATCTCTCACGTCAATGGAGAAGAGCCTCTTACTCTGCGGCCCAATTATTTATCTTTATTGAGCTCGAGTCTGTGTGTTCATATGAATTCACCCTTTTGTTACAGCGTTTGAGGATAATTAGAAGGCACTAAACCGAATGAATGAATCATCACAATATTTTTAATTAAATATTACCAGGTGAGGACACGTGAGAGGATTTTCATTATTTAGAGACACGAACAAGGCAGAGATTTCAATTATGTCTACTATATCTCCTACTTTCAACATTAAAAAGTGCCACTGAGTAAAAAAATGGAATTCATTCTATGGACGTGATTTTGAGAATAATTCATTCCGTTTATTGTAATCACTAGGAATTTACTGTGGGCAGTCCATTAAAAGTGTTAAAAAGTCTAAAACTTAGAGGTGAGAAAACCTTACCGTGGTGGATAACTGTAATTATCTCAGTCATCAGAGGAGAAAAGTAGCTAAAAAACGGAATGATAAGACAAATGAAAATATACAGCCATGTGAAAACTGGACCTGAAGTTCACAGCAGCACTGTTCCTAATCGCCCCAAAGTGGAAATGACCCAAGTGTCCATCAAGTGATGAATGGATAAACAGAATGTCAAATGGACCTACAATGGAATATTATTTGGCACTAAAAAGGTGTGTATTACTGATATGTGCATAGACGGACCTTAAAACAGCATAGCAAGTGAAAGAAGCCCGTCACAAAAGACCACATACTGTATGATCCTGTTCACATCAAATGTCCACATTAGGCAGTCCATCAAGGTAGAAAGTTGGTTCATGTTTGCAAGGAAGTAGAGTCAGGAAGGATTCAGGAGGGACTGCTAACAGGTATGAGGTTTTCTTTTGGGGTCATGAAAATATTCTCAAATCAGATTGTGGGCTTGGTTGTTCAACTTCAAAAATCTAAGGAACATTGAATTATGTCCTTTAACTGGGTGAATTGCATGGTGTGTGCATTCCATCTCGATAAATCCATTTTAAAATGGAATGAAGGTCAAGTAATCACATTCCCCCAAAATGCCACATATAACTTTTGAAAAACTCGTTTACCTTATTTATTTTTTAAGTAAAAAACAAATCCAATCATATCTCTCTATTCACATTCAAAAATGAAATAAAGCCCTACTGACTAGTGTATTTGGTTCTGTTTATATTATAGTATTTCTCTCCATATTTATACATTCTAATATATTTTAATACATTTAAATTTTTAGGAAAAAAAATTTTTAACCTATATTATTTATGTATATAAACATAACACGTAATGTATAGATGACAAATATACATAACATATACAACACAGGTTTTTAAATTTTTTTTCCTCTTGGCAAGGATTCCCTTGATGAAAAAAGTATCAGGAAATATACTTTGGTGGGGTCTTTGTGGTCCAACAGACAAGAGGGTGAGACTTCTTGCATTGAGGAGAGGGGGAAGATGGCGGAAGAGTAAGACGCGGAGATCGCTTTCCTCCCCACAGATACACCAGAAATACATCTACCCGTGGAACAACTCCTAAAGAACACCTAGTGAACACTGGCAGAAGACCTCAGACCTCCCAAAAGGCAAGACACTCCCCATGTACCTGGGTAGGGCAAAAGAAAAAAGAATAAACAGAGACAAAAGAATAGGGACGGGACCTGCACCAGTGGGAGGGAGCCGTGAAGGAGGAAAGGTGTCCACACACTAGTCGCGGGCAGAGACTGCGGGTGGCGGAGCGGGGAAGCTTCGGGGCCTCGGAGGAGAGCGCAGCCACAGGGGTGCGGAGGGCAAAGCGGGGAGATTCCCGCACAGAGGGTCAGATAGCAGCATTGCAATGGATACCCTATTTAGGGACTGGGAATAAAGGAAACAGATTTCTGCAGATGTTAATGCCTGAATGTTAATGCCACAGCCTCACTAAATTTCTAGCATCACCTGAAAATAACCCAGCCATTTAAAGACTCTTCGAGGGTTAAGAGTGACTTGATTCTGAACTTTACAACAAATTTAAAATAATTTATTAATAATAGTAATAACAGCCTACACTTAGCACTGAACAAAAACCGTAGGCAGTTGTATAAATACTCATTGAATTCTCAACATGATGCTATTAGCTTGATACTATTATTATGTCTACTTAAGTGGAGATCATTTGCTTCAAATTAATTTTTGAAAAATAAAAGTAGTAAATGTAATTGCCCTATTAGCTTAACAAAAAGATTTAAAAATATAATTCACTTTTTTTTTAAACACTGTTAACTCAGTTCATTTGGGATTACATCAGTGGGTTTTTTTTAAATCAAATTTTCTTTTAGGGCATATCTGATAAATATAGGTTTTAGCACATCAGTTGTTTTTTTTTTTTTATCATTTAAAACCAAATGGCTTATCTGCTCACTTAGTCCAATGAGAATGTGTGTTTGCATCTCCAAGTTGGAATTTTCCATTGACTACTCTTTTAAGATCTTTTATCTACCCTGTGTAGGAAACAGACTAATGAAAAGCTTTAATTATTTTCCCATCTACTAATCCTAACTGTCCTTTTCTCCATCAGTATCCATTCCATGTGCAAACTCTCAACCTGTAACTATGATGTCCCAGACACATGACACTGGAGGGTCACATTTCTCCAAGGATTATTGAGATGATGATGATGATGATGATGATATAACATCTTTGAAATCCCTCACCCTATGCCAGACACACAGTATGTGCTCAGTTTCTCTCCTCATTCTGTTTTTGCCTGTACCGTCCATTGCTGGGCATTGAGACTGTGATTTTGCACGTTTTAAGACAACTTAACTCTCACAACAATCCTGTGAGGTAACTTCTAATCATACCCCAACTTCACAGATGTGAAGATTGAGACACAGAGTAATTTTCCCAAGGTCGTAACTACACTAGATTGAGAAATCAGAATTTAAAACCAGCAGGGACTGTTTCCTTTGTAATAAACCAGTAATCTAGTGAGTAAACTGATTTCCTGAGTCTGTGAGCCGTTCTAGCAAAGTAGTTGAACCCAAGGAGTGGTGTGGGAACCTCTGATTATAGACAGTTGATCAAAAGCACAGGTGATGACCTGGACTTGCAATTGGTGTCAGAAGTGGAATGAGGGTGTCTCATAGGACTGAGCCCCTAACCTGTGGGATCTGATGTGGTCCCCAGGTAGAGGGTGTCAGAATTGAGTTGAATTGTAGGACACCCAGCTGGTGTCCAAGAATTGCTTGGAAGTGTGTGGAAACCCTCCACACATTGGAATTGGTCGATCCTTAGTGACTCTCTCCACACAATCTTTCTGTCCCCTCCTCTATTTCAATCTTGAAGCCCCCCAACTCTTAATAGTCTGGGGGTCTTGTACTAACCCTCATGGTTTCTCTATACCCTGTGAGCGCCTTATAAATAATTATTTTATTAAACTGTCTTTAAATTCTCCAAGTTTGTGCCAGAGATTTCCTAGTTTTACTGGAAAAGTAATCTTCGGTTGTCAGTTTTCTGTTCTCTCTTTTACCACAGAGAGACATAAATATCAAATTGCAAACCACAGTGGAACTAGTACTGTTGCCTTGCAAAAGTCAAGTGCAAGTTCTTATTTTCACCCTGTTCTAAGGGTTCTAAATCCTTTGTTACATATCTGTTAATCAGCTCTATAAAGATATGAAATATGCATCTGAATACTTCCCAGAGTTCTGTATCAAAGCAATGCACACCTTACAATCATTGAAAGCGCCCTGGAAGTTTGCAAAAATCATTATTTTTAAGAGAAAAAAATATGTTTTGGCTATAAATGGCTTCTCTCTAAATGACTGAGACAAAGGATGTTAGTACCGTAGCGTGAACTCGGAGAACACGCCACCTGGAGCACTGGAGGATCCTTCTGTGGCAGGGTCACACATAACAGCACCAAAGAGCTCTCCGAAGA
This sequence comes from Orcinus orca, assembly GCF_937001465.1. Lineage (NCBI taxonomy): Eukaryota > Metazoa > Chordata > Mammalia > Artiodactyla > Delphinidae > Orcinus > Orcinus orca. The sequence goes on from NC_064573.1 coordinate 85,606,349, forward strand.
GGGAACTGAAAAGCTTGAGTTTTACCAAAAGGACAGTTTTGTCTTCTAGCATTTTGAATATTCTTTTCAGGTTGCTAAATGAGGCTATGATTCCAATAGGAATCCTTTCCCTAAATATTATGTGATCTGTCAACACATCATTCATTTTTTATTATTATTTAAATGATTGCTAACACTCCTGACTATTCAAAACCCATTTCTTACCCTTTAAAATAGCTATTGCTTTTTATTTTTTATTTTATTATTTTTTATTTATTAATTTATTTTTTTAGTGACTTAAGATGATAATTTATTACAATCTCTCTAGGTTCTGTGGGTTCACAGGTCTTCACTGGGTGGTTCTTGTTTGGTCTTCCATATGGTTGAAGTCAGATGGCAGCTGTGGATGGAGTCATTTGAAGACTCAGCTGGGCTAGACAACCAAGGCAATGTCTTCACCAGTGTCTGGTGCCTTGGTTGGCTGTATAGAATGACCTCCTCTTCTCTCCTCTTTCTTTTCACCTCTCCTCTCCCATCCTCTTCTCCAAGTCAACATTTTGTGTTCTATGTTATCCCTGAAACGCCTTGGTCTTATTTTCTTGCAGTTTCAGGAGAGCTTTCTCGCTTTGGCTGAAGCAAGATGAATGGTACCGTGAAAGATGTCAGGAAGTCCTGGACCCCCATCCTGCCTCTGCCACTTACAGGCTGTGTGACCTGGTGTCAGCTGCAGAGCTGCTGTGAGGCTAAGTGTCCACGTGCATAAAATGCGGCACCATGACTCATTTATAGGATTTTTATGAAGGTTAGTTAAAACAAATGCCAGTTATACACGGAAGACTTACACACATTTATTTTGCTCCTTCACCCAAGGAAGGGGTGGACATATCAACACAGTTTTGTCCAAGGAAATAAGGCAGAGCAATAACAGAACTATTGGTCTCAGGAGAGAAATCTTGGTGCCTACAGAGAGGGGAGCCAGGAAGAGCGGTCTGCTGCAGAATCTCAGGAAATGCCCAGAAGTAGGGGTGCCAGGTACCTTGGACAGTAGCACAGAAATGGAGCTGACGAGGAAGGTAGTCTGTAGCATCTGAGTAAGGACAGTTACACCCCACATCCAGCCCTTCTGTTGTCCTTGCCGATCCGATTGGGAGTCTGCCCCCCACCCCAGGGAAGTGATGGGAAATTAACATGGGAGGCTCTGGTGAATGTCTCCGTGCCCCACAGGCTGGGGAGGATTTTGGATGAAACAAGAAATGAGGAAGAATTCCACGGATGGATTGGGGAGGGTGACAGAACACCCATGCTCTAGACTGGGGAGTGGGGCGGGATGCCCATTTGTCCTTTCTTTGCCCACAGACCCCAACGTGTTGAGAGGCAGCCGGGCTTGGGGACAAAGGTGCCAGGTCTGCCGGCAGAGGGCCTGGAATCTCGGTACTTTGTGGCTGTGAGACCATCCGTGAGTCCTTTAAAGTGCCTGGGCTTCAGTTTCCTTGTCTGTAAATGAGCATAATAATCACACCAGCTGCATGGGGCTGTGAGGGTCGGGGAAGGAGGTAATAGATGCATGAGGGCGTTAGAACAGGGTCTGGCACAAAGTAAGTGTTGTTAGAAGTGTTTGTGACAAATATTTCTTTTTGTCTCTTAAATGTTTTCCAGGACGCACACACACACAGACACACACGCACATACACGCACACGCACACGCACACACACACAAAATGTACATTGGCATGAATATATGGGTGTTTATTTGATAATTAAAAAGAAGGAAGGGAAAGAGGAAGAAAGGGAGGGAGAAAAAGAGGGAAGGAAAACAAAACAAAAAACAGAGACAGGGAAGAAGTCTGTCAAGAATAAATCAGAAATTAAATAAAATGTTACCTTTGGAGGAGTGGTGAGAATGGCTTAGGGACATGTCATAAGAGTTAAAGGTCTGATTTTATAACTGGGAATTTTATGGATATAGACAACTAGGAAAAACTTAGGAACAATCGGTTTAAATGTTCTCTTTTCCTACTTTTGCATATCTGAAATTTTCCAAAAGAAAAGGTTGACATAAACAGATAACCTTTAAGGAACCTTTATTAGATGTAGCCGGGACCTTTCTGATACTATAAAACACCCCAGAGCACTTATTATCAAGGTATTTAAACACACACACACACACACACACACACACACACACACACTCACTCCTCTTGAAATGTGTTTTCAGTTTTTTGTTTTCCTGATCATGAAGTAAATTTTCTTAGCGTTTTGCATGATGTCCTTAACGGTACTTAGATATTTTTCTGAAACTATCTGAATCATTTCTTGATTTCAGTGGAAACAATACGCACCTATTCATAGTAAGATTAGCTTCTATGTTTCTCCTGTTCATATTGTGAGCATCCTTCAGCTTCTTACTTTCTCTTGATATTTGCAACTCAGAAGATTTAGGCATCATCCGCAGAGTTAAATATTTCATTTAAAAAAAAATCCCTCCTCCTGACCACTTATCGTAAAATATTAAGTGGCATTAATCCAGAGGCCACCCACTGGCGATTCAGCATCCAGAAATACTCCTTTCGCATCCTGCTAAAAAAATGAATTACCGCCTGCTGACGAAATGCTGTTCCTCAGCCCAAGATGGTTAAAGAACTGAGCACGTGTGGGTGTCGATCATCGTCAGAGGGTTTTTGAATAAAAGCTAAATTAATTCGCTCCACTTCCTCTCTATTTTCTGCATACGCTCCTTTCTGGAATTAATGGGCAATTGGCTCGTGATGTTTAATACAAGCAGACGTCACTTTGTTAGTGTCTTATCATAAGCGGTGCTATCTGTCCCATCTATGAACGTAACAAGCGGGGGCAGCTGGATAGATAGTTCACGGGCCTTTCCTTGCGTTGAGGTGACCAGTAACCTGGAAATAGAGGCACCATGAGACACACTTGATAAATGTTTCTCTAGTGATGGAATATATTCGGAGGACGCATTTTTGCTTGGCTGTAATTTCAGCCCTGCCTGCCCTGATGTCAATAATGTGTAAATCATTCCAAGCTGCGGTACATCTATTTACAGGACCTGAGCGTTAACTTTGTGTAAAGTACTGGTAGAAACTTTATTTCATGAAATCGTGGAAGTGGCATTGATAAGTTGCCATCCTTCCCTTTTAACAGTTGAGGGCGTGACGACTCAGGACATTGAAGCTTGTCTTAGAGTCACAGGGTAAGCCTCTGAGCTGGGACTAGACCCAAGTCTATCTGATGATGAAGTGTTTACTCTCTCATTGCCATTGTCATCACCTAATTCCTGCAGAGGTCATGGGTCTCAGTGGTGCTATAAAGTACACGAGATGCATTCACCTGTCAATGGACTTTTGGGTTGTTTCCACGTCTTGGCTATACGTACATACATACTGTACAATGGAATATTATTCAGCCTTAAGAAGTAGGAAATCCCACCATTTGTGACAACATGGATGGACCTGAAAGGCGTGATGCTACATGAAATAAGCTTTGTGGGGTTTTTTTCTAAATAAATGCCTTTGCCAAAATAAGATTTATCTTGAAAGTCATTTGAAAGACAGCGGTTTAAGGGAGGAAACCTAAGACCCAATGGCCGTAGATTCCAGACTCATAGTCTTTCCAACCCGCACCAATGGTCTTTGTCGTGCCGAAAAGTTGCTTTCTTTGGCAATTCCTACTTGTAGGTTCCTGGAGAAGGCATCTTTCCCATAAGCCTCCTTCATTTTTATTTGTAGAGCTTTATTTCCAGGAGACAGCGTGTTAGCTGGAGATGGGTATATATTTTTTAAACATCAAGGAAGATGTAATACGTTCAACAAAATGAAGCGGGCTCCCCCAGAGGTGAAGAGGAGAGGGTCCCTAGTTTTGCTTATCATCTTGCTGCAAACAGAAATCCACACGTCGACACAGTCCCCAGCACACACCACACGCACAAAGCCTCCTTGGCAATACTTGGCCAAATTTGGGCTGGTTATTCATAAAGCACAGCCGTCTTCCATGCTGGGGAAGAACAAAGAAACTGCAGCTGCCGGAGGAGAGGGGAGAGTTTTCTTGAAGCACAGCTACTGCCCAGTGATCAGGGCCTTTTGTTGTTTCTGTTTAAAACGAGGAAACCAGCTTCAGAGCTTGCCTTTGCTGGCGTCCACGCCGGGAGAAACGCCAGCATGGCGCAGGGGGGTGTGCCCACCTGCTGCCTCTCCAAGCCCGCCCACCTGGGGAACGCCCCCGGGAGGGGATGCACGGGCCTGCCTGAGCCTGGCAGCCCTTAGCCGGCCTGGCTCTGCCTATAGTTTTGGGACGCGGCCCAGGCCTAAGAGGTTGCTGGGTGTAGCCTTGTTTTACAGAATTATTGGGTTTGTGGTAATAAAATCAGTGAGTATCAGTGACATTTGATTAAAAAGTGATGACTCGGAAACACCCATCCCACTTATAAACTGAATCCACCTGGGCTTTTTGGTTTGTTTTGTTTTTTGATCGGGTCTATTTAATGTTTCATCACCCTGGCTTCAGTTCAGGAATCTTAAAAAATACAGCCACTATGGAGAATAATATCGAGGTTCCTTAAAAAAATTAAAAGTAGAGCTACCATATGACCCAGCTATCTCACTACTGGGCATATACCCTGAGAAAACCATAATTCAAAAAGGCACAGGTGGACTTCCCTGGTGGCACAGTGGTTAAGAATCCACCTGCCAATGCAGGGGACATGGGTTCGAGCCCTGGTCCGGGAAGATCCCACATGCTGCAGAGCAACTAGGCCCGTGAGCCACAACTACTGAGCCCATGTGCCACAGCTACTGAAGCCCACGCACCTAGAGCCCGTGCTCCGCAACAAGAGAAGCCACCGCAATGAGAAGCCTACACGCCGCAATGAAGAGTAGCCCCCGCTCGCCACAACTAGAGAAAGCCCGCGTGCGGCAACAAAGACCCAACTCAGCCATAAATAAATAAATAAATAAATAAATAAATAAATTTATAATAATAAAAAAAGAATTGATTTAAAAAAAAAGACACATGCACCCCAATGTTCATTGCAGCACTATTTACAAGAGCCAGGACATGGCAGCAACCTCAATGTCCATCAACAGATGAATGGATAAAGAAGATGTGGTACATATATGCAATGGAATATTACTCAGCCATAAAAAGGAATGAAATTGGGTCATCTGTAGAGACGTGGGTGGACCTAGAGACTGTCATACAGAGTGAAGTATGTCAGAAAGAGAAAAACAAATATATATTAACATATATATGTGGAATCTAAGAAAATGGTACAGATGAACCTATTTGCAAAGCAGAAATAGAGACACAGATTTAGAGGACAAATGTATGGACACCAAGCGGGGAGAAGGGGGGTGTGATGAATTGGGAGATAGGGAGTGACATATATACACTACGATGTATAAAATAGGTAACTAATGAGAACCTGCCATATAACAGGGAACTCTGCTCAATGCTTTGTGGTGACCTAAATGGGAATGAAATTAAAAAAAAGGGGATATATGTATATATATATATATAGCTGATTCACTTCTCTGTACAGTGGAAACTAACACAACATTGTAAAGCAACTATACCCCCCCCCCGCAAAAAAAAAAAAAAAACAACTAATACGCAGGACCTACCCCCAGAAACATAGACTCATGTTTTCTTTCTTCCTCTTTCCTTTCTTTCTTTCTTTCTTTCTTTCTTTCTTTCTTTCTTCTTTCTTTCTTTCTTTCTTTCTCTCTTTCTTTCTTTCTCTCTTTCTCTCTTTCTCTCTTTCTCTCTCTCTCTCTCTCTCGTTCTCTTTTTCTTTCTTTCTTTCTTTTCCTCACATTTTCTGGAATAAGACCCAGTGGTAAGTATTGTGAAAACAACACTAACTAAGAAAAACTTTTCAGTTGATTCAAATGTGTAGCCAGGGATGAGAACCATAGGCCAGCTGTTGAAATATTTGCAATACAAGATTCTCTGTTTGGATTAAAATATATGTCAGGGCAAGTCTTGAGCCCCAATAGAATATTGAGGATTCCTCCCATGATAAAGTGCGTTGACAATGACAGAAATCTTTAGGAAGGAAGTAAACAAGCAAGTCTCATGGTACACGGTGCAGGCGTCATTTGTCATAGACCAGCCAACATCCCACCCGTGTTATGATAAGTGGCTCTAGTTGGGCAAGGTTTCCTGCCCTTCACAGTTGGGAGCTGGAGGTTTATACTGCTAATGATGAAGAATGGTTCTCAGACATTTCCGTGGCACAGGGGGTGAGTTAGGACTCTGAGTTAAGTTTAACGAGGGAAAAAATAAGGTAGACGTGATGGTCTGTAGGAGGTCTGCTCTTCCCAAAGTAAAGATGCCGCAAGATTAGTCTTCTGAACTTGCACCAGGATGAAATGCAGAAACTTAGGTTGTCTCGTGGTCTTTGAGATGAAACGATGAGTCATAGATTTTTTTTTTTTTTTGATTGATTGTATTTTTTAGCCTCCCGACGAGACTTGCAGGGTCTTGGTTCCTGACCAGGGATCGAGCCCGGGCCCTCGGCAGTGAAATCACGTTGTCCTAACCACTGGTCCGCCAGGGAATTCCCAGGTCATAGATTTTTAAATATCCATTTAATGATGTTGGGGACTTGTCAAGTCTGTGAATGCCTGTAAGTTATGCTTTTGGCTTCGTGGGAGCTGGGCACCCAAACACAGAATTCATCCTTCCTGCTCACTGATCGTTCACTTAGAGTTACTGGTGACTTTAGAATTTTTAGTGACCAACAATTCAAATTTATCTGGAAATAAAAGATTTCCCAGGATGCAGGATTTTCAGTACTAAGACCATGCCATTCACAGTTGGTCCCCCTAACACTGCAAATTATGACTTCAACAGTCAACCCCGCAGAGGCACTTGACTTCCCCATACGAAGTGTGTGTCCATAGCACACAGCCTGTGAGTTAAAATCCTAAGACACTTGTTTGTGGAAGCTTGCCCCAAACACTCTAGACTTGTCCAAATAATGTGAAAACACCCTGCTCCCTCTACACTTTTACATGGCTAATCCTTTAATTTAATCCTTTTAGATCCTAGTCAGGGCAAAAGAACTTGTTCCATGTGTTTTAAAACTGGCAAGGAAGGGTTGGTGGGGTGTTTATAGATGGCATGCAGAGGCTGGTCTAAGAAAAATTTGATGAATCCACTGCATTCTCTGGTAATTTGATAAGACCGATGAAGAGATACCTGTAGTTAGAAGTATTAATCTTTGGTTTCTGGTCCAGCACCTTTGAGCTTCTGTGTATGAAGCAAACTTCACAAAATAACCATTAGAAAAACTCACTAATCAACTAAGCTAAGTTGATCAAGAGTGCATCCAGGGCTTCCCTGGTGGCGCAGTGGTTGAGAGTCCGCCTGCCGATGCAGGGGACACGGGTTCGTGCCGCGGTCCGGGAAGATCCCACATGCCGTGGAGCGGCTGGGCCCGTGAGCCATGGCCGCTGGGCCTGCGCGTCCGGAGCCTGCGCTCCGCAACGGGAGAGGCCACAACAGTGAGAGGCCCTCTAAAAGACCTGAGAACCTGAAACAGGGTAATGTCCTGTTCCTGTATTAAACAAGGCTGGGCATATTTTCTTGTTCCTATATTAAATAATACTCAGAACAAGCACACAAAAAAACTGTCTTCTTGCTCTAAGGAATATCGAGTCAGAATAAAACTGTAAACAAACTAAAATAGCCTACTGATCATGATGTACAGTTTTCTCATCAAGACTCGATATTCAAGACCTTGGCCTCTGTACCCATCATTTCCAAACTAATCCTAACATGTTTCCTGCCTTGTAAGACCTACCTTTAAATCGCCCAGCCCAGGCTATAAAACTCTATCAAAATGACCCCTTGGTGGTTTTCCCGGCTCTACTACCAAGGCTGTCAGAATGGTAATCCTCCGCTTCAGGGGCTATAGTATTGTCCATGGATATAATGGATAAATAATGGATGTACTCTTTTTTTTTTTTTTTGCGGTACGCGGGCCTCTCACTGTTGTGGCCTCTCCCCTTGCGGAGCACAGGCTCCGGACGCGCAGGCCCAGCGGCCATGGTTCACGGCCCCAACCGCTCCGCGGCATGTGGGATCTTCCCGGACCGGGGCACGAACCCGTGTCGCCTGCATCGGCAGGCGGATTCTCAACCACTGCGCCACCAGGGAAGCCCCTAGAGTATATTTTTGAAGACTGATCCCGTCGCATTTGCTCTTGGATTGGGTGTGAAGTGGGAGAGAAAGAGAGAGCTCAAGGTTGAACCTAAGGTTTTTGCCCTGAGTCACAAGAAAAATGGAGACAATGTTCACTGACCTGGGGAAAGTCAATGTGGATGCGATTTGGGGAGGAAATCTAGAACTCTGCTTTGGACATGAAGGGTGAGAGGTCTGCTTGCATCCAAGATGAAATGTTCAGTAAACAATTGGTTATAGAGTCTGGAATGCATGGTAGAGATACTAGTTGGAAATAAATGTATCCGTCACCAGCCAAAATAGGTTATTTGAAACCTAGAGACTAGAAGGGATCAGCCAGGGAGTGACAGTAGGTAGAGACAGGGTCCAAGGATGGCGATCTGCGGCATTTCAGTATGTAAAGGAATGGGGAACGTAGAAGAACGATGGCGGGACCCTGAGAAGTGGGCAGTGAGTTTAAGTAAGAGCCAGACGTGACTATGATGTCTTAGAAACCAACTGATGGAACTTTTTCAAGAAGGAGGAGCCATTGCTTGGGTTCAAGGAAAATGCCATATTAACTCCTTCAGCCATGCGGCTACCCAAGCAGACATCATGCCCATAAGCTTATGCAGAAAGAATTACATTCATGGGAAAATCAACGGGGGGTTGGGGGACACATCCTTGACTCCCCAACATTCAGCCAGGCCACAGTGTATATATCTGGTTCCCCAGACTCTCGATGTCAGCAGTATTGCGTGTTGCCTAGCTAAAACAATTTTATTCTTCAGAAATAAGTTGGTAAAAACACAGAGCTGGGCGTAGCCTCGAAACTCTAGGAGGTACTCAGAACGAGACTGACAACCTTAATTAGGAAATATCCATATGCTAATTAATCAACCTTAATTAACAAATATCAATGTCTCTTGCGCCTTCTAATGATCCTTGGTTTACCAGATCTACCTTGGTTCTGTTTGTGATGTTGAGGGATTAGGTAACATCGCTGTTCCAACGAAGTGCTATACCGGGCTTGTTTCCAAGAAAATGAAGAAATATGGCAGCACCCTGGAGCCAACCAGGCTGCAGGCACCCAACTCAGCCTCAGAAAATACCCAGACTCTCAAAGGCTACCATGTGGAAGCAAACTGTGACCCGATCGTTTTTTAAAATGTGAACAATGAAATTGCTTTGACCTTAGATGTGTCCCAGTCCGGAGGCAGCTGAGTTAACTCTGGGGCCGCAGGCAGTAGATTTTTACATGAAAACACCCAGTACACGTGAACTTTAGAGGGTCCTTGTTTACTCTCCTCCAAAAGGCTTTAGGCATCACACACAGTTATGCTAAAACACATATCGGTTGTCTCATAGCAAACAAAACACATACTTATCGTCGTTATCATCAGCGAAATGACAGCAACAACGAATACACCTAAAATGGTTGATTATTCCTGTAACAGTCTACTTCGATAGTAGACGGTGAAAGTAGACGCATTATCTAACATCAGTAATATTCTCAGCAAGGGGATCTGTTAATGCAAATTTGGCAAGGAGGTAATCAGTCAGTTCAGGATTTTAAACTCTTTCTCCCTACCTGAGCTACGCTAAGCACCTGGAAGACATCTCGAAATAAAGAGGCTGCAGCGTGTCTCCTAGGATTGGAGGTAAGGCATGGACGCATGCAGAGCTGGTGGTATCCAGGCAGCTGGGGTAGGGGGCAGGCAGCTTTCTAGGGAGGGTCTCCACTGGTCCCTGGGACTGGGGCTAGGTGGGAGGAAAGACAGATGGACAGTAAGTTCAAAGATGCTGAGACTTGAAAGCGATGAGGCTATACCTGAGGATGAGGAAACTCACCTGATAAAAGTTGGTGGCACCTGGCGGAGAGTGGTGAGCCAGGCGACAAACAGTAAAGAGAGCGTATGTTTCTTAAACACTGACAAGTGCCTTTAGGAACCCTCGAGGGTAGAGAGCGACATCACCTACATATACATACACATTTGACTTACTCAGATTTTAGTATATTTTCTTGGAGAGAGAAACAGCCCCACAATTCTCCCCCTCTCCACACGGCTCTGTTCCTCAGCTCCAATGAGGAAAGAGAGAGTAAGCTTTGTGTTACATCTTGACTTTTGCGTTTCTAAGCGCCATGATCTTGATGCTCTTGGGACCATTTATGTGGTCTCCAGGAGTAATTTTTAGTTTAACAGATTTTTTGCCTTTGCAGTGAATTCAGAATGTAATCCTCAGAATTAGATGCAACACCGCTGTCCTATTAATATTCCTAATTTACAGATGAAAAATAAAACGAAAAACAGGGGAAGGTTTCTTCTGTAGAGAAACGTTTCTAGCTAACTGTGCAGAAGAAATACGAGAATTAGAAAGTCATCGTTCTGAAAGCCTTCGTGGAAATATGGATTTAGACCAGGATCATCGATGCTGAAACCATTTAATGTAAGATGGTTAAAGATGGTACCACTAGACCCCATTTGCCAACCTAAATATTTGCCTTTAGATGCAGTACAGCAGGACGTACAAAGACAACCCGTGAAATATTATTGCCAAAAGATGTAAACCCAATCTAATCAAGCCTCCAGATTCTTCAGTGAATAAATGACAGGGAAAAAGGGGGAGGGGGCCTTCTTACAGGTTACAAGACTCTTAGGAGAGATGCCAACTAAATGCAAGGTGGTTCTTTTTTTTTTAATCCTGATTCAAATAAACTGGCTACAGTAAAAGACTTTTGGAGGCAATCAGTAAATTGAAGAACACTGCCTGAATATTAGATAACATTAAAGAATCCCATTAATGTTGTTAAGGGTCATAATAGCATTGTAATTTTGCCTCCAGAGTCATTATTTGTTAGATGTATATGCTAAGGCATTTGTTATTGAAAATAGATTGGTGTCTGTAATGTGTTTTAAAATACACCAGAAAAGAAAATGAGATTACTCAGGAGTTAATAATTGGTGAAATAATAAGCCCGTGGACATTCATGACACATTTATCATTTCCACAATCAAAAGTTTTAAAATGCATAAAAGGAAAAAAGTATGAAATATTCCATGTCCAGCTCTGTTGCTCTCTTTCCTTACCTGGGTATATTTTTCTTCTAATCACTTTTCATTCCCTCCTATAGAATATGTTTTTTCCCCTTCGGGATGTAAGCTCATAGAGAGTAATCTTTTTTTTTTTAATTTTTCTTTTTAATTTATTTTATATTTGGCTGTGTTGGGTCTTTGTTGCTGTGCGCAGGCTTTCTCCAGTTGTGGTGAGCGGGGGCTACTCTTCGTTGCGGTGTGTGGGCTTCTCATTGTGGTGGCTTCTCTTGTTGTGGAGCATGGGCTCTAGACGTGGGCTTCAGTAGTTGTGGCACGTGGACTCAGTAGTTGTGGCTCGCAGGGTCAGTAGTTGTGGTGCACGGGTTTAGTTGCCTCACAGCATATGGGATCTTCCCGGACCAGGGCTTGAACCTGTGTCTGCTGCATTGGCAGGCGGATTCTTAACCACTGCACCACCAGGGAAGTCTCTGATTTGTTGATGATTAGATTAACCTCCAGTATGTAGAACAGGGCCTGGCACCTACTGGAAGCTTGATGAATGCTATGATTGTTAAATGAAAATGATGATAAAAAATAAAATAAAATAAATAAATTAAATGAAGTTAAAAAACATAAGCAAGTACTTACATCCTATGGAACACTAGTCCAAGTCCAGGAGTACATGCCCAGGGAGGAAATAACTTCAGAAAACCCTGTACTTCACACCTCCCTCTTAGAGATTCACAAAGCACGTTAATGTATCAGTGCATCTTAGAAAACTTCCCTTAAAGAATCTTGCTTATTTTTGAGGAATTGACTTATTTCATTATAACACTAACACTTCCCAGGATTTATCTTTACAAAAGATACTGTGGAGGATGCTCACTTCCAGTGTGAAAGGGACACTTTGAGAAGCTAAAAAGTAAGGACCAAGCTTGGGACACGCTTCTATCTGGAAGGGGCGGATGGAGAGCCAGGAAGGTAGAACATAAGAATTGGAGTCTCACTCTTTTCTCATTGGTTCTTCACCCACACGTTTTCAGATGATTCTCTAAATAAAATCCCAACCACCATCTACCTTCAAGAGGAATGTGGAGGAGAGGTAAGAGGAGGGGTGGAGACAAGGAAAACCCTCATAGAAAAGACACTGATGCTTTGTGGGGAGACCAGAGGCAGGAGCAGTCGGTGCCTCCAGAGAAGCATCTTTTTTTTAAAAAAAACTATTTTATTGAAGTCTAGTTGATTTACAGTGTTGTGGTAATTTCTGCTGTGATTCAGCACTTCTGCAAAGTGATTCAGTTATACTGTATACATACATTCTTCTTCATATTCTTTTTCATTAGGGTTTATCACAGGATATTGAATATAGTTTCCTGTGCTCTACAGTAGGATCTTGTTGTTTATCCATTCTATATATGATAGTTTGCATCTGCTAATCCCAAACTCCCACTCCATCCCTCCCCCACCTCTGCTTTGGCAACCACCAGTCTGTTCTCTATGTCCATGAGTCTGTTTTGTGGATAAGTTTGTTTCTGTCATATTTTAGATTCCACACAGAAGTGATATCATACGGTATTTCTCTTTCTCTTTCTGATGTACTTCAGTTAGTATGATCATCTCTAGGTCCATCCATGTTGCTGCAAATGGCTTTATTTCATTCTTTTTTATGGCTGAGTAGTATTCCATTGTATATATGTACCACATCTTCTTTATCCATTCATCTGTCGATGGACATTTAGGTTGTTTCCATGTCTTGGCCATCATAAATAGTGCTGCTATGAACATTGGGGTGTATGTATCTTTTCGAATTAGAGTTTTGTCTGGATATATGCCCAGGAGTGGGATGGCTGGATCATGTGGCAACTCTATTTTTAGTCTTTTGAGGAACCTCCATACTGTTTTCCACAGTGGCTACACCAGATTACTTTCCCACCAACAACGTAAGGGGGTTCCCTTTCAGAGAAGCATCTTTATACCCCATACTGCCCAACCCGGCATGGATTCCAGAGATCCTAGTTCAAGGCGCCACCAGCACCAGAAGTTTCTCTCTCTGAAGCTCACCCCAGAAATATGAGATCAAAAGATTCTTGTGATGCAACCTCACCTTGAAATACCTAAAAATGTTTCCAGAAATGGCTGAACTTGGAATCTTTCTGTTCCTCAGTCTCCAACCATGTCTCAGACACTTACCCTTTGACATTTAGAGTTCTCAGCTAGGGGGGAAAAGAAGCCAAAGGAGTAAAAACAAAAATATATTTAAAAAAATCCAAACCCAACAGGAACAGAAAGCAAAATCCTGAACGGCTTGACAGGTCTAGTCTTTCTTAAGACAATTATTTTAATAAATGCAGTGCACTCTCCACTACTGCCTGTTTTAAAATGGATTTGAAGGTGAACTCTGCTCAGCAAACCTTCATAAAAATCTAAATCTAAATTTTCACTGTGGAGGAAATAATGGAAAGACCGTAAAGCATGAAGTGAATATTTTTTAACATCTTTACTGGAGTATAATTGCTTTACAATTGTGTGTTAGTTTCTGCTTTATAACAAAGTGAATCAGCTATGCGTATACATAGTTCCCATATCTCCTCCCTCTTGCGTCTCCCTCCCTCCCACCCTCCCTATCCCACCCCTCTAGGTGGTCACAAAGCACCGAGCTGATCTCCCTGTGCTATGCGGCTGCTTCCCACTAGCTATCTGTTTTACGTTTGGTAGTGTATATATGTCCATGTCACTCTCTCACTTCGTCCCAGTTTACCCTTCCCCCTCCCCATGTCCTCAAGTCCATTCTCTGCGCCTTCATCTTTATTCTTGTCCTGCCCCTAGCTTCTTCAGAACCTTTCTTTTTTAGATTCCATATATGTGTTAGCATACGGTATTTGTTTTTCTCTTTCTGACTTACTTGACTCCGTATGACATACTCTAGGTCCACCCACCTCACTACAAATAACTCAATTTCGTTTCTTTTTATGGATGAGTAATATTCCATTGTATATATGTGCCACATCTTCTTTATCCATTCATGTATTGATGGACACTTAGGTTGCTTCCACGTCCTGGCTATTGTAAATAGTGTTGCAATGAACATTGTGGTACATGGCTGTTTTCGAATTATGGTTTTCTTAGGGTATATGCCCATTAGTAGAATTGCTGGGTTATATGGTAGTTCTATTTTTGGTTTTTTAAGGAACCTCCATACTGTTCTCCATAGTGGCAGTATCAATTTACATTCCCACCAACAGTGCAAGAGGGCTCCCTTTTCTCCACACTCTCTCCAGCATTTATTGTTTGTAGATTCTTTGATGATGGCCATTCTGACTGGTGTGAGATGATATCTCATTGTAGTTTTGATTTGCATTTCTCTAATGATTAGTGATGTTGAGCGTCCTTTCATGTGTTTGTTGACAATCTGTATATCTTCTTTGGAGAAATGTCTATTTAGGTCTTCTGCCCATGTTTGGATTGGGTTGTTTGCTCTTTGGATTTTGAGCTGCATGAGCTGCTTGTATATTTTGGAGATTAATCTTTTGTCAGTTGCTTCGTTTGCAAATATTTTCTCCCATTCTGAGGGTTGTCTTTTCGTCTTGTTTATGGTTTCCTTTGCTGTGCAAAAGCTTTTAAGTTTCATTAGGTCCCTTTTCTTTATTTTTGTTTTTATTTCCATTCCTCTAGGAGGTGGGTCAAAAGGATCTTGCTGTGATTTATGTCATAGAGTGTTCTGCCTTTGTTTTCCTCTAAGAGTTTTACAGTGTCTGGCCTTACATTTAGGTCTTTAATCCATTTTGAGTTTATTTTTGTGTGTGGTGTTAGGGAGTGTTCTAATTTCATTCTTTTACATGTACCTGTCCAGTTTTCCCAGCACCACTTATTGAAGAGGCTGTCTTTCCTCCATTGTATATTCTTGCCTCCTTTATCAAAAATAAGTTGAGCATATGTGCATGGGTTTATCTCTGGGCTTTCTATCCTGTTCCGCTGATCTATATTTCTGTTTTTGTGCCAGCACCATACTGTCTTGATTACTGTAGCTTTGTAGGATAGTCTGAAGTCCGGGAGCCTGATTCCTCCAGCTCCGTTTTTCTTTCTCAAGATTGCTTTGGCTATTTGGGGTCTTTTGTGTTTCCATACAAATTGTGAAATTTTTTGTTCTAGTTCTGTGGAAAATGCCATTGGTAGTTTGATAGGGATTGCATTGACTCCTTAGATTGCTTTGGGTAGTATAGTCATTTTCACAATGTTGATTCTTCCAATCCAAGAACATGGTGTATCTCTCCATCTGTTTGTATCATCTTTAATTTCTTTCATCAGTGTCTTATAGTTTTCTGCATACAGGTCTTTTGTCTCCTTAGGTAGGTTTATTCCTATTTATTTTATTCTTTTTGTTGCAATGGTAAATGGGAGTGTTTCCTTAATTTCCCTTTCAGATTTTTCATCATTAGTGTATAGGAATGCAAGAGGTTTCTGTGCATTATTTTTGTATCCTACTACTTCACCAAATTCATTGATTAGCACTAGTAGTTTTCTGGTAGCATCTTTAGAATTCTCTATGTATAGTATCATGTCATCTGCAAACAGTGACAGTTTTACATCTTCTTTTCCAATTTGGATTCCTTTTATTTCTCTGTCTTCTCTGATTGCTGTGGCTAAAACTTCCAAAACTATGTTGAATAATAGTGGTGAGAGTGGGCAACATTGTCTTGTTCCTGATCTTAGTGGAAATGCTTTCAGTTTTTCACCATTGAGGATGATGTTGGCTGTAGGTTTGTCATATATGGCCTTTATTATGTTGAGGAAAGTTCCCTCTATGCCTACTTTCTGGAGGGGTTTTATCATAAATGGGTGTTGACTTTTGTCGAAAACTTTCTCTGCATCTATTGAGATGATCGTATGGTTTTTCTCCTTCAGTTTGTTAATATGGTGTATCACATTGATTGATTTGCATATATTGAAGAATCCTTGCATTCCTGGAATAAACCCCACTTGATCATGGTGTATGATCCTTTTAGTGTGCTCTTGGATTCTGTTTGCTAGTATTGTGTTGAGGATTTTTGCATCTATGTTCATCAGTGTTGTTGGCCTATAATTTTCTCTTTTTGTGACATCCTTGTCTGGTTTTGGTATCAGGGTGATGGTGGCCTCATAGAATGAGTTTGGGAGTGTTCCTCCCTCTGCTATATTTTGGAAGAGTTTGAGAAGGATAGGTTTTAAGTCTTCTCTAAATGTTTGATAGAATTCGCCTGTGAAGCCATCTGGAGGAAGTAAATTTTTATTGTGGATTAAGGAGGACCAGATAAAGCGGCTTCAGCATCCATTGTGTCAGCCACAGAGGCAGAAAGCATTTTCCCATTTGAAGAAGATGGAGTGTGTGGTGCAACTTACAACTTCCGGGAAAGTTACCAGACTCCCCTCAACCCAACTTCTCTTACGTTGTAGGATGCCTTTCTGGAGATCACGCACCACCTCTGAGCAAGGACATATGTTTATAAGGAAAGGGATGTTCTGTCTCCCCAGCATCTCTCATTAAGCTCTGCAAGTCCTCAGGTCACCTTCACAGCCAGGGCTTCTTCTACCCTGGACTGTTCGCAGGCGCTCAGTATTTCTTCCTGGGAAATAAACCTAATTGATATATTTTCCAGGGTGTCGCCTCAGTCCTGCAGGAACCCATGGAACTAAATGAAAATCTGTGTTTCACATTTTGGATGAGAAGGTAGTCGTGTCTGTATTAAAATTAATGAGAACAGCAGTGCAAGCCAGCAACTTCAATTTCTTCATAGCAGCATGAACGTCCTGTCCAAAGTGCCGAGGGAGAAAATGCTATCTGAGTCCGTGACCATGTTTTAAGCTTTAATAACATTGGGTTTGAAAATGAATAATACAGGTCCTCTATGAGTTGGATCATCATATTGCATTCCTTTCTTTCATTTAGAAGATTATTATCTTATAATAGCTACCCTTGCATGGCACGTACTGTTTGCCAAGCACTGCTCTGATAGCCTTAAACTTGACTACTTACTGAATTCTCTGATCAGCCCTATGAGATGAATGCTATAGTGACCCTTTTTTTTACAGACAGGGAAACTGAGGCACAGCGATGTTACGTAACTTGCCCAATTTTACAGTCAATCAGGGGCATTTCCAGGATGTCACCTGAAGCGGGTCAGCTGGAGTGTGTATTTTTAACTCTATGACAATGGCCCTTAGGTGGTCCCATGTTAGAGCCACCTGGGACACCTTTTCAAAATAACCATGCCCACATGGACGAACCTAGAGGTTATCATGCTGAGTGAAGTAAGTAAGACAGAAAAAGACAAATATGATATAATATATGCAGAATCTAAAATAAATGATACAAATGAACTTATTTACAAAACAGAAACCTACTCATAGACTTAGAGAAGGAACTATGGTTACCAGTGGGGAAGGGTGGGGGGAGGGATAGTCAGGGAGTCTGCGATTGACATGTACACTCTGCTTGCTTGCTTTCTTTCTTCCTTTCTTTCGGCTGCACTGGGTCTTAGTTGTGGCACGCGGGATCCAGTTCCCTGACCAAGGGTCCCCTGCATTGGGAGGGTGGAGTCTTACCCACTGGACCACCAGGGCAGTCCTGGTGGATAATCAACAAGGACCTACCGTAGAGCACAGGGAATTCTGCTCAATATTCTGTAACAGGCTAATTGGAAAAAGAATTTCAACAGCATAGATACGTGTATATGTATAACTGAATCACTTTGTTGTACACTTGAAACTAGCACAACATTGTTAATCAACTATAGTTCAGTATAAAATAAAAAGTGAAACAAAACCAAAAAACATCCATGCCCAAGCTAAGTTCCAAACAAGTAGTTGAGAAAAACTGCCTGGGGAAGATTGTAGTAGAAGGACATTGAGAGCAAGCTCTACCTGAGAGCGGGGTACTCAGGTAATTCATTTAACCTCTCTGAGCCTCAGTAGTTCTCATCTGTCAAGTGGGAGAGTCCTGGCTCCCAGCTGGTAAGGCTGTTGTTGTGAGCATTCTGGGTCGGTTGGCCACCTGTCCTAGTGAACACAGACTGAGCAGGGTCTCAGGACGTGGGGCTTTTAGCACTGACACTGAACAGGTGGGGACAAACCGTGACTGGTTTTGCATCATCACAAAATGAGCTAATGCCACCATGTGAAGCACATTTCCCCAAGCACTTGTCAGCTCTCAGCAAACGGCAGTTACTAGATTCGTGTTTTACGTACATCTATTTTTGCTTTAAAGCCATCCCATGTCTAAGGGATTTTCAAGGCAGGGATGCACAGGCAGATTTGAAGTTCAGAGGAAGGCCAGGGTGGCTGGACCACACAAAGCAAGAGGTTGCTACGGTCAATCTGAGGGGTAAGAAGAGTCATAAAAAGCCAGAGAGCAATATACAGGGACAGAGATTCAATCTGGTCGCAGTAAGTAAACCTCAACAGGTGAGAGTTTCAGATGGGAAAACGGCCAACGAAGGTCATGTACTGGGACTTGTATTAGTCAGGAGAGGAAGATGCTTGCCATCTGTGGCTTGGCGAGGGTTTGAGTTTGTCTGTGTTTGGACAAGATTATGGAGTGGTCTTGTCCTCATCCTGGTCACAAAGTGGATTTCTCTGTTGTTTATGTCCTGTGAAGGTGTCTGTGTTTTATAGGAGCACAACAAGGTCTATCTGACATGTCGGGGACCATTTTTCTTTTTTCTCATTGGGCTACTACAAAAAAAATAAAATAAAATAATTTAAATAAAGCCCTCATGGGCCTCCCTGGTGGCGCAGTGGTTGGGAGTCTGCCTGCCAATGCAGGGGACATGGGTTCGAGCCCTGGTCTGGGAGGATCCCATATGCCGCGGAGCAACTAGGCCCGTGAGCCACAACTACTGAGCCTGCGCGTCTGGAGCCTGTGCTCCGCAACGGGAGAGGCCACAGCAGTGAGGGGCCCACGCACCGCGATGAAGAGTGGCCCCCGCTCACCTCAACTAGGGAAAGCCCTCGCACAGAAACGAAGACCCAACACAGCCAAATAAATAAATAAATAAATTTATTAAAAAAATAATAAAGCCCTCATTGAGTTAACAGTTGGGGACCAAAGATAGGCATTCAGCAAAACGTCACTCATGTAATGAATTGATTACTTAATCTTGTGATAAGTCCAGGGAAGAATAGTTTCAACAAAAGTCTATATTATTAAGGATGTTAAGTCAATTTGGAGGAGAGGGTTGGAGTGGAGGAAGTGAACAACAGAGAACACAGGTCTGTCAGTGGTTGAGAAATATCTACGGCCATATATAGTTTATTCCTATTTGTATACGGAAAAATGAAGACAGCATAGACCAATTGTGTTGTATTTTAATGCTTTCAATTAAGTTGATTATGCACTCAGGTATAATGACTGCTTTTGAGATCATGACGAATGTCCACCTTGGAATCCCTATATGGGCCTGTGGTCTGGGTTAGATGACCCTTTAATCACACTCTTTTGTCCCCTGGACACTCCAGTGGCGATACTACATCTCAGACTGAGACGTTTTAGCCAAGCAGATGTTAACTTCCAATGAAAACAGAAAAGAGAAGAAATAAGTCCTTATTAAATTAAAACTATAGTGTCTCCACCTTTATCTGGAAAATAGAGGGCCCAGTACACACTGCTCCTTTAAACATCTATCTAAGATTTATTCCTAGATGAATTGAGAGGACCCCGGGCCACCTCTTCCTTCTAACCTGCCAGGGTGAGTGGGAATAAATATCCATGTCATTATCACTTTCTGCTGGGCATCATCCTGTCGTGCAACTTGGCATAGCAGCTTCCGGAGGGACCCTGGAATCAATTAACAGTGAATTATTTATAGGAGAGAGGGCTGCAAAGTGTTTCCCAGCTGTTGTTTCCTGAAAGACATTCTTGTACTTTTCAAATGTTGCTCCAGGGCGTGAACGTAAGTGACCAATTCCATCATCAAAATGAAAGGGATTTTTTCCTTTTCCAGATAGCAAGACCTGCCCACTCAATGGATCCCTCAGCTCACTTTTGGCAAGTTGAGCTGTCCATCATCACTGTGCAATTTTAGCTGTAGTCTTGCTAGCTGGAGCTCTTCATTGCCATTGGGCTGGACCTAGTTTAAATGCAGAAACACGTGACGTAGGTTCTTTCACCAGCAAATATGGTCGTGTTGAGAGTCAATGGTAGATCAGAATTCACCAGTGAGGGGCTTCCCTGGTGGCACAGTGGTTAAGAATCCAGCTGCCAATGCAGGGGACATGGGTTCCAGCCCTGGTCCGGGAAGATCCCACATGCTACGGAGCAGCTAAGCCCGTGCGCCACAACTACTGAGCCTGCGCTCCAGCGCCTGGGAGCCACAACTACTGAGCCCACGTGCCACAGCTACTGAGCCCACGCGCCTAGAGCCCATGCTCCGCAACAAGAGAAGCCACCGCAGTGAGAAGCCCGTGCACCACAACCTAGAGCAGCCCCCGCTCGCCGCAACTAGAGAAAGCCCGCACGCAGCAATGAAGACCCAACGCAGCCAAAAATAAATTAATTAAAAATTTTTTTAATTGTCGATGCCATTGTCTTTAAAAAAAAAAGAAGAATTCACCAGTGAGAAGTTACAGGGTGACACCCTTCAAGTACCCACCCTCTTCCCTTCTCTTAAGCGCTGCTTGGAAACATAACTTACCCTTATAATAACCCAAACAAAATCTCATCAGCAAGGCAGAATCTTAACGCCGTCCAAAGGAGGGAGTTGAGACTCCCTGCAACTTTCTGTTGCCATTCACATCAAAACAAACCCATTCAGCTTCCCAGTTCCTTTAGGAAATTCTTCTATTCTCAAGGAAGAGGTACCTAGTAGATAAACTAATTGGGGGAAAGACGTTCAGTAAATATGAATGTGCTGACAAAATAAAGAGGGCAGATGTTCATCTCTTTAGGAGTCTTCTGGGAATTTGAGGAGGGATTCTGATGTGAGAATTCCTTGCAGAGCCAGGAAAACACCTAGAATTGAAGTCTGCATGGCATTTAATTTGCTGACAACTTCAGAAGAGACCGCAGTCGAGTGGGGTTCTTTGTTGAGCATTATTACATCTTTTTCAGGCAACAAAGTGCGATGTAGGGTGAGACTGTCCTTCACATTCCCGACGTTTCACCCTGTTAACAAGATTATTAATTAAGGTTTTCTCCCTCTTCCTCCTATGTTATTTTGCTGAGGAGCGAGAAGGGAAGGAAAACTAAGCCACAGATAATACTTTCCCGGTGCTGTGTTTGCTTTCAGATCTGAGAACAAATGCACATCTCTTTGAGGAAGTCAGGCTAACACTCACCACTTGTGCATATGGGCTCTCATACACACATCTGCAGAAAGGGCCAAGCAGACAGAAGTGGGGATATACAAAACTGTATAATCTCGTGTGAAACTCCAAAAGTGATCATGATTGGATCGTGAGTTGTCTTCTGTTTACGGTTTTAGAGCTGTAGATAGGTAAGCACATAGAGAAATATTCTGCAAATGAGTAACATGCATGCTCAGGGCTGCTGTTCTTCTTGTCACATTTTCACAAGAGCTGCCTTTTCTCGGGAACCCTCCTACGCTGTTGGTGGGAATGTAAGTTGGTGCGGCCACGATGGAAAACAGTATGGAGGTTCCTCAAAAGACTAAAACTAGAGTTGCCATATGACCCAGCAATCCCACTCCTGGGCATATATCCAGACAAAACTGTAATTCAAAAAGATACATGCACCCCTATGTGCATAGCAGCACTATTTACGATAGCCAAGACATGGAAGCAACCTAAATGTCCATCGACAGATGAATGGATAAAGACGACGTGGTACATATATACAATGGAATATTACTCAGCCATAAAAAATGAATGAAATAATGCTATTTGCAGCAGCATGGATGGACATAGAGATGATCATACTAAGTGAAGCAAGTCAGACAGAGAAAGACAAATACCATATGATATCACTTCTATGTGGAATCTAAAATATGACACAAATGAACTTATCTACGAAACAGAAACAGACTCACGGACATAGAGAACAGACTACTGGTTGCCAAGGGAGAGGGGGTTGGGGGAGGGATGGAGTGGGAGGTTGGGATTAACAGATGCAAACTAGCATATACAGAATGGATAAACAACAAGGTCCTACCGTAGAGCACAGGGAACTATTTTCAATATCCTATGATAACCCATCATGGAAAAGAATATAAACATAGAATGTATATCTATATATGTATAACTGAATCACTTGGCTGTACGGCCGAAATTAATACAACATTGTAAAACAGCCATACTTCAATAGAAAAATAAGATACATAAAAAGAGTTGCCCTTCCTCTCTTTTTCGGAAAGTTCCCTAGAAGTGCCAATGCTGTGGAAAGAGCAGCGGCTTTGTCGTCTCCAAGGCATATGTGCCCCGTCCATCACTTTCCAGCCACCGGTGCTTGATGATGAGTTACTCATTCTCAACCTGCTCACACTGCAGGTTTTTTTCAGCTGAAGCCATTCCCCCCGCCGTGGGATCATCTCTATGGATTCAGATGGCTACCGTGGGCTCCCCAGAAAGATGCCACTAGGAAAGCACCCCCAAAAACCTTGAGGATTTGTCGACTTATGTAGAGCAGCTCTGGCAGACCCTCAAGGGGTAAAAACTTCCTGGAGACTCTCCATCAGCAGCTCTGAAATGACGCTACCCTCCAAATGTTAGAATCCAGGTTCCTGCCGTACAGAGGGCAGAGCTTGGTAGCAGTTTTGCTTTTTGTTTGTTTTGCCCGTGCTGTGTGGCTTGCGGGACCTTAGTTCCCCGACCAGGGGTTGAACCTGTGCCCTCAGCAGTGAAAGCACCGAGTCCTAACCACTGGACCACCAGGGAGTTCCCCAGTTTTGCTTCCTTATTGTCTGCTCTGTTGACTCATTTTTGATTCTTGACCTTAGCTAAACAAGATGGTTTATAAGTGCATGATGGGAAACTCAAAGAATGCTGATTTCGTTTGTATGTTTGATTTTTAGCCATAACAGGAAAAAAAAATAGGCTGAAAATAAAGAAATCTGAGTTAAAATCCCAGATATGACAGATACTTACTATGTGATCTTTGTCAATATTAATAATAGTTGCAGTAGTCATGGAAATAATATGACTGGACTTCCCTGGTGGTCCAGTGGGTAAGACTCTGAGCTTCCACTGCAGGGGGCACGGGTTCGATCTCTGGTCAGGGAACTAAGATCCCTCATGCTGCACGGTGTAGCCAAAAACATTTTTTTTAATTAAAAAAAATTAATTTAAAAATTAAAAAAAAGAAATAATATGATCACTGCTAATAATAATTATTATTTACCTAAGGTCTACCATGTACCAGAAAGGTGCTAAGACATATGCAATATTATCTCATTCAATCTTTGCAACACCCTTGTGAGGAATGCTCTATTGTCACCCCATTGTGCAGGTGATGACACTGAGTCTCAGACAAAAGAAGCAGCGGGCTCAGTGCCACGCAACGAGATAGGAATAGGGCTGAGATTTTAAATTCGGGTGTGTTCTCTGCTTCTCTGCACTGGGGCATCTTCTGACTGGGCTGTGCCTGTCTTTTAAGCTTCTCCTGTGTCAAACTCAATTAAAACCATTAGAAATATTCCACTTGTCATACTTCCCCTAAGGGTGCAATAAAACTCCTTATTAATTTTTATTTAACACAGTGGAGGATTTAGCCAGATTCTAGTTCTCTGTTCCAATCCTTTCAGCCTCCGAGAAATGACTCCAGAGCTTAAATACCTCCCTGTCTTCATTATCGTCTGGGAGTGCAGCCAAATAATGTGTTTGGGGCTGAGGGAGAAAGGAAGCTCGCAGCTCTTGTTTCCTTGTTTATTTCTGAGACAGAACAATGTGACCATTTTTTCAAGGGATATGTGCATCCTCCAGAGAGAAGGGGAGGGAGGAAGGGCAGAAGGAGAACCGGGGGAAGAAGGCTCCAGGCGGAGAGAAGAGCAAGTACAAAGGCTGGGGTGGGGAGGGGATGGGATGGAGACACCAGGTGTGAACAAGGAGCCCAGTGGCCGGTATGGCTGCGGTTCAGGGAGTGGAAGAAGGGCAGTGGGTCCCAGGAGGCAAATGGGGCCGCACCATCTCGGGTCCTGCAGTTTGCAGAAGGACGTTGTATTTGATTCTAAGTGTGGTGAGACGTCATTTGCAAGACACTGAACAAAAGAGGACCGTCACCTGATTTACATTTTAAAAAATTGCTCTGGCCCTTCCCCCTTCCCTCTCCCCTTGGGTAAGGGATTTTTTAAAATTAATTTATTTATTTTTATTTATTTTTGGCTTGGGTCTTTGTTGCTGCCTGCGGACTTTTCTCTAGTTACAGCGAGCAGGGGCTACTCTTCCTTGCGGGCTTCTCATTGGGTGGCTTCTCTTGTTGCGGAGCACGGGCTCTAGGTGCGCGGGCTTCACTAGTTGTGGCACGTGGGCTCAGTAGTTGTGGCTTGCGGGCTCTAGGGCACAGCCTCAGTAGTTGTGGCGCACGGGCTTAGTTGCTCCACGGTATGTGGGATCTTCCCGGACCAGGGCTCAAATCCGTGTCCCCTGCATTGGCAGGCGGATTTTTAACCACTGTGCCACCAGGCAAGCCCGGGTAGGGGATTAAGTGATACATATTACTATGTATAAAACAGGTAAGCAATGGGGTGGGGCAGGGATGGAGTGGGAGGTTGGGATGAGCAGATGCAAACTATCACATAGAGAATGAATAAACAACCGGGTCCTACTGTAGAGCACAGGGAACTCTATTCAATATCCTGTGATAAATCATCATGGAAAAGAACATTGTAAATCAACTATACTTCAATAAAATGAATTTAAAAAGTAAGAGATAAGCAACAAGGATATATTCTATAGCACAAGAAATTATAACCATTATCTTGTAATAACTTTTAATGGTGTATAATCTGTAAAAATACTGAGTCACTATTCTGTACGCCTGAAATTAATATAATATTGTACATCAACTATACTTCAATTTAAACAATAAAATAATATGGATAAAAAATTGTTCCAGCTCTTCTGTTACCTCTGTTTAGAAGAGGTAACAGAAGAGCAAAGGTGAAATCACAGAGGTCACCGGAGGAGATGGAGGCAATTATCCTGAAGAAAGGGGATGCTTGCACCAGGGTGGCAGAAGTGGAGATGGTGAGACTTTTTTCAGAGTCAGGAAATGTTTTGACAGACGATAGATGAAGGAAGTCCTGATTGACAGAGATGGAAGCACTGGGGAATTCCCTTCTAGAAGGGAGAGTCTAGGTGACCTAGGTAATGACTTTTTAGCTGCAACACCAAAGGCACTAGCCCTAAAAGAAAGAATTGATGAGCTGGACTTCTTGATACGTCACCAGAGAAGGTGTACAGATGGCAAATAAGCATAGGAAAAGATGCTCCACGTTGTAGGGCATCAGGAAAATGCAGATTAAAACAACGATTGGCTACCTCTACACACCTATTAGAATGCCCCAAACCTGGACCACTGACAACACCAAATGCTGGCGAGGGTGTGAAGCAGCAGGAACGCTCCTTCATCGCCGCTGTGAATGCCAATGATACAGCCACTGTGTGTGCTTGACAGATCCTTACAAAACTAAACACACTCTTAACCATGCAAGCCAGCAATTGTTCTTCTTGTTATTTGCCTAAAGGAACTGAAAATGTATGTCCACACGAAAACCTGCACACAGATGTTGATAGCAGGTTTATTCACGATTGCCACAATATGGATGAAACCAAAATGTCCTTCGGGGGTGGATGGATACATGAATGGTGGTCCATCCAGACAATAGAATACTGTTTAGCTCTAAAAATAAATGAGCTTCCAAGCGATGAGACGACGTGGAAGAATATTAAATGCATGTTACTAAGTGAAAGAAGCCAGTCTGAACAGGCTACATGTAAGTATGATTCCAACTACACGAGAGTCAGGGAAAGGCAGAACTATAGAGACAGTGGAAAGATCAGTGGCTAACAGGTATTAGGAGGGAGGAGGGGTGAATGGAAAGAGCACAGAGGATTTCTGGGGCAGTGAAAGTATTCTGTATATGACCTTAAGGGTGGATATATGTCATATATTTGTCCCAATCCACAGAGTGAACAACATTAAGAGCGAACCCTAATGTAAGCTGTGGACTTCGGGTGATATCGATGAATCAATGTTGGTAACAGTTGTAACAAATGTACCGTCTGGTGGGGGACGTGTAAGTCGGTGGGCTGTGCACTCGTGGGGGGCAGGGGGTACATGGGAAATCTCCATGCTTTCCTCGAAATTTTGTTGTGAACTTAAAACTTCTCTAAAAAATAAAGTCTTAAAAAAGAATCCCAAGAGTGGTCATTGAGACTCTGCATGACCGGACCCCAGCTCACTCACCCACCTTCCTCCGGGAGCCCCTCTTCCTCGCTGGGCACAGTGACGGGTTATTTATCCGACGGATGCACAGAGACGTTCCACCTCCAGGAAGGCGGTCTGGTTTTCAGACGCCTTTAAGCTCCTAACTGAGCGCACAGACTTGATTGACATTGCTGATCGACTTTGACAAGAAACTCAAATGGGTGGAGAAAGTTTGGTTTTGGCCGTTCCGGGAAGACGCGGAACGTGGGACGAGGTGGCAGCTGCCGGCGCACACGGCACTGAGGGCCCAGGAGCTGGGACGCTTCTAAGCATTTCATCAATCTTGGCAGCGAGGCCGCGATGCTGATGAAGCAGCGAGCGCGGGGAGATGAAAGACGCTCCAGGACTTTCATCTTGGCGTCGTCTTTTCTCCAGACACCAGGGCGGTGGAGCGCCTGCTTCCGCAGGTGACAGGATGCTGCTCCCTGGCCCAGGGATGGATGATAAACAGACGGAAGGAACTCGCTGATGGGGCCCCTCTCTCCCTCTCCACCTAGGCTATACAATCCAACACCCATGACACAAAAGTCACTGTACATGCGAACCTCTATTCAAATGAAGCAGGAGAGAAGCTTTCAATGACATTCATCAGGGGAGCTATTTTAACAAGCCATGAGCACTGCACCCAGGGACGGAGAGGAGCACGTGGCAGGGTCCTTGGCGACGCCCTGATGCCCGGGCACAGCCTCCATCACCTGCCATTCCCCGCGCGCTGGGGGGAGGACCTCGATGGTAAGCATGGCCAGCCTCGCCCGCCCTGCTTTTGGCTCCTGGTACCCCTGCCATGGCCAAAAGCCATGGCCAAAATCCGAAAGGATTCCTCAGATACTAAGTCCTCCATCATGCTGAGGACTTGGCATTGGCTGGTCTCTCTGCCGGGAAAGACCCCCCCGCAGAAACCAGTCTCCCTTCTCTACTCCCTTTAGATCTTGCTTTCAAATGTCAGCTTCTCAGAGGATCCAACACCGATCTATTCCGAATTAGAACACTCCACCACCAGCAGCTTCCCTCGTCATAATCTTTATTCTGTGATCTATCCGTGTTTCCTTGGCATTTCTTGTTTTGTCATATGAGTTATGCATCCCCGAGGCATACACATTAGATTAGAAGCTTAATGCTCAACTCACAACAGTTAGCAAAGTGCCGGCAGTGAACCCTCCCACTCTAACTTTATTGTTTTTTTTATTTTTTTTATTGGGGTATAGTTGTTCTACAATGTTCTGTTAGTTTCTACTGTACAGCAAAGTGGAGTTCCCTGTGCTATACAGCAGGTTCTCTTTAGTTGTCTATTTTATACATATTAGTGCATATATGTCAATCCCAATCTCCCAGTTCATCCCACCCTCCCTTTCCCCCACCCCTTGGTAGCTTTATTTTTAAATGGAAACACAGTCAAAGAAAAATCTGAATATTCAACTCCATTAGACCAATTTTTTCTTTATTTCTTCTTTCTTTTCAGATATATTTGTTTCTCCTTCCCTCTCTCCGTCCTCCTCCTTTTTCTTTTTATTTGCTCTCTCTCTCTTTTCTCTCTCTCTCTCTTTTTGGTGAAATTCTGGACAAGAAGAAAAACGCTAATACCACAAACAGACGAGAAACCAAGAGAAAACACTCTCCTTAAGAGGCAACACTGAAACGGACACCATTATGGATTATTTTGAACCAGGCAGTGTTTTGATTGAACCTGCATTTCCTTGTCTGCTGTGAAGGCTCGCGGGGCTTCTAGAACATGCGGTTGAAAGATAAGAACTGAGAACATATGGTGTCCCTGCTAGTAGTAATTCTTGGCTCTCATAACACTGTAGCCAGCTCTCAAGTTGGCTACAGTATATGTGGTTTTTTCTTTGCTTCTTGCATAGGGGTGAGGGTCTCGACTCCCTGCTCAGCTGCGGATGGGGAACTGCAGTGCACATGTAAGGAGATGCCTGCTCTCGGGGTGCTCCCATTACTGAGGGTGGGCACCACTAGGGAAAAGCAGAGGGTGGGGTGTGGGCTGTTTCTCCAACTCCAGTCTTTGTTTAATTTTTTTTTTTTTTTGAGTAGGAAAAAAATATCTTGATTCCAAACAAAGTTTAAACACATTTTGTTTTCAACTAACCCTACCCAACGTAGTCACAATCCATGGGAAAGAGCTTGAAGTAATGACCAGGGTCCTTGTAGAATGTAGTGTTGTGTATTTTGTTCTGAATTCTGTGAATCCAGCCAGTATACAGCATATATTGGTTACATTTCTCAGTCTCTTTTCAAATATATGTACAGGGGCTTCCCTGGTGGCGCAGTGGTTGAGAGTCCGCCTGCCAATGCAGCGGACACGGGTTCGTGCCCCGGTCCGGGAAGATCCCACATGCCGCGGAGCGGTTGGGCCCGTGAGCCATGGCCGCTGAGCCTGCGCGTCCGGAGCCTGTGCTCCGCAACGGGAGGGGCCCCAACAGTGAGAGGCCCGCGTACCGCAATAAATAAATAAATAAATAAATAAAATATATGTACATTTTATTCAACTACTACATAATGAGAACGGGCTAGCTCTCCAGCTGCAAGAGCTGTCCTAACAGAACTGACGGCTTAGAAACAAGTTAAAGACTTGACCTGAATTTTTAAATTTTTAATTGAAGTATAGTTGATTTACAATGTTGTGTTAGTTTCAAGTGCACAGCACAGTGATTCAGTTATATATATATATATAATATGTATATATTTTATATATATATATATATTCAGTTCTTTTCCATTACAGGTTATTACAAGATATTGAATATAGTTCCCTGTGCTATACAATAGGTCCTTGTTGTTTATCTATTTTATATATAGTAGTGGGTATCTGTTAATCCCAAATCACTTATATGTGGAACCTAAAAAAATGATAGGAATGAACTGATCGACAAAACAGAAATAGACTCACAGACATAGAAAATGAACTAATGGTTACCAAAGGGGAAAGAGATGGGGAGGGGTAAATTAAGAATTTGGGATGAACAGATACACACTCTTGACCTGAGTTTTTTATTAGCTTTTAGTATGTCTTTGATGGGATTTCAGTTTCCACCTTCCCAGGATGTTATCCTAAAAATGAGAGTGATGGGGCTTCCCTGGTGGCGCAGTGGTCGGGAGTCCGCCTGCCGATGCAGGGGTTACGGGTTCGTGCCCCGGTCTGGGAAGATCCCACATGCCGTGGAGCGGCTGGGCCCGTGAGCTGTGGCCGCTGAGCCTGCGCATCCGGAGCCTGTGCTCCACAGCGGGAGAGGCCACGGCAGTGAGAGGCCCGCGTACCACAAAAAAAAAAAAAGAAAAAGAAAAATGAGAGTGATGGAAGGTATGGTGTTTTCTTTTTGGCTCATTAATATAAATTGAAAGAGCCTGAGAGTCAGTCTTTCCTGTACAGACTTCACTAGAGGAGGAACCAAGAGAAAATTGCTGGGTCAATATATTATTGGTGGGGATGAAAGGGACTAATATTTACTGAACATCTATGATGTATCAAGAACCAGGATTTAATATTTTTTCTCTTTGAATCCTCCCAACTATACTACGTCATACAGTTATTCCCATTTTACAGATAGACAAGTTGAGGTACAGAAAGAAAGTCAAACACTGCAGCTAGCGGGATTTCTGGGAGTATTACTATAGAACTGCGATGCTATAAGATTATTTAATCATTTAATTGGTGGATATTTGATAGTTTCTCAAATTTCACTCTAATCTCATAATGAACACCTTTTTATATAAATGCCTTATATGTGTTTCCTAAGATACCACTTACTGAGCATTTGCTATGTGTCAGGGGCAACTATGTTTTACATACATTTTACAATTTAATTGTCAAAGGACATGGAGAAGTGGGATTCAGATCCAGACCATGGTGTCTGAGTAGGGGCGCCACCCCATCCCATGGGGATATTCCTATTTATGAGTGAGAAGTTCACAGGGCATCACAATTTCATTTTTATCTTTTCCAAATTTTCTATAATGTGCACCCATTATTTTGCCTCTAAAAATACACACACACACTTATGGTTATGTGTGTGTGTCCATGTGTGTGTAAGAAACTCTAAATCAACCATGGTTAGAAGGACTGGATGAAAGCAAATTCAGAAGACAGAAAATAGAAGCACCCCAAGGAGGCTTCATCTAATTCTTAACGATCACACACTTCATCATTATTTTACACCTTCTGAGGTGCTTGGGAAAATTCTGCTCAGCTTACTGTGTGGGCAAGAGAGGCTGAAAAAAACCTCCATTATTCTGAGACTTTCTTTTGCCTCTTGTTCGGCTCCTACCATTGCTTTTATTTTTTTATTTTTATTTTTTTTGTGGTACGCGGGCCTCTCACTGCTGTGGCCTCTCTCGCTGCGGAGCACAGGCTCCGGACGCGCAGGCTGAGCGGCCCTGGCTCATGGGCCCAGCCGCTCCGTGGCATGTGGGATCTTCCTGGACCGGGACACGAACCCGTGTCCCCTGCATCGGCAGGCGGACTCTCAACCACTGCGCCACCAGGGAAGCCCCTTACCATTGCTTTTAGATTTGAGAGACATCTTTTAATGACGGTGACCTGGCCTCTAAGCACAAGCTTGCCATTCTGTAAAGTGTGGGTCAAAAGGATGAATAATTAGGTTCATCATTTATTAAAAATAAATACATTGATAAATCTAGAGGCAGCTTTCCTTGTTTTTCAGGTTGATCTGCTGGCAGTTAAACACTATGCTTCACCCAGAACAAATAAACATTTCACTTTGGACATGGTTCTGATGCATGCGTCGACTGAGTCACTCATGCGACCATTTTTACCATCAACGCCCTCTGCCAGAGAAACGCATAGGCTAGAGTTTGATTTGGGGAGGGGTGTTTTTTGTTTTTTTTTAAATATTTTTAAAATATTTATTTAATTTATTTATTTGGTTGCACTGGGTCTTAGTTACGGCCGGTGGGCTCCTTAGTTGTGGCATGCAGACTCTTAGTTGTGGCATGCATGTGGGATCTAGTACCCTGACCCGGGCCTGGTGCATTGGGAGAGCGGAGTCTTAACCACTGCACCACCTGGCAAGTCCTTAGAGTTTGATTTTTATTTCTCCAAATGGTGCAAAAAGTAGCCAAGCTCCATGTCAGATGCCTCGTTTTATATTTCTGCTCTCCATGGGTGAGGTCGAACAGATCACCTCTCCCCTGGCCAGGAATGCGAGGGCTTCTACCCTCCCCAGCCCCTGCCTGTGTCTGGACTGAAGAGATTTCAGTGTTTCTCAGGTGAAGAAACACGCTGTGTGTTTCTATCTCATCCCATCTAACGAGAAGGTCAAGGCTGATTCCTGGAGCTGAAATATGTGCCCCACGTATTTGTCTGGGTACCACTGAAAATAGATTTGCATTTCCAGAGTGAAGACATCTTTCTTTTTTGATGCATATGTGAGTCTCTCAAAGGCCGGTCCTCTTTACCTGTCTATAAAGTGGTAAATTTGCATCGGACCCTGCCGTTGCCAGGAGAGATAGAGAATTGTCTCAATTGGCAAGAAAACATGGTGGACCCTCTGGACTGTCACCACCCTCCCACCCCGTCTCACTCTACGTTCAATTACAGAAATGTCAAGGTGGCCAAATATCTCTTACTCCAGCTGGTCCCAGCAGCTACCAACGTTCACACTGCCAGGATGTTTTGTTTTGTCTTCGGGACCCCTTCGTCGGCTCGTACGTCTCTAATTAGCGAAAGATTCTCCAAAACTGCTGAAGACCATCCCTTGAGGTGAGGGAGATGCATTTTCAATTTCCTCCTGCAAATTAGACTGCGGCATGCTTTTCTGAAAATATCTGATAAGGGAAAAGTGTGCAGCTCTGGGGCTGAGTTTTCAGAATTGTATTTGAAAAACAAAAGCTCAGTGAGTTTTGTGAATCTCAAAAAGGAGAATGACAGCCACGTCTGGGAGCCTTGATGCGTAGGAGGGGGGTGGTTTAGTGCCCTGACGCCGTTGGGTCCACAGGTCATTCTATTTCGAGACAAGTTGGAAAAGAGTCACG
The DNA here is from genome assembly GCF_937001465.1 of Orcinus orca. Taxonomy (NCBI): domain Eukaryota; kingdom Metazoa; phylum Chordata; class Mammalia; order Artiodactyla; family Delphinidae; genus Orcinus; species Orcinus orca. The sequence continues at coordinate 85,638,953 of NC_064573.1, forward strand.
TGTCTCTCGTACCTCAACCAACTCTACGAGACCAAGCGCCAGCTGAGTACTGTGACCTGCTCCCTCTGAGCACGTGCCAGACACTGCAGGGACCACAAGAAACAAATATGGTGCCACACTGCCCTCCCGGAACACAGTCTGATGAGGGAAACGACGGGTCAGAGTTCAGGTTGCTCCGTTTGTGAGTAATACACGGCCCCCCAAAAGAGCAACAAACAAGTAAGGACACATCGCGATTAGACTCAGAGTATCTGAGATGGTTACCTACATTCACATACGCTCTTCCATGACATCCATCAACCCCTGCAGACCTTTCATTCCCGAAAAGTAGTTCTCAGCATCATTGCACGTTAGAACGTTGTGAGTATCTTTAAAATAGAGTGGCCCAGGCTCCACCCCAAACCAATCTCTGGTGGTGGAGAGAGGGAATCAATATTTTTTTTAATTAATAGATTTAATTTGAGTGGTTTGGAGCTTGCAGAAGAATTGCAGGAAAAAGGCAGCCCATATAGCATCTCCACCCCTACACAATTTCCCCTATTGTTAACATTTTGCATCAGTGTGGTACATTTGCTACAATTGCTGAGCTGATATAGAGACATTATGATTAACCAAAGTCCACAGTTTCCATTAGAATTCATTGTTTGTGCTGTAAAGTTCTATGGGTTTTGACAAACACATAATATCTTGTATCCACCGTTGCAATATCGTACTGACCGTTTTCACTGCCATGAAAATCCCCTGTGCTCTGCCCGTTCATCTCTCCCTCCCCTGAGTCCCTGGAAACCACTGATCTTTTTTTTTTTTTCTATGGTTTTATCTTTTCCCAAATGTTATACAGTTGGGACCATACAGCATGTCGCTGTAGCTGGAATCATTATTTTTTTAGAAGGTCACCAGGTAATTCTAATGTGCAGCAGCCTTGAGAACCACTAGATGATAGCATGGGATAACTATATGTTAATTTATCTGAAAGAATCTTCAAGATAATCCAGTGCAGATGAGAAATATGCCTTGGAAGAGAAGTAACTTGGCCAAGATCACGTGGGAAGTTCAGGAATCTTCTAAGTGAATTACATCGTTTTTTGGAGATAAACTGTTAAAAGCAACTTACAGTGTTATCTTTCTCAAGGTTCTAAAATTCACCAATTTAACAGCTATTTGTAGAGGATCGGTTCTGGGCTACGCATCCCTGGTGCCGTGGACACAGCTATAAACTGAGAATAGCTCCTGACCTCAGAGGTCGCCGTTAGTCAGTCAGAGTTACAGACAAGTTAGCAATTGCACAATGCAGGGTGTGGACAAGAACAGCCAGCACCATACACCTGCTGACTGTTCCAAGCACTTTGTAGTATTAGTTCATTTAACCCCCACAAGAGCCCCTGGAGGAGGTAGGGATAATTATTACCCCATTTTACAGATGAGGAACTAAGGCGTAGACTGGTAAAGTGCTCTACCAAAGGTCGCATAAAAGAAATATTAATAGATGGGAGAGCTGTTACCGTCCAGGGTTCTTGGCCTCCTTAATCAATAGAAATTGATCAGAGGCCAGACCGGAAATTCAGGCAAGGCTTTACTGGGGCCCCTGCTGCAGCACGGGGGATCGAAAACAAACAACAGGTTCCCTTGATCGCTTGCCCCCTGGGGTGTGTGGGGGGCAGGCTGGTTTCTTACCTGGGGTGAGGGTAACAGCGTGTCTGCTTGTATGGTGTGTGATTTATATCTCAATAAACCTGTTTTTAAAAATTTAAAAAAAAAAAAAAAAAAGCTTGTCTGAGGGCTGGGCCGGAGGTGGGGCGGCTTAGGTGTTTTGTCCAGCACTCTGGTGGTGTTGAGGGCAGGGGGCAGGCACAGGACCCTGCTTTTGCTCCTGGCTCTTGAAAAGCGGCAGTTGGGTTTTTGGTCTTTTTGTATCTTGTCTATAATTTGCCCCAACGGCTCATACAGGCAGTTACTTTTAGTCCCTTCTAGTTTCTTTGCATTTTGTTGCTGGAAACGACGTTTGTCCAGGTGCAAGCACTGCAGCAAAGGGTCCCAGGTCCCAGCCTGTCTCATAGCCAAGATTCAAACCCACCAGAGACTGTTCCATGCACTAAATCATTGCTCCTGCACTCTGCAGTATTTTACACTTTCATTAGTGTGGACGTGGGGCTCTGAATGGCCCCTTCCTCATTAAACAACTCAGTGACAGCTTGATTCTGGAGCTCATTGTTGAAGCCGGACACATGCTACAGTGCATTGTACCTGAAAGCCGACTGCTTTCACCGGGCAAGTATTCAAATGCCCTGAAATCGCCGTCCTTACAACAAAAGGTTTGAACATCTTTACATCCAATTGTCTCTCTCAAGAATGATTTCATTTATGGGCGCTTATCTGCTGTTCTGCGTTTATCGTTATTGAATAGCTTTTCATTCGTAGGGGGGAATGGCTTGCTTAAGTAGGTCATTGCTTGTTGGCATTTACGAGTTTTAAATCTAAAATTCACCCATACGTTAGTGTGTTGCGGGCAGCACCTCAAAGAACAGTTACTTAATGAAAACGGCATTTTTTATTTGGAGCTGGTAAGCAATGTAAAGCGTTGGGCAAAAACAAATCCAAGGGCTTCCCTGGTGGCGCAGTGGTGAAGACTCCACACTTCCACTGCAGGGGTCATAGGTTCGATCCCTGGTCAGGGAACTAAGATCCTGCATGCTGCTTGGCCAAAATAATAACAATAAAAATTTTTAAAATAAAACTAAGACACAAATGCCATGAGCAGGTTCACTAAAGAAACTCCTGGGCACAAGAGAGATGCCAGCACTTAATCTACTTATGATTTCTCTACCCGTAATCTCTAAGTTGCAGATCCTGCCAAAATAGTTGGGTAACTCAAGCAAAATCCCAGGGTTGAGTCTCATTGGCCCATCTTGGGTCACATGATGATGCCAGGACCAATCATTATGGGCTGTAGGGGAATGAATGAGTTGATTGGTGGAAATTTGGGCTCATGGCCAGAAGGTCAGGGTCCCTTTCCAACAACAAAGACTCAAAGTAGAGAAGAGGTGGCTTCCCAGGGAATCTGTGTCCCATTATTAGGGGAAGCGGACATGGGCACTCAATCAAACAAAACAATACCTTCCAACAACACCTGTCTTACCTCCATACCTGGCTAACCCTTGGATTGTCATATTCAATTCCCACTGGATGCAGGCTCTTGAATTTTCTTGTGGGACCCTTTTCAGTGTTTTGTTCAAGTTTCAGAGGCAGGAGATGGGGGAACCATGGGGAAAGGGCCCCAGGTGTGTGGTTAAAATAGGAGAAATGATGGAACCGTTACAAGAGTGAGCCATGTTGTAGACAGGAGAAAAACACTTTCAAGGAGCCCAGGGAATGGTGTCAGTTTGGTAGCTGGGCAGAAGGAAGCATCCAGCTGGTAGAAAGGATCGCTGATCCTGGAAGCCACGTTCGTGTACAAGGATTTTCTTGGAGATGCCCTTAAAACGCCAGCTGGGCTCGAAACTTGGGACTGTCAGTGTGACTGATCTATTATGTATTATGGAGTCCTCTCTGGATGGTGAGGCTAAAATAGCTACCGTTTATGGAGTCCTTATTAAACTCCAGGAGCTACGCTAGGCATTTTGCATTGGCCACTCAACTTAATTAGGGCAGTGACTCTGGGAGATACGTGGTATTATTATTATTATCCCAAGTTTACAGATGAGAGAATCCAGCATCTGTCTAACTCCAGCGTCTGTGGTATTATCCACCACACAGCCTCCCCTGGCCTCACTGTGAGGTCCTGTTGCCAGTTCATCCAAATTCCCGATTCTGCCTTACTATGACTTACTCCATGGGAGTAGATGACGTGAAAGACAAAAATAATACCTCTTAGAAGCTAAGTCTCGAACAGAGTAGAAAGTGTTTCCTACCAAGCAGACGACCCATGTTGGCAGAGTCTTGGTAGGCTCACGGGGTTTGACAGGAGAAACACAGACCTTTAAAAGCCAAAAAAAAAAAAAAAAAATGATGTCTCTCCCCTACTAGGGATGTAAAGTCTCTGCGTGGGGTTTCTCGCGTGGCTCTGGCTGTATCTCACCTTTGGGTAAGCCCTGGACTGCGTGGAGGAGGTCTGCTGCACAGGAAGGGTCCCTGCATCACGGCTGGGCATCCAGCTACATTGTGATATGGCTTCGTCGGGCTTTTATCTTCCGATCACGTTTGCACAAGTGCCTGAAGGTTAGGTGACCAGGTCAGAGTTTATCGATGATGAAAAATGTTCACAGAATAGCTTTGATGCTGGCTCAGTGTCTGGTTGATTTGCAGAAAGATCAAGAAAGTCAGAAAAGGGACTTTCCCGGTGGCGCAGTGGTTGAGAGTCCGCCTGCCAATGCAGGGGACACGGGTTCGAGCCCTGGTCCTGGAAGATCCCACATGCCGCGGAGCAACTAAGCCCGTGCGCCACAGCTACCGAGCCCGCACGCAACAACTACTGAAGCCCGCGTGCCTAGAGCCCATGCTCCGCAACAAGAGAAGCCACAGCAATGAGAAGCCCACGCACAGCAAAGAAGAGCAGCCCCTGCTCGCCGCAACTAGAGAAAACCAGCACAGCAACGAAGACCCAACGCAACCAAAAAAAATAAATAGAAAGAAAGAAAGAAAGTCAGAAAATGTGTGTTGTTATTATTTTCTTTCCTTCACTAGAAGGAATTGTTCTGGATCCTTCTTGATGTTCTCAGCACTTCTGATGTTTCAGGATCATATTATGGGCAAAAATCATATTGATAGGTTCCTGGTTTGGTCTGGAAAGATCTACTTCACAACCATGTAAAAATATATATATATATGTGAACGAAAAAATAATTACCAGAAACAAACCAAAACATGTGAACTGATTGTCCCAAGCTCTACGATATGAGACAGCTCCCTCTCTGGATCTGGGCTTCAGGTGTCCCCACCCGCCCCTCCTGCACCACCGCGCCCTGCATGGTTCCCGCCCGGCACCTTCACTGTCGTTGTAGAAGCTGGCATCACAGCTAAGGTGATAGAAATGACACATTTACCTCCTGCCTCTGGGTGACCAGCTGACCTCAAACTCCAGGGTGCCTGCCCATGTACAGTGATGTCTGCTTTCTCTGCCATCCCCATGAGAAAGGGGGGAGGTTCTATCGCAGGGGATCTGTACCAAACAAGCAAATACGTAGCATCAATGTTGTAGTAAGGCTCATCCTTTCCTGAGTTCTTGGCGAGGAATACGTTGGGGCCACACATGAAACTTAAAGAGTGTGGCGGGGGGCGTCTTGCTCACATCTGGGGCTATTATGTTCTTAAGTTTGTGCATTCTCGTGATGGGTGAATAGATGTTATCATCTTCAAGCATGGTATTTAACCTTTCTAAATTTCGGTTTTCTCATCTAAAAAATGGGAAGAGTGATGTTAATGTCCTTATAGGTTGCTAAAGACTTGCTATACAGCTTGATGCATGCATACTAATACTCAGTAAACGTTGGCTCTTGTTAGTTTGATGCCATTTTTCAAAGAGATACATGCAAGGGCCTCCAGTGGAGTGGGCCTCTCCACTCCTCTACCTGACATGTGTGTGAAATTCAACACGCCCCAAACTACATACCCATCCTTCCATCTGCTCCCGGAATGGTCTTCTGCATCTCACTTATGACACCACATTTATTCAGTGGACCCAATGTCCTTTGTTTCATCCTTGAGTCCTTTCATTAGATACAACCTACATCTAGTCCATCAGAAAATACCATTGCTTTAACTCCAAAATATATCTGGAAATGAATTACCTGCATTCTTAACTCACCAGGATTACTGCCACCACCTTCTCACGGGTCCTCCTGCTTCTGTCATCACTCCCCCACCCCCCAACCCCATCAAGAAGCCAACATCATAAGGGCAGGAAGGGCCTTGTCCATTTGGTTCGTGGCTGTGGCTCTGTGCGTGTCATGTAGTAGGTGCTGAGTAAATATTTACTGAATGAATGAATGAATCCTTCACACAACACATCATTTTATAATTTTTCTTCTCAAGATCATGAAGACTATGGTTGTCTTTCTTTAGCTTTTTAAAATCCTGCCAATAAGATTAAAGACAGTTTTTATGTATTTTCGGGTCCTGAGTCTCTAACACCGTGAGGATTAATCTGTCGGGGTCCTAGGTACCAGAATATGAAATTCAATTAGTTTTAACGTTGATGCAGTATAAATTCTGGGGAAGACACATCCTTCTTCACGTGATATTTTATAACATGAATCTCATCCAGAACCACCGATGGAGAGATGGAAGTCAGAGAAGATTCCAGAAAAACTCTCTAGAGCCAGAAAAAAAGAATTAGGATTAAATCCATGCCTTCCTACGCTTCTCTGCTGCCTTGCAGGATGGCACGATATGCTGTGTCAAAGACACACTCTCCTGATAGCTGTCAAGCTTATAAGATGCCACGCAAGTCCCTCCTTACCCTTTTTATCTCTGGGCGATTATCAAACAAAGCAGCAAGTAAGTGATATGCTCTGTCAGTCAGTATATCAAGATAACCCATGATATACTGGGGTCTTGAATATTTTCCAGGCATAGACTTTATTTATGGGGCTTGTAATATTGCTATCCACTTTTTTTCATTGTTTTAAATTAATTTTGCTTGGTATAGAGTTAATTTACAATGTTGTGTTAGTTTCAGGTGTGCAGCAAAGTGAATCGGTTATACATATACATATATCCACTCTTTTTTAGATTCTTTTCCCCTATAGGTCATTACAGAGTATTGAGTAGAGTTCCCTGTGCTCTACAGTAGGTGCTTATTAGTTATCTATTTTATATACAGTAGTGTGTCTATGTCCATCCCAGTGTCCCAACTTATCCCTCCCCTGGCTTTCCCTCCCGGCAACTATAAGTTTGTTTTCTATTGAATACATCTGTGACTCTCTTTCTGTTTTGTAGATAAGTTCATGTGTACCATTTTTTTAGAGTCCACGTATAAGTAATATCATTATTTTCCCCTCCCGTTGATATGCATCTGTTACTTTGGAGGCAAAGAGGCCGCTGCTTATGGGGAGAAAATTAGAAACTCACAAATGGAAGAGACATGCTTTTCTAAGATGGTGATTTTTCCTGACTTTACCATCCAATCTCAGGAAGTGCCTGTTTACGGCAGGCACGGGGACATGCCACGGAGATCAGTTTCCTGGTGCACATTCTCAGGACTTCCAAAGAATGGAAAGGTAAAAAGATACGGCCAGGCTAGTCAATACTGACTGTTCCAAGGATTCGACACCTTTCCGCTCCGATGGATTTCTGGACCCCGCCTGACTCAGCAGCTAAGCGCTCACGCTGCACCTGAGCTGTTAGGAGCTGTACACTTTTGTTCAGGCACCAAGTTATGAAACCGGCTATGACTGTATGCTTTTGTTGCTATGATAATTTATATTCTCGCCGTTTTCATAACTTCATCAAATGCAGGCAGTCAGGAGCAATGTGGTACTTCTACATAATTTAACACTAAACCATCCATAACGACTCTCAGAGCCATTTGAAACATCACATGAGGAAATTAAAAGCAAATAGAAATAAGTCATCTCAAACTTGAACGCTATAAATATTTGAGGTGGGCGCATAAAATACTTCAAGAAAATTTCTGATGATAGGAACAGACATTTCTAATACATGGTGCAGAACAATGGTCTATTGTAAAAAATATCTTGGAGCCTTTTTTTCTCACTTCAAAAGAGAATAAAAAGAGAATAGCGCTTTCAAATTGTTAAGACACAAAACATAAAGTGATTTTTCACAGGCATCAGTAATATGGTTATAGTACTTGATCACAAAGCCATAATTATTCGCCTTTGCATGAATATTGGTATTTTAAAGGTCTGATTACTACACACCGAACTTGTGTCTAAAATACTTATAATAGGTTAAACTAGAAAGCGTGACAGTTCTTAATATATAATCAAATCCTGTGTATTCTTACACACACACACACACACACACATATGCACAATCTATTCAAAAGCATATTATTAGCGAAATATGTCAGTTTTGTTTCTTTGCTTCTGGTTTTTTGTCGGTTTGTCATTATCTCAGGTTTAACGCACTAGGTTGTGTTTGCCTTTATTCATGAGTAATTCCCACTGCTTTGGGTGCTTTCCTGGGTCACAGAAAACTGTATTTATGTGATCACTTCTAAAATATAGCTTGAGGTCAGTATGTGGGGCTGGAATGGATTTCAGAGTTAGGACAGAATCCAACCCTTTATCATCCTAGAAACATGTTATTCCTCCATCCCCAGCCATGGGGATGTCAGTAGAGAGCTACGCACTGGCTGTGTTTTCAGCACTGCCAGGAACCTGTCCACTTCCCCCGTCCCATCCTGCACCGGAAATGTGTTTTCCTCCAGCTTGATGGGAGAGTGTGATCTCTTCAGAGTTAACCCACTGGTGATGATGAGCTGACTGCCGGATGACGGTGGGTACTGAATGATGGATGGCAGAGCGGGCTGCCCAGAGAAGGAGGACAGATGAGGACAGAGGAGGGGATGCTGTGGGGTGAGAAGAGATGATGGATTCATCCTCTAGCCACTGAGCATCTTCTGAGGACCAGGCACTGGGTCTGTAGTGGACACCGCTGCTGCCTGCCCTTCATCTAGGAGCCCCTTTTCCTTCTTGGTACAGCTCTGACGTTATTAAGATGCCTTACCCTCTTCCACACTCACAGTTTAGAGGAAGCTGCTTCCAGCCCCCAGCTCCAGACTTAGGTCCTTTATTGTATAAGTCACATCATCCCCTTAAAACATATTATTGGTCCAGGTAAGAACACATCACCTAAGTGACCCAAACAGAAGGTAGCCAGTGTTCCTAGAGTAAGATTGGGCCAGTTTCTGGGTGCATCCACATGTCTATACACACGTGTGTGATAGAGAAGAAATAAACGCGTGGTTCTGCCATTAGGAGCCCTCTTTTGAGGACCAGAGGAATTACGGTTTGATTAGAAGCAGAGCAGAGACATGGAAAGAATCTTGATCAGTCATGAATGACATTGCTGAGTTGCTGAGTCAACCACATGAGTAATTTTCCCCAGATCTTGATATCTTAGGTGAGAGAAAACAATTTCCTTCTGATTTAAGTTAGTCTGAGTCACAGTTTCTAACTGCCTGCAGCTGGGGGCATGGCATTTTTTCTAGCGAGGATCTTTTGGGTGACGGAGCGGATACAAGCTACTTCGCTCTCCTGGCTGTCGCCCCAGCAGCACAGGGGAAGCCACTCTTGGAAAGATGTGATTCTGGTGGCTTCACGTGTCCCCACTCGACAGGGCAGGAAGCAGAGATGCCAAGCGGTTGAGGAAGTGGGGTCCTTCCTTCCCTTGCCAATCTTCACACTTTCCCGGAGGTGGTACATCTGATCCACGCTGTGCATATAAGGACCCGGGATTCCTTCCAGGAGACAGTAGCTGCTCCTCGAAACCAACCTCAGGTTAAAACAAATCTGGATTTAAGGGCTTCTTGAAAAAACACTGGAAGGGGACTTCTGGTGTCAGCTCCAACACGTCAAGAGCTTGGAAGTCATCACTTCTGTACTGACAGTGAGACACATCTGGAAAAAACTGCTAGCCAGTGACTTTTCTTAGACCCAGCAGAGCACTGAGGTTCAAGGCAAACCATCATCCTGAAATCCAGATCTTCATAATAAATGAATGAATGAATGAGTAAATACATCAGCAGAAAAACAGACAAATTTCCTGAGCAAAAGATTCCGAATAATTTATGCAGATACTACATCCTCAAGGAGGTGAAGCCTAACTGTCCGCTTCTGACAGGTGGGCTGCCCCCAGGGACTCTCTTCCAAAGAGTAAGGTATGGAAATGAAGAAGGGACGGGGCTGAACGGGCTGAGATGGCTTAGCGTTGAGAGAGTAGGTTTCCGGCACTCAGCACAGTGGGGCTTTGAAATAGTGATGTGGTCACCTATAAAATATAAACGTACATTCCTAGCGTCCGAGTGTGTGGTCTGAGGTTCCTGCCTCCTGCAGGCACGTTGTTTGTGACATTACTGGGGTCGCCACTTTGTCAGCAGCATCCAGTAGCAGACCTACGATTTCTGTGTCGCTAATAATATGACTGTCAGTTCACTTCCGCACAGAAGTTGCAGTGCCTCGAGCATGGCGCTATGGAGGGCAACCCCTGTGTTTCCTGAACCCTCAGGACGTCAGGGCTGGAAACAGTTGCTCCGTGATTCAGGGTCCTAGTAGCCATAGGTAGCACGCATAAAGTGGGATAATCTGGGGAGAATTTAATAGGCTACGTGTAAAGTATTGTGCAGGGAAACCCCAGGGATTAGTAATAGAGAGACACCCACCATCTCTCACATGCAGGGGTGAGGGACTGCGGAGGGCATGGTAGCAGAGTGACAGGGAGGGCTGTGCTGGGAGGGCCACCAGGCAGGACCTGGGACTGCCAGTAAAGGAAGCAGCCAGTCTGCTGCAATACCACAGGAAGCTTGTTGGGGAAATTAATACTTTAACTCGGCTTTTGTCCCTCCCTCTAATCTCCTGCTGGTGCGTGTCACTGTCAGATACCAGTATAGATCCCAGGGCAAGATAGCTCTTTGATACGCAGGAAACACAGAGGAGAAGGTGGAGAATGCTGCCTACCAGATATCCATTCAAACTTTCTCCTTTAGAATCAAAACCTCAATCATATTCAAGGTTACACTATGCCCAACATCTCTTGTAATTAAGTGCACCCTGTCATCAAGTGCTGAATAATGGAAATGTTATGTGAGAGTTCTGGAATGTCTCCCTAAATGGAACAGATGCAGGTGAGAGGTGAAACCCATTTGGTTCTCCTGCCTCACATTCTTTCTTGCTGTCTAGAATGTGGATGTAATGACTGGAGCACTAGCAGCCACCTTGGGTCATGAGGTAAACTTGGCTTGGAATTATGTCAGTGTACCAGAAACATAGAAGTTAGTGGCTGCACACCACCATTCCTTTTGATCTGGGAATTTGTTTCCTTCTTCTGGTCCAGTGAAACATTTTTCTAACTGAATAGTTATTAAGGGAAGAACTTTATTTGAACTGGAAAATAGAGAAGGGTAAGGCAACAGGTGAAAATGATGGCTGATGATAAATCTCTGGTGGGGAGTCATGGAAATCACTAAGTATTGATATGTCTAATATTCAACTTTCGGTTTATTTATTCAGTCACGAATTCAACTGATATATGTTAAGGCTTTTTTGTGCGGTGCTTACTCAGCCTTGGGGCTACAGAGATAAGACTGGGTCAACTCCTGCCTGGTCTCCTAAGAGTTGGGTGGATAAAACAGATGGTGGTTGTAAAAGATTTACAAGAATGATGAGTGCTGGGAAGGAGAGACACCGAGGACACGTTAGGAAATAGTGGTGCGGGGGCCGGAGGGTGGTTCTGCTTAAGTGGACAGAAGTGTCCTAAGACGTCACGCTGAAGCTGAGACATGAAGGAAGAGGAGGAGACAGTGGCCGGAAGCACAGGGCATGTTTCTGGAAGGTGATGGGAAAGAGCAGAGACACAGCTGTCCTGGGAGAGGGCTGCTCCTGCTGGGAATGGAACTACCTACTGAAGGTGCTTCTTCAATGGTTGTTTGTTTTAAGAGAGACAAAACAATCAAATGGATATCTAACAGTTTAATTTCTTTTCCTGGCTTAGGAGATAAAAATAATAATGAGGTCGGTCAATTCCACATCCACCGCCTCTGAGCCACAGTTCTGGCGGGAAAAGAGGCAGCCATTGAGAATGAACTTGAACCACATCCGAGTCTCTGGAAGTCGTGGACCGACCCGGATTAAGACCCTGTTATTTCAGGAACTCACGAAGCACAGGAAGGACAGAGAACTAGAGGAAACCTAGCTTCTCTTTTCCTTTTTCTTTTTTTTTGCTGTACACGGGCCTCTCACTGCTGTGGCCTCTCCCGTTGCGGAGCACAGACTCCGGACGCGCAGGCTCAGCGGCCATGGCTCACGGGCCCAGCCTCTCCGCGGCATGTGGGATCTTCCCGGACCGGGGCACGAACCCGTGTCCTCTGCATCGACAGGCGGACTCTCAACCACTGCGCCACCAGGGAAGCCCCAGATGCTTTTCTGAGCCTTGGGAACTATCAGATTAATGGATGTAACTGGACAATCTTTTTTGTAGCACATTTTTTAAAAATTGAAATATAGTTGATTTACAATATCGTGTTAGTTTCAGGTGTACAGTAAAGTGATTCAGAATATATACATATATTCTTTTTCAATTCTTTTCCCTTGTAGGTGATTACAAAATACTGAGTAGAGTTCCCTGTGCTCTACAGTAGGTCCTTGTTGTTTCTCTATTTTATATATGGTAGTGTGTATATTGTAACTGGACAATTTTAACTGAGAGAGAGAGAGAGAGAACTTAACAGAGCAGGCCTTCGAACCCCATTCTGAGCTGCGCTGTTCTAAAGGGAGAAAAGACGGGGTCCCGCTCTCTCTGTTGGTCTCACTGCCCTCACCCCACAGTGTTGTGTGTGATTCCCAAGCTACAGAGAGGGTCCCCCCTTTCACATTCAGGGGCTTCAGTGTAAGTCAGCTTTTTCTTGTGCACCTGCCCCGTCACCAACGGAAAACAAAACAAAACCAAAACCAAAAACCTGTTTCATCTCTGGGAAAAACAAACACAAAGTCGTGACTTTTCCAGGGGTGAGTTTGATTACATTCAATGTTTGGCTACTGTTCTAACTTCAGAATGCAAAATCCCCCTCGAAAGAAAGAATTCCTCCCCGGGGTCCACTGCACAGCTCCGACGATACTCCCTCCCTGGCCCCACGAAGTGGACCTGGGTCTTCAGCACCCCTTCCCGCTCACTGCCACACCTGGGTCTCCTTTTCTGGTGATGTCACACGCACCCTCCACACCACCCTCTTGATCCCAGAACACTCCACGGACGCACTCCCCTTCTGTCCTCCTGCTGTCCGCGTCCACCTGTCAACACCTTCTGCGTTTACCACGCGTCTGTTTGTTGAATGAATACATGAGGGTGCAGGTGAAGCATTATTGGAATCAGAGGTCTCCGAGGCTGGCATCTCTGGAGTGGGCTGCCAGATTCATTTGGTTTGTTTCTTTTCTTGTTTTCCCTTTTGCTTTGATGTTTTAAATTGAATGCGTTGCTAGCAATTGAGAGCTTGGCCGAGCAAAGTCTAGCTTCCAAGTCCTAAGCACTTCCAAATTCTATGCTCAGTTCGCTCCCCCTTGGATGGCTTGCCCATGGTAGATGGTCTGTCAAACGGTTAAATGGCTCATACGGGATCCAAGCTTTCTTTGCTTGTACTGAACTCTCCCTTGAAAAAAACAAGAAATTGGATAGAGCGCACTTCAGGCAAGTCTGGCCTCAGGGCAGCCAGTTTGCAACTGCTGCAGAGGCTGCCCTGGAGGCAGGGCTGCAATGGATGGGGGTTTTACCAGCTGGCTGCCCTCCGTGTGTGTATCTTTTAACTCTGATACCCCAGGAAGCCTTTATTTTCTTGATGCCACCAAGGCACCAGGGCCTGACAGTGACACTGCACTGAATTTGCAACAGCTGCACTTGAAGGCCGTTTGGTTGCCGTCATCTGACGTGACGTCCTGCCACTCTGTGCAGGACCCTTCAATAATTATCTTGTTAATATCTTTCTTTAAAGGAACTGGGAGACTTCAAGAGGCTCCCACATCCGGGAAATAGGGACTAACCTGACATTTCCCTGCTCTAGAAAAGGGCACTGAAGGATGCATGGGTTTGCCTGAGAGCAGGGTCCCCGAAACCAGGCCCATCCCTGGGGTTCTCGGCACCCACTTTGGGCTGAGAGCACATCCAGTGCTCAACAGGGAGAAGACTGGGTCTGGGAGCCCCCGTGCCCTGGAAGCATCCCGGCTGGAGAAGAAGCTTTGTTGTCAGACTAGGCTGGACTTAATCCAGCCCAGGGCACAGACTCTGAAATGCCCACCCGATCACCATTCTCTTCTAAAAATAAAATGTGGCTCGTCCAGCTTCACTACCAAAACAAGTCTGAAAATATAGATTAACCAAAGATAGAAGTGCAACGCTCATTGTTCCCGAGATAAACGCTCGAACCCTCACGTATTGAACTTTAAGCCTTATTCTTATACATACATATACACACATCAGATAGATAGGTAGATAGATAGACGAAAGACATTAAATCCCCCATACATTTTTTTCCTTAAAATGATGCTATAAACATCTGTGGTCGATTATCTGACTGCTTTAAATTTTTCTCTCCCTTTGTGTTTCATCGTCACCAACATCATCGCTGTCATCGTTATAATCGCCACCATCTTTGTCATGATCATTATCACCATTAGCATCACCGTCTTCAACACTGTTTTCATTAAGGCTTCTCTACTAATTCTGTTCTGATGGTGGAGTCGTTGAATAACTAAAATTTCAGCTCATCTAGTATAGCCTGTTTCCATACATAAAAATGCTGTTAGTGTATCTAACAACTGGCATCCCATCCCTGATTACAGTTTTTCTGAAAGGAGGAACTCTTTAGATCGCAAAGAAGCTCGCACAGGGTTTACAGCTTTGATTATTTCTTTGAAATAAATATCAAGGAGTGAAAAGGGCTCAGATAGAATGTTCCATTATAAGACTTTGAATTCATATTGCCGAATTGTTTTTCGTAAATCACTTACACTATGAAAATCCCCATTTCATCATATTCTGCCAACAAAGGAGACTATATTTCAAAGTTATTTGCCAGGGTGATGAATAAGACATCAACATTTCCCAGTTTTTTGTGTGTGCTTTTTATTAATGGCAATGTTGAATTTTCACTTCTAGTAAATTTTCTCAAAGACATATTTCCTCAAATATATATATTTCCTGTATTATTTTATTTTCATTTCTAATTTGCTTGTTTATGTCCTTTATCTTTTAATAAAACACTTTTATTAAAGTGTTTGCATTTATATTGTTGATTTAGAAATCTTCTTTACACGTTAAGGATGTAAATGCCTTGTCTTCTAGATTACAATTCTTTCCCCAGTTTTTGTTTGCCTTTTTGTTTATGTATAATGCATTTTAATAAACAGAAGTTTAAAACTGTACAGTCACATGTGTACACTTTCCTTTATGGCTTCTTAATTTTCTCTCAGGATAGAAGATGCTCTCGTATTTTATATATCATATAAGCGTATACCCTCTACGTTTCATGTTGATTAAAATGGGATTACACAGTAATCTAGTAACTTATTTCTGTCTGTTCCTGATAATTCCTTTTTCTAGCCCATCATGGGGTTTTTCTCTTATTTAAGCCAGACCAGGAAGCATGTGTGGCCTCAGGAAAGGTAAGGGGTGAAAATGGAAAAATAATGGAATAACAGAAGCTGCAGTAAATGTTCCTGAGAAAAGCCTGCTTTCTGCTCCCTGTCTCCCTCTCCTGTCCTCCCCAGGTGGCCCCGAGACCCAAGGGGAGAAAATGGGACGGGATAGAAATAGCTTGGGAGTCCGAGAGTAAGGGACTTCTGTGCCGCGCATCTCAGGGGGCCTGGGGGATGCCAAGACTCAGATGGTTCCTGTCCTCAGCACAGGTAGGAGCGACGGAGTGGCGGTGCCTACAGGGCTCATTAGCAGACTTTCCTCCCACCTCTGTACTGAATGGAGCCTCGGAGCATCTTCCTACCCCCGCGAGAGATGTAGAAGAGGCTGTGACAAAGCCCAGGGTATGCCTGGGCAATGCAGGTACCGATGCCGTGACTAGACGGGAGGAGAAAGGTGCGGCCCCAAGCACCTGGGGTCCCTCCCAATTCCCTAGAAGCCCCTGCAGGACAGCGCCGTCATCCCCGGACCCTGAGCTGATCGTGAACACTCCAACTTTAATTAAATAATGTCTCCGCCCCTCTGCGGGATAAAGGTTACAAATGAAAATGAATATATAGAACATAAAATGGCTTTTCTTTTTTTTTAATATACTTTCACTTCCCCCTTTTAAATTTTTTCCAGCTTTATTGAGGTAAAATTGACAAATAAAAATTGCATATGTTAAAGGTGTACAACTTGATGTTTATAGATAGGTGATAGATAGGAAGAAATAAACTCCACAATCAAGCTTATTAATATACCCATCACCTCACATAGTTACTGTTTTGTTTTTCCCTTTTTGTGTGTGTGTGGTGAAAGCACTGAAGACACACCCTCTTTGAAAAATTCAAACACACATTACAGTATCATTAGCAACAGTCACATAGCTGTATAAATGTGTGTGTGTGTATATATATATATATATACGTTTTAAACATATATATGTTTACACAAAGACATATGAGTTACAACTCATATGTTAATAATACTAACAAAGGTGTAAATTCTGCACATGTGAAGATGTGTCAAATTTCATCTTATCTCTAATATATATTCATAGTAACACAGTAGTCTTTACAATAAGTTTTTCTACACCACAAATATTCCCAGACTTGAAACCTATGCTACTCCACTCACAGAAGTATACTAGTTCGTAATTAGACTACTCTCCATTGATCAGAATCACACTTGATACTTGAGTAACGTGAACAATACAAGAAGATTTTAAATGTAAAAAACAAGCACTCTGGGAAAATATCAGATTAAAACCTGCTTTCTGTCTTGGCACCAACCCGTGCTTCTCCCACTGAAGCTACCAGAGGGTTCTAAATGATCTCAGACTCCCAAGGCTGTATTTGTTACCCCTCCAACCTGCCGTAGCACCCTCGGTTTAACCAATTTTAGCACTACTCAAATTTACCTAAGTGATTTCTTTATGTATTTGTCTTTCACGGAACATATAAGTTGCTTGAGTGAATGTCATTATATGCATGTATGATGTTTTGTTTGATCATCAGTTGATGGACATTTGGGGTGTCTCTACTTTTTGACTGGTGTTAACAGTGCTCTGAACATCCCTGTACAAATTTTTGTTTGGATACATAGTACAGCATGGATGAACCCCACAAACATTACGCCAAGAAGGTTCCATATTGTAGAGTTTATATGAAATATCCAGCATAGGTGTAACAGAGAAGAGCAAACCTGCCTCTATGTTGGATCGATTCCTTTAGCTCTAACCCTTGTGCTCTATTGCCTGTGCTGAGTCATGCTGGCTCTGCACCTTTTGTAAAAGAATGTTGCCTAGAGCCTGAAATATACAGGAGACCTCATTCTCAAGGCTCTGACCTTTAAAGGTATAACACTTTTCTACCCATATAGAGATAAAAAGTTGCAGAACAAGAATAACATTTGTCTTGGTGGTGGTTTATAGGAACAAGGTGACCTGACCTAGGTGCACAGCAGCAAGAACAAAGGATTCCAGCACCAAGAAGTTCGCAACCACCAGCCACAGCCCTCCCCTTTTAGTGTAAAACAAGCCGGAATTCTAACGGAATTCTAACAGGGAAGATGGTTCTTTGGGACACTAGCGCACCCTCTTCTCAGTTGGCTGGCTTTCCAAATAAAGTCACTGTTCCTTGCCCCAGCGACTTGTCTCTCGGTTTATGGGCCTGTTGTGCGGGGAGCAGTACAAGCTTGGACTCAGTAACATAACATCCATTAAGACAGGAAGTGAATTAGTGGCTGGGAGGGGCTGGGTGGAGGGTGGAATGTGGGGTGACTGCTTCATCAGTGTAGGGTTACATTTTGGGGTGATGAAACTGTCTTGAAACTGTAGAGAGATGGTGGTCACACAACATGTGAATATACTAAAAGCCACTGAATTATTCACGTGAAAGTCATTAACAATTAATTTTATGACATGTGAATTTCACCTTCACACACACACACACGCACAGCTGGAGCAAAGAGACAGCATCATTTACCTCTAAATCCTCTAACAGTCTCTGGAACACAGAAGCCACTCGATAAATGTTTGAAGTAAATTACAGGAATTAGATCATTTCTAAAACCCATTTCAGGTCTACTATTTCATATTATCTATTGTGCAGATGACCAGGGAAGAACCCATTATGCTTCATTTAAGATGTGTGTAATGTCAGGCTGCAAGCTCTCTTTCATTCACAGGACAGGCCACGTCGGTAAAGCTCCTCCTGGTTTATTAAACCTGTTTATCTGTGGGTGCGTCATCCATCACAGGAACCCCAGGCAGCTTCATTTCTCCCCGGGGCTGGGAGGCGTGGCACTTGGAGGGTAGCTGACTGTTTCAAAGTTCAAACTTCCTTTCCTCCACAGCACCCTCTAGCTTAAGCATAGAGTCCTTCTTCTTGGATTGTGTGTCTGAATAATAGTCATGTCCACACGGGCTGCCTGAAGCCGAATCCGGCCTCTGTACCCCAGCACCAAATTAAATCTCACAGACAGAGTCTTGGGTGAGGTAGAAAAGAAAAACTTTATTGCTTTGCCAGGTAAAGGGGGCCATAGAGGGCTAATGCCCTCAGAACTGTGCATCCCGACCTGGAGGGGGGCTAGTGAGGAATTTTATAGCAATGGTTCAAAGAGGGCGTGGTCAGCTCGTGGACATTCTTCTGATTGGTTGGTGATGAGGTCATTGGGAGTCGGCATCATCAACCTTCTGGTTCCAATCTGTCTGGGGTCTGCTCGCTTGCTTGTGGGCAGCAGACAGTTAACTTCTCCCACCTGGAGGGGGTTTCAGTATCTGCAAAACAGCTCAAAGATATTGTTCTGTGTATCCCTTGAGGGGGAGCCAGGACCTGCCCCAAGGCGGCACTATTGTCTCCTGACTGGTCCTCCCTTGTCTCTGCATCCCCTCCCTTCCCTGATTAGCAACTGTTTGAACCTGCCCTCTGGAACTCAGGGAGGGTCATTGGAGGCTGAAAGAAGACTATTTCCTGTAATGAAGAAATGGGGGACACAGAAAGACTTTTGTGCCCAGAGACCCACAGGGTCCTTTTCGGTTTCATGTTGGACTTGGAGAAAGGCTGTGGGAAGAGGTGTTTGGCATTAGGGTGACAACGCCCCCGCTGCCCCAGCAGGCAAGCCCTGAATTCTCAATGACTTGACACCCTGAAAATCTATTTCTCAGTCAGGTCTGATGTGAGTTGGGCAGCTCTCTTCCATCTTGTAGCTCCTAGGGTAACCATCCATCCCGATTTGCCCAGGTTTGTCCCAGTTTCAGCACTAAAAGTCCCACATCCCAAAAACTCCTTCCCCAGCACATGGAAAGTCCTGGTTTGGGGGTGATGAGTGTGGAAGGTGGGGGGAAGTGCAAGGATGCCCTAAAAATAAGGAGGTAGGGAGGCATTGTTTTTAGTGTCAAATGAAAACGATATAGGTTGTCTATGTACTGTAAGTATTGCTGCTACTCCCGCCCTCACCACTAGTGTCCCAACAGTGATGTGCGGCTTGGGATAATGGACCATCCCTTGTTGCATCACGCTGAGAGATGGGACCCAGGTGTGCCTTTCCGTGTGGCTGTAATCATGAGTATCACCAGTCCTTCTTTGACTCTGCCTGTGCATTGACTCTTGTGCTCTGTATCAAGATACCACTATTTCAGGTTTTAATATTTAACTTTGAGAATTTTGTGACTTTGTGTCAGAAGAGCTCAGGTAATACAAATGAGAATAACAAGGATGTTAAAATGTTGACTGGCTATGAAATTGTATTTTCAAAGTGTGGGACAAGTAGTGTCTTTGTCTAATTTGGAAATACACTGAGGAGGAGAACAGAAAAAAAGACCACATTAAAACAAAAAGCTATATACAGTTTCCCCTTGAACAACACAGGTTTGAATTGCCTGGGTCCTCTTATATGGTGATATTTTTCAATAGGAAATACTGCAGTGCTACACCATCCGCGGTTGGTTGAAACTCGATGTGGAACCTCATGTAGGGAGGAACCTTGACTGCAGACAGCAGACTATAGACTAAAAACTTTTCGTAGATTTTCCACTGGGAGGAGGGTAAGTGCCCCTCACCCCCATGTTGGTCAAGGGTCAATTGCACTGTTTTTCCAATACTGTTTGATGATCTATGAAGAGGTGATAGGGAACCTAGAAAAGAATGAACTGATTCACTTTGGTTGTTCAGCATTACGTGTGGCTTGTAACCAAAGCACTTACGGGAAAAAAAAATCTTTTTTTCTTGTTTTTGAAAAAAGACTGTTTCAGAACTCAAGAGAATGTCTCCGTAAAAGGGCAACCAAGCTCAACACAACTTCCTCAGTTTTGTTTGTTTTGGGTTTTTTCTGTTCGTTTGTTCATTTGGATTTGGAATCCAACTTTGATTTCCTGAGTTCAAATTGCTCCTACGATTTTAAATCATTTTCTCTGAGAAAAGAGGTTTCACTTATGATGACATCTAATGAACTTCAGAGTGTTTAAAAATGATGGGGCATTTTAGATGTGGAGAAACGGGATGAGGAATTGATAGATGCAGAGGACCTTACGGGCAAGCAGCTGGCCCACCAAAACGCAAAAGCAAAACTGCTACAGAGTGAATGGACACTTTTGGAGAGCTGGAAATGAACCTACAAGTCTAAAAGGCTGCTATTCCCCTGTGTTCATAGCAGCACTCTTCACAATAGCCAACCCACAGGAGTAACCTAAGTGTCCACTGACAGAGGAATGGATAGAGAAGATGTGGTACATACATACAATGGAATATTACTCAGTCATAAAAAGAAGGAAATAATGCCACTTGCAGCTACAAGGATGGACCTAGAGATTGTCATACTAATCACAGTAAGTCAGAAAGAGAATGACAAACACCATATGATATCACTTATATGTGGAATCTAGAACATGACAGAAATGAACTTATCTACAAAACAGAAACAGACTCACAGACGTAGAGAACAGATTTGTAGTTGCCAAGGGGGAGGGGTTGGGGAGGGATGGAGTGGGATGTTGGGATTAGCAGATGCAAACTAGTGTATAGAGAATGGATAAACAACAAGGTCCTACTGTACAGCACAGGGAACTATATTCAGTATCCTGTGATAAACCATCATGGAAAAGAATATGGAAAAAAAAAAAAGCCCGCTGTTACTTGTAAGTAACCCTATGTGCTCCAGGTCACACACTGTTCTGCAGGCAATACAGAGTCTCTGGTATCACGTTGGGCCATCACTGTCATGTGGGCTTGAGAAGGGCAGAGCTGAAAAGTCTACGTGAACTTTACAATTTAGTTCGTTTATAATGTATTTAGTTGCAACACAACATAAAGGAAAAGGAGGTCTCCTGAAAACCACGGGCAGTTTGGAGAACTCTCCCGGGCTTGTGGTTCAGTAAAGCCTGCCTCTTATTCCCACCGCCAAAATGATCAGCTCTCCAAATTCCTTTGTTTTCGATTTAATTTTAGGGCAGCCTATCAGGACTGATTCATCAGCTGTCGCCCCTGTTTACTGTTGATTAATCGGGGCTAGGTGATGAAAAAAAGGATCATTCAGGGATTGCACTGAATTTCAAGAGAACTGAAGTTACACTGGTTTCAAGAGAGATGATTTCCTTTAGCAGAAGCGCCCATTGTTTTCTTCCTTTGCCGGATGCATCTCACATCTTTGCTTGCAAAAACTCCCAGATCCCCACAGACCTCTCCCTCTTGCCATCTGTTTATAGTCATAACCAACCCCCATGACCATTTCTAACCCTTGGCCACTGCGAACCTCTTCTCCATCTCCATGGTTTGTCATTTGCAAACTATCTTATTATAAATGAAATAATACAATACGGGATATTTTGAGATTGACTTTCTTCACTCAGTGTTATGTCTCCAACATCCATCTAAGTTGTTGTGTGTATCAAGAGCATGTTCCTTTTTCTGCCAAGTAGCGATTGCACGGTCTGGACATACCACAGTGTGCTTCACAGTTCACCTTTGGAAAGGGATTTAGTTGTTTCCAGTTTATGTTTATGACAAATAAAGCTGTTATGAACAAGAGTGGGCAGGTTTTTTTGTAGGGACATTTTGCTCCATGGAAAAATATATCCAGGAGTGTGACTGATGGTTGGTAATACGGTTTTGAATGAAGTGAAGTGGGAAGATATCCGGGTGGTTAAAAGAATTAGCCATGACTTCTTGTCTTCATATAAAAAAAGGATAGTCCCAAGCCCCTACTTGCTTTATTTAAAGTTAAAGAAGATGGGGCTTCCCTGGTGGTGCAGTGGTTGAGAGTCCGCCTGCTGATGCAGGGGACATGGGTTCGCGCCCCGGTCCAGGAAGATTCCCACATGCCGCGGAGCGGCTGGGCCCATGAGCCATGGCCAGTGAGCCTGCGCGTCCGGAGCCTGTGCTCCGCAACGGGAGAGGCCACAACAGTGAGAGGCCCGCGTATCGGAAAAAAAAAAAAAAAAAAGAAGATGGAATCTGGAGCTTGGATTCTGTTATCAGTTTCATACGAAATTCTATACAAAGAAATGCATAGTAAATACAGAATGTCTGCCTCCTCCCCCACCCCTGCAACAGCCTCCCAGAGAGTTAGTAGCGCGGATGCTGCAGAACTTCACTTAAAATGCTTTAGGTCTAAATATTTCCACGACTATCCTCTCAGGGAGAGGAGACATCACACTGTACCAATTTTAAGGTTCCTTATTAAAAACACAATCTCAAACACTAAAAGCTCAGCTTTAGATCAAGATCAGAAGAGGAGGTTAGAGCATCATTTGTTTTAGCATCTTAACTGGGGGTCCAGGAGCTGAGAAACCTTTAACACAGGTCCTCCAGGTGCTGACAGGAAGGAAGATGCTTTACCTGAAGGACACGCCAGGAACTTTGGTGGAAAAGAAAAGAAAAGAAGCAAGGAGAGAGACTGTCCCTTTATGACAGAGGAAGAACAAAGTTTTATTGAAAGAAAAATACATAAATTTTAGACAGCACCTGCTCTGGGCCCACAGATAAGCTAGCCCAGGTTGCAGAAACCAGAGTTATTATTCTTGTCACTGAAGGAGCAATCCAGGTGAGCTGTAAATATCACCTCTGGCTGTCATCTAGGTTAACAAACTAAAGGTAGAAGAACCTGGAAGAAAGTGGGAAAGATAGACGCAGCAAGTGTAGGGACTGTCCCTCCTTTCTCTGTTTCCCCAGGTGGTGATTAAGGCCCTTGGCATGTCGCATCCAAATGCTCCTTTCCATCCGTCACCAAACCCTCCTTCACCAGTGAGCATGCAACCTTGACAGCCCCGCACGCTCTGTAAACTTCTCTCCCCAGATGCAAGGGGCAGGGTTGCCAGATTTAGCAATATGCAAATACAGATATATTTAGTATACAATAAAATTTTAGTACAAGTAGGTCCCAGATATTTCTTGGGAAATTTCTCCCATATATATAGGGGAGATATATATTTATTTATTTATTTATTTATTTATTTATATTAAATTTAGTATTCATGCAACATAGTATATGTATGTATACCTAGTATATATCCTATGTTTTATGTATGCTAAGTCAAATATAATTAATACATTATGCTTATCAGTTAATAACAATATTACAATTATTAATATAGTTAATAACAACCTAAATGTCCATAGACAAAAGAATAGATAAAGAAGATGTGGTACATATATACAATGGAATATTACTCAGCCCTAAAAAGGAACAAAATAATGCCATTTGCAGCAATGTGGATGCAACTAGAGATTATCATACTAAGTGAAGTAAATTAGACAGAGGAAGGCAAGTATCATATGAGAGCACTTATATGTGGAATCTAAAATATGACACAAATGAACTTATCTATGAAACAGAAACAGACTCACAGACATAGAGAACAGACCTGTGGTTGCCAAGGGGTGGGTTTGGGAGGGTTGGAGAGTGGGAGTTTGGGATTAGCAGATGCAAACTATCATCTATAGAATGGATAAACATTCTGAATAGTACAGGGTACTATATTCAATATCCTGTAATAAACCATAATGGAAAAGAAGAAAATTAATATGGTTGATAAATGATGATACTATAATAAATAATAATTAAATGATGATTGTTAGATTAATAAATTTAATAAATTTGATAAAATGAAGTTTTATGAATCTTTATATATTTATTTCATATTTACTGTGATATATTTATTACTTAATATTTACTTACATTATAATTATATCTTTTTATATAGTACTATATAGTTATTATTTTTATAGATGCTATATATAATTAAATTGTAATATAACTTATTATTTAATATTTAAATATTTAGACATAGTGTTTATATATTTAGTATAAGTAGGTCCCATGAAATATCTGGACCTGCTTATACTAAAATTTTCTTTGCTGTTTATCTGATCCTCAAATGTAACTGTGTGTCCTCTATTTAGGATTTGGGAACTCTAGCAGGGGGTGGGGCAGGGTTGGAGCTTACAGGGGACTCAGTCCCCAAGAAGCCAACTCACAAATTGGAGGACCTAGGAAGGCTCAGGAGGAAGAGCATTAAATTGGAGACACACAGAATCGCTACAAGGCTTGTTTATAAACCCAATCCAGGAAGGGTCCATAGGCAGAAAGTCTGGAATCAGGAAGGCATTTCTTCCCCTTCCCTTGAACGGTGCCTCTTACTGCAGGGAGAAAACAGACCATGAAATTTTTCTTTGGCGTGCTTAAGGCCAAAGGACAATTTCTGCTGTAACCCTGGGCTTTACTACCTAATACCAGCAGCAAATAAAGATTTATTTATTCATACATCCGTAAATATTTAGGACTACGTATCTGACGGCCAAGGACAACACTACACAAGCACTCATGGCTTCCAACAGACTCTTAGAGTCTCTGAGGGAGGTTTCATTTTGCCATCATTGGGGAAATTAAACATTTGAAATGAGCTGGAAAGTCGGATCTCGACATAAATAATTCACAGGGAGACTCGTCGATTCCAGACACTCTTTTCTGTTTGCAGGGACGCTGCCCCCGGACCCTGCAGCTGCCTTCTCTACCTCCCCATCTCCAGAGGCTGCTACAAAGTTCCACACAATCAACATCCCTCCTCCTCATGTTTTAAACCTTAAAAATACGGCTCACTCTGACCGCTTTGACACTTGATTCGATTTTGATGCAAACTACCCCCAGAGGACCAATCATCTAAAAAGTGCCTCCTTCGGTGGAATTTGAGGACAAACCACTGATGCTGTCACAGGTGTGTGGGACAGGTTTCCCTCACCTGTACTCAAGGGTCCCCTGAGTCACCTGCCCACGTGGTACTTCCATCCCAACTCCCTATCTCCATCCCAACTCCCTGTCTCCATCCCAACTCCCTATCTCCATCCCAACTCCCTGTCTCCATCCCAACTCCCTATCTCCATCCCAACTCCCTATCTCCATCCCACATCTAACTTCCACGTATGTTTTTGGGTTTTGTTTATTAAATGACTAGAAATAGCAAAGTCCAAACAGAGTAAAACACTTAAAAATAAATTTTAAAGAAATTTAAAAAGTACAAAGGGCGCCCTTATAAGCTCTTTGGTGTCTAGGTTGTGTCTTATTTATCCACAG
This sequence comes from Orcinus orca, assembly GCF_937001465.1. Taxonomy (NCBI): domain Eukaryota; kingdom Metazoa; phylum Chordata; class Mammalia; order Artiodactyla; family Delphinidae; genus Orcinus; species Orcinus orca. The sequence continues at coordinate 85,664,360 of NC_064573.1, forward strand.
AGCTCTGAGTAGTCTGCATGTATAATCCAATCACGATTCATCTCCAAGGCTCTGGGACTTACCACTTGGAGGTGAGAACATTCATCCCAGTACCTGACCAAAGAAGGAGAAACACTTCTGGTTAAGCCATTAACAGTATTTGCAACCCAAGGCAAAGGAGTGGGAAAGACTGTTACGTCCTCACCTCCAAATGGGGCCCAGATGCAGTGACCACACACAGTATGCCGGTCTCACCACACCCTGAGGACCGGTCCTTATTTCACATTACATGTGAAACCACGGAGACACAAGAGGCAAAGTAGCTTCTCTGAGATCATCTAGATAGTGGCAGAGATGACCTTGGCAATGAAATTCTTTACTGCACACTCAGATTCTTTTCTTTTCTTTTTTTTTAAAGCAAGATTTCTGCTTTTTTAAATATATATAAATTTATTTATTGATTTATTTGGTTTTGGCTGCGTTGGGTCTTCATTGCTGTGTGCGGGCTTTCTCTAGTTGTGGTGAGTGCGGGTACTCTTTGTTGCGGCGCGCGGGCTTCTCATTGCAGTGGCTTCTCTTGTTGTGGAGTATGGGCTCTAGGTGCATGGGCTTCAGTAGTTGTGGCTCGTGGGCTCAGTAGTTGTGGCTTGCAGGCTCTAGAGCACAGGCTCAGTAGTTGTGGCACACGGGCTTAGTTGCTCCGTGGCATGTGGGATCTTCCCAGACCAGGGCTCGAACCTGTGTCCCCTGCATTGGCAGGTGGATTCCTAACCACTGCGCCACCAAGGAAGTCCCAGATTCTTTTCATAACACCATGCTTCCTCTTGACCTGTATAGAAAAATATTTTCAAAGCACATTGCAAAAATGAAAAAGTAAATCACCTGCTATCTTCACTTTTTTCTACTATAAAATAGCTCATTGCCTTTGCCATTTAAAATATTTTGAGTCAAACTTTTTATTTAAGAAATAATAGAAACAAATGCATATAACCACTACATGGTGACGTGGACTCTTGCAAAACTTTCACATATAAGAACTCATTCCATCCTTACAACCTATGAGATAAGAATTATTATTATCTCACCTTCAGTGATGAAAACTGAGAGAAAACAGATAGGTTAAGTAATTTGCCTGTCTCACAGCTAGTAAGAGTCAAAGCCAGGATCTGAACCCAAGCAATTTGGATCCAAATGAGTATACCATAAAGGATGTTAATTTTCTTTTAAGAACAGAGTTCAGGGAATTCCCTTTCAGTCCAGTGGTTAAAATTTCATACTTTCACTGCTAAGGGCCTGGGTTTGATCCCTGGTGTGGGAACTAATATCCCACAAACCACGCAGCACAGCCAAACAACAATAACAAACACAGAGTTCAATGCCCAATGGGATCAAAAAGAAAGAAAGAAAAAGAATCCCCAAACTATATTTTAGAAAACCCATATACTGGAGCCAAAGTAATAAAATCTAATAGGCAATAAGTTTACTCAAGCAAATGAAAAAAGAAAATTAAAAAGATGAACCGGGGCTTCCCTGGTGACGCAGTGGTTAAGAATCCGCCTGCCAATGCAGGGGACACAGGTTCGAGCCCTGGTCCGGGAAGATCCCACATGCTGCGGAGCAACTAAGCCCGTGTGCCACAACTACTGAGTCTGCGCTCTAGAGCCCGTGAGCCACAACTACTGAGCCCGCGTGCTGCACCTACTGAAGACGCATGCCTAGAATCCGTGCTCCAAAACAAAAGAAGCCACAGCAATGAGGAGCCCGCGCACCACGACGAAGAGTAGCCCCCGCTCGCCGCAACTAGAGAAAGCCCACGCGCAGGAACAAAAAGACCCAACGCAGCCAAAAATAAATTTTAAAAATAAATAAATAAAAAGGATAAAAAGATGAACCAAAATTGATAGGAGCACTTTGTAAAATCGTTCAGCGCTATCTGCGAAAGCTAGTACCTACCAAAACTAAACATATGTGTACACCATGACCCAGCAATCCCACCCCTAAGTATACACTCAATAAGATTGCTTGCGTATTTTTTGCCAAAATTCATATATTAGACTATTCCAGACAGCAGTATTTAGTAGAGCCAGAAACTAGACACAAACCAAATGCCCAAAGACTTACGTAAATCGTGGTATATTTATACAACATACAAATAGGTAGTAGATAAAATATAATGTATATCATATAAAACAATATATAATGTATATTTATTTTTAAAATAAACTGTAAAAATAAACTGTTCAGTGATGGGAATACACAATCCAAAATATAAAAATATGGATACAATTAACATAATTTCGAGTAAAAGAAGCAAAGAGTATGTTTCTACTGCATGAATCCATTTATATAAAAGACAGACACAGGCAAAACTAACCTGTTTGAGTGGCCACGCCGGGGAGCCAGGCAGACCTAGTTGGAGGAAGGATGCCCAAGGACGGGACTCTGAGTGCCACGTGTGTTTTGTGTCTTGAGCCAGGAGAAAGAAACACAGGTGTATTCAGTTGTGAAAGTTGGTCTGTTACCGGAAGTGGGGTCCGGCCGCTCGCTGCTCAAAAGCCAATAAAGAGGCCAGGTTGGCGGAAAGGAAAGTTTGCTTTATTTTGGATGTTGGCAACTGGGGTGGGAGGTGAGGGCTGACTTCTGTCCAAAGGCAGACACTCTCCCCTCACCCCACGCTTACAATCAGGGGCAAGCGCTTTTATAGACGGAGGGAGGGGGCTCCATGCAGAAGCAGCACAGGCAGCTCCGACAGGCGTCTTGAAAGTGATCATGCGGTCGTCTGACCAGCGTCATCTTGATTGCTTTCAGGACAGTGAGTCTTCAGTTCCAGGGTCGGTTTGTTCCCATTTCCTTGAGGCCAGTTCTCGGAATTGTGGCAGCTTATGTCATGGCTACAGTCTGCTCATCGGGTAGTTCACTTCTCCACCTGGTAGGTGTTTCTGTAGCTACAAGACAGCTCCCAGGACATGGCTCAGAATATGATCTCTAGCCCTTGAGGACGAACGAAAGGGCCTTGACTATGCTTAGTGACTAAACTATTATTATTTAGTCTTCTTGGACTGTCCTCCTTTGTTTCTGCCTTTTCTCACTTCTCTGATTAAACTTACTCTTTGGCTAAAGTTTTTCCACAGGCAAAAGGCAGGCTGAGGACATGGGGGTAGGGGCACGGACCATAGGGCCCTGCTCCATTTCAGGTCCAGTGGGCAACAGTGAACACTTATCGATTAACCGTTAAATTAAGAAATGAAATGTTTTTAGAGGTGAATGATTTGACCTTTCTTCAATTTTAGCTGCCCTTCTGCAACTTTGCCAACTTTATTTCTTCTTTGCCTGCCTAGCCAACCTGGGATACCTAAAAACATCTATGTTTTATTTGTTTTTTAATGTTCCTCCTTAAAAAGACATTGTCTTGCTGTGGTAAATATACTAGCCTCTTGGAATTACTATCCCCCTTTCATTAACATGAACTTGGGGAGAGTTGGGGTGAAAAGAAAGAACTCCAGTGGATGGAAGAAAGTGGGCGTTTTTTCATGTTCTCAAGCTTTCCCGGCAGACAGGGTGTCTCATGGGTTCCCCTCCAGCCTGGAAGGAGCCCCAGCTCCCTTGCCTGCAGCTGAGGGCTGTCTTAAATGTCCTGGGGCTCCTTGTGGAGGAGACTTGGGTTGGCTGTTATCTGGAATTAGAGCCTGGGGGATGATAAGTCCTGTAAATAAACAACCAAGGAGACAGCTAGTAATGGAGAGAAGTTCCTGCCCAGGGAGATAACTACAGGTGCTGAAAAACAGGCCAGTGTATACTGTGCTGCCAGGATGGCTAATGAACACAGCGTCCTTGAGAGAAACAGCCAACATACATGAAAAGCCTTCAAGATTGTGCAAAATCTTCAACTCAGAAATTCCAGTTCTAAGAAATTATTCTGGAAAATAACTGAGCAAGGGTTCACCCCGTACTAATTATATTCTGATTTTATCAGCGCATTTTATCAGATAAACATGGTTTTAACTGAACCAACATCTAAGTCAAATACAAGTTAGACTAACTGAATGGGTAGTTGTAAATCGTTGCAAAAATAACGGCTGTTCTGAGACCTATAATTTTCTGGCTGGCAGGTGAAGCAAAAGCCATTTTCTGATGGAATTTTGGAAACCAGCTTTCTGAAGAAATGTGTTTATATTCATCCTGGAATTCAGAGACAAGGCTGAATTTATTGTATCTTCCAGGAACCAATTTATCCCCAATGGCTCATACAGAGAAATGTGTCTTAATTCTGGTGTTGCAAGTGGCACTCAATATTTTAATTTATTTTCTCCACAGACAAAAATTTAATTTGTAACAGTTTATTATGTTGCATACTCCCTAATGGAAATTCTTGGAAACATTTCTTTTGTTTTGCTAGGTGGGTCAATAGATTGCATTAACCAACAACTCTTCTCTCTCTCTTTTTTTTTTTTTTTTTTGGCCGTGTTCCGCAGCCTGTGGGATCTTAGTTCCCCGACCAGGGATCAAACCAGCGTCCCCTGCAGTGGAAGAGTGGAATCTTAACCAGTAGACCCCCAGGGAAGTCCCACCAACAAATTTTTGTTTGTTTGTTTTTGTTTTTTTGCGGTACGCGGGCCTCTCACTGCCGTGGGCTCTCCCGTTGCGGAGCACAGGCTCCGGATGCGCAGGCTCAGCGGCCATGGCTCACGGGCCCAGCCGCTCCACGGCACGTGGGATCTTCCCGGACCGGGGCACAAACCCGTGTTCCCTGCATCGGCAGGCGGACTCTCACCCACCGCGCCAGCAGGGAAGCCCCAACAACTCTTTTTTGAAATCCTGAGACGCCTGTTGTAGCTGGTTGAGGTTTTAGCAAATGCAAAATGTGTTAATTAAATCAAGACTCGGAGGCTCCCCCTTCAGGCCAGAGGGAGAATCAAGGGTCATTTATTGCCCTTGGAATTTCTTCCTGTTATCCTGGTCTCCAACGTCACTTCTCTTCTGTAATCCGAGACTTCATTAAAAGCCATCTGTATGGAGGCTGAGAGTGAAATGGTCAACAATTTTGACAGCAGAGCTGGCAAAAAAAATACATTCATACATCACACCTGAAATTCTGACCTACAGACTCAAAAGCAAATGAAAAACCTTGAACATCATGACCGTTCAGTATTAGGTAGAGTTATATGCCCAGAGCTCTATAGTTCTATTTTATTTCTATTGCAGAAAGTTGTAGACAATTACAAGATCATCTCAGCTAACTTGAAGCTTCTATTCATAAGGTGTTGTCAAATGTAGGCCTCTCAGTTATACCTCCCTTGGGTATGGTGAGGCAGACAGATCAGGACATGACTGTCATTGAAAAGATAGTTCAAAAAAGAAAAGAAACAAATGAACTTATTTACAAAACAGAAACAGACTTACGGATATTGAAAACAAACTTATGGTTTCCAAGGAGGAAACCTGTGGGGAGGGATAAATCAGAAGGCTGGGATGAACACACACACTATATATGCAGATAACCAACAAGGACCTATTGTGTAGCACAGGGAACTCTACTCAATATTCTGTGATAACCTATGTGAGAAGAGAATCTAAAAAAGAATGAATATATGATATGTATAACTGAATCACTTTGCTGTATACCTGAAACACAACATTGTAAATCAACTCCAATAAAATAAAGTAAAACGAATTTATAACCACAAGTCTCAAATAGAAAAAAAAATAGTGTGTTACAGTTCTTATGAGGAGGGGGTGTCCCAGGCCATGAGGGGCCGTTCGGGGAAACACCAGGTCAGTCACGAGGCAGAGGGCTGGGAGGAGAATGTGGTCAGGAGTCTTTACTGCGATTTCTATGGGAAGGAGCATGCCACAGCACGTAAGCAGGTTTAGGATTGGCCAGTTTGAATAATTCCACTGGGCTCTAGGACATAGGGGCTGCCCCTAGGTGATTAGCGGAGGTGGTTAGTGGCCCAGAGTGTAAGAACTCAGTAGAGGAGGGGGTAGGGTGTGGACTCAGCATTAGTTGGTTTACAAATGGAAGGTGGGAACTGTTTGCTATCTATCTCTAGGAATTAGTTAATCCTGAGAGGGGCAGTCCCTCCCTAACCAGCAAGACCCCAGATGTCAACTCAATAGAAAATAGAAATTGTAAAAACACGTGCTAATCCAAAGGGTCCCCTCTGTCCTGCAGCCTCTGGGGATGCAGGAGGTGAGGACTGCTGTTCATCCTGCAGCATCCCGTGACCCTGTAAGACACACTCACATTTTCACATCCTTGAAATGCAGAGCACAGAGGTATGCAGAATACAAAACTGAGACCTTATGACAGGCATCTGAACTTCTTCACCTGCTAAACTGGCCTATTTCATTACCTGGAGAGGGAAGGATGGTTGTTTATACATATTAAATGTTAGGTCTTGACCTGGTCACAAGGTTAGAAAATGTGTTATTTTTCTCTGTCCAGGAGGTCCATTGGTTGAGTCAAGAGAAAGTCTTTAAGGAAATTAGGGACACAAATTCCTAGGCTGTGTCAGGACAGGGATTCTGTGGACTTTTCTTAAACAAAAAAGGAATAAATCTAAATATGGGTACAGGTTTCACTAAAGGTCACAATTTCTCTTCCATCCTGACCTGAATAAAATAAATTTCTTGTGCACATTTTTGGTATCAACCTCAGCTCCTCTACGTACTGCCTGTATAATGTACACGTGCCACTCACCTCTTCAAATTGCACTTCCTTCGTCTGTGATGAGGTTATCCCTCACGTGACCACTGTGATGGGCAAATCACACGATGTGGGTAAAACACCGAGTATTTGTGATCATCGTGTTAACTCTGACAATCCTGGGCGTTATTAGTGTGGTGGATTAAATCTGCAAGAAATGGCCACGACATGCCCTCCCCAAAATTTGGATTTTTTTTTTTCTCTTGCTTTGGGATGGAGTGGTCTTTGGTGACTAGATTGATCAAAACTGGGACAGAAGTTGGGCTGTGGGCATTCCCACGTAAGGATAGAAAAGGCAACACAACCTCTTCTTGGTCCTCCTGGGACGCTCCCACTTTGAATCCAGCCAGCATGCTCTGAGGAAGCCAGTCAGCCACATGGGAAGGTCCGGTGAGGTCTGAGTGGGTAGCCCTCATCATCCTTGGACGTGTGTGTGAGCCGCCTTCAGATGGCTCTGTCCCAGGCTTCAGCTGGCCTGGGTGATGCCAAGTGGAGCAGAGACCAGCATGTCCCTTCTAGCCCAGAGAGGGAGGAATATCCCTGGGGAAATAAATGCCGTCATTTTAAAAAATCACTGAGTTGGGGTTTTCTTACACAGTAATAAATAATCTTAAAAGTCTGTCATATATAAGAATCCTATTAATGTCCGTGCCATAATATTTTCCAATCAATTAACCTCAACTGTCCTCCTCTCCCCAAAATTAAGATAGAAAAATTCAGAAGTGAGAGGTAGTCTTCATTTTTTAGCAATATGTGAAATGATGCATAGAATGTATTGCCATGTAAACAATACTTCTTTAAGTAATATACTGAAAGGGAGACTTTTCTAGCTGCTCTTATTTCTATATGTGTATGTAGTCAATATATGTGTGTGTATGTATACATATGTATAGGTATATATGAATGTGTGTCTAGATATGTATATATAATCATTTTCTTACTTCAAGTTTATCCACATATCCTTCTGTTCTATAATCAGGACAAAAAAACACAAAAACTTTAAAAAAAAGTTTGTTAAAGTGTATTCCTGCATTTGATAGTAGTTTCACAACTGATATAGTATAAATTTCCTCTCTTATAATAAGCAAAAGAAATAAATGGAATACTTCAAAGTCCATGGACTTGTTGCCCTTTCTACAGAAGGGTGGTAAAGCTACAAAGAGGACCCAAGAGTGGATTCAGGGGGGAAAGAAACAATGTAATTATAGTGTGCTTGTTACTAGTATCTTTTTTAAATGCTTATTTTAAAAAGAGATTATTCCTCCATAAGCAGGAGGAATTCTCAAATTACCTTGAAATGACTGTTCTTAGCTTGTTCTGTAATTCTTTTCGTCTTTGTCAGCTAAATAAGCAATAGAACACCCTTAAAGATGATCCAGAGAAGAATAAGAAGAATCATCTTCATTACTAACTCAGAACCAACATATCTTCTTTTGGAGGGAGTTTAACACACTGAACACGTCTCTTATAATGTCTTCTTCCTCAAAAGTAATACTGCCTTCTTTTTCATTCCAAAATAATCTTTTATACACTTTAATCAAGTTACGGATGCTTGCCACACAATGCCCACTATGGAAACGCACTGGTTAAAATTAATTCACCACCTTTGATGAAAGAGTACATGAAATATGAATACCTTCTTTAAAACTGACTTTCTTTGGTCCAAAATGTCTGCCTCAAATAGAAAGTAGGCAAGCAAACTTCTACAGCTGAAGTTTTGTACTATGTAAGCCAATGCTATCTTTCCATCCAACTAGGAAGGATAAAATTTAGAATAAAGATCTTCCATTCACCAGACCATGACACAATCTGCATTTTTGAAAGTGGATGAGCTTATAAGTTATTTGTAAATACTTATCAGGAGTGACACTACCTCTTCAAAATAGTATCGCCAGCGTGCTCCACTTAATATACAGAATAAAAATGAAATTCAGGTAGACAGAGATTTTGTGTTTTTGGAAACTCAAGTCGAGACTCCATGGGCCAGTTCTAGTCACTGTGTGCAGGTTCAGTACAAAGAAATCAGACACTCAAGAGCTCTCCTTGTCACTCGTGGTCACCATGGTGTCCTTTTGAGTTATTTCTGCTAAGGTCCAGAAACGATACTTGAGTTATTTGTAAGCTAACTCTTAGTTTTTTTCTTTTTCAAGCTGATGAATTCGGGCTGTTTCTCGCAACCCAGCTGACCATCACCCCAAAGCCCATCCTCTTACACCTACCATGTCGCTTGTCTGAGCTGGTCATTGAACTTATTTTCCCATCAGCTGTAGTATCCTAGTCTCAAAGTCTCCCTAATGGAGACTCAGAGCCCCAAGGCAAATATTTCTGTGTGTGGCACATATGCTATTTCTCAATAAGAAGAGGAGGGGGGAAAAAGGAACTCAAACAAGCAGCTGAAAATGCCAAAAGTCTAACTTAAAATACCTCAGTTATCTGAAATGGTGGTACTACTGTGTTTTTAATTCCTTGTGCTACTGTTTCTTTTTTCTTTAATTAATTAATTTTTGGCTGCGTTGGGTCTTCATTGCTGCACGTGGGCTTTCTCTAGTTGCGGTGAGCGGGGGCTACTCTTCGTTGCAGTGCGTGGGCTTCTCATTGCGGTGGCTTCTCTTTTTGCAGAGCACGGGCTCTAGGCGTGGAGGCTTCAGTAGTTGTGACACGCGGGCTCAGTAGTTGTGGCTCATGGTCTCTAGAGCGCAGGCTCAGTAGTTGTAGCTCACGGGCTTAGTTGCTCCCTGGCATGTGGGATCTTCCCGGACCAGGGCTCGAACCTGTGTCCCCTGCATTGGCAGGCGGATTCCTAACCACCGCACCACCAGGGAAGCCCCTGTCATTCTATTTCTTACTCTGCTATTATATTGGTTAAATTTTGTTGTCTGTAATCCTTAGTAACCTAAACAGTTGTTCTTGTTCCTTGTTCATTTTAAGTTCCAAGGCTCACTGGTGTTCCTCTAGGGATATATGGAATTATTTGTTGATCCCCTGTTGCAATCCTCTGATCTCTCGATTTTCTTGCTAGATGTCCATACTCCATGTGGACCACAGAAATTTACAAAGTCATTCAATGCGTAAAATTTTTTTCGTGATAGTGCTTTATGGCTTCTGCTTGCTGGTTGAGAGTTACAGTTTATTCAATGCCAGCTTCTGCCTCATTGTCAGAATCTCTTGATCTTCCAATGAGATCTTTAACAGCAACAAATGCTCTGTCAACTGTGCAACTCATTTTCCAATCAGCTGTAGTAACTGAGTCTTAAAGTCTGTGCTAACTAATAGCCCCACAGGAAATAGTTGTATGTGTGTGGATAGAGAAGAGAATTAAAAAAAAAGAATTTGCATGTATAAACTTCTAGGTATGTGGATGAAAAATTCATGAGTCTACTTACAATATGTATTAACTTAGTTAATCCTATTTAAAATCGGATGTTATATAGGATGTTAGAAAGACTGCTTTTCTCATTCTTGTATTTCCTAAAGCAATTTATTTAAATACATCATATATACATTTGACAGCAACAACTTTATTAATCTAGAATCACTGGCTAACACAGTTTTCCACCTTCTAAGTTGCTTGAAGTAAAGCACATGTGGAATGTGTGTTTGATGTTTTGGCTAGAAATTTCATCCCAAGCGATTAGTGCACATTTGTTTAAACTTAGGACACTTATGTCGTTCCCTTGTCCAGTGAGTATTGCAGAATCACAATCCAATAACTCCCACATTGCTTTGTTAAGCAATATTTATAACAGTATTTCATGTTCTTGATTTTAGAGTCGTACCCTAAGAAACAGTCGCTAAATCTTTGTTAAATGGCCCATTATTGTTTCTTTCCTCTTCTCCCTTCTCCTCCCCTCTTGGCTTTTGTGTCTTCTTAAACGTTATCTTTTTTTTTTCCCCTCTATCCTCTTCTTCTCTTATTTCATCTTTAATTAATAATGTCAGGTGATCTCACAAGTATCTAAAACTATCATTAATTGAAGGCAATTAATGTGTTTTCTCCAAATAGTATATAAGTTATAAGTGAAGTAAATGCAAGAGCATCCTCTAATATGAAAGAAATAAATCTTTCTTTACTGAGAGTTTCAGGGTCTATCTCTCACTATAGATTTGAGCGTATATTATAGTTATCACATATCAAGAAATCTGGGGACAAAACCATATGGTGTAATTACCTGGTCAATGAACTCATTGTGGTCAGTCAAGGGGCTCCCTAGCTGACTGATTGAAACCGTGATCTGGGGAAATGTAGATTCCAGAGTCCCACGTGAAATCTAATGAATGTGAATCACACGTAAATGTGTACCTTACACATCCTTCTCAGATACTTTGGCTGCTCAACCAGGGTTGTGAACCAGTGACTGAGATTATAATGGAGTGTCTTTTCCGCACAGAGGTTGGTATTTTTTCTTTTCCAGTGTATCTTGGCACTTGTGAAATTTCAGCCTCCCAAAAATCTTTCCTGATGACATCAAAGTCAACCTTCTAGTCCAAACAAATTATAAATCCCTGTAAATAAAGCTCCAAGCAGATATCTCAATATATTAGTGATTTATTGTAGTGTAACAAAAATAATCCCCAAACTTGGTAGCTGAAAGCAACACACATATTATCTCATCGTTTCTGTCTGGGAGTCTGGGAGAGGCTTTTTCCTGGGTGGTTCAGGCTCAAGGAATCTTTTGAGGTTGCAATCAAAGTGTCATACAGAGCTGTAGTTATCCCAAACTCAAATTACGCGCTAACGCACATGGCCCTGGCCAAGTCTTGGTTCTCTGCCATTGAAGCTTCTCCACTGTCTGCCTCATTACAGCTGGTTTCCTTCAGAGAAGGCAAGAGGGTACACCTCAAATTACAGCCGCAGTCTTTTTTATAACCTAATCTCAGAAGATCTATCTCATCACTTTGGCGTATTCTGTTCATTGGAAGAGATTCACTAAATCCAGCTCATACTAAAGGGGAGAGGGTCATACATGGGTGTGGATGCCAGGGGATGGGGATTTCTGAGGGCATCTTAGAGGCTGGTCCCCTCCCCAAGGGCCAAGCGTTGGAAATCCTGGGTAAGGGTGGACCCAGCCAAGATATTTACATCAAAACCATGAAATTAATTCCTTGGAGTTATTCCAGGATCACATAAAAGCATGTGCAATTGAGATTTCTAAAGCAAACCCACTTCCACCAAAATGATGAGTCCAGACAGTACCCTTCTATATTTATATAAAAGTCACAGTGGTGTTTAAAATATGCAAATGTGCCCTATTACCAAAGTTATAGGAGTGAAATTAAGTTGCTTGTAGATGTATTTTCATTTCAGTTTTCCTAGCAAATTTTACGTGTAATTGCTAATGATGTTGTCAGTTAGTTTGGCCATGGTAGGCGTAGTACTTACTATTTTGGGCATATGTTTCTATGCTCACCATAATTGTTTTCTAAATCAAATATAATTGTTTGCGGTTAGTCTCTGCTTCATTAATGTGGGTTATCTTTGTTTCCCAAGCTGGAATGAAAATTCTCTGAGAAGAAGGAATAGATCTTATTCATTTTTTAGAACTGCCTTTCTTTTTTCAGCTGTTAAAAGTGACCCAGATTAAAATTTTTTAAAATAATTTTTAATGAAATCAGTTTGATGTATTGCTAAAAATAGACACAAAGACACAAAAATGGGAGATGACTTCAAGATAATTTAATTTTAAGAAATAAGAGGCCAACTCTTACGTGAAAATTTGGGAATTTTTAGAAAATCCTAGTGCCTGGTATATCTCTATTTCAACCAAGATGAGTCAACTTCTAGTCTACCAACTCTCTGTGAACAACTGAGTACCTATTTAATATATACAAAAAGCAACATCTCTTTAGAGATATTAAAGAGCTGCCCCAAATCCAAAATTTGCATAAACAGGAACAGGAAGAGAAGAACCCATTAGATAAGCAGAGCATTCTCTGCTGCTTTCCCTCCCAATGCATTTGGTGAACTACCAGTTATCTAGCCCTGGGTAACAATCCTCTCCCCCAAACATAATTGCTTAAGATAACATCAATCATTTCTTTTGCTCATGAATCTTCACTCTCCTCTATGGTGTCAGCTGTGATGCTGTGACTGGGAGCAGCGAATCCCCTTTCAAGAGGACTCCCATGGCTGGCAGCTTCGTGTTTGTCACGTGACCTGATCCACAATTATGTGGGATGGGGGGAGGGTCTCATTTCTTCTCCGTAGGGTCTCACCGCCCAGCTGCTTGGGCTTCCTTACAGAATGGCAGCTGATTCCAAGAGAAAGTGGTAGGCCACCTGGAATCCACACACAGGACCACCCCTGTTTCATCCCCACAGGCTCCACTTCCCCCTGAGTCTGCAGGGGGTACTGTCTGCTCAATCCACAGTGGTCCATTCTCTGCTCAAAATAATAGCAAAGGCAAAATCTGTCCTCTAAACCTGGAACCGCTGGGATGGACCCTCCACCAATGACAGGGCATGTGGCTTTGTCTTTCTGGCTCCCTCCTGGGGGACACACCCTCCAGCCCTGGCAGGGGACTTAGAGGGAGGGGCTTCAAAGGTGGGAGAAAGAAAGGTGAAGGGGAAGAGCGGGGGGTTGCAAACCCAAGAAAAGCGGGCATCAGATAGCTCCAAGGTCCATCTGGGTCAAATTATTTTGTTTAAGGTTGCATTTTTTAAAACTTCTTATTTTTGTGTGACTTTTAATCTCTTTGTGTACATTTTCAATTTTTGGATTAAATTGTATGACGTGGGAGAAAATATTACACTAGTCTGGGAATCGGGAAATGAGGATTTAGATTGTAGGTCTTTTGGGATAATTAGTCCTCAGTGATGATGAAGAAAAATGTGCAATCCTGTTGTGTTTGTTTTGGGACTTTCAACCACCCGTAAAGTACATTTAAAATGAGTCTGCAGTGTTGTCTGCAAACTGTACCCTGGTAGATTTGATTTCAATTGGCACAAGGAAGCCGTAGACAGCGAGGTCCGGGAAGGCTCCTCTCAGGGGTGGCATGAGGATGCTGTCCTCCACGAAGGGACGTGAAAAGGAGCCAGACCCAGGCGGGAGCTCCAGGCAGAGGACAAGAAGTGCAAAGGTTGGGTGGAAACAAGCTATTTGTTCCAGAAATAGAAACAGACCCAAGGGTGAGTGTTGACTGTCTAATCAAATGTCAACAAGACCATTTATGAAGCAGGTTTGAAGCACTTAGTTTCAAAATAGTCAAATAGAGAGAGTGTTTGATGACGTTTTGTGTTTAATTTTTTTCTAATAAGGTGTCATTTGGATCAAGCAAGTCACGTAAGAATGTTTACTGAAGCCACAGGTGGACCAATCTGCATCGCAGAAGCAACATAGATTTTCTCGTATCCATCACTCTGCCGAGAATGTCCCCCAGTATAACTTTTGTCTGACCGTTGTTCTTGAAAACCACTGAAGCCATCATAGGTTGGTCGGTGGCACTTAGATTTAAGATCATGGGCTTTGTCTATTTGCATCTGGGGTAGTAGTTACTTGTCAAACAAGCCCAGGATGGTTTGGGACTATTATAGGGTAAGAAGATACTAAATGTCCCCTTTCTCACCCCAGGGGGTGTGCTTCTCACCTCTGCTATGGCGGCTTGGAGCTTAATGTTGACTTTCACTTGTTTAAAAGCAGATTTCATTTCTTCCAGTCCACTTCTGGACATTTCCACTAGGCTGGTAACATAATTCATTTTTAAGACCAAACTAAGCCTGGTTTTATCTCCATAATTTAGTTATTTAACTTAACTCCTACAGGAAACCAAGTTTCACTGTCATGACGGAATGAGCAGCTCCAGATAATACAGCAAAGATGGATGTAATTATGGGATTTGCTAAGTTTGGTGGAAAGAAAGTGGATTGAAAAGCTGCCGTGCTCCGGTATGGGGAAAAAAAATAAATGTAGCATCTAATCATGACATATCAGAGGTTTAAAACTAGACTCAGGCATGTGGGGAATTTGAACATTGACTGGATATTTGATGACATTATGGACATTTTTGTTGTATTTAAGAATAATAATGGCGTTACAATCATTTTATAAAAGAGGCATAGGTCTTTTTTACACGTAAGGAAATATCTGTGAATTATATGCTTAAAAAAGACAACAACCGATCAAACAAACAAACAAAAAAGCTCAGAAGGGATTTTTCAACCCTTGCAAAAATTTCCGAATGCATTTTCTTTCCAAGTTTTGTTTTATTTTTCCTGGTAGGATTATGCTGACCTGACCACCATGCTATTTGGAATTCAACCCAGTATTTCTACAGCCACAGAGAGAGGGCATAAGCATTATACTTTATTCCTAAATACATGAACATCTCTGCAGGAATTTGCCAATCTTTAGATACTTGGCCACAGTTTTCCTCTGCATCTATGATGATGAACGTTTTATAGCTAGTTTTGAATCTCATGTGCAACAGAAGCTTCTAAATGAGCTATTTGGCCATAATGAGAAATCTTTATTAAAGCAAAGAAACAAACAAAAAACCTCTGCATGGAATAATTAAATAGACATAAGTGCAGGTTCTGTGCCATGTAGAATTGTAAATAGCACTGACAGTGTAATTTATGCTCATTTACGACACAGTAGCTCATTAGGGCTCCAATTTTCATCCCTTTCTTTAGCCAAGCTCTTCTGTTTCTCTGATAGAAATTCTTTTTATTTCATCTACATTTTTTTGCCACTGGACCTACAAGGGGAAGGATAAGAAGCTTCTGGAATGGGGGCTACCAGCACTGGGACCCTAGGAACAGGTAGGGGCGCAGGTGGGTGGAGAAAGCTCTAAAGGGACAGGGGTCCCTGGCCTTCAGATTAGCTTTGCCAAGTTAGAGTGTGTTTCCAGAATTTCCAAATCAGCCAGTGTCTCACAAAAAGCCAGAAATTGAGACTTTTCTATAAAATTGTCTTATTTTTCTATGTTGGATACCAGTGAAACATTTTTCTACATTCTGTGTGCCAGGTGCAGCGTGTTTGCAGGATGCAGGCTGCGGGATGGCCATCAGCTACTAACCTTTGTTCTGAAAGAATAGGGCTGGTCCCCATAATGCCGTTCTCATTTCCATCAGCATGTTCGAACACAAATGAACGTCAAGGGTGTAGCTTACACTCTACCCACCAAATACGAAAATGAAACTTTGGTGCAATAAATGGAATTTGGGGGGAATAAATAAGATTATCAGAATACGGAATACAGGGGCTTCCCTGGTGGCGCAGTGGTTGAGAGTCCACCTGCCGATGCAGGGGATGTGGGTTCGTGCCCCGGTCCGGGAGGATCCCACATGCCGCGGAGCGGCTGGGCCCATGAGCCATGGCCACTGAGCCTGCGCGTCCGGAGCCTGTGCTCCGCAACGGGAGAGGCCACAACGGTGAGAGGCCTGTGCACCGCAAAACAAACAAACAAACAAACAAAAAAACTGAATAGAGTTCCATGTGCTATACAGTAGGTCCTTGTTGATTATGTATTTTATATATAGTCATGTGTATATGTTAATCCCAAATTCCTAATTTATCCCACAGGGAACTCTACTCAATATTCTATAATAACCTATACGGGAAAAGAATCTGAAAAAGAATGGATATAGGTACATGTATCACGGAATCACTTTGCTGTACACCTGAAGCTAACACAACATTGTAAATCAATTTTACTCTAATGTAAAGTAAAAATTAAATTAAAAAATAGAAGAGTATCCCTAGAGGGGTTAGGAGCACAGAATCTGGAGCGGGAAAGCTTCAGATGTATCCTGGCTTCCGTGGCTGCATCAGTTATTGAATTTACCTTCTCTGTAAGCCTCAGTATTTTGTCTGTAAAAAAGGATAATAATACAACACACACACACACACTCACACACACACACCAGACTTTTATGAGGATCTCAGCAATACTGCAGGTTCAATCCTTAGCGTGTGAGCCAAACCCAGTGAATTCCACTATAAACGGCATTTGTTCCCAGGGTTCAGTAGTAAAAGCCAAAACCCTTAATTCAGTTCAAGAACATATCTTTTGTTTAACTGAGACTGGATTGTAAAAAAAAAACAAAAACAAAAAAACTGCTCGGTAGCAAATTAAGCTGTGTTTCTTGCTCAGTGACGTGAGCTTCTGCAGAGTTCAACGAACACAGGTCCAAGTGGCCCTGTTTTTATGTATGCGTGATACGTATTGCTCTGTGGCTTCCTGGAAGGGACACATGCATTTTGTGAGTTTTCAAGCCATACTTACTGGCAAGCTACAACTGCAGAGCCCTTTATAGTTTCAGGACTGGTGGGAACTGGCTCGTTTAGGAAAATACATGGTGAAAGAGGGCCCCTTCTGTCTGTTTCCCTGATTTTATAGCCTTGGGTCCATTATCTGTTTTCTCCATCCGTTATGCTCATTGGAACAAAGACGTCAAGCCAGGAGGAAAATGTGCCAGTGGGAATGAGAGCAGGGGTAACTTTTTTCTTTTCCCCCAAGCTTTCTTATTCTTTTGATTGTATTTCCTCTTTTTTATTGCAAATGTTTACTTCAGATATTATTTTGATGCACTTCTTCCTAAAACCCCTTCATAGGTATAATTATGGAATCCATAGTTTCATGACTGGAAATTCATGTCGATTTTTTGTCACTGGCTCTGCAGGGAAATAGCTCATACTCTTACCTCTCCCGTTGTAACTGGCTGCCTTATCATGCCTGGAATATTGGCAGAGAGAGCGTGTTTGGAGCCATTTTAACTGGATTAATGGATATCCTCCTGATTCCTTCAAGGGGAAAGGATGCCTTTTCATCATTGGCCTTTTTTCTCAATATGGATAATAGATCAGCAATTGAAATTTAGAAGAGTGTTATGTCTTTTAAAATATGAAACCCTTTTATTATTATAATACAAATCTTATCATAGAAAAATGAAAAGATATAGTAAAAGTAGAAGGGGAAAGTACTCAACCAAATGTATTGTTTGTGAATATATTAGTCTGTTGCCTTCATTTTCCGCTCTGCCTTTTAATTGTATTGTGTTCCTCCTGACACATATTTTGAATCCTGCTTCGTTCACTCAGTATTAAATAAAAACATCTTCTATGTTATTCTAAGTTCTTCACAAACTTGTTATTAATGTCAGAAAGACATTTCCTCTAGAGTTTTGACAAAACTAAGTCTCCTACTTGGGGTCTTTAGGTAGTTTCTGATCATTTGCTATTGAAACCGAGCAGGACCCTGTGGGCCCCTCCTGGGTACAAATCCTTTCCATGTCCCTCATTTCTTGTTTGTAGGAAATAGGCTTCATTCAGCTTCCATGACCTTCCGGTTCCCCCGAAGGGATATACATAACGATAGCTTTGAGTTCTTCTGCCGGAACTGAGGCCCCCCACCCAGAGGGAGGATGGTAACTTAAGGCTGAGCTCAAGGTTCCTGATGCACTGTCCTCTAACCTCACCACCAACTAATCAGAAGTTGCACACCCTGCAGCCCTCTCCCCAGATTTGGCCTATAGAGACTTCTCCCCACAAACCATTGGGGAGTTCGGGGTTTTTTGAGCATGGGACACCCGTTCTCCTTGCTTGGATGGCCCTGCAATAAACCTTTCTCTATGCCAAACTCCAGTGTTTTTGTTTGTTCGGCCTCAACTGTTCAGGCACACAAACTTGCATTCAGTAATTCTACTGTGCATACGATGAACAGAAACCACCAACACGATTGGTCACTCCCCTGCGGAGGCACTGTGTGAAGTGTCTGATCTCTGTCAGTGCCTGGGACCCTCGAAAGCAGCTAAGTCAGACTGTAGCGTGAGGACACCAAGGCTGAAGGAATGCAATGCATGGGTCCATAGGCAAGTGGCTGGCAGGTGTTGGGGGCAGGGTGGACAGCTAGTTGGAGCCTGCCCTGGTTTCTGTGTTTGGACTCAACCAGAAGGGCGATGCAGAGCCCTGCTGTACTTTCTGATGCCGTCACATCACGGATGTCTCTGGGGAAACTGTGGCATGCAGCTCAGATGATATAGCCCTTTGTCTTTGTTCCAATCCCTGGACAACTTTAAAAAGCTAGACCCCTGCCCCTAAGCCAGGAATATGCTTTAATAATCTTACCATCACAACTTTAAGGTGTTTCTAAAGTGACCTGCATTAAGCCTTGGACAGAGGATGACGACCCCGTGTCGACATTGAACAGCAGCTCTGCTGTGTCGGCAGCATCAGTAAGAAGAACACCGATGCCATCTGTGACCTTAGTGGGAAAGTTCTGATAGTGATTAGTAATGTCTGCCATGGCATAGGATAAGAGGGTAGAGGCATGCACGCCACCAGGTATGTGCCTTTTATTCTTTCATTAAAGCAACATGTATTGAGGGCCTAGGTTGTGGCTGGCACTGCTCCAGGTCTTGAAGATGTGGCAGGGAACAAGAAAGACAAGCTTTCCTTCGAAAGGGAGACATTAAAGATTGATAATGAAATGGACAGTTAAACACATGATAAAATTTCACATAGTAACTTCAGGTACTGGGAAGGAAAGAAAGGCACTGAAAAAGATAGATGTCACAGCGCTGGGCAAGGTATGTGTAAGGTATCAGGGGAGCTATCTCTGGCGAAGGGTTATTTTAGTAAGCCGGAGTAAAATGAGGGAGTATGCCAACAGGAAGAGCATTCCTCCAGAGCATCGGAGGAGCAGCATTCCAGGCAGAGGGGACCCCAAAGGGAACATGGCATTTCCTTGGCATGCCATGAAGGCGAGACTCGTCCTAAGCCTTTCAGCCACTGACTTATAGTTTCAAAATGTACAATTTGTTCAGAAGGTTGTGCACGCGAATGCTGGGAATAGATATTGCAGGAAAAGAAATAGTGTCTTGCAGTTTTTACTTTGTCAATTTCAAAGTAAATTTCAAAGTTTTTGGAAATCGTTTATGAGAGGCACACACTATTTTTATTAAAAAAACATTAAAATACTTTATAAATTGTAGACATCCTGGCTCAATTAGTGACACACTGAGGTGAGAGTTTTGAGTTACTTCTTAATATTCACAGAGTGCTGGCCAAGTAGATACTCGGTAGTTTCCCTGTGGTTACCAGACAAGATTTAGAATGAGTTCGTGTTAAAAGTGAAGAGGGCTTCGCTGGTGGTGCAGTGGTTAAGAATCCACCTGCCAATGCAGGGGACACAGGTTCGAGCCATGGTTCGGGAAGATCCCACATGCCAGGGAGCAACTAAGCCCGTGTGCCACAACTACTGAAGCCTGCGTGCTGCAAATACTGAAGCCCGCGTGCCTAGAGCCCACGCTCCACAACAAGAGAAGTCACCACAGTGAGAAACCCACGCACCACAATGAAGAGTAGCCCCCGCTCGCTGCAACTAGAGAAAGCCTGCGCACAGGAATGAAGACCAAACGCAGCCACACACACACAAAAAAAAAGTGAAAAGAAGTTATGAGGCCTCATCCAATTTGGTCCCCTGTTTCCATGATCTACTTTGATGTTTTCCAAGTGGGAGCAACTTCTCCCCCATGAGACATTCAGCCATGCGTGGAGATATATTAGTTTGTCACAATTAAAGGGTGCTACTGGCATCTAATGGGTAGAAGCCAAGGAGGCTGATAAGCATCCTACAGGGGGAAAGACAGCCCCCCAAATAAAGAAGTCTCAGGCTTGTCATGTCAATAGAACCAAGACTGAGAAGCCCTGATCTAGGTAAGAGCATCATAAACAAATGGAGGTTGAATTCCTTTGCTTTGCTGATAGTCTGATGCAGTTGCTATGGAGACCAAGTGATGCACATTCAGTGGCTGTGCAGAAGTTTCAAGGTCGGGGTGAGGGAAAAAGACAGATAGTGATTGAAACTGGAGAGGTACCACTAACTAGCAGGGTTCTGCAGGTGCTGACTAAATTATCCATCACACTTAGAGTTTGCGCTGGGAGCGCCCCCTTCTGGAGCAGAGGAACTCCTGAGAACTCAACTTCCAGGTCGACCTGAGAATTACCATCAAGGGGACCACCTCTTTGTCCCTTCTCATTCACACTCGGAGAGGTCCCTGCCATGAGAGAACTGGTTGTAAGAGCTCTTCGAGAGATCTTTCAAAGCAGAGAGATATTTCAAAGCATCGGGAGCATAGGCTGGATGGAAAGGTGGTCTGGAAATTCAGAAAGATCTGGAGAGTTTCCTAACTAGATCATGGATCCATGGTGATATTTCTTCTTGTGGTAAATTTGATGTTGAAGCAATCATCTTGAATGTTTTTATTCCCTTCTTGCTTCAATTTTCTTCTATTTGACTTTATTGCTACCTTTCAGACAGTTTTTAAAATTTGATATTGATTTTCCTACCAGTGAGAATGGGAAACCGTGGCCATTTTCCTGGACCGTTATTAGTGCTAGAATGGAGCAATGGAGGCATATCTGTTCAAGGAGAAAGCTCGGTTTATTCCTGTTCATTCTCTCTCTCTCTCCCCCTCTTTCTTTCTCTCTCTCTCCCTCTCTCTCCCTCTTTCTTTCTTTCTTTCTTTCCTTATTTCCTTCTTTCTTCCTTCCTTTCTTTCTCTCTCTCTCTCTCCCTCTTTCTTTCTTTCTTTCCTTATTTCCTTCTTTCTTCCTTTCTTTCTTTCTCATGCCTCTCTGTTTGAAAGCTAAGTATCAAGGTCTCATTTTACCTGTAAGTGAAACTTGAACTAATGAAGATTATCAGGCTAACATCTACAAAGAAAGTCTTTAGTTATCAAAACTCAACTTGGCATACTCTAAGTAATTTTATAAATTCCAGTTTTAAGGCTTTAACATTTTACATCACTAAAAAAAAAGTCACACAGAGGTGAGTATACAAATAAACAGAAACATTTTGCTTTGAAAGGCAATTAGCGATTGCATCAGAAGCCTGAAATGTGTATTTACACTTTGAATCTATATTTCACTTGTAAGAATGTATCCTAAGGAAATAATTTCAATGATGTAGTTAGCTATTGTTTTTGTCCGCCCAGGAAACATTATTGCTCCTTCCTTTACTGGCACCCCAAATTCCCTGGGGGATGACCCCCCCTTCCCCACTGTCCAGCCATGTGTTTAGGTGGACATGATGCCTTCCTCAGCTCAGAGAGAGCAGCCTGTGACTCACGTCTGAGAAATTACTATATTTCATTCTTTTGCCGCCATGATCTGTTCAACTGGAAACTTGACCCAGTTCAGTTCTAGGCCAGGCACGAACCCAAAACATTAATGGGACTGAGGAAATGAGAAGTTCTCTTTCAATCAAACATCACTGGAAGGGTATAAGGCTAGCAAAGCTGGGTTTCACTATGTGGAGAGAACTCTAGCTAAGAATGTGTCTGCCACAGAAAATAGGAAACCTTGGAGTGTAAACTTTTTTTCCTCTCCTCATCCTTAGGAGAGGAAGGTAGGAGGGTCAGGGTCAGAGAAGGAGATGTGATGGAAGCGGAGGTCAGTGATGCAGCCATGAGCCAGGGTCCGTACGCAGCTTCTAGACACTGAAAAAGACAAGGAAACAAATTCTCCCCCAGAGACTCCAGAAGAAACATGGTACTGATTTAATCCAAATACGATCCATTTTAGACTTCTGACTTGCAGAACTGAAAAAGTTTTAACTATTGTGTTGCTTTAAACTTAGATTTCTGGTGATTTGTTTCAGCAGCAAATCATGAATTCAATCAGAAGGAAAACACCCTATCAGTGAAACACAAGTTCACCCCCTGACCTGCCACTTTGCACAGGACCAATGTCTGCTTGGGATGACACAGCTCCTAATGGAAAATGAGATTACACCCCCCTCTGTATCGCAGACCCTGGCACCATCCGTGACACATAGAAGATGCTCGATCGATGTGTATTTAATGAATGATTTTAGCATGTTAAAAACCACTAAGTAAATTATTAATATCCTCCAACAAGGAATAATGTGATTCCTTATTCTCCTTGGGCAATAAGTGTGAGAAATAGTGACTCTATTTATCTCTGGCCACTTAGGACTCCCAAAGTATGGACACTATCCTTATTTTTAAGCTACTTTCAGCACGCCTTTGATTTCTTATTATGGAACAAAATGAGACACGTGCTTACGGTTTGCAGATGGAGTATCATTACCGACGAAGTAACTATGCATTTGAAACTGGCATGAGTGGAGAAAGCACCATCTCAGAGTTCATTGTCAGTCTTTCCAGTTTCAAGGGTCTAGAGAAAAAAAGCTCCTTAGCCTGTTTTCATCTTTCTTAGCTAAGACTTTAACTGTGAAGCTTTTCTTCTGTGGGGCTTGGGGCCCTGGGATAAGTGCCACATGAGTTGAAATCTTCACAAAGATAATGCTGGGCTAACAAGAGAAACATCGATGTCATTATCCTTTTACATGCTGGAAAGGCCAGCGTGTTACCTTCCTTTAGACGCTGTTCATCCTTTGGAAGGAGAGATCAATTCAGCGGGAGGGGACTGCTACTGAGTCCAAGTTCGCACTGCTCGCCGCACAACAGGCCAATAAACTAAGAGGTAAGCTGTTGGGGCGATGAATAGCGACTTTATTTGGCAAGCCAGCAGACCAAGAAGATGGTGGACTCGTGACCCAAAGAACCATCTGGCCGGAGTTAGAATCCAGGCTTCTTTTATACTCAAAGGGGAGGGGGTAAAGTCCAACACTTCCTGGTTCTGGTCAGCCTTCAGAGGGGATGTGATCATTTCTTCCTTCCTGCAGGCATTCACAGGTGGGTCTGGTCAGGATGTTTCCCGTGAGCTAAACAAAGGTATTTTAGCTTAACACTCATTACATGGGAGGCGGGTTCCCAGAGATGGGCCATAATGTATAATTTAAGCTTATAGACAACATCCCTTTAGTGATTAACTTGTAGCAAAGGCAATAGAACACAAAGGTCAAAGTAAAAGAAACAGATCCAATATGGAGTCAGATTTGTTTTTCCCTGCTGTAGGACCACACACAGAGAAAACACAGAAACAGGGGTGTGAGTATTGATACATTAACTTTCCTTTCCCAGAGATGCTCTGATGGAAGACTTCTTTCCTCATCTCTATCTCCCTCTCCGTCCCTCTCTGTTGGACATTATTGCACATGTTTTTCCTGTTCATGGAAGACAACCACTTTACCCCCTCCAGAGCTGTTACGTAGGCAGAGGCAGCCCGTGTCAACCCTGTGCATCCCGGGCACACTCCCTGACGTTCGCTGACATGTGGTCGAGTGCTTCCGTGCACACCCCTGGATCCTGTGTGGTCGCCTGTAATCCATCATTCCCACCATCTCACTGCTATGGTTTCCGGCTGTCACTCTGGTGTATTTCTGTGCATCTTGTTCTTCTTAGGCACCCAGAAGGAACTCAGGGGGGTCCCTGAGTCACAGGAGTGGCTTCTCCCTTTTGTCTCTTTCAGGAAAACCTGGGCTCTAAGTTCTAATTCTGCTGATGCCTGGCTCTGGCCAAGGTCAATCCCCCAGGCTTCATATCCTCATCAATTAAGGGGATGATTCGCCTATCAAAGCTGTGAAGCTGGCTAAGTTCTTAGCTCCCAGGAAATAGCAGATGTAATTATCAATCATTCAGTCATTCTTTCCTCAAAGCAGCATTCAAAAATGGGCCCCTGGGTGCAGGACCCTGCAGTTCAGGCTTTGAGCACAGACTGCTCTGGGTTCAAACTGCAGCTCTGCCCTTTACAACCTGAGTGAACTGGGTCAACTCATATATCCTTTCTTTTGGCTTCAGTTTCCTGTAAAATAAGTGCTCTGCTGGTATTAGCCTTACAGGGTTGGTTTACAAGGAAGTTGAGTGTATGTAGAGTACGACACAGTATTGACCTTTAGCAAAATTTAGGTAAAAATACTAATACTGTTAGAATCACAGTGAGGCTCAGTCAGCCTGACTCCAGAGTCTGTGCATTCACAGCTGTGCAAAACTGCTTATATAATTATTGTTCGTCATGACAAAGTCCCTTAACGTATTTCCATTACTCAGGTGGGGTACGTCTTTGATGCTGGTGGATTCAGTTTTGCCCCTGCCAGAGCTCTGGGTACCTTATCATATCCTGGGATCATCTGTGGGAAGGAGACCTGGCCATGGGGAGGGGGGGGGTCCCCAGCAACAGGTGGGGTGTTATAACTCTCATGGGGGAATTTGCTGACTCCAGACCCTTTTAGGGAGGCTGGGACCAAAATTTCCACGAGTTACTCCTGACACCTGCTGGTCCTCTTCTGGTCCGGTCACTGATGCTGAGATCCAGCTGGTGGTCATTCATGACAGCATAAATCTATACTGGGTCTAATAAAGGTTCAGAGCATAATTCAGCTTCTAGGGCTGGCAAGTCCGGAGGTTTCCATGTAAGCCAAGTGGAAAAACAAAACAACTGAAACACTGAGTGGAAAATGCAATGGTCAGAATAGCACAGTGACTATGGGTCCAGACATTGGAGTCTGTGCTATAAATCTGTGTTCAACTCTCAGTAGGTGAACTGTATTCAAGTTAAATAACCCCTTTGT
Organism: Orcinus orca; assembly: GCF_937001465.1. Lineage (NCBI taxonomy): Eukaryota > Metazoa > Chordata > Mammalia > Artiodactyla > Delphinidae > Orcinus > Orcinus orca. The sequence goes on from NC_064573.1 coordinate 85,689,479, forward strand.
GTGTCAGTTTCTTTGCCTGCAAATGGGACTGAAATAGGACCTACCTGCTAGGCTTCTTATGCGATGCAATGAGTTAAGACATATATAACATTAGATCAAATCTCTGAACATTCCTTAATAAATGAGAGCCATTATTAACTCTAAAAGTGTGAGCACATACAGTCCAAAAAAGCTATTTAATCAAAGCGATTTGCTGCACAATATAATATATATCTCTCATTTATAAAACAAAATTCCTAACTGGTGACAGCAGCTATTTCCATTTTTTGTGTCTCTTTCCCCAGAGCCCATAGTCCTGCAGGCAGCTGCAGAGAGCTTTGAGAAATAATAAATGTGCTATACATACCAACTTCTTTGATTCCCCACCTTTATTCTAAAATATGGAAAGGCTTGGCTGTAAATATGGCTGTGAAGTCTTTTATTGCTCCTATTAACGTGAAAATGTGCTTGTGTAATGCACTCAATTGTGTCTAAATCACCCCTGCTCCCGCCTGGTTTCACGTTGTCTGGGAAAGAGAAAATTGGAGCCAGTGCAGTAATCACACGATAACAAGCATGCGGACGTTAGTGGCCCAAAGAGCTTTTTAGTGGATTAATTGAAAGTCTCCCTGTGGGAGCTGGAGCATCTCAGCTAGCGACACTGAACAGGCATATCTCACAATTAGTGGGGACAAATGAAAACTAAATCATGTGATACGCCCCACTGCCGACTATTGAATAAGAAAAGTCACCAGTCCGAGCTGTCCTCATTTCAGAACTTGGAGGCACTATGGACAGCTGCACCGAATGTAGGTTGAAGGCTGGATCCTATCACGAGGCCATCAAAGTTAAGTCTTGGTTCCACTGCTTACTTGCTGTGTGACCTTGGTGAAGTCAGTTACCCTCTCTGTGCATCTGTTTATCTGCAAAGGGGAATGATGATAACAGTACCTATCTCATAAGGCCACTGTGAGGGCAAAGTGGGTCAGACTGTGGGAACACACCCAGAACAAGACCTGGAGTGTAAAGAACACAAAGTAAGAGTTAGCTATTATCATTATATTATTATTATTACTACCATTGCATTAGTTAAAGTCCTCATAGAAAATGCATGGCATACTCAAAACAGGATAGGATTTAATAAAGGCAGCATTTAAATGGATTTTTCAGGATAAGTACACAGGGGATGGTCCCACACCCAGGAACTAGAATCAGAGGAAAGCCTTTACATGACTCCCCAGCATCCCCCTAACCAGGGGGCCAAGAGGAAGGAACAGTTTACAGAACAGGGAGAGGGGTGGCAATGAGAAGTTCTCATCCAGTGGGAACTGTGGCTTCTGTGAAAGCAACGCAAATGATGCTAAATAATGGAAGAGTAGGGAAAGAATGAGGGTCAAAAATCCCTTGATCTCTCTCTCATCTTGACCCCCAAACCCCAGTGCCTCCCATTAGAAAATCTAACCAGAAGCCAGCAGGCAGGGGAGCCCAGCTGATCCATTATGAAGAGGTCAGCCTCCAGGTTTTAGAATGGTGCAGGGGGACCCTGGGGCAAAGAGGAGATCTGGAGGGTGATTGGAAATCATCCAGCTCCAAGGACAACGGTCTTTGGACCATCTCTGTTATCTCTGCAATTAGTATGAACACACTGAGGCGATATCACCCATATAGCCACATACCCCACTGCCAAGAAATGCTAAAGGGACAAATATAACCGATATAAATCGTTCTCCTTTTTCCAACCTGTGAGCGTTACTTAGTGCCTTTTCATTTGGGTTCTGGGCCAGAGTCAGGAAGAGTAATAGTCCTCATAAAAACAACCTGAACAAAACTAGTGACAGCGAGCGGCATGTCTATAATACTTAACGATGGTCAAATTGTCTTCATGCATTTAAGCGCATTTTAACCTTGTAAAAAATGTGTGGTAAAGGAGCTATTGGTTCCTTTTTCAAAAATATGGAAATTGAAAATGAAGTTTTCAGTTGGGCAGGATCAAAACCCACTGTTCTTGTTTAAATTTCTTAGAGAATGCATGGAGAAATGTTAACAATATAGAATATGGTTTAAAAGTACAAGATAGAGAATCTACTCATCTGTTTGTTTTATTTAAGTAATAAGTTGAGAGGTCTTGTGAGGCGTCAAACTCCAGACACTGGCTAGCAAAGTTGTGGAGAAATCGGAAGCCGTGTACACTGTTGGTGGGAACGTAAAATGGTGCAGCAGCTATGGAAACCGCGTGGAGATTCATCAAAAATTAAAGGTGGAACTAGCATATGATCCAGCGATCCCACTTTGCGGTATATACCCTAAAGAATTGAAATCAGGACTTCAAGAAGTATTTACGCTCTACAAGAAGTGGGAAACACTTGAAATACATGTAATGTACTTTACTGTTGATTTTAGGAAGTGGAGTATTCAGCCGTAAGGTTTTCCTGTGGACAGCTCTTCTAAAAAATATTTCTTAAGCCTCCAAATTCTGTATTTCTAGTATCATATTTACTACAAACATTTTAAAATACTCTTTTATTATACTAATACTTTTGAAAAATTAAATAAGAGATGAAGACTTTCATAGATTGGTAGTTTTGTTGGGAAGCGTAGCCTAGGTTGGGAGCTTACTGAGAGCCACTGCAATTAACGACACACACCTGATGCTGTCTACTGCTAAATATTCCCGGAAAGGATCTTTTAAGCACAATTCCAGCCCTCCTTACTGGTCACTCAAAAAACATCTCCTTCTACAAGTCTGCTACCACTTACGATTGCTATGTCACTTGAAGAATAGAAAACAACCAATGTTTTTAATGGCCCAGTTGAAATAGTTAGCTCTGGAAGGAATATTCTACCTGATGCGCTCAGAAGTGTAACTCATGAAGTCTGCAGGATGCAATCATGGGATTACATGAGAAAGACATTCTTTTTTGGATTTGGTGGTTGGCCATAGAACCCAGAGCTATTACTGAGATGACAGTGCATTCAAATGCAGCATCATTGTGAATGCTGAGAAAATGACGGAAAACCTCAGTCCTGTGGGAGGAGGAACCTTTGAACTGACTGTGTCTAATTCTGGAATAATTCATTTTCCAGCTAGTAACTCCAGGCACCAGCAGCAATATGGCGGCCTTTGTAGACACCTAGGGGCCAGGAGGAAAAGGGGTTATTTGCATATAAATTAAATTTGCATAAATATTTTAGCAAAAATAAATGGAGCCAACCACCGTCTTTGCCTGGATTGTTCCTCTTTGGCAGATGTTAATAGAAGTGGCCTGTGCTGCTTGAGTTGTCCCGCTGTGAAAGCGGGTCTCTGGTACCCAGGAAAGGGCCTAGAGTCCCAGCTCCTGAAATAATGCACGGTCCCCTGAAATAGACTCTAAGATGGAATGAGTTAAGACTTTTCTGTAGACCACTTATTCAGATCACTACTGAAGATGGCCCCAAATATTTTCTAGAACTTCTAAAATTTCTAGAAATAGCCCTTATTAGAACAGAATGAAATCTGGATCTAATTAAATTCAGATGGGGACGTGAAGGCAGACTACAACAAAAAAATCAGCAACTCAATGTCAGTTCCAGCCATTTATAAAATGCCTGCCCCTGTCCTTGAACACTGAGCTCACTCTCGCTCCCTGCTGGCGGAAAGTACAGGAACACCGTGAACTGGACTTGAGGTGAGGGGGACAAGCGTTCATGATTTTTAGCTAAATACACGGAACAAGACAGCAAGTGCAGAAGTGCAAGGCCAGGCTTGGATTCTGCAGCCCACCCTTTGGAATGGCTATAATAGGATCTGACTAGAGAACAGACAGCACCTAATGACGTAGCTTCCAGGCTCCTGGGTCCTGGTACTTCCAGCTCAGGGATGTGAACTTAGGGCCTTCAGGTGTGTAAAGAAGGCAGCGGAAAGACGAGAAGAGCCTCACTCCCATCACCACACAAGTCCATTCACATGGCATTCTGCATAAACAAAGGCTCCCGGAGATGTACCAGGCGTGCGTGAGGGCCCCTTTGGAAACCGGACGTTGCACAGTCTTGTAATTCTGTCTGGAAGAGCTGGTCTGGGCTAAATGTCTTCTTCTGTCTTCCTTCCAATTCTGTATAGTCAATTCCTCTCAATTTCATGAACTCTACATATTCAGTTTTCCCCATAAACGGGATCTTCCATAATTCAATCTTTACTTACAAAGAATTCCTCCATTAGAGAAAATGTCTTTAAATGATTGTATTTGTTCACACTAAGTGTATTTCTCCAATTTCTGCCTGCTACTGAAATGCAGTTGGGCCGTAGCAAATAGCTGTGGATCTGCGGGGGTGGTGTTTTCAGTTGGCACATGAATGTTTCAGCTCTTCCTCGTAGAGGAAATGGCTAGCAATGTGATTCTTTACATTTCCATTTTTAAATGAAGCTACATGCTGGGCACACAGTGTGAAATCAACAAAATGCTGTTGAATAAATACTGTGGAGAAATGTTCAGAGACCTCCAGAAGGGAGCTGAATTTCCCTGAAATCTTCCCTGTGTTCGTTTCCAGGGCTTTATCTATTGAAAAATGCAAAATGTCTTTCCATATCTTCTTTACATCGCACACAGACACTGTGGGCGGCACCCTGCAGGCCTGCGAGACCTGTACTTGCCCACCTCGAGACTGAAGAGTCTGCCGTCAGCCACAGAGACATCAGTGGTTTCACGTGTTACCGAGTCCAAGCTTACTCTGCTCGACGCATGACGGGCCGATAAAGCGGGAGACGAGGTGTTGAGGCAGGAAATTGCGACTTTATTCGCAAAGCCAGGCATCCGAGAAGATGGCGGACTAGTGTCCTAGAGTACCATCTTATCGGGGTCCGGATGCTAGTTTCTTTTATAGAGCAGAGAGGGGGAGGGGTGAGGAAGTAAAGTAAAAAGGCCATGTCTCGCAAAACATCTCCTGGTTTGGCCAGCCTCTGGGAAGGGATGTGTTAATTTCTTCTTTTCTGCAGCCATTCACAGGTGGGCAGGGGCAGGGTGTTTCCCTGTGAGCTGAACAGAGGCACTTTAGTTTAACATTCAGGCAGAGGGGCAGGGTTCCCCGAGGCAGGCCATTATGTATGCCTATAGCTATAGAAAGAACAAAAGCAATGGAAACAAAGGTCAAAGTAAAAGAAACAGATCCAACATGGAGTCAGATTTTGTTCTTCCCTGTTACAAACGGACAGGGCATCTTACATGTGTGAAGCAAGGTCCTAGAGCAACACCCCAATGTGTGCAGCAGACGGTGGGTGGGACAGGGCAGCAGTCTTTGCTACCAGGAGGAAGGGGAGGTTACCAGTTATAGGGGGAACTGACCTCAGGGTTGGCTTATCCGTAGCCAGAGAAACCCGCAGAGGAGTATACCCCTTGCTGCCCCTTTGATAAGCTCCCAGAGGGGAGATGTCCTGATCTAAAAGCTAGAACAATCGCTAGCTGGGGCCAAGGTCAAGTATGTAGGAAGGCCAATCACATGAGTGGGTGGAGGTGAAGCAGATACTGTCTAGCAGAAGAGGTACAGAGAGCAAGAGAACAGCCATCTTGTGTGGCCTGAGCACATAGACACACAGACACACAGACAGATACACACACACATTTCTGAATGGAAATGTCAGCTTTGGAAAACTCTGACATACTAAATAAAGCACTGAATTGGTAATTTCTGTAATGATCCATATAACGTATGCTCAGACATTCTGGAATTTTTATGAATGACATAATTTATTACTGAATATAGGCTTCTTCGTATCTGCAGTGAAAAGCGTTGGTCACATATCCAGAATCTACTGCCTTCTGACACCATCCTTTATGAGGAGATTTTCATGTCTGTTCACGGCCCCTGGAATTTCTGGGTCCATCTTGCTACTAGCGTAGGGAGGAAGGGAACCTGACGATGGAGAGCAGAGAGATGAAGGGACATGTCACATGGCTGAGCTGTTGAATGTGTCAACCCTGGAGCCCGACTTCCTACCATGGAGCTTTGGGCTTTTCAAGAGAGATGATAAGACCCCTTATTGTAAAAGCCTGATGAGTCAGAATTTCTGTTGCTACAGCTGCAAGCGTTCAATAGATACAACATCTTTGTAAATGGCTGTGCCCTTGTTATCCTCTGCAATATCTCTATTACAACAAACTCGTTGTATTAGAGAAATCCATTTTTCTTCTCAGAAATCTGTAATCTTCTTGAGAGCAGAGACTGTGGGGGTTTTTTGGGTTTTTTTTAATTCTTTAATGCCCAGAACCAGGCACAGTGAATGTTCATGAATGTTTTTTCTTTTACCTAAATTTAGGAATAACTGTCAATATTCTTAAGGCTTTCTTTTCAAGTGTACTATAGAAACTCTTTATCCTTTGGGCTCTGAAGAATACAGAAGTAAATAAGTCTTGGGTCTGTCTCCAAGACCTTTCAATGTAGTAGAAGAAGCAGATGTGTGCTTAACGAGGTATAATCCATTCCAAAGTGTGAAGACCATTGTGTTATTGTCTGTCAAGCAGGATTGAGTTTATCTGCAAGTAACAGTAAAATTAATCACAGCTTAATTTTAAAAATTAAGTTGTAAAATTAATTTTAAAAATTAAGTTGTAAAATTAAGTTAATCACAGCTTAATTTTAAAAATTAAGTTAATTTTTAAAATTAAGTTGTAAAATTAATTACAACTTAGTGCTTTATTTCTTCTCACATAATAAAATGTCTAGAAGTTGTTGAAATTAGTTCAGCAGTTAAAAGAAACTAATCCCCTGCAAGATTTTGGGTTTCTTTTCCCTCATGGTTGCAAGATGATTGCTGCATCTCCAGCCATCACATCATAATCACAGCAAAAAAGAGGCAGAAGAGGTGATGCCAGTCATGTATCCCCTTTTATCCAAGAACAAAAGCTTGCCAAGAAATGTCCCACAGAGATTCATGCTTAGGTTTTGTTGACCTGAAGTGAGTCAAATCGCCCCTTCTATCTTCAAAGGAGACCAAGTAAAAAGGAATAGGACTGTCTGTCATGTTGAAATGACATAGGGGCATTTGGATGCTATAGGTCCACACTCCCATGTCCCCACAGTACTTTAGCTATATGATCTTACATCCTCCTAGTAACAACCCTATGAATTAAGTAACCTTATTGTTCTATTTTTTAATTAATTAATTATTTTTGGCTGTGTTGGGTCTCTGTTGCCGCGCACGGGACTTCTCTAGTTGAGCTGGGGCTACGCTTCATCATGGTGTGCGGGATTCTCATTGTGGTGGCTTCTATTGTGGGGCACAGGCTCTAGGTGTGGGAGTTTCAGTAGTTGCAGCACATGGGCTCAGTAGTTGTGGCTCACAGACTTAGTTGCTCTGCGGCATGTGGGAGCTTCCTGGACCAGGGCTCAAACCTGTGTCCCCTGCAATGGCAGGCGGATTCTTAACCACTGCGTTACCAGGGAAGTCCCTGTTCTATTTTACAGGTGAAGAAAATGAGACTCAGAAATGTCCTGGAACTTGCAGTTAGAAAGTAGAAATCATCTAATTGAATAAATATAACAGAAGGGGCCAGGTAAGATGGGTCAGCTCTGACCAAGACGACCTGAATGTTACCTCTGACTGAACATTACATAGGCTCTTCCTCTCTCTTTGGGCTCCTGACATCGCTTTTCTTAGAGCATTTACTTTAGAAAACTTGTAATGGGAAATTCTTTCTCTGCTCCTTTGACATGTAATGTTTTTTAAAGCCTCTTTTCATTTTTTTCATTCTAGGAATGGACCTGGGAGCCAGCCCTTTGAAAAGTAACATTAGGGAAGATAGAATTCTCAGTCTCCATGGGAGGGAAGAAGCCAAACTTTAGTGGGAGCCTTGCTCCAAGCTGTGAAAGTCCCTTCCACCATAAAGATATGAAAAAGTCCACATTTCTTTGTGTAAAGTCAATGGGCACACACGGATGACCTAAGATGCCCCTTCCTCTGCTCTTAAAAATTCTCTCACTCTTTGTTTCAGTGAAGCTGAGCTCTGAATGAGTTCTGGTGTCTCTACCCTATCCCAATAGCTTTGGATAAAGTTTCCCCTGCCTTTTAACATTCGTCTAGAGCAATTTTTTTATTTTGACAGTTCAAAACTATGCACTGTAAGATACATTGGAATCAAGTCCTGGAAACTCAGATGCACGCACAGACCAGGTAGGCAAGGTAAGTTTGGCCAGATATAAGACAAAAAGGAATGGGAGTTACCGTGAGATGCTGGAGATCCAATTTCCATCACCGTAGGTTAAATAGTGATCCTCCAAAAGATAAGTCCAGCTCCTAAAGCCTGGTACCTGTGACGCTTATTTGCAAATAGGATTTTTGCAGGTAAAATTACATTAAGGCTCTCGGAATGAATCTATGGTTACCAGGGTTGGAAGAGGGAGAGTTAGGTAGTTTGGGATTGACGTGTACACACATCTATATTTAAAATGGATAACCAGAAAGGACCTACTGTATAGCACAGGGAACTCTGCTCAACATTAAGTAACAACCTAATTGGGAAAAGAATGTGAAGAATAGATACATGTATATGTGTAACTGAATCATTTTGTTGTACAACTGAAACTAACACGACATTGTTCATCAACTCTACTCCAGGATAAAATAAAAAGTTTTAAAAAAAGGCTCTCAGGATTTAGAGTGGACCCCAAATCCAACAAGTGGTATCCTTACAGTTGGAGAAAGAGATTTGAGAGGCAGAGGCAAGGGGAAGAAGGCTATGTGAAAATAGAGGCAGAGATCAGCGTGATATAGTCACAGTCAAGGAATGCCTGGAGCCACCAGGGGTTACAGAAGGCCAGGAGGATTCACTCCTGGAACCTTTGGAGGGAGCTTGGTCCTGCAGACACCTTGATTTCAGAGTCTGGCCTCCAGAACTGTGAGAGAATAAATTTCTGTTGTTTGAAGCCACCAAGTTTGGGTAATTTGTTGTGGCAGCCTCAGAAAATGAAGACGCCTATCTAAAAACTCCATGGCGGGCTTCCCTGGTGGCGCAGCGGTTGGAAGTCCGCCTGCCGATGCGGGGGACACGGGTTCGTGCCCCGGTCCGGGAAGATCCCACATGCCGCGGAGCGGCTGGGCCCGTGAGCCATGGCCGCTGAGCCTGCGCGTCCGGAGCCTGTGCTCCGCAACGGGAGAGGCCACAACAGTGAGAGGCCCACGTACCGCAAAAAATAAATAAATAAATAATAAAAAATAAAATAAAAACTCCATGGTTGTTACGCCAATGAAATGTAGTCCTCGATTTCGCAGATGTACCAAAGGGTCTCAGACATCTGGAATATGATGCCATATGTGTTTATTTTTTTTAATTTACTTTAGTTGGTTTACAACTTTGGGTTAATTTCTACTGTACAGAAAAGTGATTCAGCTATACACATATATACATTCTTTTTCACATTCTTTTCCACGATGGTTTATCACAGGATATTGAATAGAGTTCCCTGTGTTATACAATAGGACCTTGTTGTTTATCCATTCTATATATACCAGTTTGCACCTGCTAATCCCAAACTCCCAATCCATCCCTCCCTCACCATTCCCCTCGGCAACCAACTATTTCTGTTTCATAGATAAGTTCATTTGTGCCACATTTTAGATTCCACATATAAGTGATATCATATGGTATTTGTCTTTCCTTGTCTGACTTACTTCACTTAGTATGATAATCTCTAGGTCCATCCATGTTGCCGCAACTAACATTATTTCGTTGTTTTTTTTTTTTTTTTTTTTTTTTGCGGTACACGGGCCTCTCACTGCTGCGGCCTCTCCCGTTGCGGAGAACAGGCTCCGGACGCGCAGGCTCAGCGGCCATGGCTCACGGGCCCAGCCGCTCCGTGGCATGTGGGATCTTCCCGGACCGGGGCATGAACCCGTGTCCCCCGCATCGGCAGGCAGACTCCCAACAACTGCGCCACCAGGGAAGCTCTTGTTTTTTTTTTTTATGGCTGAGCAGTATTCCACTGTATACATGTACCACATCTTCTTTATCCATTCCTCTGTCGATGGACATTTAGGTTGCTTCCATGTCTTGGCTATTGTGAATTGGGCTGCTATGAACATAGGGGTTCATGTATCTTTTTGAAAGAGTTTTGTCTGGATCTATGCCCAGGAGTGGGATTGTTGGATCATATGGCAACTCTATTTTGAGTTTTTTGAGACTCCATCCTGTTTTCCATAGTGGCTGCACCAGTTTTCATTCCCACCAACAGTGTAGGTGGGTTTCCTTTTCTCCACACCCTCCAGCATTTGTTCTCAAATATCTTTATTTTTCAAGGTGGCAAACAAGTCACTTTTTCTTAGTGTTTTGCAGGTCAACACTGCATGAGGCAAGTAGACAAGGACCAGGTCCCCAGGGGCAAATACACCCTCCAGATAGCAGATTAAGACCTCTAGATTTGGGAATTGGTTTTGGATTTGATCTGCATGCAGTTGCTCCGGATGAGTTCTCCTTACACGGCTGAGTTCCACCTGATGGGGCCGGCAGTGGCTGGTTCTGAATACTTTTCACAGTCATCTGAACTCAAGTCCAGAGGGACCACCTTTCGCTACTTAAGACATGGACTCATGCCCATACCTGGAGGCATGGAAAAATACACTTGGATAACTGACTATAAGACATTAGCCCACAAATGATTCCCACCTATTAAAGGCTTTATCAGTCTAAGAAATGAACCTATTTTCACCCTCCACCCATGTCTTGGCTTTGCAAGGTTTTAAACCTCAGCTTTGACTTACGAGTTCAAGAAGAAAAAAAATGATAGGAAAATATAATTTTAACCCTTCCTCCTAACTGAAAGCCAGACTTCCTCGCTGCTGCGTGGGCGTTGTTCCCATTAACTTAGTGAGAGTTTCAGTACAAAATTCAGTCCCAGAGTCCATGCTAGATGCCCAAAGTCTGGCTGAATTTTAATATTTCATGGGCTATCTCAAAACCCTAAATAGACTCTCAGAAATGTGTTTTGCAATATAACAAAATGATGATCAAGACTGACTTAAAGATGCATCTTTTTTTCTATAGGCAGTAATGAAGCAATTGAGAATTTCTTTTAATTCTCTGTATTATTATTCTCTGCCAGTTCAATTAAACGCTATTATGTCGAGAGAAGAGAAATCATGTGCTTTCGTTATGGAGGGTTTGAGTCAAATGGACAGATAGGGTCTTTTTAATGGATGAGAACGTGAAATCAACATCCACAAGACCCATTGTGAGAAATCAGTGGACTTTTATTACTTTTGAAGTGAATCAATTTTCCTACACTGGACTTTATTTTGTTTGTTTGTTTGTTTGTTTTTCTAATAAATCAGCCATGAGGAGGTGGCTTCGTGGGGGTTTTGTACTCCACAAGGGCAGATACCACGCTTGCTTATAAACCAGTGTTTGCTCATTACCTTTCACAGTGCTGGGTACATAGCTGGTGCTCAAATTCACAGGTTGTTGTTTCTGCCAAGTAGTTTGTGTTTTAGGGACTTCAGAATTCTTCAACATATTGGTGTTGATAAGAGGTGATGAGATGCACTGGAATGACCTTGAACTTAGAGATTAGAGACATGTGTCTTAGCCCTTCCTCTGAGACAAACCTACAGACCCTACGTGGGCTGCATTTCTCACCTGTAAATAAAATTCTTGGAGAAAGTCAGTGTTGCTAAGACAAGGACATGTGCTTTGCCTGGAACTCAAGGTGATTTCAGGTGGCATCAGCCATGACATGAAATAACATTATGAGGATTTATTCCCCACTGGCAACCAACCTCCTTGAGCCTTGGTGTGACATGGAGAAATAGCCTTTTTGGTGACAGCAATTTTTAACACTTTATAATCTCTTGTTTAATAAATGGAGATATGATCCATGCTCAGAATTTTGGCAATAAGACTATATAGCTAGAATTTTATAAATTTGTTCATCTTTATTGTAGTTATTTTTATGGCAAAGCATGGCAATTTTTCCAGTTCGAATTTAATGAAATGCCCCCTCTTAAATAAATGGATTTAAGTACAACAATGTGTCAGTTTACAGATAAATACTAAGAAATAGAATTGGTAGACCTCAGGTGTGGCAATATTTGTAGGTGGAACACACAACACTGATATTCATTAACTTCTGCAGACTGGTCTTAAAACCAGATCTTTCTGTCTAATATCTATTCACTCTTTCTTCCTCACTAAAAGTGTCCTAAGTTTGGGAGAGTGGAACAAGTATATCTAAAGAAACCTACCAACAAACAAAAACCACCTGTAGCAATTTCTCTTGCAGGTAGACATTGCCGTGTGACTCAATTTTGGCCACTAAGATGGAAATGAATGTTGTGAAGTTGTTAGATAAGACATCCAAAGAAAACTATGGTGAAGAGCTGACTCAGATGGCAGTTGTCCTTTTGCTTTTCTCCCTTTTCCTGTCTGGAATACTGAAGTGATGGCTGGTGTCCAGAAGCCACCTTGTGATGGCTAGGTAATCTTGAGCATAAAAGCCAGAAAAGAAAAAGACAGGATACGTGTGGATATTGGTGGCAGTTATATTCCACTGGACTAGCCCTTCTTCCTACCTTTGGATTCCATACTATGTGAGAGAAAAATAAACCCCTATTTTGGGGAGATCTATGTTATCTGCCACTGACCAGAATTCCCAATTGGCAAACCATCAGCACCCCCAAAATATTCTTAGTTCCTACATGTAAAGCAGACATAATCCTTACCCCATTATTCTACTCACATTCATTCACTCGGTCAGCCTTCCAAATCCTAATCTTTAGTGAATAACAAAGAAATTTATCTCTCTTTGTTCCACATTTCAGTGGGTAATATTCTTTATAACCAGGAAATCCTTGGTAGTTCCCTTTGTTGAATCTAATTCTTGACCCAGAGGGACTCATGATTTATAAAAGGACCAGCTCCTCTGTGAGTCCTGTCCTCCTTCCCCACCTGAAACTAATGATAGCGTCCTCTCAGACTGAAACATCTCTGCTTGCTGTCAATCAATGAGGAATACATATCAGAGCATCATGTGTCTCTGAGCATCTATTAACCGTGTGAGGCTTTTCTCTCGAAAGGAACGTGACCACATTAAAATTAAACCACACCAATCCTTAACTAAGATGAAAACAATTTTTTTTGGTAGTTCAATGCAATTTTATTGAAGTTTTTTAAAAATTTTATTCATTCTATTTGCATTTTCTTCCAGTTTTAGTGAGATATTGAACTTAAATGAACATCATCTCATATAGATACAAAATTAAAGAAACAAAAATATTTTCCTCGAGATGAGAACCCTTACGATTTATTCTCTTGACAACTTTCGTGTATAACATACAGCAGCGTTCATTATATTTATCACGTTGTACATTACATCCTCTGTGTTATTTATCTTATAAGATACAGACCTTATATCCTGTGCCTTTTGACGGCCTTCATCCAACTGCCTCCCCCCGTCTCTGGTAACCACAAATCTGATCTCTTTTTCTATGAGTTCTTTTGTTTGTTTGTTTCTGAAATATTATCAAGCAATTTTTAAACCATGTTTTAAGTCAAGTCCTTGAGAAAGCCCAAGAAATCACAGAAATTGAAAGATGACTCCTATCCAAACACATTTTAAATTACCAGCACTGTCGAGGTGGTGGAGGTTAGTGGTGGTTGATGGGATTTTCAATGGTTTATGATCAAAAGCTCCATATTACATTGAGACAGGGCTAGAGTTATGTTTTAAAGCCTGGATATGGTTACAAACAGTGCCTGGAAAGTTCCAGCTTCTCTAATAGCTTTTGAAATAGCACATCATTTCTTTTCTTTTTCTTTTTTTTTTTTTTTACAGCTTTCATCAATATATTAAGAAGAAAAACTTTCACAAACAACCTTTTAAAAGTTTTTTGTTAAATCAAATTGAGGTCTATTGAAAAACAGACCATTACAATGTTAATAACAATTATTTTAAGAGTATTAAAATGATTAAAACTGTTAAGATCATCATGTTGATCCTGTTCAGATATTATCTCTTCAACTGTGAGATAATTTTCAGAGCTAAATGTCAATTTAAAAAATAGTAGAGTAAATCAAGTTTCCCCCCTCTAAAAAAAATTATTGCTCCCTTCTTATATGATAAAGATACAGTGAAAGATCTCTCATTTCGCCGGCAAAATTTAAATTTGCCTGTCACTAGTGTTTTGTCTTCTCTTACAAACATCTATGTGCCTGGAATAGAATGTTATCATGTCGACTATTTGGTGGTGGAACCATTCTAACAAGGGAAAAAACAGGACACAGGGTTAAAAGGACTTATGTAGGTAGTAAACTAACATGTTAATAGGTGCCCAGGAAAGCAATATGAGTGAGGAGAGTGGGCGATTATAAGGCATTAGGGAATAGTGGGGATTGTGGTCAGCAGGGGAGCTCATGCTTTGCCTAAGACTGAGGCAACTGGGACAGAATTCCAGATACATTCTTTGTGAAATCTTCAATTTGCAGGGAAGGGCAACAAACTCTTTGTATTTCAAACACCGTCTGGACAACAACAAAAACCCACTTCTGTGACCCACATCCCAGCCATGGGTCTGCGTGAGACTCAGTGACCTCAGTCCCTTAGGACTAGTGAATAATCAGAGTGTCAGAAAAAAAAGGGGGGGGCGTGCTCCAGTGAGAGTGGACTACTGATCTCATAAGAATAAAAAGATAAAGAGATGGGATTCCATCTTTCAATTTACCTTCCTTCTCAGAAGTCAATCTAATGGCTGGAATGAGGACTTGAATCTAATGAAAGATGGGATTTTTTTTCCTTTTTATTAATTTTTTTAAATTGAAGTATAGTTGATTTACAATGTTGTGGAAAGTTGACATGTTATTAACTCTGTGTTTTAATTGTTAGCAGCACACCTTGTAATCTACACTCGGTCATCACCCTTCTTTGTACATAAGAATAATTCTCCTAGTTGGTGGCGCAGTGGTTGGGAGTCCGCCTGCCGATGCAGGGGACACGGGTTCGTGCCCCGGTCCGGGAAGATCCCACATGCCGCGGAGCGGCTGGGCCCGTGAACCATGGCCGCTGAGCCTGCGCGTCCAGAGCCTGTGCTCTGCAATGGGAGAGGCCACAGCAGTGAGAGGCCCGTGTACCACACACACACACACACAAATAATAATAATTCTCCTAATTTTCCTCCCTTCTTCCCATCAATAAATAGGAATCCAAGATAACGACAGTCAGTTCCCACTCCCTGGCTCTCATAACCTATGCTGTGTACACAAGTCTCTTAAATTACGTTGTATGCCATAAATTTTAAAAATATGTAGCACAGTCTTTGTAAGTTTGGATGATTCCAACCATAAGTGACAGAACCCTAACTCACAATGGCTTAATCACAGCAACGTGTTTTTCAGTAACGTAACAACAACTCCAGAGTAAGAACGGCTTCAGGGCTGTTTCAGGGGCTTAATAAGTCCTCAAAGACCCAAGTTCTTCCCATCTCTCCGGTCTCCATTCTTGGTGATGCCTTGTCCTCAAGCGGGCTACAGATGGCTAGAGCCATTTCATGTTCCCACTCAGACATAACTTCACCATTCTCACATTGAGTAGGATCCCTGAAAGCCTTTTTTCCTTCATCTGCTGTCATTTCCCAAGTCAGGATTCCTGGAAAAGTTAATGACCCCTCATGTAAGTGGAGTCATGCCGCAGCTGTCCTTCTGTTTCTGGCTTTTTCACTGTGCCTCATGTCCTCCAGGTTCATCCATATTTTCACATATGGCAGAATTTCCTTCTTTTTTTTTTTTTTGCAGTACGCGGGCCTCTCACTGTTGCGGCCTCTCCCACTGCGGAGCACAGGCTCCGGACGCGCAGGCTCAGCGGCCATGGCTCACGGGCCCAGCCACTCCGCGGCACGTGGGATCTTCCCGGACCGGGGCACGAACCCGTGCCCCCTGCATCGGCAGGCGGACTCTCAACCACTGCGCCACCAGGGAAGCCCTTCCTTCTTTTCTAAGGCTGATGATTTCATTGTGCGTCTATACCACATTTTCTTTATCCATCCATCCATCTATGGACATTTAGGAGGTTTCCACATCTTGGCTACTGCAAATAGCGCTGTGATGAAAAAGGGAATGCTAACATTTCTCCAAGATCCTAATTCAGTTATTCAAGATGACTGTGTTCTAGGGACGTGCTGTACAGCCTTGTGTCTATGGATATTATATAGTGTCCTTAAAAATCTGTTCAGGGTGCAGATTTTATGTTGAATGTTTTACCATAATATAAAGGACAGAAAAGAAAATACTGTTTTCAAAGCTCTATATTTAAATATTCCAATTTAACCTATTTTTGGTTGTCAAAAAGCAGTCCCCTTCTTTCTTTGTGTTTCCATCACATGTGTCTGAGAAGTCCAAGTACTTCAGGTCACCTAGAGAGATGGCTGAACTTGCTCCAGCGTCTTCTATTGTCTGTGAGGACAAGATAAAACTCACTATAAACAATACACACTAATTAAACATGTTCAAGTCCCAGGTACTCTGCTAAGGGCTTTCATCCGTCTCCTTAATCTCACCTACCCTACTAGGTAGTTACTACTGTTATATTACAGATGAGGAAATTGAGCATTAAATATGTTTAGTGACCCACCACATAGTAGATGTCGGGGTCTAGGTAGGGAGAAGGGCTTTTATAACACTCAAATCTGTGGTTTTAACACTCTTTTATGAACACAGAGGCATCTGATCAATGGCCAGAAAAGTACCAGCATTATGCCAGGATGTGAGTGACATTTTCAGAAAGACGTGTCCAGAAAATTTGTTCAGTGTTACTTTAAGGGACTTTTGGGAAAACTGAAAAGTATAAGCTTGCTCCATTTCCTTTAATTTAGTGTTGGCTAGAAATTACAGTGAAAGCCAACAGCTAAAAGGCTCAGATTACTAATGGACCTTGTGGACTCAGGTGCTTTGAGAGGGCAAACCACAGGCTGTAATTGACATCATGTTGTAGTGATAAGGATTGTTACTTAGTATTTATACACCCGTTACCATGAAATTGAGGCTGACACTTAACCTGGTGCATTATAATCCTAAAATTGAGATTCATGGAAATCATTTATAGAGAAGAGCAAAGAGGTTTCCTGGATGCTAAAAAGGTTTGTTTCATTAGCGACAGGACCGCTGACTTGTAACATTGAGATGATGAATGCTTGCTAGGGGACGTGATGTTTGTTAAGATGACTGTCATAGAAAAATATGTGATCGCTTACGTGGCAAACTATACTCCATAGGAAATTGATTTAACCTCCCACTTTGTCATAATTAACTTACAGGCTGTTGGCCTCTCTGAGTTTATTCCGTAACTTCAAAGCTGTCAGAGGCACCTGACTTCACGTGACAGTCATGAAACAACATGAGTCATCGTCTGGACTTCTGCCCTAGAGTCCATGGATAAACCCCCTGCAACTCCAGCACACTAATGTCGAAACGGCAATGCAGATGTGTGTTTTCCCCTACTAGTCTCATTGCAGAGGGAAAAACACAATCAGTTCTCATCAGTGGACTGTCTCCCCACCGGGGGCTTGTCGTCGCAGGGATACAAAAATAGAAGGGAGAAAACTACCAAACTTGAAACACAGGGGGGTATGCACGAGAGTGAGACCACTTTGGGGAGCCTGGTGCACAAAGCATTGTCCTGGGAATGACAAAGTCAGAGTCTATAGATGAAACTGATGGCAGATGATTTTTTTTTTAATGTTATTGAAGTGTAGTTGATTTCCGTTAATTTCTTTTGTACAGCAAAATGACTCAGTTATACATACACACACACACATATATACGTGCGTGTGTGTGTGTATATGTATATTCTTTTTCATACTCTTTTCCATTATGGTTTGTCACAGGATATTGAATATCATTTCCTGTGCTATACAGGCAAATGATTGTTTTTTGACTAGAGGGAAATTGAATATCACATTATGGTTCCCTCACTCATTTTCATGGATGCAGTGTACTTTGTAGGAGGTCACAGGTAAACCACTTGCTTCTGCAGGGGCTTTCGTGCACTTAAATGATCTTTTCACAACATGCACTGCCCTCTACCCAGGGGGCTTCCCAGGTGCCTCAGAGTTCCCCAGGAAGAGGGGGGCCAGGTGGGTGTTTAAGAACGTTGCACCTGGCCGAGTGACTGCAGTGCTGGAAAGAAATCTCACAAAAGGGGTTCTTCAGAAGCCATTTTCTTTCACCCACACTATTTCTAGGATGCCGAGGGTTTCATTATTTTTTTTTTCGATAAAAAATCAGAAGGTTTAAATAACTGTTTAAAAAGAACTGTGGTCACTTTCTGTCCTGAGGTTGTTTCCGTAGTCATAGCACTCTAACTCCTATTTCCCCATCCTTGAGGAACAATGATGTTTTCCAGACAGTGACGGATAATAGTACAAAGGTTCTTGAAAACTCCGTGAAGAGCAGGTGACACGTTATGTTGTTGCCAAAGATTCAATTCACAGGGTGAACCCTGGTGCAAAACTCATTTGAATGAAATGCTTTTTGAAAATCATAACTGGAAAAGACGTGACCAGCATTGCTGTTTAACAACAGTCCATGAGGGTCCTAAACCGTAATTACATTTTAAAAGCTAAAATATAAAAAAAGCTTTGTGTGAATAAAATAAATAAAAATTATTAGGATTTAATGGGCAAGGACAGCTGAAATAAAATGCTCATCTTTTATTAATCAATACATTTTGCATAAGAAGTTTATTTTATAGCTTGAGTCAACATAACTCAATTATTTTACATAATCACGGGAACAATCGGGCTATGACAATTTAATGCTCTTCTGAAAAACCATAATTTTGCACGGGCTTAGAGGAGCGAAGTTCAGAGTTGTTTTCTTAACTTCTTCATGACAGACTCTCTCTGAGACCAGTTTTCACTGACTAGCCGTTCACATGCAACTGAGTGTTACGAACTCCCACCTGAGAATCCCACTCAATCCAATTTCCACCAGGATGTTTCAAGAGTTGAGAGAACACAGGACCACAGCAATGAACAACAGCCAGAATTCAGCTGGGGATGTGCTCCCCACATGTAAGCTCGCAGCTCCTGAGTTGAACCGAAGGTACAAGAGCTTCTCTTACTTGGGTTCCTAAAGACTAGAAGATCGTAATCGCATATTTTGCAGACTGGAATTTTTTTTATTATTATTATTACTCTTGACCTCCATAGTGAATGCGATTCCACAGACACAAACCAAAAGAGAAATAAAACAACCAACACAATATTGATGGACGCTGCAAAGAAGCCACAGAGAAGCAGCTCTGCTTCAACCGAAAGTAGATGAGCCAGGACTCAACCTATGTTTATGAGACCCTACATCTCATTGATTTTTTTTAATTATACACCACTGTTTCTATTTTTATAGATAAGAAGTGAAGTTCTTCTATTAAAAATAAGAAAGGTTTGCAAAAAATGTAAATTTTCAGAGTTCCTTTATTGAGAAGGAAGCCAAAAGATGTCATTGGTTCATCTATAAGTGAGGACAAAATATTATCAGGTATTGTGTTTAAGTGGAAGTAACATCAATCTCTATTGCAGCAGCATAAATATATGAAGGAATTCTGTTTTCACACAGAAACAGGCAATTTAAGGCTGTTGTGATGGCTCAGTGCTGCCATCAAGAGGCCAGTCTCCTGCTCTCACCCAATATCAGCATGTGCTATTCATCCTCATGTCCACAGGATGGCTGCTGTGTCTCCAAACATCACACCTAAATTGCAAGAAAGAAAAAGAAAGGACTATCAACATCTTCTATTCATAATGTTTTGCTTTGTTTGGAGGGGAGGAGATGTCTGTTCTAAGGATTTCCACTTTTCCGTCACTGGCGTAAACTGGACCCCGTGGTAACTCAGAGTTGCAAAGAAACCTGGAAAAAACACAAATATATATATATATATATATATATATAATTATAATTATAATAGAAAGATTCCCACCCATCCATGCCAGGATGGTTCGAACCCGCTTCAGACCCAGATGCCACAGGACCATACAAGGGCAAAAAAGAGGTGGCCCCCAGTTCCAGGAGGAACTCTGCCTTTTCCCAGAAAACCAATGCATATGCCTCCTCCCTGTTAACTTACCTTTAAAATCTTGCCTTGATCGCCCCCCACACTCCATGAGCATTTGATTTGCAAACTAAGTTCCCGCTTCTCCATTCTCTGGCCATTGAATAAAGCTTGTGCTGTTTCAGTCCCAGTATCCGTTTCCTTATTGGCTGTGTGAATCCAAACAGGACAAGAACCTTCCCCGGTGAGATAGGGGGGCTTCGGCCAGGCTAGGGCCCAGGTCGGGGTCCATACAACTAATTCCGTAACAGTTTTAGATGAAAAATATACTAGAAAGGATTAATAGTGATTAGACTTTGCAAGAGAAAAGGTTATTGAACTTTAATGCATAACAGTAGAAAATACCCAAAATGAAACACACGGAGAAAAAGAATCCCCCAAAATGGAGGATGAGAGCATCTGTGAACTCTGGGACAGCATCAAGCAGTTTAATATGAAGACAGAGAAGTAAAGAGAGAAAAAAATATTTGAAGAAATAATGTCCCCAAAACTGTCCAAACATAATGAAAACTATAAACCCACAAATCCAACAGCTCAGCTGACCTTTATGTGACCATATTTCATCTCTACCCAATACAGTGGGAAACATCGCAGACCATCGAGCAATGCTCGTTGAGGGGAATTAAATTGTTTCAAATGATAAATACACAGTAATCTTGGTTTAGAGAGGTTCATTTTGGATACAATGCCTCTTCATTATCTAATATTCTCTTCTTTAGAGAACCTGTTGCATGTTTTAGGATCAAATACGGCAATAAGTAGCCCCTCGGGTGAGAAAATTTTCAAGGTAATGAGAAAAACCACCGCCGAGTAATTCTGGTGGAAAAGTCTTTGAAGAGGCATTTTGGGGCTTCCTTTGGGGGTGTAGACATCGAAGGGACCAAAGGTAGCCAGTCCAATACTAAGCGCAAAAACTGCCGTGAAGACGGTGGAGGGTGGTGACTCCCTGAGGTCTTCACCGCTGACCCTGACTCTTCATACGTGGAAGAGTCACATTGAGACGGGCTGGGACCTGGGCCCCTTGGCTGCAATGTTACACCTCGACACACCTCTCCTCCAGCAACAAGATATCAAGAAACTCTATGGGACTAAAGAGAACTGCTTGCCTGTGCAGTTGGGGCAAATTCTGGACCAAAAGATACAAAAGACCAAAAAAACTCAACTGCCACTTCTGAAGAGCCGGGAACAAAAACAGGGTGTTGGGAGCAAAAGCAGGGCACTGCGCATGCCCCCTGCACTCAACACCACGAGAAGGGTGGGCAAAACACCTAAGCCACGCCTCCGGCAGGCCCCTGGACACACCCCTACCCTCTCCCCATATAAAGAACCAGCTCCCTTCCCCTCAAGGAGCCAGCGAGCAAGAGAACCTGTTACTTGTTCCTGCCTCCCCCGCTGCAGCAGGGGCCCCAATAAAGCCTGGCCTGAATTTCTTCTCTGGCCTCGTATCAATTTCTATTGATTGGGGAAGGCCAAGAACCCTGGCCGTTATCAACATGATCCTGGTCATATCTATTAACTTCTGTTTCAAATGACTATTTGGATAGTTAATTTCAGGCATAGCATGAAGGGACCACAGTCAGCTCTTAAGAGCATAGAGTCTGCTGGTAAACTAGCTTCTTTAAATTCCAGCTCTGACATTAGCTATGAGTCTGTGGGCGAGTTATTTAAACTCTCTGTACCTCAGCTTTCTCATCTGTGAAATGGGACTAAAAACATGAAGTACTTCGAGGAAGAGATGTGACTATTTTTAAACGCAGGACTAGCATGTATTATAAGTTGAACTGTTAAGAGCCTGCCTGACATGTGCCAGACACCACACGCCTCTCTCAATATCAAATCAATCCCATTGTGTTACTCACAAATAGCACTTTTTCCCCTTTACACCTGGTGCTTCAGAGGCTGGATGTGGTCTGCTTTTCTCCCTTTCTCAGTGAGACATTTGCAGGCAAAATTTCTCAGTTGGGGCAGGAAGTGAGGGGAAGGGGATGGGTAGATCTATCTTAGTTCTCTTGAAAAGAAGAGATTTATTTTAAAATGGGTACCAGACCTGAGCTCGTCTGTCTTCCACCCTGACTCCAATGATGTCATCTGCTACTCTGCCTAACAGCGCACCCTCTGCATTCAGTATGGCTCTGCCCTGCTTCATCTGTCTCTATATAGTGCCTATAATCATCTGATAAACTCTATTTTTGTGATGCTTTCTCTATTTCTATCCTTAGCTATTCAAAAAAAAAATCATTGTCTCTCTTTTGCTGAGGTATAATTTGCATGTGATAAAACTCACCCTTTTTAGTGGCATTTCTGGGTTTTGACAAATGCACACAATTGTATAATCGATGAACCTGCATCGACATATCTTTATCAGAGTCCATAGTTCACATTAGGGCTCACTCTTGGTGTTGTACCGTCTGTGAGGGTTTTTTGCAGGTTTGGGATGTTCTCAGCCGTAATTTCATGAAACACATTTTTTTAATTGAAGTATAGTTAATTTACAATGTTGTGTTAGTTTCAGGCATACAGCAGTGAATATATATATGTGTATATATATACATATACATATATATGTATATATATACATATATATACAATGTTGTGTTAGTTTCAGGGGTACAGCAGTGAATATATACATATATATGTGTGTGTGTGTATATATATATATATATATATACACACACACATATATACATTCTTTTTCAGATTCTTTTCCCTGCTAGGTTATCACAGAATATTGAGTAGAGTTCCCTGTGCTATACAGCAGGTCCTTGTTGTTTATCTATTTTATATATAGTAGTGTGTATCTGCTAATCCCAAACTCCTAATTTATCCCTCCCCCTCCCCATTTTTCCCCTTTGGTAGCCATAAGTTTGTTTTCTATGTCTGTGAGTCTGTTTCTGTTTGTAGATAAGTTCATTTGTATCATATTTTAGATTCCACATATAAGTGATATCATCTGGTATTTGTCTTTCTCTTTCTGACTTACTTCACTCAGTATGATCACCTCTAGGTCCATCCATGTTGCTGCAAATGGCATTATTTCATTCTTTTTTATGGCTGTACATATGTACCACATCTTCTTTATCCATTCCTCTGTCGATGGACATTTAGGTTGCGTCCATGTCTTGGCTATTGTAAATAGTACCGCTGTGAACATAAGGGTGCCTGTATCTTCTCGAATTAGCGTTTTAGTCTTTTCCAGATATATACCCAAGAGTGGGATTGCAGGATCCTATGGTAGCTCTATTTTTAGTTTTATAAGGAACCTCTATACTGTTCCCCATAGTGGCTGCACCAGTTTACATTGCCACCACCTTCTGTGAGTTTTGACAAATGCCCCCCATTCTAGTATCATACCGAAGAGTTTCCCAGTCTTATGCAGTTTCTTTTCGAGCTTATTGTATCATTAGGGTGAATAAAACTCTTTTTCTCCCTGAGGTTGCGATATTTCCAGCCCTCCGCAGCCAGGTTTAGAGTCGTGGGGAAATCCAATTTTGCATTAGAACCCACGTTCGGCTGGAGAAAATTAAGAGCCTCCAGTGTCAGAAATGAGAGCTGAAAACGGTAGCCTTGTAGGAGTTATGCGCGCATTTCAACCTGTTCCACCTTCCCAGCAGACAAAACTGAAAAATGCGGGTCAGGTCTACTTAAAAAGGACTTAGCTAAAAAGCTGTCCATAAAAATACTCATGATTGGAAGATCATAAGTATTTGATTATTACAGCAACTGACATGGTCATAAGGTTTTTACTGAAGTAAAGCCAGCTTCTAGACTAAGACTTGGGAAGGTAAACATTCTTCGCATAGAAGGTTTTTACTGAAATGCTCCCTGAATCAAACGAATCTAATTAGGCAGCCCCTTTTCCACTGAGCATCGCTTCACTGTCATCATTATACAAGAGTCGAATTTAGGATGGCTGGATAATATCTGAGATTGCAAATAGGTTGGCAAGTCATGGTTTTGAAATATTTTCTCTAAGAAAAAAAACCCTGTTTGTCTCGATTTGTGGTGAAATCCTCCGGTTCTTCAAAGTTGAAATCATTATTGGGAAGAACAAACAGAATATTTCAGAGACTAAAAGTATTCTAGTTGTGAAATATCATGAAAACAGGGAGCCTAACTCATTGTACCAGACATTAATTTTGCAGCTTATCCTTTGCTATTACAAACCTTGGTTTCTTCTAGCTGAATGAAAACCAGGTAGAATTTCTGAATAGCTATTATAATGTCCCACTCTCTTTTTTTCCCCTTCTGAAGGGATATACAAAGTTCGATTGAATTTTATTTGAATGCTGTTTCGACCGGTTGGGTGGCAACAGAATTAATAACGATGGTCTCATCATAGGTCCCAGCAAAATTTCCACGGGATGTTGTTGTTCAGAGTGTAGCAGTGGCAGCTAAGTGATGCCTGTCCAAGAGCTTAGGCTGACCCAGCCTCCAGGGAGAATAGACTCAGAAGAAGCGTTGCAGGACGGCCAGGACTCCGTGAATTCTTAAGAGACACGGGAACGTCAGAACTGTTGAGGAAACGAACATCTAAAATTCAGAATAATAAAACCGCTGAAACGTCTTTTATGCTTCTACTCTCTTTGAGTTTCCAAAAGCAGACATTAAGAAGAGCTTCGCTCTGTAAAAGGAAGGGCAATGGACATAACTAGAGCTGCCCCCAATTCTCCAGGTTTTAATGAATTTCAAACTGTCACAAAGAGCTCTCTGGTTCACAAAAGTTGGGATTAGAAACACGTATTTCAGAGAGTCCATCTTCATGAATTAATTCTGCCTATGTACAATAAGTTTATGTAATTATATTTGGTGACCTAAAACAAAAAGACGGCCAGGTATTTCTCCGGGAGAGATGGCGTTATTCAGTATATGCAGAAAATTGCGGTTTGGGGTCTGCAATCATGACGAGCCACAGGCAAATCCCAGCACAGCCAGGGAAGGAAACGTTTTTAAAGAGAGGAAACGGAAGTTGCACGGGGAGCTGTTACAGGAAAGAGAGCCCATGGCGTGTCATTGGCTGATCCTTGCCAGGAAAGAAGAGGAGGCTTTCCTCTTCCTGTTGGGCTCTGCTATCTTCAGCGGATGTGAGAATGAATGACGTTTAGGGCATGAATGAATGATGACTGCTGGCCTTTGCTTGCAGACAAGGAGGCAATGATCCTGAAATCACGTCTAAGGGAGTAGCTGAGCCAGGAATGATACCTCTTCGAATGTGAGTTAAGGCACCACGTGGCACATACTTTGACACCCTCTCTAGGCTGCTTCACAGATGCAGTGAGATACGTGGACCCCCGTCTTCGGGACCCCGAGCCTGAGGTGCTGCTGATGACACATAAGGGCAGGGGACCCTGAGATAAAGCAGGTCTTGCCTCCCTGCTTGGGTAACACGCCTCTCCACGGTGACCCCAGCTGTCTCCTTCAACTTGGATTAAAGGGAGAGGAGACTTCTGACCCTTGTGAGCAGCCAGCCGGGAAAGGGAAAACCCATGAGTTTGTCAGAGGGTCCAAAAGGGAAATTCTCCGTGAACATAGAATCATTATTTTATTACTACTTGAAAGAAAATGAAACATCCAATACCACTGCCTCCTAGAAACGCCTTGGCCCAGGAAATGCAGTCCACTGGAATTACTTTTCTTCTCATTTTTTTCTCTTCCTGCTTATGTATTGCATTGGTAAAATCCACCAGAAGAGGGAATGTGAATTAAGATCCTTTGTCACTGTTGGCTAATAGAACATTCTATTTCCACCCCATGGAACTAGCAATGAAAAGAATCCCATCTGTTCAGGGAATGTCTGCTGTGTGCCTGGTTAACTTAAGTTCAGTGCTGTAGGAAATGCAAAAGTAAAGATATAGGGATTCTCCTCTCAGAGGTCTTAGGTTCTAGCAGAAGAGCTTATTCTAATGATGATACTAACCACTAACATTTAATGCACATTTACTGCCCACTGAATCCTTCCTATGTCCCTCCTAATGTTAACACATTTAAGCCTTGAGGGAAATAATACTTCTACACCCATTTTACAGATGCACAAGACTGAGGACAGGGATACTAAATAGCACACCTGAGGCCACACAAGTAATTTACAGAAATGCTATCTGAACCCAATCGCTGATACCTCCTCTCCTGGGATTTTTCAACCTTACATGCTATAGCTTCCTTAAGTACACACAGCAGAAGGAAGAACTAAGGCCAAATTCAGTGGGAGAAGTTCATTTGAACTAGTAGGAAATAGGGGACATTGTTTTGGAAGAAAGTGAGTTTCTGATAGCAATTGAAGGATGGGTGGGGATTTCAATATGCCCAGAGATCAGAGAGATGGGAAGAGGGAAAGTGAGAGTAGGAGGGGGAGCTGGGAACCTGTGGGCGTGGTGTGAATATCCTGAATGTGACATCCTAGAAAGGCCACCGGGGGGCGGTGGGGGGGCATCCCTCAGGCTGCAAGAAAGGGACCAGTGATATGTACCTGCCCAGGAGACTCTGGGAAGTATAGACATCGTAGAGTCTTGGTATGAATGATGATAGTGGGCTGGGGATAAACACATGAAAATTCACACAGGGACCAGGACACAGACAGAAAGTCATTTTGCTGAAATGTTATAGAAAAAAATGTTATGGAAAAATGTGAATGATTCTTGAAACCATTTAATCACATAAGCAAGTTTTAGTAAGCATTCTGTTACGGACTGAATGTTTGTGTCCCCGTAATTTCATTTGTTGAAGCCTAGCCCCCAAGGTGATGGTATTAGGAGGTGGGGCCTTTGGGAGGTGATTAGGTCATGAAGGTGGCACCACCATGAATGGGATTAGTGCCCTTATCAAAGAGGCCCCAGAGGGCTGCCCTGGTGGCGCAGTGGTTGAGAGTTCGCCTGCCGATGCAGGGGACGCGGGTTCGTGCCCCGGTCCGGGAGGATCCCACGTGCCGTGGAGCGGCTGGGCCCGTGAGCCATGGCCGCTGAGCCTGCGCGTCCGGAGCCTGCCGCGTACCACAAAAAAAAAAAAAAAAAAGAGGCCCCAGAGAGATCCCTTACCCCTTCCACCATGTAAAGTTCTGAGGAAAAGACAGCCATGAAAAAGAAAGCAGGCTCTCCCCAGACACTGAATCTGCTCACTCAGCCTCCAGAACTGTGAGTAATAAATGTCTACTGTTTGTGAGCCACCCAGTCTATGGTACTTTGTTACGATAGCCTGAACAGACTAAGACATGTTCCTTGTAAAAAAAAAACAAAACTGAAACACTAAAGAGAAAGCTAATTTCCCTTGCATTATCACTCCATCCCTCTTCCCTATGCCCAGATGTAACTTCGGGGATCAGCCTGGTATATAACCTTCCAGATCTTTTTCTGAGATTTGAGTAACATATTTCACCAAGGGTAGGAGTTAAAACATAGAATGCTTCTGTGGGTATTTGCCTACAACCTGTCATACTGCAGGAGTTATTCAATGATGAGCTTTAGAGCTACAGAACATGTCTTAGGGATTCTTTTGACTTCAGTATTTGTAACTCTTCTTTTTAGTTTTCTTTGTTCAATTTCCTCTAAGTATTCCATGGAGATATAAGAGTCTGAAGGACATTTAGGCCTATTTCCAACTTTTTGCTACAACAAAATATGCTGCAGTGGGCACTCTTGGGCATATCTGTATGTGAGGTATTACCTCGAGATATTAAAACAAATGTTTCATTGCAGGGCCAGAGGGTTCACCTATTTTTAATTTTAACAGATACTTCCAAATAGCCCTCCACTGGAACGACGTCAATTCAGTCTCCAGCAATATTTAATAATACTCCCCAATTTCCCACAGCAGGCCAATATTTGATATTATCCAATTATTTGACGCTTCTGATTTTAATTTGCTTTTTTGTTGAATTTTAGTGATTTTGAGCGTATTTGCATGTTCATTTGTATTCCTCTTTTTTGTAAGTTGCCTATACATTCTTTTTGCCCTAACACTTTCCAAAGGAGGGCCCAGCGTTATCCTAGGTTTGTATACTGGTTAACCCTACTGAGACGGAAAATTGTATGACTAATGGTCTTTGCTAAAGCACTAAGAAGAACTAAGATGTCCATTATGATTAATATTTGATAAGTACCCGCTAGGTGTGAGGCATTATGACAAGGGCTTAATAGTTATATGTCCCCACCGAATCCCAACAACAGCCCCATGTGACAGAGATTCTTATCCTCTTATTATAGGTGATGAAACTGAAATGCAGAGAAGTAAATGTCCTCGTTTAGTATCACAGAGTTAGGGACAGCAAAGATGGGATTAAAACCAGAGCACTGCCCTTAACCAGCTTAAATGCCCACAGTATCCTGGCTAACGCCAAGAGACTGGGGATAAAGAGGGTTAAAGAGTCTGACACAAAGCGGGAGAGTGGCATGGACATATACACACTACCAAACGTAAGGTAGATAGCTAGTGGGAAGCAGCCGCGTAGCACAGGGAGATCAGCTCGGTGCTTTGTGACCACCTAGAGGGGTGGGAGGGAGACGCAAGAGGGAGGAGATATGGGGATATACGTATATGTATAACTGATTCACTTTGTTATAGAGCAGAAACTAACACACCATTGTAAAGCAATTATACTCCAATAAAGATGCAAAAAAATAATAATTAAAAAAATAAAGAGTCCGACAATTCCACAGAATTATGAATTTAGGAAGCTGAACATTTTCCAACCAGTTGCCTAAAATGGTCCAAGATTAACTGTTCGTGTATCACTCAACAGTCTGAATACATTATCAAAGGATAACAGGTTAAAACTTGAGTTCAGCATCATAGTTTTATCACACACGAGCTGTGTGCCGTTGAGCAAACCTCTTATCCTCTCTACCGCTGTTTATGCATGGGTCAAATGAGAATAATGGTTCAACTTACCGATTCTAAGGTATTTGTGCAGATTTCAAAAAAAAATCATGGTATGGAACACACAGTTGGTCCTCGATGAGACTGAACATAATTATTACCAGAAACAGCAGCAGCAGGGATGTTTACGGAGTCCACAGGGCTGTGTGCAGAAGGTCAGGTCTAACTCTTGAGTAAAGAGAGGATGCAGGTTAGAAAGAAATGATCCAAAACCCTCAGATATCACAAAAAAGAATGTGTCATTTCTGGTCAATTTCAGCCTGGGCACTAAAATGTCATAAAACGCGAAGGCTCATTTTTAGTCTTTGTTTCCAATAACTTCACTTAACCTCTCTCTAACACACCAGACAGGGCCCCCCATCAAAGGCAATCTTTCTGAAGTCAGTCATGCCTGGCCCTCTGAACATCCAGCTTTGTCTCACTCTTGTGAAAAACGGAACACTCCATTTCTAAAGCCCCAGTCATGGAAGAAGCCACATTCCTGGATCAGTAGTGTTCTTCCCTCCCACAGTAAATCTTAACACTTAGTTTCAACCCCTCTGTTTCCCAAACAAGAAGCACTTTCACCTGAAGCGGATTTGCAAATTAGCCAACACCCTCAGCACTGCTCCCTCCTCCTTCCTGTCTCACGGCTCTTCTGGTCTGGGAGGAGACACACATCCCTCACGATGACAAGCACATACACGCAAATACCATCAGCACATGGGCTACTCGCGACTCTTCCCCTGCAGCTCCTTTCTGACACCCGACCCTCTACCCCTCTCCTTTCTGCAGCATCCTGTTTTCCCATGGCCAGGCATGCCCATTAAAAAATATGAACGCATTCAGTTTTCACCTGGGATTTTTTTTTTTCATCAGGTCTTTACTGATGAAATCCACTTCTTTGGATTACAGAAGGGGCAGCAGACTATAGAGTCCATCCTTCCTCCTTTCTGAGGACAGAATAGCCATGATCACTGAGCACTCGTTGTGCCCTGCATACATCGCTTTATCAGGATTCTTTCATTTAACAGCTACGTAACCCTGTTTCCTAGAATAACTTGCTCAGTCCAGGTGGTGGTCAATTGGAGTCAGGATGTGAACTCGTGCTGGCAAACTCCATAGTGTTCATTTTATTTTTTAAATTTATTTTATTGGACTAGGGTTGATTTACAATGTTGAGTTAATATCTGCTGTACAGGAAAATTATTCAGTTATACATGTATATGCATTCTTTTTCATATTCTTTTCCATGATGGTTTATCACAGGATATTGCATAGAGTTCCCTGTGCTCTACAGTAGGACCTTGTTGTTTATCCATCCTGTATATGGTAGTTTGCACCTGCTAATCCCAAACTCGCAGTCCATCCCTCCTAGAGTGTGCATTTTAACCATCACACCATAGACTTAGAGCTGCAGCCCCATGAGGAGAACCCAGGATGAGAATTCTTGGGCAAGTGATGTAATAAGGACATGCCTCCAGGTCAAGGGAACAGGGAACCAGGTATGGGAAGGAAGAAGCCAAACCAGGGTGGGATTCCAGACCATCATACCTAGGCCCCATCCTGACTCCAAGAGGAAGGTTGGAAGGAAACATTTCCTCACTTGGAGCAAAGGCATTGAACTTCACATGTGGGAGCTCTGGTCCCTGGTGAAGGGCCACTGGAGACCCTAGTGTCCACACGAAAAACAGTGAATTCACATTAAACATTCACATTAAAACAATGAATGATGCCACATCTGGAAGCATCTTTGAACTTGCTTGTTAGGCCAGATGTGCTCCTGACCACTGGGCAGAAGCAAACCCGGCCTCTGGGATGCAGTCATTCTAACATGCCGGTTCTGGCCCCTCCCGGGCGGCCCGGATTCAGGTCGGCCCTGATGGAGGGTCTAAATGAAAAGGAGCAACTCAGAAATCTGGCAGGAGGACCAGAGCTCCCCACACAGAAGGCCTGCCTGGTGACGCTCCTTTATTAGGGTTCGCAACTTACCCCAGAACCATTTATTGGAAATTCAAGCTCGTTAGAAGTCATTCCGAAAAGTAAGACGGAGAAGTGCATAAATATGACTAATTATCTGAAAAATAAAACGAAGTGTGTGGATTTCAGATATGAAATGGTGCCAAGGTGTTTCTGATTCCTTTTCTCTCTCTGCTTTGGAGGAAGGTTATTTGATGTCGTCAATAACATCTCACGAATTCATCTCCATTAATTTTCGATTTAATGGATCTACCAGTTCCACAGTTGAGGCTTCTTCTTCTCTTTATTCTTTCAACTAGACTCCAAAGATAAAAGATATTTTAGTTCAAAGTGATATGAAGTGATTCGTTAAGTAAAGCAGCATATCTGAATGTCGTATTTTCAGACACACATTCTGAGAACACAGCACAACCGTATGAGGTGTCCCTCATTTCTTTTCACATCTCCATAAATCTTCCTGTTTGGGGAACCGTGAGCCTTTGGGATCAAATTGAGGGATTTTTGCACGTGTTGAAAAACACATTTGCACAAGGTCTACAACCGTCGAGCCTATGAAAGAAGACACGTATTGAAAACTGCTCACGGGAATATGGGAGAGTTGATACAATACAGCTGAGTTCACCCAACATTTGTGGTAAGTCTGAACAGTCCCCAAGCTGGGTAACACGCATTGTCCCTGTGTGTTTTGTGGGCTGTTTCCAGGGCCCCTGAGCAACGCAGCTGAGCGAGGCATACAAGGGGCAGAGAAGGGGGCTCAGGCCAGCTTGGCCATTGATGCACTGGCCTCCCAGTCAATCCGACAGGATGGGGACCTGAAGGGCACAGTTCCTGGGCTGGAAGATACAGTGAATACGGGTCCTGAACCCCAAGCACACCTGCGGATCACAGTTAGGTTTACAGTGAAATGATCATGTGCCCTACAGTCACTCGTTGAACAGCAAGTTGCAGGCAAACTTTGGTGAAGGGCAACCTCGGGTTCATCCTGGCCTTAGTGTCTGTGCTCAAGGAGCTTCGGGGACCCCACAGATCCCCGTTTTCTTATCTCTATTTGTACTGTAACGACACCCCTTCCAAGTGCTGTTGCAAAGGTTAACGGTGGTCATGTCTGCCCCAGGCTTTCGTTTCATAACTGCTCCATAAATGACACCTGCTATTGGTGTGTCTGCAGCACCACGATCTTATATGCAAAGCTGAACACAGTTTGTGGGGTTTATTTGAAAATCTTGTATTATTTAGTCATGACAGCCATCTGTAAATCTCTCACTTCACAGCCAAGCCAACCTGGGGTCCACGCTCTAGACGTGTAACCCGTAGTGACATATGCAGACCTCACAGCCAGCTCTTCTGTTCTAAATACCTCACCCATCATTCACATCAACCACCTCATGGATAGACTGAGACCCAAGTTGCCCAGCCCAAGACACACATGTGTACATAAAAAGTACACACGTGTATTTTAAAAAGAGAAAGAGCAGGGGGAGTGCCTTACTGGGGGGAGCCCAGAAATAAATTGATTTCCTTGAGCCCTAGGGTGAACCTGGGCATCTTCCTCCCACCCCATCATTTGGGTCTTACATAGAGGCCACTGCAAAAGCCACAGAAGGGTGACTCATGGTCTGAATACAAGGGGTGGATGTGTTTCATTTGATGCAAGCAACATTTCTTCTCCTGTTATGGAAAATTTCATCCATATTCAAATGAGAACGAATAGTACCTCCCAAGTACCCACCATCCATCTTTCATAGTTAACACCTGCTGGCCAATCTCTCAGAGCATGTTTTAAAATATGTAACTGGTAAATGTTTAATTTAGGAACAGTAAAGGAACGTTAGCAATCACTGGCTTAATCCAACAGCGTCACCCATTTATTTTACTTGTTTGATTATCAAAGGCACGTCCTCAAGTCCATCCATGTTGTCGCAAATTGAGCGTCAGAGCTTCAGACATCTTCAAATACTCTGAAGATATAAGAAATGATTCCCAGCCTTGCTGAGCCTCTTAAAAAACTAGCTTCCAAATGTGGAAGAGAAAATGACCGCAGCCGGGACTACCCCATGTGCACACAGCATTATAGAAGGCAGCACCCTTATTCCACCCTGGGGCTGGTCCAGATGGATAGTGCGGCAGTGAAGACTCAGACGGGGCCGCGGAAGAAGCAGGGTTTTGCAGAAAAAGGGAGAAGCAGAGGCCTCCGTGGGGGAAGGCTGCACGTAGCCAAGCACAGGGGACGGGACGTTTACATTGTTCACCCTGGACACACCCAGGTCCTGTCCCAACATGGTCAGAGTCAGGTTTGTACAAAGGGTTCATATTCGAAACCGATAGGATCACCAAAAGCCTGTGTAAGCCAGTCCTTTGTTCTATATCTAGATGTGCAATCACCGTCTTACTTTTATTTAATTGTATTGAAGTATAGTTGATTTACATATTTTTTAAAAACTTTATTGAAGTATAGTTGATTTACAATGTTGTGTTAGTTTCTGCTGTACAGCTAAGTGATTCAGTGATACGTATATATATGTACATTCTTTTTCATATTCTTTTCCATGATGGTTTATCACAGGATACTGAACAGAGTTCCCTGTGCTCTACAGGAGGACCTGTTGTCATCCATCCTGTATAGAATAGTTTGCCTCTGCTGACCCCAAACTCCCAATCCTTCCCTCCCCCACCCCCTCTGCCCTTGGCAACCACAAGTCTGTTCTCTATGTCTTTTTATTTGAAGATAATTATAGACTCACGGGAAGTCACAGAAAAGTTACAGGGAGGCCCCATGTCCCCTTTGCTCATTTTCCCAGTGGTTACTTCTCTCACTACAGTCCTCAACCAGCAAACTGGCATTGGGACCGTGCGTGTGGCCAGTTCTGTCATGTTGCCCCACATGGAGATTCACAGTGCCAGCACTACAGCCAGAACCGGAGCTATCCCATCATGACAAAGGTCTCCCTCATCGATCCCTTCACACTTACACCTGCCCTTCTCCTCCCCACCAGCCCCTAACCCCTGGCAGCCACTGATCTGTCCCCATCTCTAAACATTTGCTGTTTCAGGAATGTCCTCTAAATGAAATTGTTCAGGGTGTGACCTTTCAGCCTTGGCTATTTTCACCCAACATAATGCCTTTGAAATCCATCCAGGTTGTATGAATAATCCAGTTCTGTTTGTTGCTGTATTCCATGGAGATTCCCACAGTGTGTTTAAACACTCACCTGGTGAAGGATATCTGTGCTATTTCCAATTTTGGCTTTTACAGATAAGACTGCCTTGGATGACTGTGTAAATGCTTTTGTGTGGATCGATACGATTTTAGTCAATAGTTTTCTCCACTTTGATGCTAATACAGGATGCAGTCTCATTTCTGATGATGACTGTGATGCAGGTGCAGATAGGTGGGGACCGGGGAAATTTGTCGACTGCAGAATATTGCATTAAAAAAAAATTTACATTGGTTACCAGTCATTTTACGATCCCTGAGAACTATGGTAGGCTGGACAATGTCCCCCCAAAGATGTCCACAACCTAATCTCGGGAACCCATGAATATGTTAACTTACATGGAAAAAGGGACTTTCCAGGTGTGATTCAATTAAGGATCTTGGGATTTTTTTTTTAACTTGTGACCTCCCCCCACTTTTTTTTTTCTTTTGGTCATGCCACGTGGCATATGGGATCTTAGTTCCCCAAACAGTAGGACCTTGTTGTTTATCCATCTTATATAATCCATCCTATAATATTTCGCCTTTGCTAATCCCAAACTCCTAATCCCTCCCTCCCCTACTCCCCCACCCCCTTGGCAATCACAAGTCTGTTCTCCATATCTGTGAGCCTGTTTTTTTTTTCATAGATAAGTTCATCTGTATCATATTTTAGATTCCACGTATAAGTGATATCATGTGGTATTTGTCTTTCTCTTTCTGACTTACTTCGCTTAGTATGATAATCTCTGGGTCTATCCATGTTGCTGCAAGTGGCATTATTTCATTCTTTTTTATGGCTGAGTAGTATTCCACTGTGCATATGTACCACATCTTCTTTATCCATTCATCTGTCAATGGACGTTTAGGTTGTTTCCATGTCTTGGCTATTGTACATAGTGCTGCTATGAACATGAATGCATGTATTTTTTTCAACTTATAGTTTTATCTGGATATATGCCCAGGAGTGGGATTTCAGGATCATATGGTAGTTCTATTTTTAGTTTTTGGAGGAACCTCCATGCTGTTCTCCATAATGGCTGCACCAACTTACATTCCCACCAACAGTGTTAGGAGGGTTCCCTTTTCTCCACACTCTCTCCAGCATTTGTTATTTGTAGACTTTTTAATGATGGCCATTTTGACTGATGTGAGGTGGTACCTCATTGTAGTTTTGATCTACATTTCTCTAGTAATTAGTAATGTTGAGCATCTTTTCATGTGCCTGTTGGCTATCTGTATGTTTTCTTTGGAGAAATGTCTATGTAGGTCTTCTGCCCATTTTTCGATTGGGTTGTTTGCTTTTCTGTTGTTGACTTGTATGCACATATGTACATGTGCAATTACCAAGTCTTATTAATTCTATGTCCATAGCTACCTCTTGAATCCATTCCCCAATCTCTGTGCCATTTCCAAAATTAACTCAAGACACAGCCATCTCCTACATCAATTATTGCAGTAGCCTCTCAACAGATCTCCCTTCTTCTCCTGAGCAGCCCAAACTTTCTCCACATCGCAGGGTGTAATAAGCGTCTGATTGTGCGGAACCCTGTATCTTTGTTTCTCTTCAATTACCTTGCCCCTTTATTTTTCCAGCCTTATTGAGGTATATGTGACAATTAAAAATTGTATATGTTTAAGGTGTACAATCTGATGATTTAAAATACAAATACACTGTGAAATGATTTTCACAATCAAGTAATTAACGCAACCATGATCTCGCATAGTTACCACTTTTTTGGTGTGGTGAGAGCACTTAAGATCTTCTCTCATAGCAAATGTCAAGCATGCAATACAGGACGATTAACTGCAGTCACCATGCTATACATTAGATCCCTAGAACTCCCTCGTCTTAAGAACTGAAAGCTTGTAACCTTTGACCAATGGCTCCCATTTCCCTGACCCTCTGGCAACCACTGTTCTGCTCTCTCACAGCCAGCTTAAAAATCCACCAAAAAGAAAAGGCTCTGCTATGATATTAAGTGCCAAAGAAGAGGGATTTGAAGAATCCCCTACTGTTCTGTGCCTAAGAGAGTAGGATTCTCTATTCACCTCAACAGATTTAGGGGGAAATGTAAATTTCATCATTGTTGTTAACATTCCTAGAATTCTGCATTGTTGATGAGGTTTAGAAGGTTTGGACAATGCAAGTAGGAGAGAACTTTCTTGATTTGAAAGTAGGGTATTACTCGGCCACAAATAAGAATGAAATAACGCCATTTGCAGCAACATGGATGGACCTAGAGATGATCACACTAAGTAAAGTAAATCAGACAGAGAAAGACAAACAGCACATGATGTCACTTATATGTGGAATCGAAAATACGACACAAATGAAGATAGCTACAAAACAGAAACAGACTCACAGATTTGGAGAACAGACTTGTGGTTGCCAAGGGAGACAGAGGGTGGGGGAAGGATGAATTGGGCGTTTGGGATTAACAGATACACACCATTATATATAAAATAGATAAACAGCAAAGATTTACTGTATAGCACAGGGAACTCTATTCAATATCTTGTAATAACCTATAATGGAAAAGAATATGAAGACATATATATATATATATATATATATATATAGCTGAATTATTTTGCTGTACACCTGAAACTAACATGGTATTGTAAATCAACTATACTTCAAGTTAAAGAAATTTTTTAAAATAAAATCAAATTTATTATACATTCAAAAAAGGAAAAGAAAAACAACTTGAAAGCAGGAGTTTTCAGATTATCTCCACTCATCCTATGGCCCTTTTGCTGTTTATATATGGCCAGCAAACTACGACAGATTTATAAAATTTTAAATGGTCATAAAAAAATGGAGGAGGAGAAAGAAGGTGTGATAGAAACTGTATTTGGCCCACAGAGTCTAAAATATTTACTATCTGGCCTTGAAGGGAAAAGTTTGCTGACCACTGTGATAAAGGATATCTGCAGAAACCTAACATCAGCTGTTATATCTAATGGTCACGTGTTGAAATCTATCTTTCTGAATCTAAGCATGACATAAGCTTCCAGCTGTCACCGCCTCTAGGCAACATTAAACTGAGGGCCCAGCCTGTCCACAAGGCAAGAAAAAAGAATTTAAGCTAATAAGCAATATAAAAAAAAATATCTCCTCGTTTTCACATAACATGTTCAATATATATGCACACACAAATACATATTTATGAAAAAAATCTACACAAATCTATAGAAAAAATATTAGAATTAGGGAGTAAATTTGGCAGGGTTGCTGGTTACCAAATCAATACATAAAAATCTAGTGTATTTCTATATACCGGTAATATACCACAACAACAGTGTTATAAAATGATATAAGTGATATAAAATAAAAGATATAAAATGCCATTTACAACGGCATAAACATGGAATACCTAGATATAAATCTATAGAGAACCATGCTAGACTACAGCAGTGAAGATGACAGAACAGTACTGGGAGACATCTTCAAAGCACATAAATGGGTGAAATTCTGTTCATGTAGTAACGTAACTGATATTGCAAAGATATCAATTTTCCCCCGAGATAATCTGCAGAGTCAATGAACGAAAATCGCAATAGATACTTTTCTGTCAAAATTTACATACTGCTTCAAAAATGTATTTGGAAATGTAAAAGGCTAAGAATAAGAAAAAAAATGCCTTGAATAAGTAGTACAAAGGCAGAAGAAATCTTTTCTCAACTATCAAGACTTAGTTAATGTTATAGTAATTAAGACAGTGTGATATCAATGCAAGAAGAGGCAAACAGATGAATGCAACCAGGTAGAGAATCCAGGACTCTCCTCACACATATATGGTCGCTCAATTCATGATATACCTGTCAACACAGAGAAGTGGGGAAAGATGATTTTTTCAGTCGGTGGCACAGGGTTCATTAGATATAATATGGGAACATTAATTTCATACACAATAATTCCAGCTGTATTGTAGATCTAAAATGAATATTAAACCAATAAAGTTTCTAAAAGAAAACATCAGGGAATAGCTACATGACCTTGGAATAAGCAAGGATACCTTAACCAGGATACAAATGCCGTAACTATCAAGTTAAAATTTATAAGTTGGACTATGTTAAACTTAGAATCCAAAAGGAAGTCAAGGAATAGGAGAAATTATTTTAATACATGTATTTGTCAAATGGCTCACTTCCAGAATACATAAAGAATTCTAAAATCAATAGGAAAATTGCATACAACCCAACAGAAGAAAAGGCAATAGATGTGAATTGTCTCTTCACAAAAGATACCCAAATGTCCTCTAAATCTATCAGAATGGGTGTATCCTCTTTAATTTCCAGGACAGTGAAAATTAAAGCTGTGAAATGTAGTGAGTTATCACCCACGACTACCTCAAGGGCTAAAATGCTAAAGCTTTACTATGTGTTGGAAAGACATTGAAAACCAGAAAACTCATTAACTGATGCTGGAGTAAAAAGTATTTTAATCACTTTGGAAAACTATTTTAGCACTATCCACTCAAGTAGAGCTTATACACACCCCACGACTAAGCAATTTCACCCTTAGGTACATACCCCCCAAAACTGCAGACACAGGACGCCAAAACACATGTGCAAGAATGTTCATAGCTTTCTTTCTGTATTTATGATCTTTACAGTGTTATTCAAAAGATCCCAAATTGGAAGCAACTCAAGCGTCTACAACAGTAAACTGGGCAAGAGCACGTTGGTATATTCATGTAACAGTCCATGAATGGATTAACGGCACACCCAACCACATGAATGGCTCTCCCCAAGAAAATCTTGACTGTAGGAAGCCCCATGTAAAGTAACATATTCTTAATGATTCCACCTTTAGATAACTGTAGAATAAGCAAAACTTATTTGTGTGTTGGGGTAATGGGAGAATGCTCACCTTCAGAAAACATGGGACCAGTGGCTGGAAGGAGGACGTGTGGAGGCTTCTGGGTGCTCCTTGTTGTTTCTTTCTTGACCTTGGTGATGGGTACACGTGTGTACGTGTGTGTTCGCTTTGCGATAATTCAAGGCACAATATACTAATTATCTCTGCCTATGTGTGCATGTGTGAGTGAGCATGTGCGTGTGTGTTTAGTTCTTGCATACACACAGAGATAATTAGTGAATTGTACTTTGCTAAAGCAAAAACTTAAAAGTTATGTATATATGTTATCTACCCCACAGTGCTAAAAAAAGAAGAAAAAATATTGGCAGGAAAAAATGCTCCTGACCCAGCGTTCTGTACCTCGAATCGACTCCATAAACACTAAAGGTTCTGTATTATTTACCATGAATTATGGAGCATTGTTTTCTAGAATAAGTGAGAAAAAGGAGATTCAAATAAAGTATCATAAGTCAT
This sequence comes from Orcinus orca, assembly GCF_937001465.1. Classification (NCBI taxonomy): domain Eukaryota; kingdom Metazoa; phylum Chordata; class Mammalia; order Artiodactyla; family Delphinidae; genus Orcinus; species Orcinus orca. The sequence goes on from NC_064573.1 coordinate 85,728,871, forward strand.
GAAGTACTTTCTTCTGAAGCCCGTGTGTCAGCCACTTTCTGTCAATGAAATTTGCATTGCGTCACTCCCTGGCCTCCATTTTAATGGATGAGAGAGAAATTGGAAACTTTTCTATGTTTTACTGCAAGCAGAGAGTACCTATCATGATGATTATTTAACGTGTAATTGTTTTCTGGAACGTTTTCCCACCAGGGTAATCAAATTCACAAGGATAAGTCTGCCAAAGGACAATGAGATTGGTGGAAACCATGCTTTGCTATTAACTCTGCAAAAGACAGACATGCTTCTGTTAAAATTAGGTGCTGAATGTATGGTCAAAGACCAAATGTGTCTCTTTTTTTAGACTCTCAGCATCCTTCCTCTTCAACATGGATACACTGCAACTTGACCCATACGAGTGATGGGTGCCCTCACAGCTGAGCCACAGGGCTCAGGTCATTTAACCTGCATTGGTATCAATTTTCCATTACCCTGGAGCAAAAATAGGCATGCCTTCCCTATTCTTTTCTATTATAAAAGTTAGTTTGGTTACTGGAGAAAGAAAGACGACATTTACAGAAAAGACTGCTCAGCATTAAAAGGAAATGTTTTTCTAACAGTTTTTTGCTTCTTTTAGTAAAAGACACTTCTTTTTTCATTAGCCATAAGAAGGGCACAAATACCAGAGATCTTCAAGAATTTCATGCACAGGTGTTAAGCATTAATTTCTACTAAGTTGACTAGTACAGAGAATAGTAAACACAAAATATGCCAATAATTCACACTATAACTAGGGATTTTTAAAATAAACTATGAAAAAATCACAAGAATAATGTCAAACTGTGGTAGGGAAAATGATATTTGAGTATCCGAGGGAAGGCATTTTACCCTTGGTTTTTTTTTTTGCGGTATGCGGGCCTCTCACTGTTGTGGCCTGTCCCGTTGCGGAGCGCAGGCTCAGCGGCCATGGCTCACGGGCCCAGCCGCTCCGCGGCATGTGGGATCTTCCCGGACCGGGGCACGAACCCGCGTCCCCTGCATCGGCAGGCGGACTCTCAACCACTGCGCCACCAGGGAAGCCCAGCCCTTGTATCCTTTAAATTAGGTACTTGTTTACTATTTAAGTTACTTTGTTTACATGCTTTCATATTCTGATTTATTTCCCCAGGCTCCAAACCATTTGCTAAAATCAGTTTAATAATAGCTAATGGAGTTTCATTCTTCTCGGTTTCGTTCATCAAATGTGCTTAGCGCTGTGGAGCTTCTGTGAGAAGCAGCGAGAATTCCCCCCCAACTTCAGTGTCCACCCAAAGTCCTGCCTCCCAGAAAGCTACTCTTCCCGCTCTCCCATCCACGCAGTGAACACTCCTAATAGCTGCTCATACCCAGACCACCCGGGAGGGCTTCATTCTTGCAGAGTGGTATGATGCAGGTTCTGCAGACAGAGAAATTGCCGTGTCTTTCCCAAGTCGTCCACACGAGGGAATGTACGTTTGCATCCCCAGGAGTCCACAATCTCTAGTTTGAGCAAAGCTGCATGAGAAGTTAACTGCTGTCCTAATCTGAGTAACTATTTATGCCCAAACTGTTATGAACATCAACCCTAATGAAGAACTGAAATGGTGCGACACTACTTGCTTTTAAAACAGTCATCTAGATGTACCCGAATATGCCTGAAACCACGAAGATGCTTACAAAAGGAAAGTAATAAATTGATAGAAGTACTCCCGTTAACTGTTAACCTGAGAATTCAAGAGATGAGAACGTGATACCATTTGACACCCATCAGGTAGACAAAAATGATCAAGATGGATTGATGCCAAGAGTTGGTAAGCGTGTAAAGACATGGGGAGACTTGCACACTGCTGGGGCAGAGTGAATCTGGTTTGGCCATTCTGGACATCAAATTAGTGAATTAGATTAATTAGTGAGATTAAATATACTCCTGCTGTTTGTCCACAATCCCGCGTGTGCTATGTGACTTGAAGTCATTGTTGCATTGGGCCGCACGTAAACAGGAATAAGAAAAATCGTCTCAGAATGGTTAGTGCTAGCTGGAAGATGCAAGCAACTTAATTCTCCATTATTAAAGAATGGGTATGAAACAACAAGTTCCTACTGTAGAGCACAGGGAAGTCTATTCAATATCCTGTGATAAACCAGAATGGAAAAGAATATGAAAAAGAATACCTATATATATGCATAACTGAGTCCCTTTGCCGTAGAGCAGAAGTTAACACAACACTGTAAATCAACTATACTTAAATAAAATTTAGAAAAAGAAAAGGAACCTAAAAAAAAATAAAGAATGGGTATGGAAATTGATATAGATGCCTATGATGGAATGCAATGCAGCAATAAGAACACACATAATATACCGACAACATGGACAAATTTTTAAAATAAAATATTTGGAACTGTTAGGTGAACCTGAAGTAATGAGATCAGGGATTTGAGCCACAGCTATCTGCTTCTCCAGTTGCCTTCAGACAACAAACCGTCTTCTTTGATTCTGGTGAATCAGGGGCTTTATTTCTACCACATTAAAAAGAATTTGGAATCAGAGCAGCTTTCTCAATAATATGCTGTAAATCAGAAAATAAAGGAGCAATGCGGTAAAATACAGACCAATGGAACATTATCGAGAGCCCAGAAATAAACCCGCGCAGATACAATCAACAGATGAGGAAGCAGAAGGGAAATTAACCAATAGCAGGGATTCCTATAGACCAGTGATCGTATTGAGATGACGGAGAGTGATTAGGGATTAGCACCTGAGCCCTGCTCCACTCCCAAATCAAAGAAAGAAGGAAAGGTGCCATTGAAATAAAATTAAATGTTAAATCCCTTTGTAGAAAACCGCAGAGCCTCTGAAACATACTGTGGACCTCTCAGCAGATCTTGGTTTTAAAAGCCCTGTTCTGATAGGTAAGCGCTGGGGAATAATTTTAAATGGGATTTGAATCCCTGTCCTGTCTCATGGACACGTGTCTGAGCCTATAGCTCATCTATAAATAAGACCCACCTCTCAGGATAGTTTTACGAATTAAATGAGATAATACAATGGGTGGACCTTGAGGGCATTATGCTAAGTGAGATAAGCCAGTCACAAAAGCACAAGTGATGGAGGGTTCCACCTATGGGACGTACCTGAAGAAGTCAAATTCATAGAGACAGAGAGAAGAATGGTGGTCACCAGGGGCTGGAGGAGTGGGAAATGGGGAGTTGATTAATGGGTATAAATTTTCAGTTTAGCAACATGTAGAAGTTCTGGAGAGCTGTTGCCCAGTAACGTGAATATAAGTTAACACTATTGAACTGTACACTTAAAGATGGTTAAGATGGTAAGTCTTAATGGCTTTTTAAACCACAATTAAAAAACAAAACAAACAAACAAACAAAGATTAAAAGAGAGAAAATACGCAGAACAGCTTCCAGGAAGCCATGAAGAATCAGTAACTGCCTGCTGTCATGATTACTTGTGCTGCACAAGGATCTGTATTTGTAACAGGTTTGGGATTTTCCAAAACAGGATAAACACAGTGAGAAAATAGGGGTGTTTCATCTGCTTTCTCCCTCTCTCCATCCCCTGCATAGGAATGTTTCATTGTAACTGAATCCAGACAACAAAGGTAGGTGAGACATACAAAGACAACTGAAGAAAAAGAAAATCCTGTGGGACTTCCTGTCTGTAGAAAAGAATGTTTTCATATTCTTGGGAAAAGAATAGCGCATCCAAACGCCTCCAGGGTACCTTTCTTGAAATCCACATCTTTCAGAGTTGATGACTGGTGCTGCCTTGAGAAAGACATATGCAGGAGGAAGAATCCTCTCTCCTCTCTACTGGAAGATCTTAGCAGGCAAACGATGATATATTGCAATGACGTTGTCTCATCTCTGCAGAGAACTGGGGCTGGGGAGAGACTGGCAAACCAGAGTCACTCAGGGCACATCCTGTTGAAAGGGTAGAAGGTCCTCAGCTCCAAACAGGTGAGCCCGTGAAGAAATGCAGGCTAGCGGGCCAGGACTTCAGATATTCTAGGAGACAAAAAAAGTCTGCATGTTTATGTTAAATCTTCAAATAGTCAATTCCTGACTTGAAAATGTTCAAAAGACTTCAAGACCCCAACAAAGCATGCCACGTGTCTGCAGACCAAACCTGGTCCAAAGAGGTGTAATTCTTTCTTCAAGACACAGAGAAGGAATCATTTCTCCAGCGCCTTCATCATTCAACTTGATCTGAAGTCCAGAGAGAGGAAAAGCCTTAATCAAGGTCATCGTGAACTAAAAATTAGCTCACACATAATCCCATGTCCTCAATCCCACGTCTCCCAAAGTACATCGACAACGGGCTTCTTCCTATATGATGGGGAAGTTGACCTCACATTCCTGAAGTACCTCCAGGGTACACTTTTGAAGTGAAAAATACACAACACACACACACACCCCACTTGGATTTATTTTGTTAATAGCATAATAATATTATAATGTGTTTTATGGGGTTAAAACATTATTTTTTTCAGTGTAAGTCTTTAATATATACATTTTTTTGCCTTCCTGTTTGGCATTTACTCATTTTCAACAAGAAGCCTCAACAGTGGATGTGTTCTCAGTCTCTCTTGATCTAGGAGCAAAGAACAGACCTTTGGGCCTTAAGTTTTTTCATCTGTAAAACAGGGATGGTGTGATCACCCCCAGTACGGTGGTGAGAGGTGAATACATGGCCTGAAATTGTTAAACCTGCCACATTCACTAAGAGAGAATTCACATTAAAAAATTTCACACAAATTTTTTTTTATTTCACACATGAAATAATTGCTAATGTACCCTCATCCAAAAAGAGAAAAACAGAAGATGAGTTTTTCTCCAACAGTGTGAGCTAATGCCTCAGACACAACTCTCATTGTTTTATTTGAGTAAAAACATCATATCCACAAAAAGAAAGTCATAATTCAATTCTATATTCTTAAAAGAATTAACTAATCGGTTTAAATGTTAATGTTGGCATAATGCATGATTTCTTTATTAAAAGGCCATCGCAGAGACACACTTTATCCCAATGCCAAAAAAGCCTTGGGAAAAATCTTTCCCATAGCCTCAGATGATTTAAAATTGATCTCCTATAGCTGGTCCTACTTTTATATTCTTAACAGCAGACAAAATAGTTCCTTTCAATGTTAAGTCAAACTGTTTTGAGGACACAGGGTTGAGTAATGTTGCTATTTTCAGAGTGTACTCGTGGGTTTGTTTTATCTTTCTGTGGTAACCCTACTAGAGAGGAGGTAAAAGCTACTGCAACATGTATTTCATATTCACTTAGGTGCTCTAAGCTTTGATTTTTCCAGTGATCAAACATGCATCCTAAGCAAATGCGTTTGCCTTGGCGCACACTTGTCTGTGTTTATCTGTGGTTAATTACACCACACGAGGGAATTCACAGTTGTCGGGGAGACCAGGCGGATCTGGGGAGGGGAACCAGTTTGACTGCGGCTTGCATCAGCAGAAAATGGTCTCTACTTTTCCAGTAAGTTTTCTTTGATTATTTGCAGTCAATCTCTGTGCCAGAATGTGACTGTGGAAATCAGAAAATAGCTAGAACACATCCCCTGCCCTCGTGGTTCTCATGGTCTGAAAGGGAGGACGTGGCATGTGGAGAAATAAGCATGGTCCAAGGTAGACGCAGAACATGGGAATGTTGGAGAGAGGAGTTGGCAGACAGCTCTCATGGCTGGGGGCCCCAGCTGTTCCGTGGAAAATGAGAATCTGGGGATTTGGAGGACGTGGGTTTTGAGTTGGGTCTTGAAGGATGTTCTCATCAAGAAAGGAATAAAATGCATCCTTGGTTGATGGAAAACAGGGAGGGAAAAATCATCCTTCAATGCAATATTCAATACAGAAGCATCCTTCACTCATGAGAAGCAGGGAGAGTTTTTCTGAGCTGACTCAGAGCCGCCTGAAACTTGATGGATGGAAAGGAACAGCCCAGTTCTATTTACCAGAGGTTCAGGGAATATTTTATGATGATGGATTTTCAGATATTTAGATCTTTTATTTAGGTTCAACTACACTCATGCAGCCAAAAGAAAAAAAAAATCCCTAGTTGGACACACACATCAAAAATATATCTAAAAAACAATTTTGAAGTAGAAGATATAAGAGAAAGGATGGAGGTGAAGTATCAGTTAGATAGATGAAAAGCACAGTACACGTGCACACACACAAACGCTGCACACCTCAAGGATGTATGCATTGTGTATTAAGGGCATATTTCAAACATGCTAGAATTGTGCTTATGGACAAAATGGGAATGGGGTGGGAGTAGGGAATGAAGTAAAAATAATAAAATAAATAACACAGGAGTGGGGAGTACCTAGAACAATGCGGTAATGAGTTTTGAACAGAAAAGTACCTGCAGTCCAATTTATTTAATTAGATAGAAAATAAATTCCGCAGACCACTTGGTGTGGATGAATTCTCACACTGAGCACGCATATCTGCTCATCTACCATCACTGGATGCAGGCTGCTCCGGGGAAGGTGCAGAACTCTGAGGGGTGAACAGGGCCCAAGACGTTCGCATGGAGGCCCTCAGCTCTGAGCTCCCATCAGGTGACTCCGGATGAGGGGACCTGGCTGGAGCTTCACCGTATCCACTGTATGAGTCATACCCAGGTATAAGGGGACCAGCCCCATGTTTTCAAATTGTAAGAATAGTTTTTTTTAAAAGGTTTCTTTAGCCAACTTAAATAGGTAAAATTTTAGAGATATGGATAAGAGTCAACTTACGTAGGTCATTCATTTACTATCACGTGTATCTTCAGAGTGACATTTATGGAAACACTCATATTGTAACCAAGCAAGACCCTATGAGGCCTTCCCAAAATAAACCCCTGCCTGTGTCCTCAGCCTGCCTTTTGTCTATAGAAAAACATTAGTCAAAGAATAAATTTAATGAGAGAAGTGAGAAAATGCAGAAAGAGAGGAAAACAAGACAAAATAATAAATACAAAACAATAAATACATAATAATAATACTTTAGCCATTAAACAACGACAAGGACTTTTAGTTCTTCCTCAAGGACTAGACACTGTTCTAAGCCATGTCCTTTGAGCTGTTTTGCAGATGCTGAAACCCCCTCCAGGTGGGAGAAGTTAACTGCGTGCTGCCCACCAGCACGGAGACCCCAGACAGGTTGGAACCAGAAAGTTGATGATGCCGACTCCTGATTACCTCACCACCAACCAATCAGAAGAAGGTCCATGAGCCGATTACACCCTGCTCCTTGAACACTGTAAGACTCCTCACTACTGTCTCCAGGTTGGGACACACACTCTTGAGGTCATTAGCGCGGTGTGGGTGTGGCCCCCTTTGCCTGTAGAAGCAATAAAGCTATTTCTTTCTACTTCACCCAAAACTCTGTCTCTGAGATTTAATCCTGCACCAGTGTACAGAGGCCTAATTTCGGCAACAATGTATTTTCCAATCATTTTTCATTAAACAATTTAATTCACATCCTTTCCAAATCGGCATATTTTTCATCGGTCTTGGACTCACCTAAATCAGTTTTCCAGAGTACATTACTCTTATTTCTTGGTAATTTGAGGAAAGCCCACTGTATAATTCTTTTCTGGAAACATTGTTCCTGGCCACAGATACCCATCTTCATTACAACAGAACATTTTTCTCCATTTGATCTCACCTTAAATGATCATTCTTCTTTTTTTTTTTTAACATCTTTATTGGAGTATAATTGCTTTACAATGGTGTGTTAGTTTCTGCCTTATAACAAAGTTAAACGATCATTCTTAAGAGGTCAACCTCCTGGGAATAATCACAAAATCTACTGAATGACTTTACCTGGTTTTTTTTTGTTCTTTTTCATGGATAGGGTCAGCTGACCCACGTATGTTTCCAAAAACACCACTGAGTGAGGTCATTTTGAACTTATGCAGCTTCCTTACCATCCTAAGAAATGCTATTTCAGGGGTAATTTCGGGAGAACCTCACTTTATATTCGCTCATATAAGGAATTTTTAATATTGTCATCTCACAATGGACACTAACACACAAGTGCGTTTCTAGATGGCTGTGGAGAATATCAGCTCTAACCAAATGAATTTCCTTTCCGATGCTCTTTTGCTGTAATGATACCCCACAATCGATATTTGGACGTAGAAACGTTATACATTGAAAGTCCTAACAATCAGTATATTCTCTTCCAGTTTCTGTGAAAAGCCACTCACTCACTAGTACCGCATGGCCTCATAAGAAAGGCACTGTGATATTTACATAAGCACAGACCAATTTATTGTGCAGACTGGCTACGGGCCCTGCAAAAATGAACTGGGGGCAGAATCCGAGATCCCTGGAGATTTCTGGAACTCACCTACACTTGACATTTTTCCCAATTTGCTTAGATGCCCATTGCAGCCCTTAGAGCCCCTTAGGGCACATTAACTCTGATTTCCACAAATGTGGCGTGCTACATTGCAATTCTGTCCACTAATGTCTCTCTCTTCCTGTACCTCCCTCCTGTCTTTCTAAATGTTTCTATTCCTGCCCCACCTAACTCACTCCCAGGACCAGGGGTAACTGACTCACCTGAGATTTTAATGATATGTGATTGGTTTGACCAATCATCCCCAAATGATAGGGCTTCTCTGGTGGCGCAGTGGTTGAGAGTCTGCCTGCCGATGCAGGGGACGTGGGTTCGTGTCCCGGTCCGGGAAGATCCCACATGCCGCGGAGCGGCTGGGCCCGTGAGCCATGGCCGCTGAGCCTGCGCGTCCGGAGCCTGTGCTCCGCAACGGGAGAGGCCACAACAGTGAGAGGCCCGCGTACCGCAAAAAAAAAAAAAAAAAAAAAAAAAAAAAAAAAAATTCAGACATACAGAACTTGATATAATATTATTTGAAGGTAGGTTGAGATGAGTTAAAATGATCATGAGAAAGCTTAGAAGACTTTATTCTCCTTTTTTCAAAATCATTTTTGTCCTTTCCATTTCCATCCTGACAAAGAGCCTCACGGATAGATTTCAGAAACGTGCTGAGCAAAAGTAGTCAGGCAGCCAAAATGCGGCTTTATTCATTCGATCCTCCGAGAGGCAGACATTAGATGGGAGGAGGCATTGCAAGAGGCGCCTATAGAGATCCAAGAGGTGAAAGCGGGGGTAACCAGTACTCACCTTCATACTATGATGCAGGTTTGATACCTGTGAAAGGTGAGGGGGAAGGAGGGAGCATTTTGGAGCAAGAGTCCCCAAATGCAATGCAGTTCTAGGGAAAGTTCTGCCAGGTGGGTCTCAAGATAAAATATCTTTTTTTTTTTTTTTTTTTTGCGGTACGCGGGCGTCTCACTGTTGTGGCCTCTCCCGTTGCAACGGAGCACAGGCTCCGGACGCGCAGGCTCAGCGGCCATGGCCCACGGGCCCAGCCGCTCCGCGGCATGTGGGATCTTCCCGGACCGGGGCACGAACCCGCGTTCCCTGCATCGGCAGGCGGACTCTCAACCACTGCGCCACCAGGGAAGCCCCTAAAAGATCTTTTACTAAAAGTCCCATGGCGGTGGTCCGGCACTGGGATCCTCACTCTGTACATTTTTTGACTGGGAGTAGTCTCGTTACCAAGTCCAAGCTCCTTCTGCTAGCCACATGACAGGCCAATAAACCAGGAGACGAGGTGTTGGGGAAAGGAATAGTGACTTTATTCGGAAAGATAGCAGACCAAGAAGATGACAGACTAATGTCCTAGAGAGCAATCTTACCCTAATCAGAATTCAGGCTTCTTTTTTACTAACAGGGGAGGGGTGTGGTTGGTCGTTGCTAACTTCTTGGTGCTGGAATCCTTTGTTCTTGCGGCTGTGCACGTAGGTCTGGTCACCGTGTTCCTATAAACCTCCAGCAAGACAAATGTTATTCTTTGTGCTGCAACTTTTTATCTTTATGTGAATGGAAAAGTATTATACTCTTAAAGGTCAGAGCCTTGAGAATGGGCTCTCCTGCATATTTCAGGCTCTAGGCAGCATTCTTAACTTGAAGCAAAAGCAATAGAATACAAAGGTGAAAGTAAAAGAAACAGACCTAATATGGAGTCAGATTTGTTGTTCCCTATGACAGTTTGGGGGTAAGCATGGCCTCTCTGCAGAGGCAATGGGGGGACCAAGGGGCCAGGGCAAGAAGGGAGCAACTCTGCTCCCTGCAGTAGGAGAGCCAAGCAGGGCAGGTTGGTGTCTGCCACAAGCATGTACTATGAGATTCTATTTGTATGAAACTTCGGAAAGGAAAATTTAATCTCCAGTGAAAAAAGGGGTACAGGAGTAGCTCGAAAGTAAGAACCATACAAGGATGGTCACGAGGCAGTGAGGTCTCAGGCATCTGAGACAATGTGCAAGGGGCTGTGGAGACGCACAGGTTCTAAAATTGGTAGAGGATCACCATGGACAGTTGGGCAGGTTGTGTAGTATACAATTGCAGGGGGGTGTCCTTCATATCCATCTCTAGGTAGTCATCATAGGATTCTATGTTTATCACGGCAATTTCCTTTCAGATCGCAGCAAAGTGTCTTAAGGAAGAGTGGCTTTTTCTGACTCAGACTTAATAGTGCCATTGTGGATAGCCATGCTAGAAGTGGGAAAACACATGATATACGTATATGACAAAAAAAATCATCAAAAATTCTATGTGTTTTAAAATAAATGTTTTCAAGACAGAAGGTTTTGTTGTATAGAGTGGAGATATCTGGAAGAAACATTAGAAATGATTAACAGCGTTTCCTCCTTGAAAGTGGATTTTGGAGGGGCTGTCCATTGGCTAAATGTCACTTGATGTATGGATAAGGTATGCATTACCTTTATAATGAAAAAGCTAAGAACTTTAAAAGTACTTATCTGAGTGAGTTTCAAGGTTAAAATACACACTCTAGAGTGTTTCAAAGCTGTGAAGGTGTGGTTTGAACATTGCATAAATGAGGTCATAGAATCAATGTATGTTTTCAGTTTCTGTTGCTGTTTTGAAAATCTGCAGACCCGGAGCCAACTTACTATGGCAAGTTAACTTGCCAAACTAAGTTTTCCCTACTTAATAATTTACTTAGAAACTTTCCCTTGTCCATGTGAACCAAGGAGATGCCAGCTTTCCTCACTCTTCCCATTTTCAAGTGATGACTGACGCAAGGTGAAATCCTGTTCCTTCCAATTTTATTTATGGATATGAATTAGATTAAATGGAAGGGTGTCATGAAAAGATACATGCACCCCAGGGTTCATTGCAGCGTTATTCATAACAGCCAAGACATCTGCTAAATGACAATCGGCAGATGAATGGATAAGGAAGATGTGGTATATACACAAGGGAATATTACTCTGCCATAAAGAAGAATGAAATAATGCCATTTGCAGCAACATGGATGGACCTAGATATTATCGTACTAAGTCAGTCAAGCAGAGAAAGACGTATATCATGTGATATCGCTTATATGAGGACTCTAAAACAATGATACAAATGAACTTATTTACAGAACAGAAATAGACTCACAGACATGGAAAACAAACTTATGGTTACCAAAAAGGAGGGGGAGAGATAAATTAGGAGACTGGGACTAACATATACACACTTCTATATATAAAAGAGATAAACAACAAGGACGTAATATTTTGTAATAACCTATATGGGAAAAGAGTCTGAAAAAGAAAAGATGTATAACTGAATCACTCTGCACCTGAAACTAACACAACATTGTAAATCAACTATACTTTAATTTTAAAGGTTAATAAAGAAATAAAAAGATTGATTGATTACTTAATGAATGGAAGGGTGTCTGAGGGTGACTATGACACGGTTTTCAAGTCCATATCCTCTCAGGAATTGGCTTTTATTAGCTGCAAAAAGGAAGCCCACGGTATAGCAGACTCTGCTCAGATTCTCCATTGGTATGGAACAAGTGAAATTCACTTAAACGATATGTCACCAGGGTTCCTGCAAGGAAAAGTTTATGCCAATTATTGAAAGCGATTCCCCAGACCCTTCCAGAACCCACCTTGAGAGAAAGATGATGGAAACAAATTGTCTGAAGTCCAGCTTCAGAAGTGTGATGAGGACCCGCCGTGGTCAGCTGCAGCTTTTTCTGGGCAACTCTGAGGTACGCATTCAGGGTTTGGAATTGCTTTGCCAAATCTGTGAAACCGTTTTTTTTTTTTTTTGGTTGTGGTGGTGGTTCTTGCTGTTTTCTTTTCTAAAGAGCTGTTTGTTCAGATCCTTTGCCTTTTAAACCAGGTGCCAAAGTTAACAAGTGAGGAAGGAAGGATGGGTTTGGCTTTCGCTCTATGTGAGACTTTTTGTGCTTTCAAGAAATGGTTTTGTTCGCCTTGGCACATATATTGGAGCACTTGGTCCTTACATCTTACAGAGAGACAAGTGCCAGGAGATAGAAATCTTTCTTCCATTAAGAAGGTGGAGGATTTATGAAAGCACTTTCAATTGGGAGGAAAAAGCTATTGGCTACGTTTTTTTGTTTTGGGTTTGTTTTTTTTTTTTCTCCCTGAAGAGAACTACAGAGGGGAAAAAATGTCTTCATTAAATGTCTTGAATAGTTTTTGAAGGGGACGGTTGAACATCTTCACGGTTTCCATCCAGCCAGGCATGGCTGTGAGGCCACCTTATCAAGCCTGTGCCACCCTGCAACGTTTATGATTAATTGCTTTCCAGGAGACAACGGACACTGAATCTATTATTCAGGTAGTAAACATAGAGAACAAATTAATTACTGCATTATGGGCTCTCCACTGGACTCTAAGGCATCTCTGGGTTACGGGCAGGAGCTTGGGGTGGGGGCGAGGTGGGACTGATCCTTGAGCTTGAAAGAACAAAATGTTTTGAGCGTTACTCAGAAAAAAATGATGCATCTGAGGGTTGGCCATGGGTGGCCTGGGGCCGCAGCAGGGGATTGAGGACCCACACTTCCTCAGTTCTGCAAGTAAAACGAAGCAAGTGAGCACTTGTGGAAAGCTAGGATTAATGATGACGTTTCTAGTTTTAAACTACTGGAGAATAAAGCCAACTCTAGAGACAGATGTTTTGGAAAGGTCCTGGCGCGGCACCAGCACCCGGTGACCATCCAGCAATGCTCAGGATCAGTGCATCTCACCAGTCCCCGGGTGTAAAGGCCTCAGAACAGCCCAGACACCAGGCACTGAGGGCTCCTTGGCGGAACCGTAGCTGGACCAGTGGATAGAGGTGAGCTAGGCTTGCCTTGGGCACAGAATTTAAGGGAGTGCCAAACACTCAGCGATCAAGACACAAAATTGAATAATTCAATCACTGAGTCATTGTAATGTCATAGGTTAAGAAGTCAAAGTGAACGCAAAAACTTCATGATGGACAAAATATCAAAACGTTGAAGGCAGAGTTCAGCAGAGCCAGGCTGGGTTGTACCGGAGTGGAGACAAAAGGAGACATGTGTGCCCCTATATACATGTTTTTAAGTGTTTTAGCAGTTCATGGTTTTAATTAAGTATTAGTGGTGAGTTTGCTTCCGTTAAAGCCAGGAAAGTAAAATTATCATGAATTATGTTTGGGGTAGAAATCAAATGTTTAAATTTAGAAAGAATGTCTTGAGTCTCGATACCCTGACTTTTCAACGTGCCGGTATTTTTTAAGTAGAAAAAGCAATTGTGAATAAGAGCCATTAAATATGGACCGTTTTGCATCTGCCTGCATAATGTTTCGGACATTCATCCACGTTGTAACAAGTATCAGAACCTCATTCCTCTTCACGGCTGAATCATACGTATTCCATTGTACTGATAGACCCCACTCTGGCTGTCCACTGATGAGTGGACATTTGGATGGACATTTGTTTCTACTTTGGGGGTATCGTGAATAGGGCTGCAGTGAACATGTGTAACGGTGCATTTATCTGAATACTTGCTTATTATGAAATTTATATGAAATAGCTAGAATAGGGAAATCCCTAGAGACAGAATTCGGATAGCTGATGACCGGGTGATGGGGGAGAGGGGATTGGAGAGTAATGTTTAGGGGGTACAGCGTTCCTATTGGGAGGATGAAAAGATTTGGTAACCAAATAGAGGTAGGTTTTGTACAACACTGTGAACACACCAAATTCCACTAAATTGTTTGCTTTTAAATGATTAATTTTTTAACGTGCTGAATTCTTTTATTAACATGTTGATATTCAAAATCGTCATCAAAACAATACATGCACATGGATAAAAATTCAAATTGTTCTACAAGTCTGCCTATGACAAACAGAGGTGCTCTGAATCCCCCTTCCTTGCAATTAAATGGCTAATTTTATGTTAAGTGAATTTCACATCAGCTGACATTAAATACATATACGAGCGTGGACACTTTCCTTGTTGCCTGGAACTCCAATATGGCTCAGAGGGGCACTGTCCTCTGCTCACATCGGCCACGTGGTGCAGTGTGCTCACACATCACCCAGCCCTGTTGTGAGCGTCACAACAGAAAGAGGCTTTCTATGGTGCCCCCCACCCCGCCCTCTCGTGGTCCTCTCTCCTCTCTCTTCTCCCTAGATTCTGCTTCCTCCTCTGTTCTCTGATGCAAAGAATAATGAAAATAAAGATAATATAACAACACTTGACACTTGTGGCCAGGATTGTTCTAAGTGCTTTGTTTTCACAAGCACGCTGTGACATAGGTAATATTATGTTCCTCATTTTGACAGATGAGGAAACTGGAGCACAGAGAGGTTAAGGAACTTGCCCATGGTGGCACAGCCTATCAGGGCAGAGCTGGAATTAGAAAACCAAACGTCTGTTTCCAGAACGCTCTTTCTTTCCAGGAACCTGTGATTTATCTTGAACTTTCTTCTCTTTCAGTCAGTCAGTATTTTGTAGTCATTCAACCACATTAATAATATAAAACCATCCCACTCCCTTCTAGCTACATTGCTGCACTGTTCATTTCCATTCATTTTTTATCTTAATTATTTCAATGCCTCCTGACTGCTAAAGGGAGATTTCTAAAATATAAATCTGTTCCCCAGGGAGAAAACCTATTAAAAACTCATCCATTTGACAGCCTTTGTTAAAGCTCCAATTCTGTAACATGGCTCCCAAAGGCCCTTCTGGTCTGCATTCAACTCTACTCTTGTTTTCCAGCTGATCCAAGTCACTGGACGTTTCCTTCCTATGCCTTTGTTTCTCTGAATTCTGCCTCTCTGCTCGTCCCCTCTGCCCTTTACACTCTACCTGTTTCTTCCTCTTCACCTGGCCCACTTCTCCCTATTCCTCAGGGATTGGGACAGCGGTCCCAGCCCCTAGCCCTAAGTAATGCCCCGTGGCTAAGTGCCTGTCTCCATGCTCCTGTGTTGTTTGAGATTGTTATCACAACATTGGTCCAACTGGAGCTATGATGCCCTCCCACCCAGCATCCATCCCCCTCCTAGGGTCCCCCCCCACCACCGCCGCTGCATTCATCTTCGAGGAAGCACCTCATCCTGGCTCTTGGACCATGAGGTTTGGCTAGAGGGGCCCCCACTACAGATCCAGGGCTGGCACCAGACCTGGGCCCAACTAATCCTAGTATCCCATATTTCTGGCCGTTGGTGATTGGCTCAGGTGGGAGCCATGGACCAAACCAAGCTGGGTTTTGTCACCGTCACTGTTAGAATCATTGGAACAGCGGCTTTCTATCCTGGTCACGTTATCTCTAGGACACTGGCGGTCTGGGGCGTATGGGGGTCTCTATGGAGAGGACTTGCCTAAAAGTGAGGAGTATACAAATGAAAGCAGAGGTAAGACACAAGGAGACCACAGCCTGATGGCATCACAGGAGCCAGTTTCTGAAGCCGTGGAAGATCTCCAAAGTATGAGTCAACTAATCACCATTCTTACCGCTTTCAACAAAGAAAATCCTGACAAGGTTAGCATATTTATTGTTGGTTTACGGCTCTGTTGTCCTTTTAAACTGAGAGTTTTGTCCATGGACTTGTGTAATTGCCTTCCTAAACCCCACATTTAGCACGGGAGGGGACACGGGTTCAGCTTGCCGAATGAACAAACACCACAGTAATCACCTACTCTTGGTTCTTACGAAATCAGCCTTGTCCTTTCAGGGTAGTTGGGACGCTACGAATTTAAATGGAATAAGCTTTGCAGCTAATCTAGACCTTTTTTAAAGGAATAACCCTCTTGGAAAGCAGGGATGGTATCCTCACTCTCTTCTGACCTAAATTCCATTCGTCACAGAGAGGAAAAATTCACTCGCTGGAAAAACTCGAGATCCTCCACTTGGGCTCTACTCCCCATGCAACCAAGAAATGCCCTTTGGGCTGATCCTATGCATTTGTCTTAAACGAAATGGTGGCTGACCTTTGGCCAGTATCCACCATAGCGCTTAGCCCAGAACCCCTGAAACAACCATGCGTACTTTGGACACAAATCTCGGGGTTTGGTTTCAGTTGGTCAATTTTCTTTTCCAAAGCCTCGTGCATCAGCAGGCTGATAGAGAAACACTCATTTCAAAATCACTCATTTCAAAATCCACTTGGAAATACACACCCAAGACATCCTATTAGGAACGACATGTGTGATACAGAGGAAATAACTCTTAATTTCTAAAGCATATTTATTACTCCTCATGTGGGTATGCTAGACTTTGAAAGTACAGTGCACACATTTAAACATTTTGAGTTACAGCACATAACCTAGTGATTTAATACTAAAATGATAAATCCCTAGAGATGGTGCGAAGTCTATCAGATTCCAGGGCAACCATCAGGAGAGCCCTGCTCCACAGGTGGTGGCTGCCATGGCAACTGACACTTCTCCACACATGGCTTCTAGACTGGAGGAGGGAGAATTATGTCAGCACAAAGCCCACATTTTCAGCATGCTATCAGGTTAGACAAGTCTGTTTCTGTTACATTTTACTGTTTTCTTCCAAAAGCAGCCCATGGACTTATGCTGGTGTCACCTCCCATTGACAGATGGGGAAATTGAGCCTTCGAAGAGTAGGCATCATGCACAAGATAACACAGCTGGGAATAAAAGACAGCAGGAGGGGACTTCCCTGGTGGCGCAGTGGTTAAGAATCCACCTGCCAATGCAGGGGACACAGGATCAATTCCTAGTCCTGGAAGCTTCCACATGCCGCAGAGCAACTAAGCCCATGTGCCACAGCTACTGAGTCTGTGCTCTAAAGCCCACAACTACTGAGCCCTTGTGTCACAACTACTGAAACCCACGTGCCTAGAGCCCCTGCTCCGCAGCAAAAGAAGCCACCGCAATGAGAAGCCCACGCACCGCATCAAAGACCCAACACAGCTATAAATAAATAAATAAATTTATTTATTTAAAAAAAGAAAAGACAGCAGGGCATGTCACTAGGTCAACCTGACTGAAAATGTCTTCCTGTATCCCTGGTACCAGCCCAGCCCTCAGCTACACCCCTTCCTTCGCATTTTGCTATAGAGCTGCCCCTGGTTTAGCAGGGCATCTTCATTCTGAAAGAAGGTTGTGCAAACTTTTCCCCATAGATGCATCATTTTCCTTATAAAAATTATTGATGGGAAACAAAGTTAAGAAGCATATGGTCTTGAAAATGATGCATACCTTAATATTTTACCAGTAATTTTTTTATATTTTTATTATTTATTTATTTATTTATTTGGAGGAATTTGCAGTTCTTCTTTTTTCATTTTTTACATCTTTATTGGAGTATAATTTCATTTTTTACATCTTTATTGGAGTATAATTGCAGGTAAATCTTTTATTTCCTCAAGTACCTAACAGAGTCCTTTCAGAAACTTCCAGTTTAAGGTGCAGATTTTTAAATATACATTAAACAGAAGAGTGATCTGAAGAGGCTAACTGATGGTCAGTGACTCCATTATGAGCCAGAGGTCATAATAGTTTACCTTGACCTGTATAACATAAAGGAAAATTGTTCTAGTCCTTGCCGGTGAGTATTTTTCATCAGAATTTGAGACGCAAAATGCAGTGCTTTTTTGTTACAGTTTTCAACCTCCAATAGAACAATTCAGAGTCACCAACATTCAAAAGGCTCAGAAGTACTTATTTGTAAATCGCGTCACATTGACAGGGAAATGAACATTTAGATTTTGCAAAATAAAGAAAAGTCAGATGTTTGGTACTGAGAGGCGATTTTTGCGGTTCTTTTTTTAAATTTTATTTATTTATTTTTGGCTGCGTTGGGTCTTCGTTGCTGCACGCAGGCTTTCTCTAATTGCGGCGAGCGGGGCTACTCTTCATTGCGGTGCGCGGACTTCTCATTGCGGTGGCTTCTCTTATTGCAGAGCATGGGCTCTAGGCGTGCAGGCTTCAGTAGTTGTGGCGCTCGGGCTCAGTAGTTGTGGCTCGCGGGCTCTAGAACGCAGGCTCGGTAGCTGTGGCGCACGGGCTTAGTTGCTCCGTGGCATGTGGGTTCTTCCCGGACCAGGCAATGAACCTGTGTCCCCAATTTTTGCAGTTCTTGAGACAAACTTGCATTTATTACAGCTCTGTTTGGTGAAAAGATAAGGTGCAACTTTAATGAAATGAGTGTCCAAATCGCTAAGATAAGAAGAGTGCAGGCTTCAGAACAAGGTGCCCCTGTGGGCGCATCAGGTTGTGCCTCCCACCTAAAATGTGCCTTTAGAAGCAGCTTAGCTGCATTAAAACTCCGTATTTATCATGTGAAATATGAGGATGGCAGTGCCCTCTTTGCAGGATGCTGTGAGTGAAATATGAGAAATAAACAATGCGTGGACGGGACACCAGGGCCGATGATGGGAATGGCTTCTTTCTCTCCTCTTACCTTGCTTACAACTTGTAACATATTTGCCAGGAAATGGTAACGTATTGGCAGTTGGATAATAACAATAGTAGCTAACACTTGTTTGCACCCTTGCACCAGGGACTATTCTAAGCATTTTACCAATATTTACACATTCAATTGTCTCCTTTTCCTTGCGGGTGGCTGTGATCATTATCATCCCCATTTTACAGACGAGGAAACTGAGACACAGGGAGGATGGGAGACCACACAAGCTCTCACCACTAGGAGGCAGCAGAGAAGAGAAGGAAACCAGAATTTGCTCTCGTGATGCTCAGCTGAATCTGGTTTTATTTTTCTATCCGTGCGCCTGTATCCCATCTGCCTGGATAGGGAGGTTTCTAGGATTGTAAAGGGTTTGGCCCAATCAACCGTCTCTAGGGGGTCCCAGAAAAGAAAGTGACTTTGAGTGAAATGACCAAAGGATGCAATATAGGAGGCAGGAAGAGGGATAAAGCTAGGATGGCAGAACTAGGATACTTCTCATCCTATTTCTGTGTTAATAAGGAAACAGCTCCACAGCTTGGGCACCTCTGCACTGATGCCCCAAAACGTCATCACAGTCCCAGGGGACCTCTGCTCTCAGGGCAGCGTGCATAATGCTGCCGGCGCACATGGGGAGGAACCCATCTCCAAAGGCTCTGTCAGAGGTAAATATGTGAGGGGATCTCCGCTGCCCTGGGAAACGAGCTGGAACGGACCTCAGAGAGTGAAGCTGTAACCACCCGAGTCTGTCCACTCTCAGAACCCAGGCTGGGAATGGCTTCCCTACTTCAGCCCTTATTTCTGCAGGGTCGCCCACCTCCTTCCTGAGATGGAGCCCAGGTAGTCATCTTATTTGCACCAGAAAGATGGGAATCCTGAGGCCAGAGGGACCTGGAAATACAGACCCAGAACATGTATTCAAATTTAAAAGGTGCCTTCACTTAAAGAACGTGTTAAGTGAATAAAAAAACTGACAGTACTCAAGTACGACAAACAAGTATGCAGGCTGAAGAGTGATGAACAAAATGTATCACGAACACCACGCAGAGTGCGGGAGATGATTAGGGAACACGGAGAAGCACTTGCACTTTGTTTTCCATCATTCTATTGTGAACGTTAAAAAAAAAGGAAGAGTTGAAATAATTGTAGAATGAACACCCATGTATGCAACACCAAGTTTCTGTTCCTGTCTTGCTATGTTTGCTTTCAAGCTTTGTGTTTATGTTAATAGTTGGCTTTATTCTAATTGAATGTTAGGGGAGAAGCATCATTCCATGAATATTTTGACTTAGGACAAACCAGGAGTAAATAGTTCCGTAAAGAAGGCACCTCAGTTTAAATGAAATATATCAAATGATAGAACAGTTGTGACCTGCCCAGGGCAGAACTGGATGGCTGGACCCAAACGAATCCAGCTTGAGGAACAGAGTCTCAGACAAATGAAACACCTGAAACAGGGAGTGTTTTGCCAAAGGCTTTAGCTTTTGCCTTTTTCAAAAAGCAAATGTCTGTGTAAAACTAAAATCACCGGTGAATGTCCCGACGGTGTATTTCAAACACTGTTAACGTGATTTATTTTTAGATTTAAAGCCTTTTCTTACCAGCAGGACCCAGCATCCGCCGACACACAAGAAGTGCTCCTTTGAAAGAAAGAGCACCCACAAATCTGACGCATCGTCTCCACATCACTGAGAGATCTGTGTTCTGGGCGGGGCGGGGGGGGCGGCAGACTCGGGTACCTATTCCAATGCTCACAGGGATTTCAAGAGCCCGGGTGTCAAAAAGGTCCTGATTCAGCCCAGGCAGCTGGGTAGGGATCCCCCTCAGTTCCTGCTGTGCTTTACTCCTGAGGAATAAAAGTGATGCCAGGAGAGAACCCTGCCACGGGGCAGCTGTGGAGTGCCCTACCCCCATCTCCCCGCCCGTCCTCACCGCCTTGGTGGAAGAGCGCCGCCCATTTTCCCCTTCTGTTTATTGTCTCCTGTAAACACAAGAAGCCATATTGAGATAACAGTCAGCAAAGGAATCTGGAGAAAAAAGCCTATGAACCAGAGGTTTTATAATTGAAGGAAAGCAATGAGAAGATGAAACCCGAAGGCATCCTGAAATTTCTCGCCTGGAGGTGCGTTGACCGTGGTTAGCAGGGATATTCCACAGCCATTCATCCAGTGATTTGTTTCCTGACTGTCCTGTCCTGCTAACCCAATTAACCCATTTTGCCTAAGACCGATGGGGAGAAATGCATATACATAAACATAAACATTTAAAAAAATCTAACATTACAACATACACTATACAATACACGCTGATAGTTTCTATTCTATTGTACTCTATTCTGTTCATTACAATTTGTTGAAATGTCCTGGACGTCACAGATTGAAAGTTACTCTAGTCTGCGAGCTGGAAGCAGGGACCGGGCTTGATCTGCACGTAGACACACACCATTACCCACCTCCCTGCCTGTCTTGTGGCAGGACCTCAAAAACTGGGTGTTGCCTGTGTGGACAAGGAATGTCGCCTGCCATTTCAG
Source organism: Orcinus orca (assembly GCF_937001465.1). NCBI lineage: Eukaryota > Metazoa > Chordata > Mammalia > Artiodactyla > Delphinidae > Orcinus > Orcinus orca. The sequence continues at coordinate 85,750,178 of NC_064573.1, forward strand.
TACACAAAGGATGTTGCGGCTTGGCTAATAAAGCAATCAGCCACTGTAGCTGACTCGCCCACAAGGGGATTCAGGATGGAGAAAACAGGATACTGGCCCTCGATACTTAAGGTTCATACCAAAGGAATGATTTCAATGATCCCAGACTCTTGCATCTTCCCATCCATGGAAAAGTGCTACATTCGTTAACTTGAGATGCCTGTTTTTTCTTTAATTAGCAGTAATCTTTTGATGTTCAACTACCTGCTTTTTTTAGTTTTGTTTTTTTTCCAGCAAAAACTCCTATATATCCTGGCGCCCCCCGCGCTTACCTCTTTGGAGCGGTCCCTCAGAGCCATCTGAGAGGCTGACTCCTGGGCTTGAGTCCTCAGTAAGTCTGCTGAATAAACCATAATGCTCGGGCTTCCCTGGTGGCGTAGTGGTTGAGAGTCCGCCTACCGATGCAGGGGACGCGGGTTTGTGCCCCGGTCCGGGAAGATCCCACGTGCCGCGGAGCGGCTGGGCCCGTGAGCCATGGCCGCTGAGCCTGTGCGTCCGGAGCCTGTGCTCCGCAACGGGAGAGGCCACAACAGTGAGAGGCCCGCGTACCGCAAAAAAAAAAAAAACATAATGCTCAACTTTTAGGCTGTGCATTTTGTTTCCGTCGACCCCTGCATGAATAAAGGGATGACTCAGCACCGACTATGTCCCTGGCCCTGGTCCAGGCACTAGGAATTATACGATGATCAGTGCAGACAGGCTCCATTGCTTTCAGGGAGCTTCCAGTCTCATGAGGAGACAGGAAAAAATAAATAAAAATAAAACAGAAGCAATTATATAAAATACCATCAGAGAGTCAATCTGGCATCAAGTAATGATGTTCTGGCATGAACTGATCCATTTCTTATCTAACCTCTAGCAGACCCTTGACATCGGCAACACCATTTCCCAACACTTGACAGCCTTCTGTGACGGTACGTCTCAAAAGCTGTGTGTAGCCTGTCGACCTCAGTTGGCTATTCATTTAATGGTTGATAGCTTGGTTTTCTTTGGGCACTGTATTCATTACCTAGGGCTGCTGTAATAAAGTACCACAAACTGAGGGGCTTAAAAGACAGACATTTATTCTCTCATCAGTTCTGGAGGCCAGAAGCCCCAGGCTCCTTCTGAAGGAGGCTATGTCCCATGCCTGTCTTCTAGCTTGTAACTACATCACTTCAAGTTCTACTTCTGGGCTCACCTGGACATCTTCTCCCTGTGTGTCCTCTCATCTTATAAGGACACCAGCCACTGGAGGTAGAGCCCACCCAATCCAGTAAGACCTCATGTTGATTTCGTACATCCACAAAGCTCCTATTTCCAAACGAGGTCGCGTTCTAAGGTGCCAGGTCGACATGAGTTTGTGGGGAGGAGGGACACCATTTAACCCAGTACAGGCAGCAGGGTCTTGATCTGGCCATGTTACAACCCAGGCTTGAAGTTTTAATAGGTCTCTTTCTGGAGACAGGAAGCAACATTTCTATCCCTGCCCGACCGGTTTTCCTCTTAATTAACAAGCTGGGCTCACTTGCGAGCGACGGTGGTGAAGGGTAAAAACCCACAGACAAGATGAACTCGAAGATAAACTTCAGCGAGGCGCTTCGGAAGCTTCCCCCCCCCCCCCACCCCCGCATGTTTCAAGCTGAAAGCTGATTGCAGTGTCAGCTGTAATTACCCAAGCCCATTACACGGCCGGGGGCAGGTGGCACTGAAAGAAATTGTACAGATGCTGAAACTGGTCTCCGAGAGCCCTCCACATAGCCCCCATCAGAGCACGGTTGAAAACACATCTTAAAATAGATGAGCGCTACATCTGCAGCAAGCAGGTGAGGGCGGGTGTACGGAACATGAAAGTGACAGGCAGAGCAGCTTCTGAGCCGGGAGGAAAGTGGATTCCTTCTGACCCGTCATCCTCACTCATAAAGGGGCAGCTTTGCTTCTTCCTCAGCCCCTTTATCATTGTCCTCACCATCATTACCCTTGCTGTGCTTGGAACTGCCAAGTATCACCTTGGTCCCCTCTCAAGGAAGTGCTTTTGTCCCAGCTGCTGGGAGTGCTGTGAGCTAAAAGTCTTCAGCCGCCAGGCCCCTTCAAGAATGACCTGCAGAGCTGCCTTTCCTAAGGGCGCGCCCTTCCCCGCACCCAGCGATGGATCCACGAAGGGCTGCCAACGCCTGGCCGTCTCAGTCTCAATGGAGACACTTCTGCCGGACCATTCTATTCCGGAGCCTGCTGGAGGGGGGTTGAGGGGCAGGGGTGTCAGGCAAGGCTGTCTCTGGACCTGCCCAGGGATCAACATCTCCCCCGGCCCGATTCTGCTTCCTTCACCCTTCCACAGGAGATGGTCCCAGGGGCATCATTTTTTTTTTTTTTTTTTTCGGTACGCGGGCCTCTCACTGCTGTGGCCTCTCCCGTTGCGGAGCACAGGCTCCGGACGCACACGGTCAGCGGCCATGGCTCACGGGCCCAGCCGCTCCGTGGCATGTGGGATCTTCCCGGACCGGGATACGAACCGGCGTCCCCTGCATCAGCAGGTGGACTCTCAACCACTGCGCCACCAGGGAACCCCCCAGGGGCATCATTTAATAAACATCCTCCATGCTAAATGGCATCTGAGAGACTTTTCCCAGGCAGCCAAGCTGCAACAATATCGCTGCTGACATTTTTCAAACATTAAGCTTTGACCATGGCCAGACACGGTGCTAAGTGTAAGACAAGCATTATCGCATTTCACTCACAAAAAATCCATGCGGTATGTGCTCCTAAGTGCATGGGACAGATGAGAGCATTGAGGCTCAAGGCCTCTAAGTGACTACCGTGTAAGTGGTGGATCTGGGACTCTGAAGCCAGCTCTCATAGTACCGCATCCCCACTCTTTAAACAATACGCTCTTCTGTTTCCTGATGTGCAGGATGCGATGTTCTCCTGGGAATGGCTGTGTGTCAGTTTAGAAAATTAGAATTTGTGCTCTCCCAAAGGTGGTTGGGAAGGCAATTAGGGATTCTTAGATGTTTTATAGCCACCTTAACTACGTTTAAGCTACCTTACACTGAAATACATAGTACGAAATGAAAGAAGCCAATCTGAAAAGGCTACACACTGTTTGATGACACGTGACACACTGATGACACGTGACCTTCTGGCAAAGGCGCAGCTATGCAGACAGAGAAAGATGAGTGGTCCCGGGGTAGGAGAGGTGAGGGATGCCTAGGTGGAGCACAGAGAATTTTTAAGGCAGTGAAAATACTCTCTATGAGACCGTCGTGGTGGATATGTGTCCTTATACATTTGTCCAGACACGTAGAATGTACAACACCCGGAGAGAGCCCTCATGGAAACTATGGCCTTTGGGTGACGATGATGTATCCGTGTAGGCGCATCAGTTGTAACAAATGTACCACCTGGTGGGGATGCTGATAACCGGGGAGGCCGTGCATGGGTGGGGGCAGGGGGCACATGGACATCTCTGTACCTTCCCCTCAATTTTTCAGTGAATCTAAAACTGCTCTAAAAAATAAAGTTTTAATAAAAAAATCAATTGGCTGTATAGGATTTTTAATAAAGAATATTATACATTTTGTTATTTGTAAATTATGGGCTACACGGCCCTTATCTGTATCATGTAGAATAAACTTCAGCGTGCCTGTTGTTAAACATCAATACACCACTGGCAAATGTATTCTTTTGTATATCTAATTAATCCTAATACACGCATGCATGGTTTCCTTAAAAAAAATCTTGGTAGAGCAATAGCATATATTAAACACATATATGTATGCAATAAATATTTGTAGAATGAATTTACACGTAAAAGCCATTCATCACACATTTGATCAACCGTAATACACTTAGCCATTCCTTCTATGCAGTTACGATGTACTCATGCTTGCTACAGGGCAATGCAAAATGTGTAAGACTAGTTATCGATTAGAATTGTTTTAACCTGAAGAGCTATGCAGACAAAAAGATCCATAAGCATTTGTGGAATAAAGCATATTTTTCTGAAATAGAATTCTCTGAGAAGCATCAGACATATTTGGTTCTTCTGTGACTTGAGCGCAGAATGGCTTTTACGTAAAACATCTCATTCTTCTGAAATGAAACACAACAATTTGTGACGTAAGAAGAGGTGTAGCCTAGAGTTATTACTTCATCCATGCAGAGCTGGGGTCAGTCGATGCCCAGGGCAGCGCGGGCATCCCAGACTCCTAACAGGGACTTGGGATCCCTGAGTCCAGCCATTCCCCAACCCAAGGGATGGCGGGAAGACGTGGGTGATGCTCGGATATGAGTTGCCTCACGTGGTGAGGATGCTGTTGCCATTTCAATTCTTTTGCGTCTTTCGGATTATACTGAGAGTCCCCGTGGGGATTCACGCGTCTTGAACCACCTTAACCCTTGTGAATCTCCCTTTACACACAAAGACAGCAGCTTCCAGCTGTGACCCTTCACCAGGTGGGAGTCTCTAGGTAGAGGTGAGCAACAGTTTGTTTCTATAACCTTGATTTTCAGGGTTATCCTCTGAGCTGTTGGTCCTCCCCCGGATCCAGCCTCCATCTTTCTCCCTCTGCTCACAGAGGTCTGACCTGTGTGGACACCACCAGTGGGCTCCGTGGTCCCTGGTTGCCTGCTGGGTTTGGTCGTGAGCCCCTGCGAGAGTGGAGCATGACCGGTGAGTTCATCACCCCAGGCTGGCTCTGTCTTGTCAAAGTCGGCCGCTTCTCTAAAGACGGCTGCCTTCCATCATTCCTTTCTTCCAAGTTATGGCGACTCTACTGCCCTTGACCCTCTGGGCCCAGAGGGGATCTCAGGGATGCTAATATTAGCTCCAAATTCCCTCATTGTCCCAAGCAACTCCCTTTGCCCAGAAGGTTGTCATTAGTCCCTTTGGGAATATGCTTCCCTCAGTTCATCCTCATTTGCGTGTTCTGGTGGAGACCCTGGTGGACACGCCTACTACTGACGTCACTGATGTTTGATATCCACTTACTTTACTGACACAGAGGAAAAGGCAGCCTCAAGGTCAAGATCGGGCCCAAGAATCTTAGTCTGCCCGTAAAAAAGGACGCACGGTTCATGTGAGGCAAACAGAGAAACTCCAGTTCCCCAACGTCTTCAACAGCTGCATGCACAGCCTCAAATCTTAAGGAAAACACAAAGCCTTCTGCCATGAGATGGAAGAGTGGACAACCTGCAGCCTTGTTTTCTTGGCTCACTGCTTTTTTTTTTTTTTTTTTTTTTTAGCCGAGGGGCACGTGGGATCTTAGATATCCGACCAGGGACCGAATCCACAACCCCTGCAGTGGAAGCGCAGAGTCTTATCCACTGGACAACCGGGGAAGTCCTGCACTGGTTTTTGGTTTGTGGTTTTTTTTGTGGTACGCGGGCCTCTCACTGTTGTGGCCTCTCCCATTGCGGAGCGCCGGCTCCGGACGCGCAGGCTCAGCGGCCATGGCTCACGGGCCCAGCCGCTCCGCGGCACGTGGAATCTTCCCGGACCGGGGCACGAACCCGCGTCACCTGCATCGGCAGGCAGACTCTCAACCACTGCGCCACCAGGGAAGCCTCATATATATATATATATTTTTTTAATGTTTTAGATTGGCTGCCAAAATCTAAACATTGGAAATTTTCATATAAAGATCCAAATTTCTGCATCCTCTTGAAATTGGAAGAACTGACCCCACTGGGGCCACGTGACCCGCCTGGGACTGAGCAGGACCCCTCTCCCCACTTGGGGAGGTACGCATGCTCTCCAGCTCGGCCGTTCTCCACTAGGTCCCCGGACTGACGTTGACTTTGAGACCCAGAGGAAGGGCAAGGTGGGAAGGAAGCCGTTGCTGGCCCTCTGCTCCCTTGGGCACCTGGAGTTGTTGTCACCCTCATTCCTGGCTAATGATCGGCTGAATCATCAGACTCAGATTCTGGTGGGTGGCAGCAGTGAAATGTGTGACTCCATGACTGTCTTCCGTACACTTCCTCATTAGCAACATTTCCCCAAATCAACACTTCTTTTGAATCCCTTCTGCCCAGAATTGCACCCGTTTCTTTAATAACTGCCTTCTTCTGTTCCACATAGGTTAGGCTAATACGATTTCCCTATCGTTTCCCTGTTCCTCTGTCAAATAAATCCATTTGCTGTCACCTTGTATTTTCAGCCAAACCGAAAATGTACACTAATCTATATAACAATCCAGTGGTGCCTGAATGTCATGAAATCAGGTAGGACTAAAAGGCAGGTTTAGCTGCTAATTCCAAGATGCATTCAGTAAGACCCACTTAATTTCACAGGTCTTCAGTAAGTTGAATAAAAACTAGCCTTGTTGTTGGTTGCCAAGGTTATTGAATTGGTTAGACTGTTAACACATCTGTTATTGGTTCCCACATTTTCTTGGAGAAAACTTTTATTTCAAAATGAAATAGTTTGAAATATTTGAAAGTACTGCAGTAACTTTTGCTCTGAAAACTTAATTATAGAACTGCTCAAAACTTATTCTATGTTATTAAAGAATTGTATTTCATTTACCTCATAAGAGTTATTTTATCCACCAAATGAAGCAATGAAGCAGAAACATAAGAATTATAATAATTGCACTCTCTCTCTCTCTCTCTACATACATATTATATATCTATAAGTAGCAATATATATTATATAACAATATATAATATATATAATATATTATATATTGTTATATATATATAACAATATATAATATATTTAATATAATATATAATATAGTGACTATATATATATATATATACACACACACACACACACACACGTAATTATATTTATACACACATATATAGCAAGCACTTCACACCAGGTACAGACATAGCACTGAATCTCCACGTTAGAAATGATTCACATCTACCCCAGGTACAAGTGGAGAGAGAACCTGCCAAGGCATCACCTTGCTTCAGCTGAAGATACTCAACTTGGGACTTCCCTGGTGGTGCAGCGGAGAAGACTCTACGCTCCCACTGCAGGGGGCCAGGGTTCGATCCCGGGTCAGGGAACTAGATCCCACGTGCGTGCTACAACTAAGAGTTTACATGCTGCAACTAAGGAGCCCATGTGCTGCAACTAAGGAGCCTTCAAGCCACAACTAGGACCCAGTACAACCAAATAAATAAATATTTTTTTTAAAAAACAGGAGAAACTCAACTTCACCACGTACACTCACCCCCTGCTGGCGAGAGTGTTCCAGGCTAGATCCAGAGGCAGGTGACTGGCTGGGCAGCCTGGAGGAGACATGGACAGCCAGGTTTGGCCAGCAGCAGCCAGCCTCCTGCAGGTGCCGAGCCTGCACATCAGGCATGGGACAGTCTAGCGCTCCATCTCGGACAGGATCTGTGCTGGTTCCAAGTCCCATGAAGGGCGGAGGGGATGCTTGTGAAGGTGACAGTGGGGGATCCTTTCTCACGAAGAGCCCCTCTAACAGCCACTGGTATCAAAAGGGTATTGTCTCCCAGCGTGAAGGCTGTAACAGGACGGGAACTATCGTTTCTCCACCTAACGTGTTCCACTGAAGATGCAGGTGCAGAGGATCATTGATCTGTTTGGAGGTTAGGGGACCACCCTCATTCTGGACACTTTACTGCAAAAAATCACAGGAACCAAAGCAGTGAAAGAATTGGGGGCTTTTGTTCTAAAATTGTATTCCCAATGAAAGTGACTCTTTCTTTTTTTTTAAAAAAAAGCAAACACATGTATGCACAGGTGCACATAACACGTAATGAAAAATCTGCTCGAAATTGATTTGTTTCATGAAGAAGTCACTCTTTTTATGAAGGACCGACTCGGGAGTCTGAATTACAGCAGTTGAGGTTGAAATATTTTAATCGGAAATGTTTTGCTCCCTGGGAAAGAGAGTTCTAAAGACTGTGAATTTTCCCAGTTGAGGGCATTATTTCTAGCCAATTAACCTGGGGACAGTTCAAGTTCTCCGGGACAGATGGGTCCCTCCCACACTTTCCCAGGCCGTTACTGTCTGTAGGTTTATCCTCTAAATGATCGTGGAGCAGTGAGGGATGGGGCATGACGGACCCAGGGAGGACAGACGGCTTCGGAAACCCACTGTCCTGCTGAGGGCCGCTGGTCCTTGTGGAATTCTGTTTCCAGCAGAGGTGTAAGAAATAAGCGGCAGCCTCCATGGTGAGATTCGGGTCTCTCATGCCCTGAATAAGCAACTCCCTCCCCAGTGCTTCCTATCAGGAGGACGGATTTCATAGCAATAAGAGAAGAAACAGCAAATCCCTGTCCCACAACGGCTCAGTGTCAAACAGCTGTCACTATTTGATGACTCAGGTCTTGATTTGTGTCAGGAATCATGGAAACTGGCTCCAGGAGCAATTTATAGTCCCGTGACTCTGGCGTCCACAGATGGGGGAGGCACCCCGAGGTACCGCGCTTGGGGGTTTGTACGATTTACTGAACAACATGGAGAGCTCCTGCAACACTGAAATATGGTCTGACCGCAAGGGAGGCTGGGAAATGTAGTCTAATCCCAAGGGAGACTGGGAAATGTGGTCTAACCCCAAGGAAGACTGGGAAATGTAATTAGACCTCTATTCAGGAAGAAGCAACAAGACTTTTTAAATAGAAAATGAAGTCTAATCTATACTTGTAGATCTCAACATAAAAACTCTACTGTTCTCGTAATTATCACTATGGCTCCGTGTTTACCCGATAGGTAAACATAGGACCAGCGTGAAAAAGTAGTTACCTTTGGAATCACAGCCACCCAGAAACTTAACCCACCTCCCTTTGAACTAGATGATCCTGAGGGTCTTCCCACCAACTGGTTTGCCATTTGCAAACAGGAGACCTGCACGGAGGGCCCTGGCTGAGAAGACTCAGATTAGAATCACACACCTGGCAAGTAAGTGCTTGTTCATTTGTTGAGCCTGTTTTGTTTTCGTTTATCATCAGGTCAGAAGGGGTTTAGGTGGGCACACACCTCACTTCACATCATCATTATAGGACCCCCCCAAGGCCCCCGTCTCGCGATGCTTTCCCATAATCCCTTATCATCATCCCCGTCATTATGACACTTGGCCCACCAGAGCCCCCTTTCTTTTTTTTTTTTTTTCAGAGCTCCCTTTCTGATGCATTTCAGATATGCCCTCCACTCTTAACTTTGAAAGAGCACAGTGATGATGTGTGGGTATGTGCGTTTTAAAGTTACACAAACATTATTCATTCAAGGTCGTGCTGTGTTTTACAGTCTTTACACTCAGAACTGTGTTCTGAAAAGCTCCCAGGCTGCTGTCAGCTCCTCTAGTTGACTTCTTCTGCCAGTTGCAGCTGATGGAGTTGGCTCACCAATCCTGCCCCCATCTAGACAATCCTGCCTCCTGGTGACTGCTCAGTTCTCTGAATTTTTGATGCCATAAAGGTGTCATCCAGGACTTCCCTGGTGGTCCAGTGGCTAAGACTCCACGCTCCCAGTGCAGGGAAGCTGGGTTCCATCCCTGGTCGGGGAACTAGATCCCGCATGCCGCAACTAAGACCCGGTGCAGCCAAAATAAATAAATACATAAATAAAAATAAAAATAATTTTTAAAAAGGTGTCATCCAAGCAAAGACTATTCACAGCTACTTGTTTTGTTTTTGTTCTTTTCAGTATTCTACTTATTAAACATGGCAAAAATGATTTTACAGAAGCTTTGAAGTTCACCTGAATACTTTTAATATTCTATGTATAAATCTACTATTTTATAACATTTTAAAAGGCAATTTGGGGACTTCCCCAGCGATCCAGTGGTTAAGATTCTGACTGCCAAGGTAGGGGGCGCGGGTTCGATCCCTGGTGGAGGAATTCAGATCCCACATGCTGTGGGATGCAGCCAAGAATTTAAAAAGAAATAAATTAAAAGGCAGTTTTAATAAGTTAGTAAATTAGATTCCTTTAAATACTTCAACACACATTCATAACTTTCACGTATCTGTCTTCTCTTTAAGCAACGTATATGCCTCATTAACGTGGAAAGCTCTCATATACTTAAACAGCCCTGTAACTCTCATCAATAAACTTATAGAGGACTCTCAAGTTCTTGTAAACATCCCAGTCTTGTTTATACTTAGGGAAATTATCATATACTTTCCAACTTAAAATTGCAAACTAAAATTAATTGCGAACTTTTCTGTTTCAGCTGGAATCACAAATCTAATCTCTTCCTAATGTGACAGATTATCTTAAATATTGTAAGCGGGCTGCATACAAAATATTTCCCAACAATACTTAAGCTTAACACAAAAATATTAGTAAACAGGTTTGATTTACTTTATCAGCACTAGTTTTAATTATTACCCTTTCTGGATTTTAGACTCACTAAGGAAATAATTCTACCCTTTCCAGCAAATTGAGGTCACAGACTCAAGTAAACGGCTTCATCATCTCATAGTAATTAGGATTTTCTTCTCAGTGGGCTGAGATGGCTTGTTGACAACATTTTTTTTTTTTTTTACTAGAACAAGTGATCTGGAGCCTTCAGACACCCAGGTGATGGATCTTACCACTCAGACAACCTTGTTCAGGATTTTTCTAGAATATTCCACACTTTCCGAGTGGAGGTCTTCCGCAACCCATCTATTAGCTAATTCCAACTGGAGTCTGAACCTTATCTTCCAGGTTGCTTCACCCCGATTGGATTCAATTGATCTATGGACTACTCTATCTGTTCTGAATTCTTGCCGTGTTCCTCCTGCCTGACAGGGCCAACATGCCTTCAGATACTGGGACGACCTCCACTTGGATTCGCTTCTTCTCTCATGCTTAGCTTACTTGATCCTTAAATGTCTGAGATATTACCAAAGACAAGTGCACCTGTGGCTTCTTCCACCCACCTCCACCTCTCCAGGGAATGAGATGCTCTTATTACAATCTCCACTGTCCTCCTTTAAAAAAAATTTTTTTTTTTTTGGCTGCGTTGGGTCTTCGTTGCTGCATGCGGGCTTTTCTTTAGTTGCGGCGAGTGGGGGCTACTCTTCTTTGTGGTGCACGGGCTTCTCACTGTGGTGGCTTCTCTTGCTGTGGAGCACGGGCTCTAGGCGCACGGGCTTCAGTAGTTGTGGTACGTGGGCTCAGTAGTTGTGGCTCACGGGCTTAGTTGCTCCGCAGTATGTGGGATCTTCCCGGACCAGGGCTTGAACCCGTGTCCCCTCCATTAGCAGGAGGATTCTTAACCACTGCGCCACCAGGGAAGTCCTAAACTTTATTTGTTATTCTTCAATGTCGGCACCGCCTCTAGATGGGAGGAATGAGTGTCCAAAGATTTGTGGTTCTTTCTAAAAATTTCCACAGCTTCCACTGACACAGTGGTGATACTCTTGAACAACAGCAAAATAACAATGGTAATTACGACAATTGTGGTTTATTGACATGTGAAGTTCTTAAAAGATGGGGAGTTGACGGTGCTATTCCATAGAGAAAAGTGGACGTAAAAGGGAAACTACGTATAATGTTTTACTTGTTTGCATACGTAGTGGGTGTTCGTAGGCAAATATTTCATGTCTTCTGTGAGAGCTATATTCTTAAAGTCAAGTTCAGAAATAATGATGAAATGAATTCACTCCACTGAGCAGAAGTTTCAGAGTGAGTTGAAGTCTATCGTAGTAATTGGGTCTTAAGACTATTGGTTATAAGCAAATCACCAAGGTCACCCACGGTCTTAGATGTCAGTCATTATGCTAATAGGTGCCAATTTCATTCCTATTTTTGAATTTTGAGATGATTATAGATTGACAGAAAGTACAGACAAGTGACATGTCACCCTGTGGTTTCATTTGCCATAACTCTGGGACTACCAGCCTGGAAACTGGCATGGATATGACCTCGTATAGTTACATTGTGTGTCCTCCACAAAGGATAATGTTCCTTGTTGCCCACCCTCTCTCCCACTCCCTGGAATTCCCACCCACCCCAGCCCCAGTCACTGCCTTTGCGCGAATCCACGTCTGGAGACTTGGCTTACTCACCCCCACCCTGTACCTGGCTGACAGTGGAGCCTCCTTGGTGCTCCCATAGTGCCCTGAGCACATGTTATCCAGTTCTCACCACACCGTGCTATCAGCATGTCTCTGTGTATCTACTGCTCCCACCAGAATGTGGAGCCCCAGGGGGTAAGGATTGGTTGAATCCAATTCACCTCTGAGCCTCCATCTGCTATAGTACGTGGCACAGAATACACACCCAATAAATCTGTATCTACTCTGAAGAGGGACAACTGGGGTCTTAGAAGAAAGTATGCAAATCAAAATATCCTCCTTAGTAGACCTCAAAAGAGTAGCATCGTTAGCTAGATATAGAGCGTGGGAGAAAAAGTTGTGTTCTTGGATAAAAGCTCCCATCCATAGCTAGCCTTTAAGCAAATTGTGTGATTAGGTCAAAGAAGATACCAAGGAAAAGAAAAAGCAACTTTACATTTACAAACAAACAAAAAAAGTATTTTCATATATGAGGGCACTCGGCGTTTAGGATTCAGAACTGATTCAGCAAGTTAGATGAGGTTCTCTTTTAAGACATGATTAGTTATTCATACCAAGTGATTTTTATTCTCTAGCTGCCTAGACATTTAAAATGTACTTTTGACAAGTAGAAAAATATGTTCCGTGCTTTCCTTCCAAATAGGCAAAATAGCAACTTGAAAGAAATTATTTGTTTGTACAAAACCCAAAGGGAACACAGAACGGGAATGAAAAGGCTGTGAAGACAGGAAGGCCATCTGGCTGTAAAAAGCTACCTGTTTTTTTTCTGGTTGCTTAAACAAAGCTAAGAAGAAAGAAGAAAAGCTTAAAGGGAGGGAGGGAGGGAGGGAAGAGAGGGGGGAGGGGAGGGTAAGGGATGGAAGGATGGAGGAAGGAAAATTCTAGGGATGATCTATTAAGGAAATATCTTAGTGCCTTTCACAGGGAGCAAAGATAAAAACAAAGAACAGTTTTCTCCTAGGTACAGAAGTTATATGGATCTCACTGTCTTTCATCTATGCCACTAAAATTAGAAATAGACTCAGGAGGAATTTAGATATATACGCAGATAATAGCCGGGAAATTTAAATCACTTGAAATTAAATTACTTTAAAGGTATTTCATAAAAGCTTCTCTGATACTTTCTGTTTCGAGGATGTTACGCTTGAAATTCCACAGCAGCCTTTTCCTGGGGCTAACTCTGTGACTCTGCGTTACGCAATCAGCGTTACCAATTGGTCACACCAGGATGTGATCTTATTGGGAAATAGGGTCTTCAGAGATGTGATTAGTAAACATGAGGTCATACTGGACCAGGACGGGTCCTGGATCCAGCCCCTGGTGTGTCTATGTATAAGAAGAGAAGACACACAGAGGCACAGACCCAGAGAGACGGCCATGTGATGACAGAGGCAGCTATGGGAGAGATGAGGCCACGAGCCAAGGAGCGCCAGGAGCCACCAGCAGCTGGGAGAGGCAGGAAGGATTCTTTCCTAAGTCCTTCAGAGGGAGCGTGGCCTGCCAATGTCTTGACTGCAAACATCAGGCCTCCAGAAGGGTGAGGCAATAAATTTACGTTGCCTTAAGCCACCCAGTGTGTGGTGATTTGTGACAGGAGCCATATGAAGCTAATGCAATCAGGTCATAGTAGAAGTTTCTGGAGAAGCAGAGGCCCTGATAGAATGTCGGAAGTGGGGACCTCACCTGTAAGCGTCTGGGGATGTCCAATAGTTAAGCCCTTGGACACTGATCGGGAGGAGAAAAGTCCTTTCTTTTCTAAGAATAGAGGGAAATCGCCCTCCTCCTGCATGGGAAACGTAGACCCCGGAGCAGCATGTGTGTTTTGGGCATAGGTCCATCTTAAGGCCCTCTTTCTCTGTCTGTCACCTCATCTGTGCCCAAGAGAAACAGGAGGCCAGAGCACGGCTGCAGAAAGCCAGGCTTCCCTTTGCTTTGCCCCCAGCAATTCTTCAACCCATGAAAGCTCCCGGGAAGGGTGGGCCCTGCTCTGCCTGTGGAAGCAGTGGCGGCCACGCTCCCTGGATCTGTGGGGACCGTGTTGACATGACGGCCCAAGCTGTGGATGGACCTGGTGTGCACAGGTGGGGAGGCCACCAGAACCAGGAAGTACAAGAGAAAGGGGGTGGAGCTTCCCTGGTGGCGCGGTGGTTGGGAGTCCGCCAGCCGATGCAGGGGACACGAGTTTGTGCCCCGGTCCGGGAAGATCCCACGTGTCTCGGAGCGGCTGGGCCTGTGAGCGGTGGCCGCTGAGCCTGCGCGTCTGGAGCCTGTGCTCCGCGACGCGAGAGGCCACGACGGTGAGAGGCCCACGTACCACAAAAAAAAAAAAAAGAGAAAGGGGGAAATAATATCTTCCCTCATTGAAGCCATAACAGAAAGCAAGAACAGAAATTAAAGAGAAAGGGTCTGTATTCGCTTCCCAGAGCTGCTGTAACAAAGGCGGCTTAGAACAACAGGTGTTGATTCTTGAAAATCAAGGCATCCGCAGGGCCGTACTTCCTCTCGCTCTGAAGGCTCTGGGGAAGGGTGTGCCCCAGGCTGCTCTTCTAGTAAATCCTTTGCCTGTGGCAGTATAAACCCAATATTCACGTGACCTTCTTCCTTGTGTATGTCTGTCTACATCCTGATTTCCCTTTTTATAAGGACGCCAGTCATATTGGGCTGGGCCCACGCTCATGACCTCATTTTAACTTGATCTGCACTGACCCTGTTTCCAAACAAGGTCCCATTCAGAGGTGCTGGGGCCCCTTTCAGGGGCACACAATCCAACCGATAACAGGTCCAAAACTCTACAAGGTCTATTTTGTTTTCTGCAAAGATTTCTGTCTCTATAACCTTTTTTTTTTTTGCGGTTCGTGGGCCTCTCACTGTTGTGGCCTCTCCCGTTGTGGAGCACAGGCTCCGGACGCACAGGCTCAGCGGCCATGGCTCACGGGGTCCAGCCGCTCCGCGGCATGTGGGATCTTCCCGGACCAGGGCACGAACCCGCGTCCCCTGCATCGGCAGGCGGACTCTCAACCGCTGCGCCACCAGGGAAGCCCTGTCTCCATAATTTTAAACATACATTTTCAGGGCATTAAGTTTTGCTACTTAAATAAAGGATCATTAATTCATTAATAATTAAAAACTTGGAAGTGAGGAGCATTCCTAACACTCTAAATGTGTGGAATAAGAGGATCTGATTGACTCGAGATAGTTCAGCCCCTAAGTCCGCTATTTAATTCCTGGAGTCTCAGGCCAATCAATCCACCTCTCTGAACCTCCCTCTGCTTGCCTGCAAAATGGGGCTAACAAGACAGGTTCACACGGCTGTCGTGAAGATGAAATGGGGGTAATCTGTTTAAGAACATCTGTGACATGGAAAACTGCAGTAAAAGAGCCCTGCTATTTCCAATATTATTAACAAAAGAGTCCTAATATTGCTATTCCTAATCGTAATAGAAGGAATCCGGAGGAGGGCCGGTGGTTTGAGCTTGGTGAAGGCACGGGTCGCCACCTGGTGGTAGCATACGGTAGCGCGGATCTGCGTTCTCTCCAAGGTGAACCAGCTTCATCGTGGCTCATCTCCAATTATCAACTGAAAAACAATGAGAAGCAATTAATCGCTATTGAATTTCACAATTGAAAGTGTGAAAGTATGAACGTCCTGATGCTCAGACTAGGTGCTGCTCAGAAGACTTCGAGGAGGGAATGTACCTTACCCTTCCCTAAAGCATCCCTCCATGTCCCTGTAGGAGGTGAAACCTGGGATAGTCAACGTAAGTCTAAATAAATTGCCTTTTCCATCCCCTCTTACTTATAGGGCATGACAGTAGGGTAAATGTCCAATAAACATTTGTTGAGTGAAATAATGAAGAATTTACTATTAATGATATCAATACCTGATATTCGCTGAGCCCTTAAGGTTGTGCCAGTTCTGTTCTAAACGGATAACCCAGTATATATGGATTATCTCAGTTGCCACGGAGACCGTGGCATATAGCAAAGAAAGTCCATGCTCAGAATATTCACAGGATCTGATAGGAGTAGAGAATCGGGACTAAATAATGACTTAGTAGAAGTTAATTTCAAAATGGGCTGACCATGTGCACTGCTGACATTTATAGATGCTGAATTACTGCATTGATAAGGGGATTCCCATTAACCAGAGACAGCTGATAATCATGGCAAACAATTTATAAATGTAATTCAGGAGCAAAGCGTACCATCCACGCAGGACATGTACATCCTCAGCAGAATCTGAGATTCAAGGTAAAATGGCATCCCAT
Source organism: Orcinus orca (assembly GCF_937001465.1). Lineage (NCBI taxonomy): Eukaryota > Metazoa > Chordata > Mammalia > Artiodactyla > Delphinidae > Orcinus > Orcinus orca. Next base: position 85,766,456 of record NC_064573.1, read on the forward strand.
GTACACCCTGAACACAGGTAGGTCTCTGAGCCCGGAAGTGTCTTCATTCCCGTCATGGGCAGCAGCCTGGGCTGATGGCTGAAACATTGGGTTGAATTCACTGTTTTTGTGGGGGAGGCAGGAAGTAACACCTACTCGTGTCATCAAGGTATTAACCCAAAGACATTAGGGCAAATTTACAGTTATGCAAATAAATGAAAGCAACAGGGTCTAAGAACAATGCAACCCTCATGGTTCGGACTGGTACTGAGTTACACTGGAATCCAACCTCTGGACTCCCGTTGGGGCAGAGCCTGCATCACAGCACGGAACAAAGTGAGAAGATGCCTGACAGGTGTGTGACTCCCAGTTTTCCTGGCGCCACGTTGGCACCTGCAGGTGTGACCCCTAACCTACCTTGAGACACGTGGTCTGCTCCTGGAACTTTACCCGCAGGTGGCGGACACCTGCCCCCTTTGCCTCATCTTGGGGTCACACCCCTAGTGCCTCCAGGCAGGAACCACAGAGGAGTGAAGCTGGCTGAGGGAGACTCTGGGAGACTGGGGTGGGCGTGCCCCGTCTAATGGGGACGGAGGGTGGCTGCTCTCAGGAAGGGCATGAGCCCAGTGTTGGCAGATCTTCCAGTTTTTCTACAGAAGCTAAGACCCTGGCTCTCGATTGTTAAATGTTGACAATGGTATATTTCCCCCCTCCCAGAATACAAGACAAATAAAACACAGGTAAGGGCCAGACTTCATATGGGGCGATTCTACATGGGACCCATTCACCTCTCGCTTAAAAACTGAAATCCCAGATTCTAGTCCTTCAGGTTGAACTTGATCTTACTCAGACTGGCTTCTCCAACCTTACAGTCTTCTGCTCCAATATCTTTCTGTTGTTAGTGGACAGAATTTTGTTCCCAGAGTTTGGTCTTCCCTTAGGGACCCTTGTACCCTCTGATCGCCTTCTTGTACTGTCGTTTTCCCTTCTTGGTATATCTCTTTTAAAAATTTCCTGAGTACTTTTTAATAGCGAGCTCTCAAGTCACACGTCTATGAAACTCTCCCTTTTCTGGAGTTTTTCTCTCATCCATGACTTTACCATTTCCCTTTCTCCTTCTGGGCAAAGCTGCCATCCATTATAGAGACTGAAATGTTAGAGATACACTTTCCCAGCTTTCTCTGTAAGTATCGGTCCATAAGACCCATGCTGGTCAAGGAGATATAATGGGACAGCTTCATATTACTTCTGAGAAAGGTTTTCTTCCCTGATGTAAAGAAAGAGATGTATAAGAAGTGCTTTTGTCCGCCCCTTGTTCTTCCTGTTTTTAGATGATACTTTGAGAAGGCACAATGCCTGGGGCTGAAGCAGCCATCTTGCAACCATGAGGAAAGAGACCTCCGAATGGAAAAAAGCAAAACAAAACACGATGGTAAGTATTGAGCAAAAGGATGGAAATAGTCTGGGTCCTCAATGATGCTCTTGGGCCATCAAACCATCTCTGGAACTGCCTCCCTCCTGGCTTCTTACCAAATGAAATAAAAGCAAGCCCTATTGGTTATGACACTTTTACTTGAGTATTTCATTACTTGCTTTCGAAATCATCCTACCTGAAACATACCCAAATACTCTTCACCCTCTCTTTTAGCTCTTGGTATGCATCTTATTGCAGGGAGCCTTGCACTTTCATCTATCCCCTCAGAGACTTTAAAGTTTCTGAGAGTAGAGGCTGTCATGTTGACATCTAAGAAGCCATCTGGTTTTATGCTCATTTCTTTCTGTATTTGTGTGCTGTGCTGTCCATCCAAGTATATATTTCTCAGCACATTTGGTCTGGATGGACCTGACTTCCCCACCCATAACACCATCAGAGTACAGTGTTCCTCACTTCCTGGCCACATGGATTGATTCAGGGACAGACACACGTCCCAGTCACAGCCAAAGAAATTCAATTCCAAGGCTTTTATGGAACTGGTAGTATGGAAGAAAATAAAGACATCTTCCGTCTGGGCTTGCTGATGGTGTAGCCCTGAAGTTTTTATGAATAACTTCAAGGGGAGTGGCTGGGCAAGAAAGGAACCCAGAGATAGAAAAGCAGAGTTGACCCTGAGGAAGAAAAACCGGTATGAGAGCCAACGGAGACCTTTACGTGCTTAGACAATATTAATTAGCAATTCCCATTTCCTGAAACCAAGAGTCCCAACTAATACAGATTTCCTTCAATTCACCCTCAAAAAACACATTTCTTGTTGCCTCTGCAATTGTTGGTTTGCATAAGTAAGTCTTTGCTTGCCTATATGGCCGTTAACAATTTGGAAGTAATACAGATCATTATAAACCCACTACTAAAGACAAGTAAAAACAATATTCTAAGCGAGACCCCAGATCCACAAGACCATTTACCAATGACCGTCCTGAATACCATTCGAGGGCCAGAGACATAACACAGGAGGAGGCCAGTAGCTCAGTGGAAATGGACGTGACCACTTCCGGGTAGCGAATGCAAATCTGGGCATTTGAATCATTCCCCTAATCAATTTAATACACTCGATGTGCCGCATAAGTGAGAGCTGAACACTCCAAAGTCCGAGGCTCTCAAGGAAGCCACCCGAGACCCGGAAGGAGAAAGAGGCCAGATCTCTTTCACCTGTGAAGCGGGCCAGGACCCATTCTTTCCTTTGAACAGATCGGGAAATACGTGAAACTTCCAGAAGGTAGCGTCCCTTCTGTCCTGGTGGAAACTACGCGAGCGCGTGTCCCCCTTCTTGGCCTCGCAGCTGGCTTTCCTTGCTGCTGTTCCTGGCACTGGCATTTCCGGGGGCTCCGTCCTGCTTGGAGACCCCAGGGTACCCATCCATCACTATCCCGCTGGGCATCTTTGTTTTGTTCAGCCTCTAAAACATCCAAAATATTTGGCACTTCCGGCAGCTCCTGCGGAGTCTGGGAGCCTATCATTATCCTGAACCAATGAGCTTTGCTCACAGAAAAGGCACGTCTGTGAATGGAAAATGAGGCCGTGCAGGGAGAAACACAGAGGAAGACGCCGCTATTTGTAAGCAGAACGTTCTTTTCTCTTCAGAATCCACATGTGGCGTGAGGCGAGAGGCAAACGCATGCCGAAAATGGATTTTTATTGACAGGAAAGTACTTGTAAATGGGAATCTATTTTTGACTCAAGCTAAAAGCGAAGTCCTGCTTGGGGGAAATAACCCGTGATTGGCATCGTGCTTTGTTTCCCTCATGTGCGCCATTGTCTCCAGCAGAACGAGAAGCATGTTTGTTTTATTTACTCAATCAGGCAGTTCTCTCGCTCCTTCCCTTTGCAAGATTCCAGATTCAGATGTCGGCGGCATCCTCTGAACGATGAGAGGAGGGACACAGATTCCCGGACTCTCGGAGTCCTGTCCTAAGTTCACTCTGCAGGTCCACCCTTTGGGACCCTCGCCCTGTAAGGCTTCACCACCATCCTTAACTACTAGAAATACTGGTTAACGTCTTGCCCTGTGGAAGACGCCGTGGGAGAGCCCAGGGAGGGGTGAAGCTCAGAGCCCTTAGAGCGAAGCTCGGGGTCCATCAGGGTATGGCTGCCATGGGATAAGTCACCTTTGTTGGGGCCTCTAAGATGTTCCCCTAATAAGAGGCACTTCCCTTTTTAATCTGAGTTCGGAACAAGTTGAGACAAAAGATTCAAGATAGGAGAAGAAATATTGTCTTAGTTACTGGCAGAGCCTGCGGTAGGTAGACCGATGCTCTCCCCTCCTGGACACAGCCATGCCCACATCCTAACCCCTGAAACCTCTGAATATGTTAGGTTTTGTGGCAGAGGGGCGTTAAAGTTCCAAAGAGGGCTTAAGGTTGTGGATGGCCGACTTTGCCTGAAGGAGACGATCCTGGGGCAGCCCTGCTAGGTCCACAGGTGTCATCAAGATGAGGGAGAGATCAGGGGAGAGGTAGCACAGGAGAGAGGCAACATGGCTGGCTTTGCAGACGGAGGAAGGGGGCCATGAGCCAGGAGTGGGAGCCACCCTAGAAGCTGAAGAAGGCACCCCAAGTTCAGAGCTCACTTACCTGTCCTTACATCCCAATAACACCTTCCCCGAGCTAGAGGCAGGTCTGTGTCTGTCACCCTGGAGGACAGGGAATATGCCTGGAATCTGAGCCTGAACCAGAACAAACGCAGGGTCAGTCATTCAAAGGATGGCTCCAGTCTTCCACCTGACATCCCTAAGATTTTCCCAAAGTGCGTTCATGCACCTTCTAGAAGGACCTCCGGAAAATCTCGTATTCCCTCCCCTCCAACCCCTAACACCTGTTTTCTTTAATTCTCGAATTCCTCACCATCCAAAAGAAATAAAACGCCAGCCGCCTATGGAATTGTAATTGTTCTACATTAAATGTGGCTACATTTAGTAGCAGTAAAAAGAAACAGGCCAACCTAATATTTTTTTAAGTTTTTTTTTGCTGTGGACCATTTTCTTTTGTCTTCATTGAATTTGTTACAATATTGCTTCTGTTTTATGCTAAGCATCTACAAACTCCCACAGAGACAGGGTGACAGGGTGAACACCTCCTGGAGGTTTACATTTGTGGATGAAAAATATTGCGGCCACGTCAGTAAACAAAGGATGTTGCAGCCATCATCCATCACATTACAGCCACCCTGATGGTGAGCCCTGAGGGAACTCAGGACGGAAACAGGATGCCCCCCATCTAGCAGTCAACTGCTGCAGCCACGCCCAGTGGTACACCCCGAGGAGACATAGGATGAGAAATCACAGAATACCGGCCCCAGATAGGTGAGGTGCACATCAAAGGAAGGATGTCAGTGAGCTCAGACTTTGCATCTTCCCATACAAAGAAAAGCGCTAAAGTCATTAACTTGAGATGTCTGGTTTTCTTTGATTCACAGTAAACTTTTGATGTTGCGACACCTGGTCTTTTGTTGCAAAAACTCACATGTATCCTGACTACCCGCCCCCCTTGCCTCTTCGGAGCAGTTTCTCAGCATTACCTGAGATGTTGTGTCCCAGGCTTGAAGTCCTCAGAACGTCTGCAGAATAAAACGTAACTCTCAACGTTTAGGTCGCGCATTTCTTTTTTACTCAACACATTCTAAGGAGGTGGCTACAGGAAAGACATCCCTAGGATGCAAAGCCAGCAAGAGGCTTATTTAGAAGATGTGCTCCTCAAACTTTTTAAAAGATGTACATATGTCTCCAATAGACAGGGCAAGGACTTACAAATAGAATCTTCCTAAAGGAAACACTGAAAGAAGAGGGGAGGTCTCTTCTTTGGCATCCGGGTACATTATTTTTGATTTGTGTTTAATTTTCAGTGGCTAGATTATTCCAGCAGTTGTGTTAGTGGGAAGGGACTTGGTGATGATCACTGACACTTCTGGAAAATGTAGAAAAGGTGCATTGAAGTTAGCAAATGTCAATCAATCAATCAATCAATCTAGGCTTTGCAGCCGGGCAATCTGTGAAGTTCTGGAAAGTTGGCACTCACCAGTGAGGACGAGTCCCCAGAGACCCCTCCAACCCTCCCACTGAAGAGCCCTCCCTGATCTTGTAATCAAGCAAGGACCCTTTCAATGGGGTCCTTTAGGACGTGTGCCCCCTAACCTCTCCCATCATGTTCACTCCACTTCCCACCCTCCCCTTTACCCCCACTAGCAGAAACCCTTCAGTGTCCTTTGGAGGCAGGAAACTCAGCTCTTAGTAAGCATTTCTCTTGCACCCTGAAGATTCCCCATCCTTCTCAGGAATTTTCACAAAGAGATTCCTTTCTCGGGCGTAACATTCCATCCCTGGGGCCTAAAACAGCACACAGTCAGCCCCCAGGCTGAGAGCAGGGCCACGTGAGGTGGGATGAAGGGGCACCGGGAGGAGAAAACAAGTGTCAGTTAGCATTTCAAACAGCACTGTGGGCAGCAGTGCAGGGCGCTGGGGTGACTGCACAGCTGTGAGCAAAGTTCCTCTCAGCCTCACTCCTCCTCTGTCTCCTGTCCTCCCTCCCAGAATCCAATGAAATGCAGACTTTTTTTTTAATTGACGTAACACTGGTCTATAATATTTTATATGTTTCAGGTGTGCAACATTACATTTTTACTTCTGTATATACTACAGTGTACCCACCACCAAAAATTTCATTTCCACCCGTCACGATACACTTGACCCCTTTACCCACGTTGCTCTTCCCCCCGCCCCTTCCCCTCCGGTAATTACTGCTCTGTTCTCTGTACCTATGTGTTTGTTTCTGTTTGGTTTGGTTTATCCATTCGTTCTGCACATTTGTTTGTAAAAGCAAGCCTTATGCACTGTTGGTGGGAATGTAAATTGGTGCAGCCACTATGGAGAACGGTATGCAGGTGCCTCAACAAATTAAGAATAGAACTGTAGGAGCCAGCAATCCTACTTCTGGGTATTTAACCAAAGAATATGAAAACATGAATTTGAAGAGATGGCTGCACCCCTATGCACATCACAGCATTATTTACACTAGCCAAGATACAGAAACAACCTAAGTACCCATCCATAGATGAATGGATAAAGAGCTGTCATGTCTATATAAAAAGGAATACTACTCAGCCATAAAAAAGGTGAAATCTTGCCATTTTGGACAACATGGATGGACCCAGAGGGTATTACGCTGAATGAAATAAGTCAGATGGAGACAGACTTCTTGGACAAATAAAAAGCAAGCGTTTGCTTCTGCCTTAACAGCAGTGAAGTTATTGCAGCCACCGTCTATCTTTATCACCAAGTGATTTTGTACAGTTCTCTGTCCTGAAGGCTCAGACACTCTAAAAACGTCGTCACGCTCTGGAGAGGGTTGGTGGGGGGGCAGAAGCAGGTCGAGGAGGGAGCGGAGGGAGACAGACCCCGTGCCGACTTTGGGTCTGTTGCTCTGGGATTTCACTGAACTCTAGTTGGGGTTTTCTGCTACCCACCCCCCCACAGTCCTGCCCGGTTTTTTGTTTTGTTTTGTTTAATAGTTAAACTTCTTCCCGGTCCATCCCCTGGAGAAGCGTCACACATAGTTAACTCAACATAGCACAGCTAGACACATGCTCAGCTACAGAGACACAAAGCCAATGAGAAATCATTTCAGTGGTGCTCTGCCCACATTCCCAGCAGAATCTGCTGCCCCAGCAGTGAGGGGAAGGAAGCGGCTTCAGTTCCAGGGCCTCTCCTGGTGGGAGCATCTCCCGGCATCATGTAGCTGACGTGTATGTTTCACACCACGTGGTCTCTAGATGCCTGCCGACTACGGCCCCTGCTGTGTCCCCCCCTTAGAAGGAAACTGCTCTGTTGGGTTTATTCAGTTCTTTTCACCACTCTTGATTTCTCCCTCCATGCTGTTTTTAGAACCCAAGCCCAGCGAAAACACAGACCCCTGGGACCCTTCCACTGTGTGCAGAATTCGCTGTCCATTCACTCCATGAGGATGAAGTGGTCTTCTGGATGTCTCGAGGCATGTCAGCATCTCTTGTGTCACTTTCGGACCCACCTCCTGGAAGTGCTGTGTTTGTTTCTGAAGGAGAAAACAAGAAAGGGCCATGTTCAGGGTCAAGGGGTGTTGGTAGTGGACCATCAGCGGGATGGAGGTGGCCCCTTGTGACGGCCAGCTGCAGACGACGGCTTTGGCTGGTGGATCAAACAGTGATAATGTTTCCTCTTTTTCCTGAGGTCCCTGGAAAGCCACAAACTTCCTGAAGAATTAGCTAAGTGTGTCCGTTGTTCCAGGGAAGTGTTGCCAGTGTAAAAAAAAGAAAATCTGGTCTAAAACCCAAAGGTCCACTGAAGGGTCCTTTGCTGGCTCAGGAGAAACAAATAGTTCAACACGATATAAACTCAGACTCACAGCCGATGGCCAACCCACCTGAGTCAGTGGACGTGGGCATGTAGATTTCAGTGGGCCCCTGATGCCTAGATTTCGGCCTCTGTACACCAGTGCCAGAGTAAATCTTGGAGCAAGAGTTTTGGGTGAAGTAGAAAGAAATAGCTTTACTGCTTTCCAGGCAAAGGGGGCCAGAGCGGGCTAAGGCCCTCAAGACTGTGTGTCCCACCCTAGAGCGGGTAGTGAGGAGTTTTATAGCAATGGTTCAAAGAGGAGGGCGTGGTCAGCCCATGGACCTTCTTCTGATTGGTTGGTGATGAGGTAATTGGGAGTCGGCATCATCAACCTTCTGGTACCAACCAGTCTGGGGTCTCCGTGCTGGTGGGCAGCACGCAGTTAACTTCTCCCACCTGGAGGGGGTTTCAGTATCTGCAAAGCAGCTCGAAGGACACGGCTCAGATAGTATCTATAGTCCTTGAGGAAGAACTAAAGGTCCTCGACTTTGTTTAATGGCTAAAGTATTACTATTTTGTCTTGCTTGACTGTTTTCCTTTCCCTCTACATTTTGTCACTTCTCTGATTAAATTTCTTCTTTGACTAAAGTTTTTCTACAGACAAAAGGCAGGTGGAGGACATGGGTGGAGGTCTATTCTGGGAAGGCCTCGTAGGGTCCTGCTCAGTTACATCCCCAGTGCTGAGGGAATGGAATCGGCAGCAAAAAGCTGGATATAGACAAGGATGTGAAAAAGGATGCGGACACAGAATGGAACAGGGAGTCCACACTAGAGTGGGGGGAACCTGGTTTTCCGGGGGACTCTGGACAAGGGGAGGTTGAAGGCAGTGGCCAACATTTGCTAAGTCCCTCAACCACAGTCAATGTCCTTCTTCCTGATCCCATGCCTGGCCGCCCTGGATAAGCTCTGACGGCTAATCGCCACCCTCCAGACGCCCTCCCTTGTCAGACCCTCATTTTCCTGGCTTCCTTTGCAGCTAGGATGGGCATGGCACCTACGAGGATGAACTCGACTTTCTGCTGAGAGGCTTTGGGACAAACCTCCCAATAATTTTCTAAAAGCCTACTTTTTCTTTCCCATTTCCTTTCTGTTTGTGGCACAGTTATTGAGACCTACTGCTTGGGGCTTCCTCTACTCACTTGTGACCATATGCAATGGCCCCGAGGATGACAATCAACATGATGGGGGGCGTGGGATGGTGGATGAAAAGGGAGACAGGTTGGTGGGAATGGTACAGGTGGGATGTTTATTCTTTCCATCTTTTTTTTTTTTTTTTGCGGTTCACGGGTCTCTCACTGCCGTGGCCTCTCCCATTGCGGAGCACAAGCTCCGGACACGCAGGCTCAGCGGCCACGGCTCACGGGCCCAGCCGCTCCGCGACATGTGGGGTCTTCCTGGACCGGGGCACGAACCCGTGTCCCCTAGCATCGGCAGGCGGACTCTCAACCACTGCGCCACCAGGGAAGCCCCATCTTTTCTCTTTTAAAAACCAGACAAACAACTCATGTTCACTGCTTAACCATTAACTAATGCAAATGGAAAAATAAAACAATTCATCACTTAGAATCTCACGACATTGACGTTTTTCTTTCTTTCGCTCTTGAACCTTGAGGTTTCACTTCTGACTCATCCCCTTCCCTAGCAGGAACCAGGGACCGCGTTTAGTTTCAGCCTCTCTCTGCTGCCTCCTTCAGCCCTCCCGTTCCCAAATTAGAAAAGCCGCCGATGCTAAATAACCCCCAAAGCTTAACTTCAGCGGCCGGCCTCTTGTACGATTTCCGGGTGGTGACAGGCACAGAGGGCGCCGGGGGCCGTTCTCTGGATGAACAAGCAGCCCAGCGGAATTCTCCAGTGTCCCAGGAGCCTCGATGGAGCCGGCTTGCACACACTCACAGACACTCACTTGTTTGCTTATCTCTTGAGTTTCAAGCACAGTATCTTTGGAGGATTGGCAGGTGGAGGGGACAGCAATTCAATGCCAGGAGAATCCAGTCACAATGACAAGCAAATCTTCGGAAGGGCTGAAGTCTTTGTGCGTGAAGAGCCGGCTCTGAATGGTAATTAACGCAGGAGCAGGAGTCTTCTTGGGGACCCTCCCTGTCGCCACAAAGAAAGCAGCCTCTGTGCTGCTAAGGGGAGAGTTTCCAGTCGGTGCAGCTGCTAATTAAGTGGCCTTGACAGAAGGTTTAGATGTTTACTGATGCGGTGGGAAGATGGGCTTGAAAAAAATAAATGAGGGAAGTCAAAGAATATTAAGAATTGCCCTTAAAACTACTTGGATGCGAACAAACTTGAAGACATGCTGCTAAAATGGTGCCTTTAGGGAAAGCACCATTATCAAAATGTGGCTGAGTTTGACAAAAGCCTGAAGGCTACGTTTGTTGAGGTTTCTAATGCTTATGTGTGTTGCACTGTTGAATTTTAAGGTATGTAAATTTGGGCTGAGGAAGGATGGAGGCTGCTTATTTAGAAAAAGCACAGACCGAGCTCTTATGCCCTCAGAATGGAGAGACAGACAGGACAGACAGGGTTTTTGCAACAAAGACCAGGTAGTAGAACGTCAAAAGATTACTGTGCATTAAAGAGAACCAGACATCGCAAGTTAAGGAATTTAGCCCTTTTCTGTGGATGGGAAGATACAAGGGTCTGGGCTCATTGAAATCATTCCTTTGATATGCACCTCAGTTATCTGGGACTGGTATCCAGTTCTTTCCCATCCTGAGTCCCCTTAGGGTGCACTGCTGGAGGGGGGCTGCAGTGGCTGAGGGCTGGGCAGTGGGCAGCCTGTTTGTCTCCATCCTGAGGTCCCTCAGGGCTCACCTTCAGGGGCGGGAGGTAGTGGCTTGATGACTGTAACATCCTTTGTTTACTGATACTTAGCAACAGTTTTCATTCACAGTAGCTACTAGACGTGAACATGTTTCTTTATCTCACCTCTGCTCTATCTTCTGAAATACGGGGATGATAAGCGAGAGCCTGAATTTTTAAATGGACGATGGTAAGACCATATATGACAGTAAACCCTGACCCTCCATCCCTGTAACCACCAGCCAAAGAAACCAAACCACCACCGCTGTAGTGATCATCCTGGAATAGCCAGGGCTTGGTCGGTGACTGTGAAATTCTCTTTCTCTTTTTTTTTTTTTTGAGATATAAGTGACATACAACATTATATTAGTTTCAGAGGTACCACATAATAATTAGATGCTTTGCATACGCTGCAAAATGATCACCCCAGTAAGTCTATTACGTATAATTTGTGTGTGTGTGAGGAGAACTTTTAAGATTCACTCTCTTAGCACCTTTTGAATATGCAGTACAATATTATTGACTATAGTCACTATGCTATTCGTTACATCCCCAGGACTTATTTTCTTTATAACTGGAAGTGGGTACATTTTGATTCCCGTCATTCATTCTGGCCATCCCCGCAACTCTGCTATGTTCCGGCAACCGCCAATCTGTTTTCTGTATCTATAGTTTTGTTTTGCTTTGAGATTCCATGTATAAGTGAAATCATACAGTATTTGTCTTTCTCTGTCTGACTTTTTTTCAATTAGCATAATGCCCTCTGGTCCATCCATGTTGCTGCAAATGGCAAGACTTCATTCTTTTTTACAGCTGCGTAGTATTCTATTTTATATACATAATATATAGAGAGAGTAGTATTCTATTATATATATAATAGAGTACACAGAATATATAGCTGCAACATCTTTTCTATCCATTCATCCATTGATGGACATTTAGTCAACTCCTCTATTTTTGTTTTTTTTCAGTTAAGAGACCATTACAATAAACAGAATCTTAACAGCTCCATCTCTGAAAAACATACAATTACTTTCTAATCTGGGGTCCAGCATTTACTCTGTGACCTTGCACAAAATTTTTTTTTTTTTACTGGTACACTTTATATAGTAAAAAAAATATGTAAGATTTACCATTTAAATAATTTTTAAGTTTACAGCTCAGTGGCATAAAGTACATTCATATTGTTTTGCAAGCATTACCCATGTACATCCACTACACTTTCATTAGTATTGTCATCTAAACGATATTGTCTTCCAGTCCATGAACACTTTCCATTTATTTATGTCTTCTTTAATTTCTTTTACTCTATTTTTTCCTCTAAAAAAATTTGTTTTTAGTTTTTCTGTGTACAAGTCTGTCAGCTCCATGTCAACTCCTCTATTGTTTTATCCCTACTTCCTGGTTGGTCCTTTCAGGTTTGGCTCAAGGTCAGGGATTCTGCCACAGAAGGATGGATGTTCTCACACCCCTTGAGGAACCAAGGCAGAGCACTGGGGTGCTTCTCCCAGAGGATTTGGGCACCTTTCTGTGGCCAAAGGTCACCATCCACCTATGCCAGAGATGCCCCCTCCATGCTGAGACAGCCTCTGGTTGAATTTTGGAAGCCCAGGTTCAAGCACCATCCAACATCCGTGATGAGTCTCCATTTCCAAGACGGCATGCTGTGCTGATCAGGGTTAAGGGCTGAGTGGCATGTGCTGGTGCCCCTGCATAGAATTATTGTTAAAACCAAGGGCTTTGGAGTCAGATGAATCTATCTGTGTTCAAATCCCATCTGCCATTTATCAACTCGGTAACTTTAGGCTAACTAACATTTTTAGCATTCGTTTTCTCCTTTATAAAACTGGGAAGTAATAGTTCTTTCCAAAAAAGTGTGTGTGTGTGTGTGTGTGGGTGTGTGTGTGTGTGTACTAAATTTAATTATGAGAATAAAGTGCTTACCCCGTGCATGACGCAGTCAGCCCTCAGCAGAAACTGACCTCCTCGTTATTAAGGATGTTTCACTCTGTCTCCAAACTTTCCTTCTCTTCATGTGCCTCGGTGTTCTCAACTGTTAACAATCATTGTTTTAAGCACATTTAGTGTTTCTCCATATTTTAGTAAATATTTTCTACCTGTCAAACTTCAGTTATTGATAGGCAACAACACTTGTCTATCATTACACTAGCCTGTAATGTAACAGTTAACAATTGCTTCCCTTTTGTTTTTCTAAACACCAGATATATATGAATGTGCAATAAAATAAGTCAACAATCTCATAGGGGGCTTCCCTGGTGGCGCAGTGGTTGAGAGTCCACCTGCCGATGCAGGGGACACGGGTCTGTGCCCCGGTCCGGGAAGATCCCACATGCCGCGGAGCGGCTGGGCCCATGAGCCATGGCCGCCGAGCCTGCGCGTCCGGAGCCTGTGCTCCGCAACGGGAGGAGCCACAACAGTGAGAGGCCCGCGTACCGCAAAACAAAAACAAAAACAAAAAAACAATCCCATAGGTTTTCCATGAGGTGTATCCTGACATCCTATCAAATGTGCATCTCTCTGCACCTGTGCATTTCAGAATCTGCTTACTTTCCTCTGCTTATTTTTCATGACACATCACTTGTAACATACAATGAATGTCAGTATTTGTGATGCTAATTTTGTTGTATGTCTTCTTTACCAACACATATTAGGGCCAGCTACATAATTTTCAAGTACTATTGCAAAATGAAAATGCACATTCCCTTTTACAGAAAGCAGAAAGAAGAGTGAAGTCAAAGGTACGAAGATATATTGGGACTTCCCTGGTGGTGCAGTGGTTAAGAATCCGCCTGCCAATGCAGGGGACACGGGTTCGAACCCTGATCTGGGAAGATCCCACATGCCACGGAGCAACCAAGCCTGTGCACCACAACTACTGAGCCTGCGCTCTAGAGCCCACGAGCCACAACTACTGAGCCCGTGTGCCGCAACTATGGAAGCCCACGTGCCTAGAGCCCGTGCTCCGCAATGAGAAGCCTACGCACCACAGCACAGAGTAGCCCCTGCTCACCGCAACTAGAGAAAGCCCACGCACAGCAACAAAGACCCAACACAGCCATAAATAAATAAATTTATTTTTTAAAAAAAATGTACTAAGATATAAAGGCTTTCCTTTAAAAATACGTTATTATCTATGAAAGATATGTTTGGTAGCATAATATTATACAATGGACAATGATACTTTTTAATGTGATATCTTGATTGATCATAAGATTTTTTTCTGGCTTGCTTTTCTGCAAATTCATTTATTAGATAATAAAAATTTATACTTTTAGCAATTTCATTTTCAGTGGCTCTTGGCAAATACAGAAGATTTGGGATAATTTTTACTTTTGAGAATGATATTTCTGCTGATGCAACTGTTATTGGAACTATTGAGAACGGTGAACAGGGTAACAATACTGTATTGTATTCTTGAAAGTTGCTGAGAGATCTTAAATGGTTCCACCACACACAAAAAAAGAGTAGGTATGCAAGATGATGGATATGTTAACTAACCTTAACTTGGTCATCATTTTGCAATGCATACGTGTATCAACTCATCATGTTGTACACCTGAAACTTACACAATTTTATATGTCAATTATATCTCAATAAAGCTGGGGGAAAAGAAAATATTTTATAGATTGTGACAAATCTGGCATAAATTTCTGGTAAACTATTGTCATATATGTTTCAGTACATCATGAGGTGATCATTCTTGCAAACCAATTTTTCGAAAAATATTTAACTCTTTATACAAATCATTTTGGTACGTCTGAATTTAATTTTAAACGCGAATTTACGCAAAGGCATTTTAACGTTTCCTCAGCCATCTGTAATTTATGGAGACCTTAAAAGAAACCGAAAGTGGCTTCACAACTTGTTTATAATTCAAAATACATTGTATGTTCTATCTTCCATTAAAAGGAACAATTTTAAATGGCCTCCTGTTAATAATTAATTCATCAGAAGCATCATATGAAAATACTTTTTTCCCACTGAACGCAATGATCTTTAAATTTCATATCTATATGTAAACTTGTGAGTATTTTGTTTGCAATGTTGCAGCAGTTTTCAGAACCAGAGATTCTAAATCCAGAAGAACTCTCTAACTCCCTATATGCTTTTTTGAATAGTCCATGTGCCTGTTTTCATTCAGTAACAATTTACTGACAAGTTTCAATCTTTGCACAGATGTCAGAGAATTAGGCTCCGGGGACTGACAGGCAAGCTGGTCGCCCACTGAGTGTCCATGTGCCACCAGTCTGAGCCCAGGTCCTGGCCCACTGCCCTTCTGGGCTTCTGGGTGTCCCGGACTGCCCCAGACACACTGGTGCAGGCATGAGGCAGCTCAGCCCCCATGCGGCCCGCTGCTTTAATTCAAATCTCAGACCTGCTTCCTCTGGTTCATTTTTCTTCCAGAATTGCTTCAACTCATCCCCAAAATTCAAAGAGTTAACCCTACTTTTCCGTTCTCCTCACTGGCCAGGAATGCCATTGGTGGACTCTGCATCCCAGAACATATGGGAGTGATTCAGGAAGAAAAACTCTGTACCAAATATGTCACAAAACCTTTTTTTAGGTAATGTCTAGGAGCCTGAGAAGACTGTCTTTCCCTTTTACAATCTTTAAGGGTGGTGACAGCTATCAAAGTACCTGTAAATGGATGGGACAAAGGTTGAATTATGTACCTTGTCTCCACCTTATTAAATCAACTTGGAATCATTACTGTCTGACAAAGGTCCCTTGTGGAGTCACAAGGTAACTGGGATGGGGTGAAGAGGATTTTATGTTCAGTGATGGAAAAGACTGTTTTCACAACAAAGGGATCATGACCTTTCATTCACAAATAATGCTGTTGATTGAAGACTGCCCACCATGGCTTCCTCCATGACCCTGACCAAAATGGGGCTCCTTCTGTAAAAAAAACAACCCAATTTTCCTTGTAGCTGTAATTGTACGGACAAAATAGCCTGTGCTCTTTGCTCTGGAGGGCATCCCTCCAAAGGAACTGGATTTTATTTGCTTGCTATGAAACTCTGGTTAACCACTGAGCATGGAGTTCTCTCTCTGCCTCTGGATCTGATTCTCAACATTCTGAATGATTCCACTACATTATGTCTGAATAAGCTGTCTTTCCCATCCAGGTAGGAGGATGGGATTTGGAGAATCTTGTGAAATGCCTTTCAACCTTATTTTAAACGTAGAGCCTATTCCACTCTAAGCATTATTTGAAAGGAGATAGTCTACCCCAAGAGCTCATGGTGCTCTGACACTCACTGTGGTGACTTCTCTACATTGCATCTTTTCCCATGCATTTCATTCAAGAACTATAGACTGAGTACCAGGCAGAGAGCTGGTTGATTTAGAAGCAAAAATAAAGCATTGGCCCCTGTCTTCATGGATCCCACAGTGAATCTGAGGAGATGATCTAGTAAAAATTGAATAATAATGTATATTCAGTGATTGTGAAACCGAGCAGGACCCTGTGGGCCCCTCCTGGGTACAAATCCTTTCCGTGTCCCCCATTTCTGGTTTCTAGGAAATAGGCTTCATTCAGCCTATTAGACCTTCCCTGAGTTCCAAAGGGCAGGTTCAAACAGTTGCTAATCAGGGGAGGGAGGGGATGCAGAGACAAGGGGGGAGCAGCTAAGAGACAATAGTGCAGCCTTGGGGCAGGTCCTGGCTCCCCCTCAAGGGATACACAGAACAATATCTTTGAGCTGTTTTGCAGATACTGAAACCCCCAACAGGTGGGAGAAGTTAACTGCATGGTGCCCACAAGCACGAAGACCCCAGATCGGTTGGAACCAGAAGGTTGACGATGCCGACTCCCACTTACCTCACCACCAACCAATCAGAAGAAGGTCCACAAGCTGACCACGCCCTGCTCCTTGAACTATTACTATAAAACTCCTCACTACCCCCCTCCAGGTCAGGACACACACTCTTGAGGGCATGAGCCTGCTGTGGCCCCCTTTGCCTGGCAAAGCAATAAAGCGATTCTTTTCTACTTCACCCAGAACTCTGTCTCTGAGATTTAATTCAGTGCTGGGGTACAGAGACCAGATTCCACGTCAGCCTCTTCCTTCCCTTGTGCTGTGTGATACTCATGTTTATATTTACTTAGAGCAAATACATTTATATAAATGTCCAGTTAACGTTAAATCCATTCATTAAAACACATGTAAGAAATTAGAAATGTAACATCAGTAGCTGGTGCAATCTATAGAGTTCTATGACTGCCTTGGATCCGGGTGAAGGAGGTCTCTCCATGGGGACACTGGGTCCTGTTCTCGGGACCTACAGTCCTTTACAGTTTGTATAGCGTTTTCACATCTACCAATTTAATAGTGAAAAGACTGGTGTGGTGGACAAAGCAAAAACAATGACCTCTATGATTCAGGTGAGGAAGGCAAACTCAGAAAGGTTTCACACATTGACTATAGATATTCAACTGGAAAATGGCAGCATGAACATGTGAGCAGGTCTTCAGGCCAACTCCACCACCCCTGAAATGCAAAGCTTGCCTGGTCACTCTTCTTGTGCCACCCTCTCCACCACCTGACCCATCCTCTGCCCTTCTCTGCTGGGTTCCCACTCTCAGAGGCTGACCCTTGAACTCCATTAGCATCGGGTTTCCAGTTGGGTTGTTTCCCCATTGTTTCATCCACAAGATTCTTGTTCTCTTGTGTTGTTCGGAAAAGTCTCATTCTAATATTTTTCTATGCTAACAATTTCATTCATAGTAATTTAGTCAACCTGATTTGTACTTGGTGAAATGGATAAGAAGCCAGCTCTGAATTCTCTAATGACCTAGTTGATAGTTGAACAACAATCCTTTTCTGCCCAGTGATTTCATTTCTATCCTGTTTCACTTTCAACATACAGTTGACCCTTGAACCATGTGAGGGTTACAGGTGCCAAAGTCGAAAATTTGGGTATAGCTTAGAGTTGGCCTTCTGTAGATGCAGTTGCTTTGTATCCATGGTTTCGCACCTTCAGATTCAACCAAGTGCAGGTTGTGCAGGACTGTAGTATTTACTATTGTAAAAATCTGCATATAAGTAGACCCTCACTTTTCAAACCCGTGTCCTCCATGGGTTAACTGTATACTTGGAGTTGTATCATGACTATACTCTTTTTGATGAAGCTGCCTCTATCTCTATCAGTACAATTCTGTTTAAATTACTTTAAATTTACTTCCTATTTGAGTGGCTAATAAGGCTGACCCTTCTAATAAGTTTTCTTTAAATTTTTCTGGGATTTTATTTCATACCAAATGAACTTTTTAAATGATGTGTCAAAATTCAATAGATCCGTATTAGAATCCTACAAGAGTTGTTTTGAATACATAGATTAATGTGGGAAGAAAGGATTTCTTTGTGATGTAGAATCATCCCATGAAAAGGTACTAGGCCTCAAGGTTCCTTAAAGTTCTACAGTTTTCTTCATATAATTCACACACTCATTTAGTTTATCCTTATTTATTTATGTGTGCTTTAGGATTTTTGTTGCTATGGTGAATGTTTTTCCCATTATACTTTCCTGTGAAACAAAAGAAGAGGCATAAATATTGGCTGAGAGAAAGCAAAATTTTTCTTCTTTACCGGCAATATAATTCTTTGTAGGACAACCCAAGAGAATCTGCTATAACATAGCATTAAAAACAATAAAACAATTAAAAATTATTAGCTTTCTATAAAACAATTATTTCACCTTAAAAATCATTTTTATAGGGAAAGGAATTTATAATTTTTTTTACATAAAAGCCTACTCTAAGTCATAAACTTTATTTCAGAAAAATCACCTGAACAAAAGTTCAGGCATTATTTGAACCTATAAATTCTAATTGTTCTTATCAATTTATAGTATTTTGCCTAATAAGAGCTTTTAGTATATATATTTTGTTTGTTTGTTTGTCTGTTTGTTTGCGGTACACGGGCCTCCCACTGTTGCGGCCTCTCCCGTTGCGGAGTACAGGCTCCGGACGCGCAGGCTCAGCGGCCACGGCTCACGGGCCCAGCCACTCCGCGGCATGTGGGATCTTCCCAGACCGGGGCACGAACCCGTGTCCCCTGCATCGGCAGGCGGACTCTCAACCACTGTGCCACCAGGGAAGCCCTACAATATTATTTTTAAAACTCGTGTCATGCCCAGAAAATGACAAAGCACGTTTCTTTTTTTTTTTTTTTTTTGCGTTACGCGGGCCTCTCACTGTTGTGGCCTCTCCCGTTGCGGAGCACAGGCTCCGGACGCACAGGCTCAGCGGCCATGGCTCACGGGCCCAGCCGCTCCGCGGCATGTGGGATCTTCCCAGACCGGGGCACGAACCCGTGTCCCCTGCATCGGCAGGCGGACTCCCAACCATTGCGCCACCAGGGAAGCCCCAGCACGTTTCTTTGACAGTATTCTATGTGTCCATCTTTCACTCACGTGCAGTTCTGCCCAACGTTTATAACTTGTCTCCACTTTGAAAGGCATTTGTGAGGATACATTGCTGATAAGCACTAAAATTAAAATTTATGTGTAACTGGGATGACTAATTTTCAGTGATCTGAATTGTTCAAGAACTAAAAGCTTTTCTACCTTCTCCCTGTTCCTCATTGCTATTCCCCCAGCCAATCTGCTCCACCAGCCTCTGCATCTCAGTCAATGCCAACTCCATCAGTGGAATTCATCGGGCCAAGACCTCTTTTACTCTCACATAGTCTGCAATCCGGGACCAGGTCCAGCTTCCTGGGCACGTGGCCTGGGCAGTCACAAAGGGCTTCTCACTAAGAAGGGGTTTTACTCTCTGTAGCTGCCGTCTTGAAATTCTTCGCTGTTATAAAACATGGGGCCCAGCATTTTCATTTTGCTTGAGGTCTGGAAAATTGTGTAGCTGGTCCTGGACGTTATCATCAAAATATACTTGGGCTTGGGCTTCCCTGGTGGCGTAGTGGTTGGGAGTCCGCCTGCCGATGCAGGGGACACGGGTTCATGCCCCGGTTCGGGAATATCCCACGTGCCGCGGAGTGGCTGGGCCCGTGAGCCATGGCTGCTGAGCCTGCGCATCCGGAGCCTCTGCTCCGCAACGGGAGAGGCCACAGCAGTGAGAGGCCCGCGTACCGCAAAAAAAAAAAAAAAAAAAAAGATGAATACTCGTAGTTGTCAGAGGCGGGGAGGGAAGGGAGAAGATAGATGAAGAGACGGAGCACAGGGGATCTTCAGGGCAGTGAAACTCTTCTGGGTGACACTGTAAGAGTGGATATGTGACCTCATGTGACGTTATGTGACGTTTGGTAGAATCCATAATATATACAACGCAAGGAGTGAGCCCTAATGTAACCTACGGACTTGAGTCAGTAATACTGTATAAATATTGGTTCGTGCATCAATTGTAACATGGACCACACCAGGGCAAGATGTTAAAGGGGCAAACTGGGATGGGGGGAATATATGAAAACTCTCTTCTATCTGCTCGATATTTCTGTAAACCTATAATTGATTTTAAAAACTTAAAGTGCATTGTAGTTGATACATACAATGGGATAGGAGTGAGTTTTAAAAAGGAAGCTGGCACGTGTTCTAACATGAATGAACCTCGACGACGTGATGCTGAGTGACAGAAGCCAGACACAAAAGGACCGATACTGAATGATCCCCCTTATCTACCCCTAGAGGACTCAGATTCCCAGAGACAAAGAGAAGCGGGGAGTGGACAGGGGCTGGGGGAGGGGGAATGGGTCTGGCTCTTAATGGGGACAGAGTTACAGTCCGGGAAGATGTAAACGTTCTGGAAAGGAATGCTGGGGATGGTTGCACAGCAGTGCGAACGTGCTTAATGCCACGGAACTGTACACTTAAAAATGATTAAAATTGTAAATTTTCTGTTATGTATATTTTGCCACAATAATAAAAAAAAAAAAGCTTAATCGTTTTTTAAAAAATGGATCACGTTAAGACCAAACTCTTTAGTGTTCACCCTGTCTTCTCTCCCTTCCCCATTTCCTTTCCTCCCTTCCTTTTCTCCCTCTCCCCCGCCTCCGTTCCCGCCCCCTTGGATTCCGTTGCTAACCTTCCCTCCACAGAGCACTGAGCACCCTATGGCCCCCTGTGCGTATGTTCTTTTGGAGCCCACACCCCACCTGTGATGATCCTTTGTCTGTACCTTCCGTGGGGGCAGGAACCATCCTGGAGGTGTCCCCTTCTCCAGACGGGGTGATCAGGCACCCGCTGCGGCAGGAATTCATGAAGGAGCTCCCTCCTTCCCAGGGGATGCTCGTCCAGGAACAGATGGATGCCAGGGCTTTTCCTCCCAGCAATTCATGGATTTTCTGTCTCTCAGGACACCTCCAGCCACCAGCACTCACAGAGTGCAGGGACCACCCTGGGGGCTGGAGCGGTCACATCCATCCTCCAAAGGAGACGGACTCTGGGAAGTTGAAATCTGCTGGTTTTGATTTCCGTTTTCAATTCTGCTTCACCATCTCACTGGAACACTCCTCTACAGGCAGAGAGAAACCATGAGTGTCTCAAGGGACTTTGCGTGGTTCCCCTGCCCCAGCCCCAGAATCGTGTGGGTTTCAAGGGCTGTGATGCTTCTCCTGGGCTCGTCAGTGTGCAGAGCAAGATGCCATTGGCTGGAGGTCAGTTTGCTGGGGAAGGAACACCAGGGGACCCGAGGTGGCAACTGTCAGGCAGCACAGAGTGGAGGAAAATGCAAACCTGCCACGTGTGTGGATGGTGACCCAAGTGCTCTCTCCTTGGGGACATCATTTGGTTTAGGAGAAACTGCTGGCTGCGATCATGCATTTATCATAAATTTATCATTTATAAATGCTCTCTGTCATTTATCCCAGGGCAAGCCAGACTCCCCACAGACAAGTCCCCTCCAGCAATGCCTCCAGAAGACAGCACAAAAAATAAAATAAAATGTGCAGCTGCATAATTAATCCCCAAGCTGCTCAAAGCAGTCACAGCCAAATTACAGACGGAGAAGGGAACCGCGGATGCAATTCTGTACATTAGTATATTCCTTAATATAAGGAGTAGGAGATGGAATCACGCCCTGGTAGAATTAAGAAGGTTTTTGTAAAGTCAGATTTCCTGTACATCACGCAAAGGAGAATTGCCTGGAATTTCAAAAAGTGGAAGGAATGATTCTTGAATCTTACCATCTCTTATGCTTGTGACAAGAAACCCTTGAATAAAAAAATAATGCTTTTCCTGACAGAATGGGGTTCCTAAGCAGAAAAGGCATTCCAGAGAGTTAAGGTTTCTAAAAAAACCACAAGTCATTAAGTGTCTTTTTTAAAACGTGAATATTTCATGAGCCCCTTAAATGCATCGCACTAGGTGTATGGACCTAGCTGTGCATACAGCAGGCTGCTAAAAAGGAAAGGTACCTGAAACTCAGGGAATCAGGAAGGCTGTTTACTCCAGCCCCTAATCATTCTGTTGTTGAACTCAAGTTCATGCGCCCCATGCACAGTGAGGCCAAACAGAAACGTTGGAGTTTGGAGCAGAGAAATGTTTATTCCAGGGCCAAGTAAGGAGAATGGGTAGCTCCTGCTCAAAAGACCAGAACTCTCTGATGGGTTTGGAGGAAGAGTTTCATAGGCAAAATTTGGGGGCAGGGAGGCAGGGTGTGTGACCTTCCTCTGACTGGTTGGTGGGGAGGTAATGGGGTGGTCCTCTGGGAATCTCAATCATCAGCCTTCTGGTTCAAACCAGTCTGGGGTCCACGTGCTTCAGACTCAGCCTGAAGTTACCATCCTCCACCTGGGTGGGGGCCTTAGTTTCTGTAGAAGAACTCAGAGATGTATCATATTGTTCTGAGGACCCATTGAGGAGGAGCCAGGACCCTGCCCCACGGCGGCACTATTGTCTCCTGACTGGTCCTCCTTTGTTTCTGCATCCCCTCCGTCCCCTGATTAGCAACTGTTTGAATCTGCCCTTTGGTATGCGGGAAAGATCTAGGAAGAGGAAGCCTTTTTCCTACAAACGAGAAACAGGGGACACAGAGGGGCTTTTGTCCCTGGGAGGGCCCCAAAGGGTCCTGCATGGTTTCACTTCAGTTTGTGGGTGTGCAAGTCACACATTGGGGAACTTTTCAGGTGTGTGAGATGGTGCAGCCCTACACTGAATGGCATCCCCGCCTGCCATGCATTTGGCTTTGTTTTTACTGTTCTTCAAAGGCCTTCTTCTAACCAGCCTCCTCTTTCTTCTCCCTGAGACCTCCTCCAGCAGCTTGTCCTTCCAATTTGCTGCTTAGCAGCTTCTGGTAACTAAAAAACCCATATAACCAAGATGGGCAATGCTGAGTATAAATATATCCTGAAGTCTTTTGCGCAGAAATATTACAAAATATTCTTTGGAGTCTTTTTTGTTGGTAACGTTGCCTTGAAGTGTTCCTGATTGTAGAATGTGGTGAATAAATGACTTCTAATTACCAACTCAAGTGGGCTTAAGGTCAGAGGAAAAAGGTACATCTGGTTTCTGGGTCCTGGAGATCCAGGAAACGCTGAAATTCTGTTCTCAGATCTTTCTGCCCCCACATCTCAACAAGCCTTGGCTAGGTTGGCTCCCATCTCAGGCAGCCTCAAGCTCTGGGCGTGTAGCCTTCCAGCCCAGTGGCCCCCGGAGAGAGCTGCTCCTTGTCAGCAGGTACAGCAGGAAGCCCAGGACTCTGTTCATCCCAAACTCAGAGCTGAGAGCAGGAGAGGGAACGCACAAGAAAGGAAGTCCTGGGAGATGGGAGCAGCTCTGGGGCCAAGAGAGGGGTTGGGTGAGCATCCCACATGCCCCTGCCAGACAGGCTGGGAGGGAGACAGGCTGGGTCGTCATGGGAATTTGAGCAATCTTTACTGGAAAGTAGGAGATGTTACTGAGTGACCCAAACACAGGTATTCACAACTGCCTTTAATTTTTCTCTTTTACCCGATTTTTTTTTCATGTATTTGTATATCAGGAAGCTGAAGGTGGCTCTAATTTGAGCTGTAAATGCAGTTTTGGTGTTAATGAATCATTTCTACCACGCCTTGAATGGTTTCAATGAGCCCAGGCTTTTGCATCTTCCCAAACATAGAAAAGTGCTAAATTCATTAACTTGCGATGTCTGGTTTTCTTTAGTTAACAGCAATATTTTGATGTCCTCACTACCTGGTCTTTGTTGCAACAACCCTTGTGTACCCTGGCTCCCTGCTGACCTCTTCGGAGCAGGTGTTCAGAGCTATTCGAGAGGCTACCTCTGGGGCTTGACGTCCTCAGAAAGTCCTCCCAGTAAAACATCATTCTCAACTTTTAGGTTGTGCATTGTTTTTCAGTTGATGCTTGTTCTAAGCGTCTTTCTAACGGAAGGTATAAAAGGAGTGTTCTGGACCACAGCGAGAAAACCAGTGGAGTTGCTGCTGGCCACTGGAGGCAGGCTGAGGTATGGCCCGCCTTCTGCCTCAAGTCACTCTGGGTGATGGAGCAAAGCATCCCTTGATGAAGACAGAATCTGGACCATCACTGTGGCTCCACCATCAGCTCATCTCCAGGGGCCACAGAGGCTGAGAGCAGGAAGGGACACTAGCCACTCACCCTCTCGTTCAACACTGAAGTCCCCTCCACCACTGCCACACTATGTGGTCATCCACCCGTGGCCCCTCAGAGGCTGCAGGAAACACGGGGCTTCCAAATGCATGGGTTACATTAGGTTTCACCCTTACGCTGTACACCCTGTGGGTGTGGACAAACGTATAATGACACGGAGCCGTCATTATGGTCTCCAACCATGGATTCGCTGCCCTAAAAGTCCCCTGTGCTCTGCCTGTTCATACCCCTCCCCCAACCCCTGGCCACCACTGATCTTTTTATTGTCTTTTCCTTTTCCAGAATGTCATGTAGTTGGAATCATACAGTACGTAGTCTTCTCAGATTGGCTTCTTTCACTTGGCAAGAAGGTTCCTCCACATCTTTTCATGGCTTGAGAGCTCATTTCTTTGCAGCCCTGAACACCATTCCATTGTCTGGATGGACCCCAGTTTAGCCACCCATTCACCTCCTGAAGGACAATTGGGTGGCTTCCAAGTTTGGGCCATTATGAATAAAGGTGCTGTCAACATCTCTGTGCAGGTTTTTGTGTGGATACGAGTTACCCACTCCTTTCGGTAAATACCAAGGCGTGTGATGGCCGGATCACCTCCCAACTTTGTAAAGCTCCAAGAGAATGATTTTTCTCTTTAAGAAAAGAATTCCCAAACAGGTTTTAATAGAATGCAGTATATAGTTACGTATTTTCTTTTAACAAGCTGACATGGGGCCGCCCTCACACAAAGTACATAGTGATACGCCTGCGATAGCCTTAATATGGTGGGATTATGTTGCCTCTGCACGCGATGAGGTCCAGGAATGGGCCGCATGCCTGAAGAACTTCTGTCTTTCAATCATGTCAGGGTCTGTGTCACGTTGCTGAATCACCGATGTTTTCATCTGAAGTCTTTTGCAATTATGAGACTCAGGCCAAATGGCCTTTGTCAGCTCTTCCCCCATCACACACTTTCTGAGGCTCTGGTCTGCCCTTGCTCTCCTCCAGAGGCGGTTTGCTCACTACCTCACTGAGGCTTATTCTGCCTTTGGACAGGAAGCAATCGACGCTCAGGAGATGAAATAGATCTTATTTCTCCAGGCAAGTGAGCACAGAGCAAGCTGCCCCAGAGGTGGAAGCTGAGTGATATCTTAGGACGGAGAGTTGGAAGCACCAGAATGTCACCCGCACAACACTCTGAGGTCCCTAAGTCCCTGAGGCCAGCCCGGAGCCCCGGGGAGGGATGCAAATGCATCCCAAGTGCCAGGTGAAAGGGAAGAGCACACGTTCAGGGGCAGACCGAGAACTGTTTGCAAATCAGGAATCTGCTGCTGACCAGCTACGGATTTGGGCCAAATATTTGACGACGCTGAGCCTTAAGGTACTCACCTCTGAAACAGGGGCTACACATACCTGCTGGAGGAGAAGAAGATGTGTGAGGAACTTCGCCCTGTGCCTGAGAGTGGGCTGCCTTCCTGTGAACTGTCACCATCATCACCAACTGTTGTCATGGGAGGTTTGGACAGAGGTGACAGGCAGGTGCCTTGTCAGGTCTCAAAAGAGTTGGAGGAACTGCTGCGTTGTCCTGTGGTCACAGGGCTTCGCTGGAACCGGCGCTGACACGGGGTTACTTGCCCTGGAAGTGCAGAAGGGGTCAGAGGCACGGTGGTGACAGGAAGCCCCGATTCAGTTTCCTATCAATTCCACGAGACGTTCGTGCCTGATGGAGCCGTCCCTCGACCCTGGGTGTGAATCAGTGTACAAAATGGGACGCTATGTTCACATATCCAGAGAGGAGTGCATTGCCATTTTAGGAGTGTGTGTGTGTGTGTGTGTGTGTGCGTGCGTGCCTCTATGTGTATGTGTTTCACGTGTGTACGAGTTTCTGTGTGTGTATAATGTATAGTGAGTATGCTCGTGAGTGTGTGTTGTATTTATGTGTATAAATCTGTGCATGTGTGTGTGTATGTCTGCAAGCATATATGATGTGCGTGTGTGTGTGTGAGCTGTATATGCAGGCGCAGGGTGTGTGTGTATGTTTGGGAGTGTGTGGTGTATGTGTACGTGTGAATGTGTCTATTCACGCGAGTGTATATGTGTGTGGCATGTGTGTGCGTGGCGGGTGTGCATGGTGTGTGTATCCATGCATCTGGGTGCATGTGTTCCCCGTGTCTAAAAGGCACTACGACCTGGCAGCTGGGAGCTTGTTTGGGGCATGGAGTCAGAAGGGCTGAGTTGCAACCCCAGCTCTACCTGCAGAGATACAGCCCTGAGCATCTTCACCCCTGGTTTCCTCTTCCCCACCTCACATCCACTCTCAGTAGAGGGTCGCATGACATCTGCCTCCTTGAATTACAGTAATTCCCCTACATACGAACACATTCCATACCGAGAGTTTGTTCTTAAGGCCAACACCGTTAGCCTAGGTACCCAACTAACACAATCGGCTTTATACTACTGCATTGTTATAAGTTTATAATACTTTTCACACAAATACTGCATAAAAGCCAAATAAACACAAAAATTAAACATTTTTAATCTTACAGTGCAGTCCCTTGAAAAGTACAGTAGTGCCGTACAACAGCTGGCACACAGGGGCTGGCATCGAGTGAACAGGCAGGAAGAGTTACTGACTGGAGGAGGGAGGGGGGTGGGAGATGGTAGAGCTGAAGGACCGTCAGCAATAGCAGACGGAGGGCGAGCTGCAATTGCACTCACGCCTGACGCTGATGGCTCAGGTGCTGGTTCCTTGCTGGATTCAAGTCTATCCACCCTCTTGAAAAAACGATCCAGTGATGTCTGGGTAGTAGCTCTTTTTTTCTCGTCGTAGATGACACAGTAGCACTGGATTGCATTCTGAACGGCAGCTGCAACCTTCATGTAGCGTTCTACGTTCGGGTCCTGTGCCTCAAAATCTAACAGTGCCTCCTCAGATAAAGAAAAGCCCCTGCCACTTCCTGCGTCGTGAATCTCTTCGGTTCTTCAGTTACTTTTTCTTCCTCTTGTCCCTCTTCATCCTTTCTCTGGGCCTCCAATTCCATCAGGTCTTCATCAGTAAGCTTCTCGTGTTGCACAGCAAGGAGTTCAATGAAGTCATCCTCTTGCAAATCTAGCTGGAAATAAAGATACTGTGCTATTGTATACAGTACTGTACAGTAAAGTACACAAAAGCACAACCACTTGTAGAGGATGCATGCACGTGACAATATACACCCAACAGGTGAACTAACTTACGGGACTGGACACGGGAATGCACGTTCACATCTTTGAAAGTTCGCAACTTTGAACTACGTTCCGGGACGTACCGTATTGGGACGATCAGTGACGTGGCAGAGCCCGGAGTACAGAGGCACCCGTGACTTAACAAGGATCGTCCCAGAGAGTTTAGGGTCCTTGGCGTCCACAAAGGCCTTTGTTTCCAAGATCCCCAATCTGGCTGTGAAATAACACTCCAGCTTCACCTATAATGATACCTGTACATTTTTAGAAAGCGTGTGCTATTTTGGTAGAATTTCTCAGAGAGGGCTGGGGTCTTAGATTCCATCATAAAAGAAAAGGAGAGACAAGGGTGTGCCCTTCACTAACTCAGGGCCTGATGTGAAACCATAACCCGTGGGCTGAAATGCAAATCCAGCTCAATCCAGCGAGCTTTTGAAGGGGCTCAGTCCTTGGCCCTGGGAGGGATACAAGCTTGAGGGCAGTGACGTTTACATCCAGGGGAGAGTCACAGCCCCTTTATTTAGGGGTTGAGACCACCAAGCAGACCTGCGTGCATAGCACCTCATTTAAATTAATCCACACGCACCTATGGAACGAAGCTTTCCCTGCACCCATGTTACCAATGAGGGACGGGCACACACAGAAAGTACACACCTGGCCCAAGATCACAGGGCTGGGAAGAGGCAGAGATGATCCTCAAACAGACCCCCTATGATCCCTGTTCTTGCTACACCCATCAGGCTCCCACAAGTGAAAGATGAGCCCCTAAGGCAAACTCCTTTTTTTGTTTTTACCCCTCCCCAAAATTAAAATCCAAGCTCCCTTACCAGTACTGTGATCTTGGGTGAGTTCTTTCAGCTCTGTGGGTTTCAGTGTCTGGAAATGAAAACATGAGGATTGATGTGTCACCTCCTCGGAGTGAGTATTTAATGGGAAGTACATAGTGATGTCGGTTTCATTACCTGGATGTTGGGGGAAAGTTAGCCAACAGCCAGAATCCTCCTCTGTTCTCTGAGGTTGAGAGAAGTCAAAGCAGGGACCTCAACATCCCCTGTTCCTGAGCCCCCGAAGCAGGCTGCGGGTGACCCCCGCTTGCTCACACCATCCTGCCCTTGAAGACTGGACCAGCTGGGAGTTTCTAGCTCAGGAATTACTGCAGCCCCTTGCATACCTGGCCAGGGAGGAACCCTGATTGGGTTTACTCCCTTTCATATTCTTCATCTTACCTACTTTGCTATTTAATATTACATGCTCTTGTGTCTTTCCCTCGTACTTTCTCATTTGTATCCTTAAATTTCACCAGATGTGTTTGCATCTCTTCAGGCAGAACAGAAAAGACAACAATCCTATTTCTCTCTTTCGACTTTACCACTGCAGCAGGAGCTTAAATTACTCTGATACGATTTGCATTCACAACAGAAATAAACGCAAGGTGATAGATGATATTTATGCGGTGCCAGTTTTTTTTTTTTTTTTTTTCTGGCCAAATAAACGTGCAAGTCCTCTAAAATATCTTTCCAGGCAGTTATAAATAGGGTAAAATAAGGTAAAACGGTGGCATTTGAGATTGAGGCCGTAGTAATCATTTTAAAGCCATTATGAACACATTTTTGAGTAAATATACATGCACAATTTTATGTGCTGCTAAGAGCTGATATAGCCAAGTTCATTTGTGAGACGCTGGTCAAGAAAAGTACTGTTTGC
Organism: Orcinus orca; assembly: GCF_937001465.1. Taxonomy (NCBI): domain Eukaryota; kingdom Metazoa; phylum Chordata; class Mammalia; order Artiodactyla; family Delphinidae; genus Orcinus; species Orcinus orca. The sequence goes on from NC_064573.1 coordinate 85,795,580, forward strand.
TAAGCCAGTTGTTAGGATAAGATCAGTGGGTGGAAGAATATTAATGTTGATGATGTGAGCCTGCATGTGTCCTGGGGAGAGCTAAGGACTGGGGGGTGGAGGAATCTCTTCCAAAACAATATCCTGAGATTCTTGAGTGTGATCTGCCTAGTTTATCCAGTTCTTGAGGTTGACATTTAGCATCTATATAGGTCAAAGACATGAAAGCATTTAAACTGGAATTGATCAAAATCAATTTCACAGGAGTAAATTTCAGCCTGTAGGTTAATCCTTTGTTTTACATGAGCCCTAACACCCTGGTCTTCCAGAATCAACAACCCAGGAGATCCTGAGATCCTTAGTTTAGAGGAGGGTCAACAAAGTTATTCTAGAAAGGACCAGAGAGTAAATATGTTAGGCTTTTCAGACCAGACTGTCACAACTACTTCATTCTGCAGGTACAGCAGGAAAACAGCCCCAGACAGCACATCGGCAAACGGGTGTGACTGTGTCCAACACACTTGACTTACAAAACATCAGGTGACTGGATTCTACACGAGGGCTATAGTTTGCTGACCCCAATCTAGGAAATAGTCATCTGTTTGTTTCTGTCTCTTTTGCACATTTTACAAATGTATTTGGGGAAAAACAAGAAAGAAAGAAAGAAAAGGAAAACCACCTCTGCTCCCTACCCTGGGGAGAGATTGGAGAAAAATATTTTTGTTTAGGAATTTAATAAGAACTTGCAAGAAGGTTTTTCCAAACTTGGATCCTGTGGGTCAGGGCTCAGGGTGTGGTGTGAGCTGAACTGCAGAGTAGCAGAGGGGAAAGGAGTCACCATCCCTGCAAAGGGAAAGAGGTGAATTTTCCTTTAGGGTTAGGGTGAGGTTGCGATTCAGGATGGGGTTAGTAGAAGGGAGACAGGTGTGGGGAGGGCTCCGTAAGCCAACGAGGGGCCACAGCCTGCTGCACAGACGTGTCCCTGGGACCCTTTAAAAATCACGAGGCCAGGGGCTTCCCTGGGGGCACAGTGGTTAAGAATGCACCTGCCAAAGACACGGGTTCGAGCCCTGGTCCAGGAAGATCCCACATGCCATAGAGCAACTAAGCCCGTGCGCCACAACTACTAAGCCCACACGACACAACTACTGAACCTGTGCTCTAGAGCCCGCGAGCCACAACTACTGAGCCCGCACACCACAACTACTGAAGCCCACGCACCTAGAGCCCGTGCTCCGCAGCAAGAGAAGGCACCATAATGAGAAGCCCGTGCACCGCAATGAAGACCCAACACAGCCATAAATAAATAAATTCTAAAAGAACCCTCTCAAATTTTAATCAGAGGAAAGCAAAAAAAGCCTAATAAAAATGACCAAACTGTTTGGAGACCAATCAAGAAGATGTACATGAAAAAAGTCTTCATCGCTATTAGTCATTAGAAAAAAGCAAGCTGAAACCACAGTGAGATAATACCACACACCTATTGGGAATGTAAATTGGTTCAGCCACTATTGAGAACAGTATGGAGGTTCCTTAAAGGAAACTAAAAATAGAGTTGCCATACGATCCAGTAATCCCACTTCTGGGCATATATCCAGACAGAACTCTAGTTCAAAAAGATACACGCACCCCAATGTGCATAGCAGCACTGTTCACAATAGCCAGGCCATGGAAGCAGCCTAAGTATCCATTGACAGAAGAACGGATAAAGAAGATGTGGTAGATATATACAGTGGAATATTACTCAGCCATAAAAAAGAATGAAATCATGCCATTCGAAGGAACATGGATGGACCAAGAAATTATCAAGATAGAGAAAGGCAAATATCATATGATATCAATTATATGTGGAATCTAAAAAAAAATGATACAAATGAACTTGTGTACAAAACAGAAATAGACCGACAGACATAGAAAACAAACTTACGGTTACCAAAAAGGAAAGAAGGGGAGGGATAAATTAAATAAGCAGTTTGGAATTAATGTATACACATTACTGTATATAAAATAGATAAAGAGCAAGGTCCTACTGTACAGCACAGGGAACTCTACTCAGTAATTTGTAATAACCTATAAGGGAAAAGAGTCTGAAAAAGATATATATATATATATATATATATATATATGAAAATAAACTGAAAAAGATATATATATATATATATGTCTGAATCACTTTGCTGTACACCTGAAACTAACACATTATAAATCAACTATACTTCAATAAAAATTTTTTTTAAAAATAGAAAGAAAGAAGAGAGGGAGGGAGTGAGGGAGGGAGGAAAGAAGGAAGAAAATGCAAAAAGTACTACACACGTATTAGAATGCTGTTTTTAATAACAATACGAAGTGCATACAAAAGAGTGCAGCCACTTTGGAGAATAACTTGGCATTTCCCTATACATTTAAACATGCACATACCCTACAGCTCCCAAATCGCACTTCAGATATTTACCCAAGTGAAATGAAAACTGTGATCACACAAAACCCTGTAGATTCAGATTTGTAGCAGCTTTATTCTCCATCACACAAGACTGGAAACCACCCAAATCTTCTTCATTCACTAAATGGACCAACCATGCTGTATGCAGACAATGGAATACTACTCAGCCATAAAAAGGAATACATGTAAAAACATAGATCAGATGCTTTTTGATGTTTGAAAAAAACTAGACTCGAGTCTCCATACTATAGGATTCCATTGATAGGACTTTCTGACTAAGGGACAACTGAAAGGACAAAAACCTCTGTGGTTGCCAGGGTTAGGGGTTAAGTACAGAGTGATCTAAAGGAATTTGGAGGGAGTGATGGAATTTTTCTATTTCTGGATTGTGACAGTGGTTACACAACTATAGACATTTATCAAAACTCAGAATAGTGCACTAAAAAGGGTGACTCTTCCTGAGTATAAATAAAACTACAAAAAACAAATTCAATATCACCTCCAAAAAAGAGATAAGGAGATGGACTTTAGGAAGCGGGGGGAAGATTAAGAAGTAAGAAGAAGGAACATAGTGTATTTATCGAATGAGAGGGGGTGGGGAAGAGAGAAAAGGAGGGAGGGGGAGGGAGGAGAAAAGAGAGTCAAGGGTTAACAGAGGACGAGAATGATCTGTGACATTTTGTGGTTCTAGATGTGACACCATCATTGGCATCACCAGACAACGTCCTAAAACTTAAGGCTATGCTCGAAGTTGTTTTCCCTAAATCCAGAATCTTGAGCTACCCTGGCAAGCCTCTGTAACCCTGCCGGATCTCTGCCAACGGGCAGAGTTTTGATTGCTTTTATTTTCTATCCCATTAATAATGTCTGAATTTGTCATCATTTCAGGTACTGAAACACTGGACCCTACATCTCACAATGTGTCTCATTGATTTTCTGACTTTTAACTGTCCTTTCGAATTGTTAATACTAATAATAGAACCACCACACAGACCCTGGGTCAGGTGAACACCTTTGCTCATAGAAGAACCCACAGCGTCCTGGTGGGTCACAGTCAGAAGGCGCTGTGGGCTCTGTCCATGCCCCACCACTCATCCCCAGCTCAGTGTCTTGGCTTTCAGCCTGGCCACAGTCCTGAAGGTGTGTGTCTTTGGGTAGATTTGAGTTATCAGATCCTTTCCGGCTAATGAAAACCAGTTACAAGTCAGTCTGATTAGTATATCAAGTTCTAACCAGTCAATAAACACCATTTTTCCAGTGCCCCCTACCTACCCAGATAGATATGAAGTCAAGGAATACAGGAAGTGTTCCCCTCACTGAGGTCAGTCGTAACTGCATCTGGAAAACAAGACTCACACTGAACCAGCGAATGCACGTACTTGATTCCTAAATGATGTAGTACAAACTGAAAGTACTCGAAGACTTCAGGGGAAAGGGGAGAGCCAGGAATCAGAGTGGGCGTGTGTAAAAGCTGGGCTGGGACTTAAGATGCTGAGAGCAAGGACATAGGCAGGAACAACAGGAAAGGACATTGCAAGAAAGAGAATTTGATCCATACTGATTCTTACTCTGTTGAGTTTCGCTACTTAGGATAGTCATGTGTGAAAAGCACAGGATTAAGAAAACATGGACTTGGGGACTTCCCTGGCGGTGCAGTGGTTAGGACTCTGTGTTTCACTGCTGAGGGCACGGGTTCAATCCCTGGTCAGGGAACTAAGATCCCGAAAGCCACACGTCTAAAAAACAAACGAGCAAACAAACAAACAACCCTGCTCCTTGATTCCCAATCCCCTTAAAAAAAAAAAAGAAAACATGGACCAACACCTCCCTCCCCCCAAACACATACATATACACAGTTTGCCCCATCACTCCCTTCTTGGCCAAAAAACAAGAGCAATAACTGATTTGTAAGAAGGAGCAGTAGTTCATTGGATGGAAAAGCAAAGGATGATGTTGACTTTTGAGGTTCATGCCCAGGGCATGGTCTAATCCCTGCCCTTACAAATGTTCAGGTGGACGTAATTCCTTAAAAAAAAGGCTTTGCTGCTAAAAACAGCCTCTGTCTTAGGGCTTCCCTGGTGGCGCAGTGGTTGAGAGTCCGCCTGCCGATGAAGGGGACGCGGGTTCGTGTCCCGGTCCGGGAAGATCCCACATGCCGCGGAGCGGCTGGGCCCGTGAGCCATGGCCACTGAGCCTGCGCGTCCGGAGCCTGTGCTCCGCAACGGGAGAGGCCACAGCAGTGAGAGGCCCACGTACCGCAAAAAACAAACAAACAAACAAACAAACAAAAGAAAAACAGCCTCTGTCCATAACTAGTTTCTGGGGCACTTGTTGGTCTGGGTTACATCATCATTTCCTTCCTAGGGATATGCATCACTGCAACTGAACCTGTTTTCCAAAATGCATTTGCCCTGTGAAATACACCAGCTATCTTGCCTGTTGATACCATTTTCTCAGAGATCACCATCCCAAGGGAATGGAACTCAGAACAATCAAAATCCTTAAGGAAAAAAAATAATAAGTCACTGCCTGACATTTTGACTCTTAAACCTATGATAATAAACATCTCCCAGTTGTCGGGATTTTTTTCATTTCAGTACTCTCAGCGAAACCAAGGACTTAGAATTCCCATTTAAGTCCTGTCTCATATAAACCTGGTTTAATGTAATTATTTTGCTAGATAGTGATGATCCTTATGGAAGTAGTGAACACATTACTTTTTTTTTTTTTTTTTTTTTTTTTGCGGTACGCGGGCTTCTCACTGTTTTGGCCTCTCCCATTGCGGAGCACAGGTTCCGGACGCGCAGGCTCAGCGGCCATGGCTCACGGGCCCAGGCGCTCCGCGGCATGTGGGATCTTCCCGGACCGGGGCACAAACCCGTGTCCCCTGCATCGGCAGGCGGACTCCCAACCACTGCGCCACCAGGGAAGCCCAACACATTACCTTTTTCTACAATGCTGGTGCGTTATAATTTAGTTCATAAGTCACTCCACCAAACTGATTACTTACATTTAGACATCATAGGACAAAAATTACTGAATTTTCTAAACTCATTTACTAATGCTAATCTTCATGAATATTTCATGGAAATCCCAGAGAGTGAAAGAGAGAGACAGAGAGAGACAAATTTCTATGTACGGAGAATAAATCTTGCATTCTTTGACATTTTGAAAGAACAGTTGCAGTGTTTGTGTCCATAGTATGCTTGGAATCAGTGCTGTTTGAGGGAAACTCAGGACTGACATTTACTCATTTGCGCTTTTAGGTTTTGTACGTTACATGGATGATGCATAATTCATGCCAGAAGCCATTTGGCTAAACAAAAAACTAATTTAGTTCATCCCCTTCCAATACAACTTTAAACACACATATGACAAGACATGTGGACGCGGGACTGGGGTGTGGATGTGTGTAAGAGCCCGAGAAAGCTTGAGTCAATATTTCACTTTGGTCTTCTTGAGTCTTCAGATAGAATTTCTCTTGATTTATGAGTGTCTTGATTTATATTTTTTGAAATAAATCATTACTCATGAGTCATAAGCAAAGTTAGATGTTGGCAGGGTCAGAGATAAGAAAAAATGAACTAGGGAGCTTTCCCATGTACTGAAATGTCTATGCTACGCATAGCATAAAAATGTAACTTCTGTTTTCTTTCTATAATGACAGTCTTTGTAATGGAACACTAGGTGTACGTGACCAGCTCAAACACTCAAATGTTTAACAAGTGAGGTCAACAAAATTGCGGAAGAGGCATTTTCTACTGCCTTGCCCCCATCTGCACCCCCATATTTATTGCAGAGTTATTCACAATAGCCAAGATGTGGAAACAACCCAAGGGTTCATCAGTAGATGAATGGATAAAGAAGGTGCAGTGTATACATACAATGGAATATTATTCTGCCTTAAAAAAATGAGAAGATCCTGCCATATGCAACAACATGGATGAACCTTGAGGGTATTATTTATTTTATTTTTGGCTGCGTTGGGTCTTCATTGCTGCGCGTGGCTTTCTCTAGTTGCGGTGAGCGGGGGCTGCTCTTCGTTGCGGTGCGAGGGCTTCTCATTGCAGTGGCTCCTCTTGTTGAGGAGCACGGGCTCTAGGCACGCGGGCTTCAGTAGTTGTGGCGCTCAGGCTCAGTAGTTGTGGCACGTGGGCTCTAGAGTGCAGGCTCAGTAGTTGTGGCTCGCGGGCTCTATAGCGCAGGCTCAGTAGTTGTGGTGCACGGGCTTAGTTGCTCCGCAGCATGTGGGATCCTCCCGGACCAGGGCTCGGACCCCTGTCCCCTGCACTGGCAGGTGGATTCTTAACCACTGTGCCACCAGGGAAGTCCCGAGGGTATTACGCTAAGTGAAATTAGTCAGTGTTTGCAAAGCCAAAAAAGTGTCTAAGGATGCGATGGGTATGTTAAGTAACCCGAGGGGTAATCCTTTCCCAAAGTACACGTTAACTCAGATCATCACGCTGTACACTTCAAGAATGTGCAAGTTCTGTTTTGTAGATAGGTTCATTTGTGCCATAATGGAAAAGAATATTATAAAAAGAATGCCTCTTTGTGTATAACTGAGTCACTTTGCTGTACAGCAGAGATTGGCATGACATTGTAAATCAACTACACTTCAATTAAAAAAAGCATGTACAATTTTATCTGTCAGTCATATCTCAGTAAAGCTGAAATAATAAAATCAAATGTTCAGCAAGGCCCCAAGTTGGGAAGACTTCCACCAACACCGGAAATGTGTCAGCAAATCCCCGCCTGGCACTCCTAAGAGGTCCAGCCTGCCGAACCCAGAGGCTTTGGCAAACTGAATTTACGATACTTGGACAGACACACAGGCATGTGTTTAAGGCTTTTTTTTCAGGGGAAAAAGGACTTGGTGTTTGGGGGGCTGTGGTGTATCTTTGCCTTCCTAATTCTCCTTCCCCATCTGATAGGAAAGCCATGTCTCTCAGCAGAGAAAGAAGAGTGGATTCAGTAGGAGAAGGAAACCCACCTGTCAGAGGGAATGGCGATCTTCTGCAGGTCCAAGTGTCATCCTCCCTGTAACACCCTGAAATGCAATAACCTGTGAGGGAAAACAATCTGAGAAAGAATAGATATAGATAAAGATATAGATATAGATGTATAACTGAATCACCTTGCTGTACACCTGAAACTGAGACAACATTTTAAATCCACTGCACTTCAATTAAAAAAACAAGAATTAAAATAAAAAATGAAAATAAAAAAACCTGAAATGAATGACACCCTTGGGGTTCTCTACCTTTAAAAAAAAACAGATGAAGGCTGTATCTAGATTTCTAATTAGAAAATGATACACATCCGTTGTGTTTGGGGGGAGTGGAATCCAGGAAGGAATAAACAAGGAGACATAGCATACTTACTTTTAGTCTCCCAGAGAAAACCGCAATTGGAAATCATGGCCTATTTTCTGCTAGTAGTTGAGTTATATAGAGGGATGCCTTAAATAGAATCTGTATCCTTCTTTTCCCACCAAAATTGCATCGCAAGCATTTTCTACACTACGAGACTATCTTTGAAATGTTGATTTGAGGAATTATTTTTTTCAATGTAAATAAGTATCATAACAGTATTATTTTGGAAAAAGCTGCCCAAAATGAATGTAAAACAATGTGCACAATTCCATTAACCACTGCGGTATCTTCCAACTCTCCACTGTCTTCATATGTGGACATACACGTTTAGCAAAGCAATGTTTTTGGAATAGTAAGTCACGTGATGGGTGCATTAGCAAAGCTGTGACCTGGCTCACAGCTTAACCTAGACGGCCTCTAGCAAAGACCCTGATGTCATCTGGGACCCAAAGCCAAAACACTCCCTGGCTTCGCATGGGCCCTGCTGCCTTGCTGGGTGCCCAGGGTCCTCTCTTCCTGTGGTTCTCGTACTGCAAAAATCCAGAAGCCTGGCTCAACTGCAGAGGTGAGATAAGGAGTTTTACTCTCAAAATAGCAAAGTGGGTTTTTCAAGCTTCCATAATAAAGCTGATTTTAAGAGCCGTAGGCCTTTAATATCATTAGACGAAATCAGTCTTTGATAATAATTATATCAAATCTAGTTTTTAAAAAACACAGAGGCAGTTTCTGCCCTGCAAGCAGCGCTCTAAACCCCGTATCCAGATTCACCGTTTTGCCATTTACAGCCACGAAGACTTGATTATTAAACCCTGAGAATCACCAGGCAAAGCTTTCCCGTCTTTTGAAGCCCCCAGGCTCCATCTGGGGATTCTCAACCACGTCTGGGGTGGAGACAGGGCAGCGGTCATAAGTTCCCTTCTTACTGTAAAGTGGTGGAGAACCACTTTCAAGGGAGAAATCCATTTCTGTGTGCTGAGGTGACTTGACTGAGGGAATGAGATATTGTTTAAAATTTTTTTTATTGAAGTTGAGTTGATTTTCAATGTTGCGTTAATTTCTCCTGTACAGAAAAGTGATTCAGTTATACGTATATATATTCATTTCCATGATGGTTTATCACAAGATACTGAATATAGTTCTCTGCACTATACAGTAGGATCTTGCTGTTTATGCATTCCATATATAATAGCCTACATCTGCTGACCCCACCCTCCCACTCCATCCCTCCTCCAGCCCCCTCCCACTTGGCAGCCACAAGTCTGTTCTCTATGTCTGTGAGAATCTAAAAAAATGATACAAATGAACTTATATACAAAGCAGAAACCGACCCACAGACATAAAAAACAAACTTACGGTTACCAAAGGGAGGGATAAATTAGGAGTTTGGGATTAACATAGACACACTACTATATATAAAATAGATAAACAACAAGGACCTACAGTATAGCACAGGGAGCTGTACTCAATATTTTGTAATAACCTGTAAGGGTAAAGAATCTGAAAAGAAAAGATCTATATCTATATATCTATATATAGATATAGATCTGGATCACTTTGCTGCACACCTGAAACTAACACAACATTGTAAATCAACGGTACTTCAATTAAACAAACAAACAAACCAACTGACCAAGAGCAGGCTGAATCGTCCCAAGACAGCATGGGGTAAACTGGGAAACATTTCTTGGACTTCATTTCCAAGAAACATTTCCAAGAAACATTTCCAAGAAACATTTCCAAGAAACATTTCTTGGACTTCAAGTTGTTTCAACCCAAACAACCCGGCATTGAAACCCATCAAGTTGTTTCAATGCCGGACCTGCAGGGAACTTTCCAGAAAGCACTGAGCTATCCTGGGGGAAGCAGGGGTCCCTATTGGACCACTAGACTCTGTTAGAGAGGATGGGCATGAATCAGTGAGTATAGGCCGGGGAAACCTTCATTCCATGGGCTTCTCTATACCGGTCTAGGATTGAGTAATGAAGCTTTTCATTGAGTTCAATTGCCTCATGCAGCTATTTCTTTGGGGAAAAAAACCCTTTTTTTCATTGTTTAAATAGGAAGTAAAAAAATCAAGTTACATAACAAGGACATTTTTAAAGACTAATTTAGCGAAAATTATGTGAAAAATGTGGAAAATCATTTTTCCCTACTAGCATGAATCTGAGGTCTTTTCTATTTATATGCAAATGTCAGATGCCTGAACCTATTTTATGTTTTACAATTTTGAAATATTGCCTATTTCAAATAATATGTTATATTGCCTATAAATGTTAGACTAATGAAGTGCTGATAAGGTAGTGAGGTCTTTTAGAAAGCAGTTTTAAGAGATGCCTTCCTAAAAGTACATTCTCTAACAGATATTTCTTTGTATAAAGTCGCAAGGAGCATTTTAATTTTTAGATGTAATCTTTTCTGGGTTTTTTTTTTTTTCATATTACTCTAAGAACATGTTGATCCTTTCTTAAAGAAAAACAATTAAATGTTACGTGTAAAAAATAGACACCAGCTTCACAGGAGCAAACCCGAGTAGCCAGTACTCCAACTCTGCCTGGAATTATCTGCAAACTTCCCCTTATGTAATGACCTTCTGTTCAAGAGTCTTTTCTTAGTTCTGCAGTATTTCTCTGGGTTTTCTTTGATTGTTTGAGCTTTACCTGTATTTAAGATCCCCCCCCCAAGAAAAACATAATACAGATTAGCTGAATTATTTGTTTTTAATCCACTGCTGCGTAATAATAAATTGTAAAGCACTTTGCTTCAGGCAGAAAGACGGCTGACCCCAGAGAGTTGCTATCTGGAGGAAGTGTGCCTTATCTGCAACCACCTTGTTGCAGGAAAGCGGCCCAAGTGAATACAGCCTTATTTCTTCAGCTCAGGAATGTGGTAGAATAAAAGCCAGAGAGAAAACAGAGAAGTCAGCCTCTCCCTGGCGTTCCTGGTAGATTTTCCACTGTAGCAGTGGGTTGGGGCGAGCAGAGCGCTGTTGCTAAGGATTCTGCATGGACTACAAGCCCAGCCCGGCTGGCCACACACAGTGTAGATTCTACCCCTCTCCTGGCTGCTGGGTCTATGTAATGTGTGTGTTTGCTTGTATATTCGTTTTTTGTATGTTTTTTGTTTGTACATTTATTTTTCTGGGTTTTTTGTATGCTTTTTTTTTTTTTTCCTCCCTGCAAAATTTAGGTTTCTTCCTCTTAGTCTCTTATTCCTGTCATCGATCACCAGTTCATGTGCCCAACATACAGTGAGGCCAAACAAATTGAAACCTGGGAGTTTGGAACAGAGACAAGTTTATTGCAGAGCCATGCAAGGAGACGGGTGACTTGTGCCCCCAAAGCCCCAAACTCTCCAGAGGGTTTCAGCAAAGCATTTTTAAAGGCCAGGTGTGGTGGTCGTTGCTAACATCTCGGTGCAGGAATCCTTTGTTCTTGTGGCTGTGCACAGTAGGTCAGGTCACCATGTTCCTACAAACCTCCAACATGACCAATGTTGTTCTCTGTTCTGCAACTTTTTATCTCTATATGAATGGAAAATTGTTACACTCATAAAGGTCAGAGCCTTTAGAACAGGCTATCCTGTATATTTCAGGCTACAGGCAACATTCTTAACCTGAAGCAAAAGCAATAGAATACAAAGGTGAAAGTAAAAGAAACAGATCCAACATTGAGTCAGATTTGTTCTTCCCTATTACATTCCCAAGGCCCAGCCCTCATTAGCCTGGTTCTGTCCTATGAGACGATCTCGAGAGGATGTCTCAGAAGGAACCCGTGCCCAGCTCTTGCCTGCAAGCCCCCTTTTCCGCGCGTGTGATGCCTTCATTGGAAACCACATTTCAATTTATTTTGATCAAACACAAGAAAATCACCTCACTTGTAAAAGCTGGAGGGAAACTGCTGCTGGGAATGATGACATCTGTGATGGCCCTTGAGAGCGATTGCCCAGAGGGCTTTATTTGCCACAGGCATTGCTCCTAGACGTTTTGTTAGGGAGTCACGTGCAGCCCTACATTCTGCCGCATGGTCTCCTGAACTCTCTGCTCAAATAGATGCTGTAAGTAGTTAAAAGTTATCCAGCGGCTGTGAGTCTCCTCTCAGCAAACATGAGACCCTCAGGTCTTTCCTCTGGCCTCCCCTGCTCTATCTTACAGGGCTCTCAGCGGCCCCCAAATGGAGCTGCCTTCCTTGGCCCAGAAACCTGGCTGGGATGGAAGCAAGCACTTTAAAATGAAAGTGTGGGTGGGAGGGAGAGAGGAGGGAAGCAGACAGCATTGAAGGGGTTTCTGCTGCTTCAGAAACAACTTGCCAACGTACGCTACGGCAGCGGCTCACTTCTGAGTGACCGTGTCTTTGGAGGTGAACGCGTACAAACGGTTGCAGAAGAGAAACACGCTGCAGAGCTATGGGTCTCATTCAGGTGGCCGTGCCGGGAAGTCTGGGGTGCGCCTGCAGGCCTGATTACGCAGGAGGACCCCTGAGTCCAGGAGTTTGGGGCTGCGGGTGCTGTGCTGGTGGGGTGTTCTCTGTAAGGTCAGCATCCTAGGAGCAGAGTCCAGCAGGTTGCCTAAGGGGGGCTGGACTGGCCCAGGTGGGAGTCACATCAGGTCAAAACTCGTGTGCTGAATATGTGGCTGCCCCCTGGCAGGCCTGGCCCCAAGTCAGGTAGGTCTGTGGAAAATGGTCCCTCCTATGGGAACAGGAACTGGGTGTCCCAGGGCTCCGGTTAACACTGCCCTCCAGTCCTCTGGGACTCACTCATACTGAACTGGCCCATGTTTTCCTGATCACAAGCACATAACAGCTCCACGTTGGCTCCTGGACCATACTGTTTGTCCAAGGCAAGCTGATGGGAGGTAGGTATCCGTTTGCCTGAGCAAGTGGAAGCTTTCTGGTTAAGAGCACATGGGGGAGGCTGGGATACTCGGTCATGAAGCATGTAACCAACTAAAGGACCCGCTCAGGGCAGACAGGACAACCGTTGGAAAGGGGACAAAGCAAAATTCATATCCAGAGCACCTAGTATACACTACATACTTAATTTCCAGAAGGAAATTGTATTCTTCCCACTGTATTTGGGTGAGCACCCAGAGCGGATAGGTGTTACCTTGGAGGGACTGAATATACAAACACAATGACCAGATCAGAGATGACAACAGAGCTCTGAGCCACCACCTCCGTGGCAACCAGGCCAGGAGGCCAACCCGCACCTCTGCAGCTACAGTCAGCCCAGAACATTCAGAACTTGGTCCGCAACCGCCAGCTTCCCTATTTTTGCCTTTGCTTACAACTCAGAGCCAAGCAAAGAAAACTGACTATGCTCCCCAGACTAAGCACATAGGACGGCCCACTTCTAGTGATACAGGACCAGACGGAACCAAGGAGGGCCAATCTCTCATCTTTTGCTGCTACTGTTAGGGGTGAAAATCAGATGTTCCTAGGACTTGAACTTGGGAAGAATCTTGCTGTGACACGGAGCCCAAAGAAGCTACCCCGGGGAGAACCACCAGCTAAAGTCCAAGTCCCGAAGACCTTGCGCCTTTTTCTCCAGCCCTGTCTGCATCCAGCGATCACCACAGCGTCACAAGAAGCAACCAATTTCTGGCGTTTGCTTAAGCCACTAAGAGTTAGTCTGTGTTATTTGCAAACGTAAGAGTCTAGCAATTACCCTGAAGGATACGTTGTACGCCCTCACCAGGCTATCAGGTTTTGTACTCAGGACGCTGACTACAGTGGAATTTTTTTAAAGATGCAGTAAGTGTGCGTTTAGGAGAAGCCAAACTGATGCGTACAGACACGGAGCTAAAAAAGCACAAACACGTCTCCTCGGCACAATTCCGATTTCAGGTGCCTCTGTGAGGGACGCTTCCACGCAAGCTCACGCTTCCATGAGTCAGCTGAGCCTTCCTCGAAGCCCCAGGAGCACATCTGCCAGGGCACAGTGCAGCCTGGAAGAATGGAGAATTCCTACCCCCAGGAGCAACCTCCTCCAGCAGGGGTTGGTTGGATAAACACCCCGCCTTCCTATCATTCTCATGGGCCCATTCACTGCCTCTCAGAGGGCCCGGCAGGGCGGAGCCTCCACTGTGTAGAGCAGCAACGTTGAAAATGCACCGTCACATTGGCTTTTCTCGGCCTCCTGTTTCCTGCTCCCTCCGTCCTGTTTCTTCTGGGAACATCTTCCCAGCCAATTACCTGCAGGTGACAATGCACCAGTAAAACCTCCGGTGTAGCAGTGAGGAGGGCTACCTGTGGGATCAGCTCTACTGGGAAGACAGCATCTGAGCTAGACCTGAAGATGGGTTTAACTGTGTTTGAGGTATCAGGTGGGGATAAACAGTCCATGCAGCAGGAACAACATGGCACCAGGAAAGCACGGAGGAGGTCAACACCTACAGCCAGACTTCCTGCGGCATGTGTATGGACGACCCGCAAGGCTAAGCTGGGTTCTTTTTTTTTTTTTTTTTTGCCGTACGTGGGCCTCTCACTGCTGTGGCCTCTCCCGTTGCGGAGCACAGGCTCCGGACGCGCAGGCTCAGCGGCCATGGCTCACGGGCCCAGCCGCTCCGCGGCATGTGGGATCTTCCCGGACCGGGGCACGAACCCGTGTCCCCTGCATCGGCAGGCGGACTCTCAACCACTGCGCCACCAGGGAAGCCCTAAGCTGGGTTCTTGAAAGCTAGTGGGAGACACTTAATTTTTTTGACAGTGGGAACGTGTAGAGGTTTCGGAACAAGGAGAAGAATCTGAATAGAAACTTTTAAAGACTAATTGGGCTGCAGTTTGAAAGGAGTTTGAACTAAGAGCAGAGGGGAGGGAGGGAGAGAAACAACAAAAAGGCCAAAGGAAAGGGAATTGCATGTGATCGCCACTTGGAACTTGAACTTGGTTCAGTTAAAAACAGCTACAAAAGTAATTTGAGACATACATAGACTGAGTTTTAGATTATACTGAAGATTTTAAATTTTTGTTAAGGGTAACAAATGTGTTATGCTTACCAGTTGCACGACTTCATGTTTTGGGGATAAGTGCTAAAGTATATAGGGTTCAAGTGTCATGATGTCTGCAACTTACTGCCCGATAGCTATTAGGTACACACAGAAAATAAACATAACAAAATGCTAACTACTGGATCTAGGTGATAGGTAAATGGTTGTTGATTATAATCTTAACTTTCAGTATACTTGAATATTTACAATAAAATTTGTTCATAATAAAGAGAAATAGAAGGGAGTTTTGTAATGAACATGCTCAAAATATCCTTTCCCTTTGCCTTTGCTGATCTGGAGTATTTACTGTGGCCGAAATTGTTGGTTGTCTTCCCAAAAGCCATCCTCCCTTTTGTCTTCCAGGGCGCTGCTTTGATTCAAATGTGCCAGGGCCTCAGGGAGTGAATCATAGTTGTTCTAAAACACTCAAGGCAATATCTTTGCCAGATACTCACTTTCCTTCCCTCCCTTGTAGCTAGGGGACCATGTGACACAATTCTAACCAAAGATATATAAGGGGAAGTCAGCTACAGATTTTATAGTTGTTGCTCAAGCTTTACTCTCTAATTCAAAAGTAGTGAGGGTAAAAGGTAGCTCTTTCCTCTTTAGATGCTATCACGTGAGAAGTGGTTATGGAGTAGTGGCAGCTATCTTGCCACCATGAGGAAAAGTCCTAGAGAATTCAGAGATGCTGACCCAGGGCCCTGTCATCACTGAGTGGCCAAAAGAACCCTAAATGGTCTCCAGAGTTTTTTATGATGTGAGACAATTAAATAACTTTAATTCAGTCACTGTTAAGTCACCGACTTTAATTAAGTCACTTTAATAATAGCTCTGTAAGGTAGTTTGATATCAGGAAGTGTGCTATGTCCTGCTTTATTCGTCTTCCTCCTGATTGCTTTGGCGATTCTGGACTCTTTTGTGGTTCCAAATGGAAGTTAGGATTGTTTTTACTATTTCTGTGAAAAAAAGTCGTTGGAAATTTGATAGGGATTGCACTGAATCTATAGATGGGTTTTGGTAGTATGGAATTTTAAAAACATTAATTCTAATGATTCATGAACATGGAATACCTTTCAATTTGTTCTTGTCTTCTTCAATTTCTTTTTATCAAAATCTTGTAGCTTTCTGCATGCAGACATTTTAGCTCTTACCAAGCCACCGTTGACTAACAGTGTCACTTGCAGCTAACAATCCCCTAAATAATAATCGGCTTATCTTCCTAAGGCTGCAGGAAAATAAATTAATTAGGTTTGTGATTTCTTTAATGTGATACCTACAAAATGGAACTGAAAACCCAAATTGAGGACCTAGAGATTATCATGCTAAGTGAAGGAAGTCAGACAAAGACAAATATCCTATGATATCCCTTGTGTGTGGAATCTAAAAAAAGAT
The DNA here is from genome assembly GCF_937001465.1 of Orcinus orca. Lineage (NCBI taxonomy): Eukaryota > Metazoa > Chordata > Mammalia > Artiodactyla > Delphinidae > Orcinus > Orcinus orca. The sequence continues at coordinate 85,811,754 of NC_064573.1, forward strand.
ACAAATGAACTTATTTACAAAACAGAAACGTACTCACTGAAATAGAAAACACACTTATGGTTACCAGAGGGGAAACGAGGGGAGGGTTACCTAGGATTCTCAATTATATAAAACATGAGGATGGTGATAATCCCAAGAGACTATTAGAAATCTGCCAGACTGGTAAGGGAGCTAAAGGTGTTTCTCCATTTGTAACAGCGATTCCAAATTGGATGTTAAATTGTATCCCCAGAGCTCATTAGGAACAACTTACAGTGTTTGTGGCAGCCGACGTTCAGGGGCTGTGCCTTGCAGAAAACTGTCAGCACAGCCTCCTCGGACTAGGGCTCACTTGGGTCTAAGATTGACTCTGAATATCATTTGCTGTCAGTTTTCTTCCTATTCACTTTCTCAGCATTCTTCTTCCCACGTTTAAAAGTATGCATAAATTCTAAAAACCTAGGGAGCCTATTGGAGTACACCGGGGGTTATGCATGGTGATCATTTCCCTAATGGTTAAATGTTTATATTTAATATGTTATATATTTTTTTGTGAATATGATTTTTAGTGATCACAGAATAAAGTTTGCCTAAAAAATTTAAAAATAAATAAAACTTTAAAAATAGCAGTTTGTGTGGGGCTTCCCTGGTGGCGCAGTGGTTGAGGGTCCGCCTGCCGATGCAGGGGACACGGGTTCGTGCCCTGGTCTGGGAGGATCTCACCAGCCGCAGAGCGGCTGGGCCCGTGAGCCATGGCCGCTGGGCCTGCGCGTCCGGAGCCTGTGCTCCGCAACGGGAGAGGCCGCAGCGGTGAGAGGCCCGCGTACCGCAAAAATAAAAAAAATAAAATAAATAAAAGTTTGTGAAGCAACAGAATTCACGGCTCAGGAGTTGTTTACATTTCACAGAGAAAGCAAAAACAATCCAAATTCACATCAATATACACAGTAACGGGACCCCAAACGGCTGATAAGATGCATAGGTATATTATCGGGCAGATCACTGCCCCTCCTGTGAAGGGTTAGAGATGAAGGCTTTAGGATTGAGGGCACGAGCTATGAATCCCTGCACATCACACATTACTGATGGTCCCACAGCATCCTTTCAGCTCTATAGACACATGCCCCGCCCCCCAGGATAAAGACGACTTTTTCCGGTCCGATTTGTAGCTAGATACAGCGGGACAATTAGGTCCTTAGGTTTTGATCCATGGGACGTGAACAGCTTTGTGGGTCTTGCATCCCTGAATCGGATCACTTTCCTCCATGAACATGAGGACAATACACAAAGGACACGGAGCCACAAGATACGAGGAAACTAGGTCCCACTGGATGGCATCATGGAACAGAGCCACCTAACCGTGCAAGACTGCACACCTGCCACTGGACTGCTAGGTCCGATAACGATAAATATCGCCTACCTTGTTTAAGTCCCTGCATGTTTGGTTCTTGTTGACATGGCAGATTTGCCTGTACCCTAAGCAATGTATTTGATTCAGCCATGGGATTAAGCCTTCTGTTTGGATGACGCCATTGGATCCTATACCTAGTTCCCGGAGTAAGGTATTATTGTTTAATGCATTATTATTATTATCTCATCATTATTTCTACTTTACTGATTAAAAAAATAAAGCAGAATTTATGCAAGATGTGTGGGATCACACGGTTAGAAAATGTCTAACTGGTCTTGAATCCAGGTTTTCCAAAAACAAATACCATGATGTTTTCTGATTGGCTCAACGAAACAGGTGCACCAATATTTCTAGTACATTTGCGATGAGATTATAGTGCTAGAGGATTATATAACAGAACCCCCATGACTAATTTGATCAGAGACCACCACAAATGAAGAAAGTCATCCAGGCATTTCACCCAGTAATCTTTCCTAGAGCCTGATAACACCCAAGGGATGAAAGATAAAGGATGTGTGGATTTAACTTTCCCACCCAGGACTCAGATATAACTCTGTTAGGATCCACGCAGAGCACTGGGCTTATGAGATGCAGCTGCTGAGTGATCATCTGTTTCTACATGGAATAGAAACCCTCCTCTGTCTGAATTGCTGTCTTCTCACCATAGAGGAGAGAGCATCCTGTCATTCAGAGCAAATCTAAACATGGTACACGTGATTCCAATGCTGGATTTTTTTTTTTTATTAAGCTGGATTTCGTGACCCCAGGCTTGACCTATGTCTACAATTCGGTAAAGTAAAATATTTTTAATCTCGAGCATTTTTGAAGTAATTTCATTGGCATCTCTTAGTTAAGGACTCCACGGAATGTTGCAAGATTGGATTTGGGATTTCTGTTCTAAGGCGATTTTCCTTGAACTACGGAGACACTGCTTATCTCCCTCCTTCTCCTTAGTCATCGCTCTTGAAGGACAAAGTGACCCAATGAAGAGAGAACCACATGAGGTTGAAAGAAAAAAAGTACTGGAGAACAATCCAGCAATACATCAAAGTACCATTCTACCACACCAGCATGTGAATTATAGTTGATCCCTGAACAGGGTAGGGGTTAGGGGTGCCAACCCCCCTGAGCAGTCAGAAAAATAGTGTAACTGACCATGGATCCTCCAGGGTTGCAGACGGTACAGGACTGTAATATTCGCTGTTGAAAAAATCCTCACGCAAGTGGACCCACACCATTCAAACACATGTCGTTCAAGGGTCAGCTGTGTATGTCACCTTCTTGTGACTTTTAAGAGGCTGGGCTTCCTCAAGTTGGGACACTGGCCCCACCCCCTAGAAAAAAAGCAGACAGACCACCCCACTCCCAAGTAGGAACCCCATCCTTAAATAGGATTCTGTACTGAGGAGAAAAGGAAAGAGGGGAGACACAGCTGAGGGGCGATGGGCTGGCGTTCACATCCAGACACTGTTTCTACCCAATGCATCACCATCCTCAAACATCCTCTCCAGGAGGCAGAAAAAATCAGAATTTTAAAGAAGGGAGAGCAATTAGAACCAAAGAGTGAAAATTCTAACCTATTATTGTTCCTGGCTCAGCGTAAAATTTTGTGATTCAGTCTCTCTGTCCACACACAGCCTGGTCCAAGGTCCATGCGTCTTTGAACAAATCTAGGTGGCTTTCCATCCTGTTCTTATTTGCTTAGAGATATGAGAGCCCTTGTGCCCCGTATCTTCCTGTTTTGTCCCATTTATATCTCATTTTTTAAGCAAAATAAGAACTGTTTTATTGTGTATAATTTTACCCATATTAATATATAAACTTTAAAAATTGGAAGAAATGACTACGTTCACCAAAAATAATCTAAGTTACAGCAGCATGTTCACAGTCCATTACTTAAATCCTGGACAGTCATCATTGACCTATCTTTCAGTTTATCAAGAAGTCATCATTCAAGCTGCGTTCATTAGGCCATGATACAGTTAACTTTATCTTACTTTCATCAAGTCAAACTAAGACACTATGTTTTCCTTCAGCAAACGCTCCCTTTTTGTCGCAGACATGTCCCCGACATATTCATCTTACTGTAATGTGCAAACTTTATATCCATAAGAGTTGCCTCAAACTACTTTCACCTTGGAAAACCACAAAGGTGTGAGGCAACCTGTTCAGTGAGTTTTTAAATAGCAATAATTCAGAGCAAAACAATTAACTTTCATACAGGCAAATACACGGTGTGGAAGGAAAGGAAATATTCAGTAACGGGAGTTGAGAACAATTTCTTAAGATGAAGCCAGGGGTGGTGATGCTCATATATTCAGAACCATCTTGTGAGGGTAGATTATTTGTACATCAGAGCCGAGCTGTAATAAGGGGGGAGGGTGGCGATGCTGTTACAGTCAGGAGAGTTTGCTGGGAACTTGACTCATTCAATGGATGTGGTCCAAGGCGAGGTGAAGAGACCCAGGTGCTCTGGGTACCGTGAAGCATCCTTGTCATTCTTCCTCCGGATTCTGGGGATTCTGACCTCAGCATCTGGAGTTTGGTCCATTCTGTTGGCTGAGTTCCCTGCTTCCTTTGGTTCTTTGGTCTGAGGCCCAGGGAAGCGCTGGCTTGGTTCCCAGTGTAGTCCTACAAATACCTACTTCCATTTCTATCGTCAATGTACACGCAGCGCCTTTAGTAAAGGCTCTTAAATTATAGCATCCATCACAACGGCCAGGAAGGCTCATCATGCTTGCCAGTTCCCGGGCCCACCTACTGCAAGAGATTCTGCTTCAAAGGTTCAGCATGGGGCCCCAGGAACTGCATCCTTGTTACACAGGAACCCAACAAGATTCTGATGCAGGTCATGTGAGGCTCACCATCTACAAGATGTGGGTCCAACCTATTCCTCCTGGTCTTTTACAACTAGATTTTGTGATGCTCTCTCTGGTTCCGCCTCTTTTTCCTCCAAACTAGGATCCTTCCTTCCAGCTGAGACAGCCCTCTTTTATTGAGCACCTACAGTTTGTCAAGCAGGATGCTAAGAACTTCGCTTGTATTATCTCATTGAATCATCGCAACAATCCTTTGAAATGGGTACTCTTCTTTTTTTCCATTTGATAGAAGAATAAAATGAAGCTTGGGGGTCAAGTCACTTGCCTAGGGTCCCAAGCAGAGGCAGAGATCAAACACAAATCCAGGTCTGCCTGGAATCGGAATCCTAATTTCATCACTGCCTCCGTCGTTTTAATCCTGATTCTAGACTCTGCTTTCTTCTTCAGCATGCCCCATCCTTGTGACCTGGAGAAAACTAGTATATTTACCTATAAAGTCAGGGGATCTGGTCAAGTTTCCACCCATCTCTGGAGCCTTAAGACGCTGAGCTGAGCTCACTCTATTTCCCCACCTAAAAACCCTTCAACTGCATTAGATTCAACACAACCCACTTCTGTTAAAAGTGATCATTTGTCAGAGTCTACGATTGCCAGGTCTTTTTCAGAGCTCTGGGGACACAAAATGAAAAAGACAAAGTGCCTGTCTTCACGCAGTCAACGGAAGTCTAGCAGGGGAGACAGACGGGTCCAAGGCTATTACGTCACCAGGAACTGGGGTGAGCTTCAGTGATTGTACCCCTGCTGAGACAGGAGCAAAGGAGCTGGGATTCGGGAACGAGGCATTGGGAGGGCTTTGTAGAGAAGCCAATATTGAAGGAGTTTTTAAACATGCAGATAGGATACATATTCAAATAATAGCTATGCTATATAATTGAACACTTGCAGTGTACCCATCCTGCACCCTACGTGCATTTTCTCATCCATCCCCGTGGCAGCCCTGTGACTAGGTACCTCAGCATCCCCACTTGGCAGATGAAAGCCTGAGCCCTGCAAGGGTTCACTCATCAAGCCAGATCTCAAGCCAGAGATCACCCAACTGCATGATGGGCAGTTCAGGTTCAAACTCAGGCAGTTTGATTCAAGAGTGCAGGGGTTATAGCACAGGGAGATCAGCTCGGTGTTTTGTGACCACCTAGAGGGGTAGGATAGGGAGGGTGGGAGGGAGACACAAGAGGGAGGAGATATGGGGATATATGTATAGCTGATTCACTTTGTCATAAAGCAGAAACTAATACACCATTGTAAAGCAATTATACTCCAATAAAGATGTTTAAAAAATTTAAAAATGTATGTAGAAAAAAAAAAAAGAGTGCTGGGATTGAAATAACAAAGAAAGGCATGTGAAACTCCAGCGTGATCAGGTAGCGTGGGGTAGTGCCATGAAGACCTGCACATACTGAAGGGCGCAGAGATGGGAAGTTCGGTGAGGGCAGATTTGGGCGGGCATAGGGGTGCAGGCTGAGAAGTTAGCATTTACTACACGGGGTCAGCTCAGATTCTATGGATGTTTTTTTTTGGCAGCATCACGCAGCATGCGGGATCCTAGTTCCTAGCCCAGGGATCAATCCCCCGCCCCTGCCGTGGAAGCGCAGAGCCCTAACCACTGGACTGCCAGGGAAGTCCCGTCCCAGATTCTAGTTCCTCCGTAAAGCCAGTGCACCCCAGCCTGCGAGGGTCTCCCCTTTCCCTGGATTCTCAATCTGGGGTGAATATCACAGCTCTTGTGTCTCACTGGGCATCCTTCTCCTATGGCATGAATTGGGTCATCTAAGCTGGGGTTCGTCAAGGTTGGAGACACTCTGCTCTATATCCCAGGAGGCTGTAAGTTAGATCACACAGGCTCCCTTATCCATCATCTCATTAACGAATCTAAGAAGTGAATTTCTGATCTCAGAGATAAGTCTTTAATGGTGGCAGGTCAGAGGATGGGTAGAGAAAGATGCTGGAGTCATTCATTCCCCTGACTTCTGCCATGTTTGGGCGTGGTCCATGTGCTTCTAGACAAGATCACGGTGTTGCCAGGCTGCCATTCCCAGGGTTGTGCCTCCCCCTGGGCACTGGTCCCCCCTCTCTTGCTTTGCCCCTTCTGGCCTGGGGGAGATAAGGGCTTCCCACGCTGGCTAGCCTGAGCACTCCACATAGTATCATTTCATTGGACAGACCTTCCCACATCACTGTCAGTGGTCCTTTCCTTAAGCTACTACAGTCTGGGTACCAGCTCTTTCCTTCTGAGATACTAACTAGTACAGGTTGGTTTGGTTTTGTTTTCTTCAAACTTCAGAACCCATCAATATTTCTTGTTGAAGGAATATTTCATTTATCCTCGAGCTAAGCCTGCAGGCCAGGGTCTACTGAATATCTGGCCCTTCCTCAAATACCATTTCCCTTCAGCTTCTCAGGAGAGGGGTCACACCATGTGGTTTGGAGCACCTTTCACTCCCAACCAAGGGAAGAGCCTCCAGACCAATGATTGCCATTACACGGGCCTCTCCAGACACACACACACACACACACACACACACACACACACACACACACACATCTTTAAGAGTCAGCACAAGCATTCTCTGATGGATGAGGACTGACCACAGAATATATATAACAGAATCATTAGAACAGGGGCAAGTTCTGTAAGCAAGGCCACAAGACACTCCTGTGCAGCTGGAGTGTCCCTCTGGAAGAATCCCTTCCAGACAATCTATGGGATGAGCCCCTGCTGTGTTGGTTTTGGCAACATGTGGGTGGTCTCCCGTGGCAGAGCTTGGGCTGCTGAAACAGATGGCTGGAAAGAAGCCATGAAGTGTCCTACGGGTCTCCCGGGAGCACATCTCCGCTTGTGTAATGAAAGGAGCGGGTCTCTGCTACAAAGCAGGCAGTTTCCGTGAAGCAGGGGAGACGCCGAGATGTCAGAGGGCTCCGCGTCCACGTGGGCTGGCACTACTTAGGGTGACACCACAGGATGCCAGATTCAGCCTCTTCAAGGGTTTTCACAAGAAAATGACTCACACATCACGCTAAGTCTTCGACAGACTTTACTGAACGTTTGGTGGATCGTGGAGCCAGGTCCTGTCGCTGAGTACAAATGCCTTTCCATCAATTTGTTTTTTCTCATCCCCTCTCCCCACCCTCTCCGATCCCCCTATGCCTCCCTTCACTACTCCTGAGGGGCAGCACAGGATGGCGGCCCCTGGAGTTGGTCACCGAGTACTTCCAGGTCTCCACCTCCAAGGTGTGGCTGGGTAGGGACCATAGGACTGGTTCCGCTGGTGGATCGTAACTGAAAGTGATGTCTATTGTGTCTGAGAGGGGCAAGTTCATTGACAGCTTAACACTCTCTGGAGCTCTTTTTCCCTCTTCTACAGTGACTGGGGCAGAGGGAAGGATGGATACACATACACCTTCACACTCTATAAATATGCCGCAACTAATCTCACAGAAAACATAAAGAAATCATAAATTGACTAAGTTTTTCTGCCGTTTTGGACGATCGGAGCTTAACATCAATGTTGAATTATATGAAAAGAAAGGTTACATTTCTTTCAGTGGGGTCGATGTGCTGAGTTCCATACCCACTGCAGAGAGATTCTAGGACAAGCTGTCAAAGGGAATTCCATTTTCTCCATCTCATTACACATACTCCACTGATTCGTGGCTCAGGGAACGAAGAAGGTACAGCCGGCAAAGATAAGTCTTTAACGTCAGAGCATTAAGAATCACTGCTTCTTCCTGGTGACAGATGAAGACAGGCTAACGCTGTACATTAGCTAAAGCACCAGCTCATGCACGGACGGTCTGTAGCTTGGTGATGTCTGCTGGGAGTGTCCACTGACCAAGCACACGGAAGGCACTGGAGAACCCTTGGCCTCAGCACTTTGGACCCACTGTCTCGCTCCATCCTCAAACCTACGGACTCCACATCTACTCAGGGAAACGCCGGCACCAAAGCTGACTACAGTAGTTGATTTAATAGTCTATAAATCAAGGTCTTGCCATGTGAGTGACTCCAAACTAATCGTATCAGCTGTTACACTGTTTCTCCCTGACCAGGGAACACTCACATTCAGATCAAGTTGCTTGTCTCTGGTCTCCTTGAATCTGGGCCTGAAGCCCTGAGTGGTGATAAGTGATGAACAGTCTAAGTTATCCAATATTTTTTTTAGTGGGTGAAGTAAGCAGGAGGGGAAAACAAAGAGAGAATCTTTCTGTCAGAGGTTACTCGAGTGACGAGATGGCTGATTCGTTTTGACCTTGAACAGAGCCTGGGGAAATTAATTTGATAAGCATCTCATCTCTGCCGGCTCAGTGAAACTTCCCTAACTTCCCAATCAAAGGGCTCATCAGGGGGCATTGTTAAGAACACAAACTCCAGGTTCTACCCTGGGAGACTCCAGTTCGTGAGGTGTGACATGGGGCAGGGGAACAGTCACATTTATGAAATCTTCATGTCGTTGTGAAGGTCGGGCCAATGAGGGGGACTCTGCCATGGGGATGCGGGCAGGTTGAGATGGGCAGCTGTGCCACTCTTCTCTCTGACCTGGAGAGATTAACAGCACGAACCTCGGAGAGCTGTTGTGACGATTCAAGGGAATTCACTCACTCGACGGGCATTTAATGAGCACCTGCTGAATGCCTAGCATTGAGCTGTGAGCACAGCACAGATGGATGGACACTTACACATCACTCATACCCGGAGCTGAGGCTGTCACATGAGAGGCACATGGCCCAGTGGGAGGGGGCTCAAGGGGGACCTGGGGGGCAAGGGGCACAGCAGGCTGGGGGCATGGAAGGTGTCCCTGAGAGGCAGCCTGGGATGAAGGCCAATTCTGTGTGTCAGCTTGGCTGGGGCACAAGACGCCCCGGGAACGGGTGATGCATTATTTCTGGATGTGTTTGAGGGTGTTTGTAGCAGAGATTAGCATTAAACGGACGAAGTGAGTAAAGCAGATGCCCTCCCCGGGGGAGGTGGGGATCCTTCGGTACATTCAGGGCCTGGATGGAACAAGGCAGAGGAAGGAAGGATCTCCTCTGAGCTGGAACATGGATCCCCTTCTGCCCTCGGCCTTCCTGGCCCCCAGGCCTTCAGACCTGGACTGGACTCTTCCCCAACAGCTCTCGGGTTCTCAAGCCTTCTAGCCACAGCCACCAGCTCTCCTGGGTTTCCAGGTATGTAGGAAGATGTCCTGGGACTTCTCAGCCTCCGTAAATCCCACGAGCCAACACCTTGCAAGTCCCTTTAATCCATACACACACCCCGTGCCCTGGGGCTAACAGCCCCTGCCCCGGGGCTGCAGAGTCAGGATCAGCCTGGTGGGGAAGGTTGGTGGGAGGAATGCCCCAAGCAGAGGCCTGAGTCCAAAGACACAAGGCCAGTCCAGGTGTTACCGACCGGGCTTCTTGGCCTCCTTAACCAGTAGAAATTGATCAGAGGCCAGACCAGAAGCTCAGGCATGGCTTTACTGGGGCCCCTGCTGCAGCGGGGTGGGGGGAGTGAGAACATATAACAGGTTCCCTTGCGCACCTCAGGGGGGGTGAGCTTATTCCTTATACGGGGTGAGGGTAGGGTTGTGTCCAGGGGTCGGGCTGGAGGCGTGGCTCAGGTGGTCTGCCCACCCCTTTGGTGGTGTTGAGTGCAGGGGGCATGCGCGGTGCCCTGCTTTTGCCCCCGACCCCCTGCTTTTGCTCCTGGCTCTTCAGAAGTGGCAGTTGGGTTTTCTGGTCTCTTTGTATCTTTTGTCCAGAATTTGTCCCAACTGTGCATGCACGCAGTTATTTTAGTGCCATACAGTTTCTCTGTATTCTGTCGCTCAAGGAGAGGTGAGTCCAGGTGCAAGCACTGCAGCAAAGGGTCCCAGGTCCCAGCCTGTGTCACGGGGACCAGGCTGAAGCACAGGGAGGGGAAGCCAAGGGCCACCTGAGGAGTGGCCGGTCCCCACCCAGCCAGCAAAGGAAAACCCTGGAACCGCTATAGGTGGTGAGTGGTGATAGCACATTTGCTGCCCTTAGAAACAAGGATGGAGGTGGCCCTAGTGCACTTAGACGCCAGTCCAGCCCCCACTGAATGCGCCCCAGCGGTCTCCCTGGCACCTCCTGTGCCTCCAGGCTCTTCCCTTTTTAGGGGTGCCCTCAGTTGGGCTGTCAACAGGAGACCCTTGCTTTGGTCTTGAGCCCCTGCCCCGACAGGGTGACCCTCTGGCTCTAACCCCCCTGTGCCCCAAATCCCCTCCGCTCACAGGTCCCAGGACTTCCCTTTCTCCACCGATTAAAATCCTCTCTATTCCTCAGGGTGCAATGCCCTTTCACGTAGAAAAGTGTCCCTAAGTCTCCTGAATGGAGGTACTTTCGTCTTCTTGGTGATACCAGCTCCATCTCTGTTGATGCATCTGGGACCCTTAGGGTAATTATCTGTGCCCACAGCTGTCCACACGCTGAGCTCCTGTCCACCGGGATCCATGTCTTGTTTACTGCGGTCTCCCGGAGTTCAACACAGACTCAGAAGTCCAATCCCGGAAAGAAAAGGTGACAAAATGAAAGACACACACCGTTGAACACAATTGTAATGATGGGTGGATGCAAGAAAGAAAGAAATGGAAAAGAATATTAAAAAAAAAAAAAAGAAGGGACTTCCCTGGTGGCCCAGTGGTAAAGAATCGGCCTTCCAATGCAGGGGACGCGGGTTCGATCCCTGGTCAGGGCACTAAGATCCCACATGCCGCGGATCAGCTAGGCCCGTGAGCCATGGCCGCTGAGCCTGCGCGTCTGGAGCCTGTGCTCCACAACGGGAGACACCGCGATAGTGAGCAGTCCGCGCACCGCGATGAAGAGTGGCCCCCGCTCACCACAACTGGAGAAAGCCCTCGCACAGAAACGAAGACCCAACATAAAAAAAATAAATTAATTAATAAACTCCTACCCCCAACATCTTCTTTAAAAAAAACCAAAACACTCCTGAGCAGAACTTAGCAAGTGGGGAAATCTGACAGGTCACATGACCATGCCTGAACCAACCAGAAAAGGGGGGGTGGTGGCCTGCACTGATTGGCCCAGCATGGTCATGTGACCCCACTGGAGGACATTTGGATGCAGAATCAGGCAGGGATGGATTCCCAATGAAAATATGGGGGTCGTTTCCAGAATCTGGGGAGGGATCTCAGGCAGGAAAAAGAAATACTATGGTATCTGTGTAGGATATTTGTAAACATTTCTGAATTTTCAGAAGCATGTGGCAATTTGAACATAATTTCTGGGAGTATTGATTAGAAACTAAACCACAGGGCTTCCCTGGTGGTGCAGTGGTTGAGACTCTGCCTGCCAGTGCAGGGAACACGGGTTCGAGCCTTGGTCCGGGAAGATCCCACATGCCGCGGAGCAACTGGGCCCGTGAGCCACACCTACTGAGCCTGCGCGTCTGGAGCCTGTGCTCCACAACAAGAGAGGCCGCGATAGTGAGAGACCCGCGCACCGCGATGAAGAGTGGTCCCCGCTCGCCACAACTAGAGAAAGCCCTCGCACAGAAACGAAGACCCAACACAGCCAAAAATAAAAATAAATAACTTAATAAATTAATTTTAAAAAAAGAAACTAAACCACAATACAGTTTCTTTCCTTCAAGTAGCAAATATTTTTCATAAATTTATCCTGTAAAGCATGTCCTTCAGAAGAAAACCACATAAGCATGGAATGACATAAAGATATTTTCTGTGGAGACACAGAAAAATGAGTGCGTGGCATGCGTGCACACACACACACACACACACACACACACACACACGAGTTTGAACAAAGATCTATTTGAACAAAGATGCCCGGACATGCTTTATTCAGGGAGTCATTGCTACCTGATGCCTCACTCTCCATCAGATGGTGCGTGTATCTTTCCTTCCTCCACCCCCGTTTCTGAAATGCCTACTGTGATTAAGGATTTGTAAGAGATTTTCCCAAAGCCGCCTGCATGGATGCATCTTTCAGAATGTTAAGTACCCCACTTCTGATATATGCCCTTGGACCGAGTTTTTAAAGATTCCTGACGTTTACCGACAGACAGTAATTAGTCGGTGGAAGCTGGCTTCTGCCAAGTGCCTGCTTTATCTCTGAGTCATCTTCTCTATCAGCCTCTCCCACCACGTCATCTTCTACAGGAAGGCAAGCTCTCCTGTTCTCAGTTCCACGCTGTGCTCACCCCTGGCCCACTCTGAGGATGGCTCTCTGCGTACTGTCTTCCTGGGTGGATCTCGAGAATATCAACACGGGAGAAGGAGGGTCAGGCCGCTGGCACTGAGGAGTGTGTTCCCAGAGAATCCAAGCCCTGTATTCAGAACTCCTGAGAATCAGGGTGTCAGGAAATGTGGTTCTCTCGGGTACCCTAGGCAAAGGGCGATCGCTTAATTTAGTGTCCAAACTAGGATAGATCTGAGAGGGAAACGGTTCACTTTCAACAGATAAGCTGTGAGAGTAGACCTAACCGGATTACCCAGATGAACCGGTGGTGTAGACACCCACCTCAGTGGTGGATCCCCAGGTCCACATTTCAGCTCGTCTATCTGCTCACCCTGCAACGTCTCTCTTATCTTTGAGAGACATTTTCATGCTTTAATCGGTTCAAAGGCCATCTCTTCATAATCTGTCCAGTTCCAACAATTGCTTCCTCTTCGTGGCCCTAAACATTTTCCTTTGTGTTCGTAAGCCAGTTTTGGTGGCAAATGTGAGAATCTCACTTCGCCTGAGATCGAGTATTTTATCAAGACTTCCAATTCTCAGGCTAAGGGCACAAAGCACCAAAATGGGTCAACCCTACAAGGGGTCCTTGAAGGCCTCACGACTGTCAGAAGCCTGGAGTGTTTCACGTATATTTGTCCTCTTTTCTTCTAAAGGTTTTACGGTTTTACATTTTTTCTCTCATATGTATTTCGTGAATGTTGGTACCTTATGTACATTCAGTGGATCACAAACATTGAGCCCTTAACACACCTCATGAATATTTAGTCTACACTTGGTCCTTCCATCCTATTCTGCGTTGGCAGACAATGATCTACATACTTTATCTACGTACAATACCTCCCATATTTAATTGCCTAGATCTGATTTATTTGTTTCTTTTTCTCGTTTTCCCTAGCAAGGTTGAATCTTCTCAAATAATACAGCAAACATACAAGGCAAGCATCAAGTTATCACTCCCTCTTCTCAATCAGAGGGTAGCATTTTAGGTGTCTTTCGGATGACCGTTCATTACATCTAGAAGGGATGGAACATTCCACCCCTTCTGTTGAAGAAGCCCCAAAAGGCCCCTCTTCCCTCTGTGTTGGTTCTCTTGGAAATTGGAGTCTGACCAGTGGCCTGAGGCAATGAATGTCCTTCCAAATGATCCCTATAGAATGTGAGCGCTTCATTCAAGGAAAAGCTTGGGTCTGTTTCCCCATAAGCAGGGGGAAAGGACTGATTTCAGCCATTTAAACACTGTCTACTAGAGCTTGGACACCCCAAAGCAGGGATGGTTTCCACCCGTGAGGAAGCAGCAGCCTCAAGAGGTCTCCCAGGCTGACTGGAAACTCAGGCGTCAACACAACAGAAGAGTCTGCAATGCCTGCTTCACAACCCTGCACTTGATTCCAAACAGACCACCAGGCTAAAAGAGGGTTACACAGCAGAGGCTTAAAGACGAGGCTTAGATAAACAGGTTCGTTCCGGGTTAGTCTGGATGAACTAAGAATGCAATTAGAACACTCCCAGCACCACACACAAAAATAAACTCAAAATGGATTAGAGACCTAAATGTAAGACCGGATGCTATAAAACCCTTAGAGGAAAACATAGGAAGAACACTCTTTGACATGAATCACAGCAAGATCTTTTTTGATCCACCTCCTAGAGTAATGGAAATAAAAACAAAAATAACCTAATGAAACTTAAAAGCATTTACAAAGCAAAGGAAACTACAAACAAGATGAAAAGACAACCCTCAGAATGGGAGAAAATATTTGCAAATGAATCAACGGACAAAAGATTAATCTCTAAAATATATAAACAGCTCATGCAGCTCAATATTAAAAAAACCAAACAACCCAATCCAAAAATGGGCAGAAGACCTAAATAGACATTTCTCCAAAGAAGACATACAGATGGCCAAGAAGCACATGAAAAGCTGCTCAACATCACTAATCATTAGAGAAATGCAAATCAAAACTACAATGAGGTTTCACCTCACACCAGTCAGAATGGGCATCATCAGAAAATCTACAAACAACAAATGCTGGAGAGGGTGTGGAGAAAAGGGAACCCTCCTGCACTGTTGGTGGGAATGTAAATTGATACAGCCACTATGGAGAACAGTATGCAGGTTCCTTAAAAAACTAAAAATAGAACTACCATATGACCCAACAATCCCACTACTGGGCCTATACCCAGAGGAAACCATAATTCAAAAAGACACATGCACCCCAATATTCATTGCAGCTCTATTTACAATAGCCAGGTCTTGGAAGCAACCTAAATGCCCATCGACAGACGAATGGATAAAGAAGATGTGGTACATATATACAATGGAATATTACTCAGCCATAAAAAGGAACGAAATTGGGTCATTTGTAGAGACGCGGATGGATCTAGAGACTGTCATACGGAGTGAAGTGAGTCAGAAAGAGAAAAATGAATATCGTATATTCATGCATATTTGTGGAACCTAGAAGAATGGTACAGATGAACTGGTTTGCAGGGCAGAAATAGAGACACAGATGTAGAGGACAAACGTATGAACACCAAGGGGAGAAAGTGGTGGTGGGTGGTGGTGGTGATGTGATGAACTGGGAGACTGGGATTGACATATACACACTAATATGTATAAAATTGATAAGTAATAAGAAGCTGCTGTATAAAAAAATAAATTTAAAGAATAAAAAAATAAAAATGAACAATTCAGTGGCATTTAGTGTTGCCACAAAGTTGTGCTACCTCCACTTTGATCTAGTTCTATTTTCATCACCCCAAAATAAAACCCTGCACCACGTCCAGAGTTACTCCCCCCCAGACCCTGGCAGCCATCAGTTGGCTTTATGTCTAGAAACTGTAGAGAACATGTTCTCCAACCACTATGAAATCAAATTAGAAATCAATATAACAGAAAGATAACAGGAAAATCTCCAAACACTTGAAAAGAAAACAACACACTTCTAAATAATCCACGGATCAAAGAAGATGTCTCATGTCTTAATCAAAAAGTGTGTTGGACTAAATAAAAATGAAGATACAGCATATGGAAATGTGGGGGACACAACTAAAGCAGTGCTGCGAGAGAAATGCATAGCATTAAATGCAAAGATTGGAAAAGAGGGCAAGTCTCAAATCAACAATCTAAGCTCCCACCTCAAGAAGCTAAAAAGGGAAAATCAAAATAAACCCAAGGCACTCAGATGGAAAGGACAGAAAGGAAAAATAAAGAGCAGAAATCAATAAAATTGAAAAGAGAAAAACAGCAGAAAATTAAAGGAACAAAGAGTTGGTTCTTCGAAAAAATTAATCAAATTAACAAAGAAAAAATGAGAAAAAAAAGGAAAAATGGGAAAACCACTAATATCAGGAATGAAAGAGGGGACATCACTACACACCCTGCAGAAATCAGAAGGGTGATAAGGGAATACTACAAGCTACTCTGTACACATATATTTGACAACTTAGACAAAGTGGACAAATTTTCAAAAACACAGATTATCACATTTGTTACCATTGATGAACCTACATTAACACATCACTGTCACCCAAAGTCTGTAGTTGACCTTAGGGTTTAGTCTTGGGGCTGTACATTGTATGGGTTTGGAAAAATGTAAAATGATATGTATTCATCATCAATATCATACACAGTATTTTCACTGCCCTAAAAATCCTCTGGTATCTGCCTACTCATCACTCCCTTCCCCAGCTCCTCGTCACCACTGATCTTTCCACTGTCTCCGTAGCTTTGCTTTTCCAGAATGTCATATAGTGGGAGTCATATAGTGTGTAGCCTTTCCAGATGGCTTCTTTCACTTAATAACATGCATTTCAGGTTCCTCCACATCTTTCGTGGCTTAATAGCTCACTTCTTTATAGCCCTGAATAATATTTCGTTGTCTGGACGTACCACAATTTGTTTATCCATTAATACTGAAGGACATCTCGGTTGCTTCCAAGTTTGGGGAATGATGTATTTGTAATTGCCGCTATAAACATCCATGCGCAAGTGTTTTTGTGAACACAAGTTTTCAGCTCCTTTGGGTAAATACCAAGAAGCAGGATGCCTGGATCATATGGTAACAGTATGTTTAGTTTTGTAAGAAACTTCCGGGCTTCCCTGGTGGCGCAGTTGTTGAGAGTCCGCCTGCCGATGCAGGGAACGCGGGTTCGTGCCCCGGTCCGGGAAGATCCCACATGCCGTGGAGCGGCTGGGCCCGTGAGCCATGGCCGCTGAGCCTGCGCTTCCGGAGCCTGTGCTCCGCAACGGGAGAGGCCACAACAGTGAGAGGCCCGCGTACCGCAAAACAAAAAAAAAAACTTCTAAACTGTCTTGCAAAATGGCTGGACCATTCTGCATTCCCATCGAATCCTCACCAGAATTTGGTGTCGTCAGTGTTCTGGGTTTTGGACACTTTAATAGGTGTGTAGTGAGACCATCTATTTTTAACTGTGTGCCTTCTCTGAGCCACCCACTATTTTAGGTGTTAGGGAATGCAGAGGTCCACAGGCAGGTAAGGTACCATCCTTCCTGGGGCTTCCATCTGAGAGAAGAGCTCCTGGTCACCTGAAACCCTCTATTTATGGCTACCCAGATAATCAGATGATTAGAGGTGGACTTTAGGTATTTACATTTTAGATGTAAATTTCTTCCATTGTAGATTTAAATTTCTTAGTGGTGCAACCCATAACTCAAAGAGAAACAGAAGTTCTAGGAAGTTCTTGAATCTAAGATGCCTGATAGCTTCAGTTGGGATTCATTCATTGTTTTTTTTTTGTTTTTTTAATTGAAGTATAGTTTATTTACAATGTTGTGTTCATTTCTGCTATACAGCATAGTGATTCATTTATATATATACATTCTTTTTCATATTCTTTTCCATGATGGTTTATCACAGGATATTGAACATAGTTCCCTGTGCTCTACAGTAGGACCTTGTTGCTTATCCATCCTATATAGAACAGCTTACATCTGCTAACCCCAAACTCCCAATCCTTCCCTCTGCCACACCCCCTCCACGTTGGCAACCACCAGTCTATTCTCTACGACTGTGAGTCTGTTACCATTTCGTAGATATGTTCATTTGTGTCATATTTTAGATTCCACATATAAGTGATATCATATGGTATTTGTCTTTCTCTTTCTGACCTACTTCACTTAGTATGATCATCTCTAAGTCCATTCATGTTGCTGTCACACACCGTTTTTTGTTAGTTTGTTTGTTTTTCATCTGCTTACTACCAATAGTCGGAGAAATATCTGTTTTTACTGCACGCATGAATATGACTGGGATTTTTAAAATTTTTATCCTGTATGTTTTTATTTTCTACTGAAATATCGAGTTGCCTACATACAGCATGTCAACCTGAGTGAGAATACAAATTTACGGGGATGTGTGTTGTGATTCCTGTTGCTTGGTTTGCTTTGTCAGCAAGTAAAGAAACTCACCCTCATTTCATTTATCTCCTATTGTGACCTGCTGTTTAGTCCCCAGTATCCTCTGCATTACAGAACTGTCACTTGTTCCCACAATAAACTGTATAAGGCACGAGGCACCATTCACCACACTCCTTGTGATATTTCTTCTCCATGAGCCAGTATTTGCTGTTGCTAATATATTTCTGTTAGCTATGTGATTTTATAATTTATTTCCAGGGCTGAAGAACTATTTTCTAGAACCGTTTCCTATCACATTCCAATATAGAGTATGTCGGATTTACATAAACAAAAATCTATATTTTTTTCCTTACAAAATCACTCCCAATGTCTAAGTGATTGAAAGTGCTTCGATTTTTTATTTCCAAAAGGAAAAAAAAAATCTGCCTGTGAAAAAGAATGAGTGTCCTACTCTGGCATGTCTTATAAGTGAGCAGATAAGTACTTCAGGCTTGGTTTGTGGGAAACTCTGAGAGAGAGAAATCTCAGTAGCATTTCTGAGCACAGCATTTTGCATGGAATATTTTATTTAATCCTCAGACCTTCCTGAGGGAGGTATGCAGGGAAGACCTCCCCCAGCAGGCCTGAGGCTGCCGTCCTTAGAAAGGTCTGCTTGCAAGGTTGGCCTTGAACTGGCGTCTGGGAGTTAGCCTGGTGAACAAGTCTCCACACTGATATAAAACATCCCCTAAATGATAAGGTGGGTTCACTGCCCCTAGAATTTACAGTGTGTTCAGTTATCCTGACACCTGCTTTCCTTTAGGAAGTCTGGAATCTGGGTCTGTGCCCCAATAAACACCCTGGGTGCTGAGTCTCTACCGGGCGTCCCTGGTGGCGGTGTGACCCGCCTCAGGTCCCAACTCATCACGTGGGAATTAAGTGCATCCTATGTGACTGCCCTGGGAGAAGGTTCTGGAAGCCTGCACCTGGTTCCTCCAGACTTCACACTGTTCACCTTTTCTCTTTGCTGACTGTGTTCGGTGTCTTTCGCTGTAACGCATCAAATCCATGAATATGACCATATGCTGAGTCCTGTGAGTTCTCCTGGTGAATCACAGAACCTGGAGGTGGTCTCAGGGACCCCTAGCACAGATGTGTATCATCATCATGGCCGTTGATACAGCTGAGGAAGCAGAGCCCTAGGCCACACAGCTGGGAGGCGGCAGAGCCAGAGAAGCCACCTTCAAAATCTCAGGAAGCGTCCTCGGTCCTCAGACTGAAGGTCTGTCTAATGAAGAACCCGGACTCCAAAACCTGGAAATGGCTCAGTTCGACTTATGACTTTGATTAGCTCTGCCGATGCAGGGGACGCGGGTTCGTGCCCCGGTCCGGGAAGATCCCACATGCCGCGGAGCGGCTGGAAAGATGGAAGCCCATCTTCAGGAGGAAGGTGTGCAGACAACAAACGTCGGGATCTAGAAACGCACGAGAATATGGACCCTAGATTCTAGAAATCAGCAGGCCCTACAAACAGCCGGGCAAGTTGTATCCTGATATAACCACCCCTTCTAAAGGGTCAGCGTTCACAGCCAGTTTCACTGATCTGGACACTCCTGTGTGCCGAAGTCCAAGATACATCGTCACACTTGAACGGTCCTCTAATCAGGAAACGTTTTTAAAGGTGGCATCCGGGGCTTCCCTGGTGGCGCAGTGGTTGAGAATCTGCCTGCTGATGCAGGGGACACGGGTTCGAGCCCTGGGCCGGGAAGATCCCACATGCCGCGGAGCAACTGGGCCCGTGGGCCACGGCTGCTGAGCCTGCGCGTCTGGAGCCTGTGCTCCGCAACAAGAGAGGTCGCGATAGTGAGAGGCCCGCGCACCGCGATGAAGAGTGGCCCCCGCTCGCCGCAACTAGAGAAAGCCCGCGCACAGAAACGAAGACCCAACACAGCCAAAAAAAAAAAAGAAAAGAAAAGAAAAGGCATCCGCCCACGGTAACTGTCAGCATTCTTGATTAGTGGTGTATAAAAATCTTGCTTAGTCTCCCAGTAGAAGACATCTTAGACTTGATAAAATATGATGTTTATTAGAATTTTTTTCTCCCCAATAGCTGTTTCTTGTTCTAAGAAACTCCGTGCATTAAAACATTTTCGGACAGATGGCAGTAAAAGTGTTATCAGGAAGAGCTGGCGTTTTTAAAAATTTTTTGTAAGTCCCCGTATGAGCCGGTGGTGGTACCAGAACTCAGATGAACATAAAAAGGGCTTCCTTCCTATGTAGAAGCAGTTAATGTCAGTAATTCAAACTAAAGGGGTGTGTCTCCCCTTTCCAAGTTGCTACACAGTTCGACTAACTTTACAATTTTTAAAGAATAATTTGCATATTTAACAGCGTATCACCAGAGCAGATAAAAGATCGAATGCTTTTTTTTTTTTTGTACCTTGACGCATTCACATTCACACTTCAGTGTTTCTTCATCGCTTTCTTGAATCCAGCAGCACACAACTCTCTTGCATTAGTTTTGTTATGGACGCGGCATTTCCGTTTCACGTCTCATTGGGTTTTGTCATCTGAACCAGCACGGGTTCCGGAACGCGGACGGGGGACACCAGGGGCTCGTCCACCAGTCCCATGTCTCAGTAGCTGATGTCGTGGTGTGGGTGGTCTGAGCAACGGACGCTCTGCTTTGTGACCTGCCCTCCAAGCCCCGGTCACTGGGCCCGCACGTGGTTCCCAGGAAGCAGCCACGTGGCTTCAAAGGGAGTCCGTGCATAGAGAACAGACTTGTGGTTGCCAAGGGGGAGGGGCGTGGGGGAGGGATGGACTGGGAGTTTGGGATGAGTAGATGCAAACTATTATACATGGAACAGATAAACAACAAGGTCCCGCTGTAGAGCACAGGGAACTCTATTCGATATCCTGCGATAAACCATCATTGAAAAGAATATTAAAAAAAAACAGTACATATGACTGAATCACTTTGCGGTCCAGCAGAAATTAACACAACATTGTAAGTCAACTAGGCGTTAATTTCAGAAAAGGAAAAACAACAAAACAAAACAGAGAAAGCGAGTCTGTGACCCCCACCACTAGCCCTCAGCATTGCAAACGCCCATCCTAGATACGGTGGATGCAAAGTGGCAAGACAGAGAACTCTTAATTACAAAATGACTTCAGCGTCCCAGCTTCCGACTTCATGAGTCTTGTGAGCTCCCCAGCCTTGCAAATCTTTAACCAAAAAAGTACGATGTCAACATATTTACAAACCACCTGGCTCATGATTCATTTTAATTAATCTGTAAAAATTCATGTCAGTTTCCCATAACGAAGGACTAGAAGAACAGTGGAAAACGATCACTTTGGTTTTCAAATTCCACGCTGCCTTCTCAGCCAAAGCCAACACTCAAAATCATTTCATTTCTTAAGTGTGTGTTTGTGTTTTTCCTTTCTTTTCTTTTCTTTTTTTTCAGTCTTACGATCTCTGCCAGGTGTGAACTCTGCCTCCCCATTGGCCTTGTCTCTCTCTCTCTGCTTCTTCTCTGCTTCTTATAAGGACACCAGTTGGATTTAGGGTCCATCCGAACCTGGGATAACCTCAATTTAATTGCATCTGCAAAGACCCTATTTCCAAATAAGCTCTCATTCTGAGGGTCCAGGTGGATGTACATTTTTGGAGGACTCTGTTTAACACACTGCAAGGAGTGAGCCCAGAAACAGACAGGTCTGTTTTCTTCACAAGTGACTTGGTGAGATAGACTCCCTGCACCCTGGCCAGTGCTGGAAACCAGAACACAGGTGGGGAATGAGGATGTGCAGGTGACAGCTGTGATCTGCCCTCTTGATGGTAATTTTCTTCTCAATGCCCCTGGGTTGAATTTGAGGTTCCAGACCTTCCCATGTCACTCCACGTGTTCAGGGAGGAATGGTCCCCCTGTGAGCCCTGAGACCCAGGTGGGAGCATCACATTTCCCAGCCACAATCAGTGGCAGATCTAGCAATTGTGACTTGCAGTCTTGACTCCGATATAGATATATATATATATATATACACACACACATGCGCGCGCACACACACACACACATTTGGTAAATCTCATTCATCAGAGCTACAGCCATTCCAGCAACCCTTGCCATGCTTGGTGGTCCCCAAATGGACACTCATTTCCTTCAGTCCTTTAATCCCAGTGATTAAGGGGGAAAAAAAAATTCCATAGAATGGAGTGGAGGGGGCATCTTGAAATTCCAAATAGAGATCTGGGAGTTCAAATTTAGGCCATTGGGGCCCTTCTGATCATGCCTGAGAATTATCATAAAGTACACATTTAGCTCTACTTAATGAGGTGCTAAAATTATTTACGTGTGAATTGGTATCATAGAATGTTCACAGGGGAAGCAATCTTGGTGATCATCTCGTGTAATCGCTTTATTATAAAGATAGGGAAACAGAGGCCCACATGGCAAGTGATTGGCCCAGAGGTCACCTTCTGAATCACCCCATGATGCTGCCTCATCCTGGCTCCTTGGAATGTGGACAAAATGCCAGGGAAAAGGATGTGCATCTCAATGGTCCCTCCCAATCGAAATACGTGGACTTAACAAAAGTTGGATTTCTTGCTCACTGGCCTGTGGGACTGAAATGCTTTTCTGCTCCAAGTGCAAATCCCTGGGTAAGCCCAGGAGAGAAGCAGCTGAGTCCTTCCCCCTGAGCTGCCTCCTCTGCCCCAGGGTCCTCTCCCCCTCTTCGCCTTCCTCTCTGTTCCTTTTTCCTCCATCTCACAGTTTCCATTGTTCAGTGGCCATTAGGGGCTGTCTCTTTCCAAGTCAACTAATCATCACGGCAAGCTTATGAGATCAGAATTACAGTCACCCCCATTTTACAGAAGGGAAAACTGAGGTTCAGAGATATAAAGGAACCTAGGGCCAAGATGGCACCCAAACCCCAAGTGGTCTTGGCCAGAGTCCTACCTTAAGCTCTCCCTGTCCCCCGTTTCCCTCCTCTGCCTCCCTTCTTTTCATTCTTTTCCTTCCCTCTGGATGAGTATGTATATCCTTATTTTTTAATAAAAGGAAGATGAGGCTTGGTTAGGGGAAGAAAAGATGAGAAGGAAGAGGGAGTTAAAAATCACTTCTCCTTGTTAGCTGATTACAAGATTCTTCCGGCGGCCCTGCAGCTGTGGTTCCCTATAAAGGCAGCTTCCAAACTGCAGCATGGCAAGAACGTTTTCACAATCATCATGCAAAATCTAGTTATTCTTGCCTGTTCATGCAGACACAGTCCGTCCCCTTCATATCTGCATAATTAAAGGGACAGCAGCGGAAAGAAGCCACGCTCAGCAGAAGCAAATCTTGTAGACGCCAGGGGTCCTAACAACTGTCCCCAGCACGCTTCTGAGGAGGTGTCTGATCCTCGACCTAGAAAAGGAGCGGGTGGGGGCTGCTGACGGAAGTGAATCTTGACCTTGGAGCTGCACAGAACACCTGTCGGTGTCACCTGCCCGCCATTTTCCTTCAGCGACCTGCCTCATCGCCATCACCACCCCCGAACCATGGTCAGTCCCAGAGGGCTGGGAGGCTAAGGGTGCCCGTGTTTCCAGGTACCGATATGACCTTACCCCCAGCTGCAGCGATGGGTTCCCTAAGGACCATTACCCAAACCCAGCCCACGTGCACATCCTTGGGAATTCCAGTCTCATTACAGAAAGCCCCCTACGCACGAACGAGCTCCATGGCGAGAGCGCGTTCATAAGTCTAATTTGTTCGTAAGTGCAACAAAGTTAGCGAACGAGTTCCATTCCGAGAGCGTGTTCATAAGTCCAATTTGTTCGTAAGTGCAACAAAGTTAGCCTAGGTGCCCAACTAACACAATCGGCTACATAGTACTGTCCTGTAATAGGTTTATAATACTTTTCACACAAATGATACATTAAAAACAAACACAAAAGATAAAGAAAATATTTTAAATCTTACAGTACAGGACCTTGAAAAGCACAGCAGTACAGTACAACAGCTGGCATCCAGGGGCTGGCATCGAGGGAGCCGGCAAGAAATAAACATGCTGCACTGCTGTACTCGACACAGTCCTGTACAGTAAAGGACACAGAAGCACAGCCACTTGCAGAGGACGCACGCACGTGACATGTATGCCAGACACGTGAACGAACTTATGTGATTGGACACGCGAACGCATGTTTGCATCTTTGAAAGTTCACAACTTGAAGGTTCGTACGTAGGGGACTTACTGTACTGGGAAAGCTATTCTCTTCCATCGCAGGGCTTGTGGGCTGCTGGGATGGGAACGTGTAGGTGTGGTTTCCATCCAGCCATCGAGAGAGTTTGCCTACGCACTCCCCGGTGCCTAAGTATGTGTAGTCGGGGGGGGGGGGCATCTTTCAGGGAATCTGTTTCCTCCAAGGTGGTACCACCTTCCCAAATGTCTTTTTATCTACTCAGCGTGGGCTGTTGGGAGCAAAAACGCTCTGCGGAATAGTTTACACTAGAGTCCCCACGTGGGATCAGGCCACACACAGCCACGGGAGGGAGCTCAGAAGCAGGAAAAACACCCCGATGGGATCTGGGGGGCGGCAGGTCCAGTGCCAGCCACACTCACTGTGGGCCACTCTCCCTGGTATTTTCTGTTTTATTTGGTCTTCTTTCATGTTTTCAATGCTGGTGGCTGCACACTAAATCAATGGTAGGACCTTTCAGTGGGTCACAAGCACGGTTTAAAAATGCTGGACCAGCTCGCGTCTCAGCACAGGCCCCAAACACCCAACAGTCCTGGACAGATAGGCCAAGACAATGCAGTCACAGTTGCAAAATAATCCTGTGTCTAAGAAAGTGGATACAGTTCTTTCCTCCTTTTTTTTTTTTTTTTCTTTTTCCCTTCAAGCCTTAAAAGGAGAGAAAGAAATCTTTTCTAATCTGGTTGCATAGCTCAGGGCTCTTCTGGAGGGAGAGAATGATTCCAGCACTTGTGATAATGGACTCCTTTTCCACTTACGTTCACACCTGGCTGGAGTCCTTACCCTGCCTGGGCTACACACACTGGATTCCTCTGACAGGATGCTTTGGGCTGAATTTCTCAATCTCCCTCACAAGCAGGCAGGGAATCATTGGAGATTTTGAAAACAAACAACCACATTTGAGTGCGTCCATTTGGAAAATAAAAGGAAAAAAAATTCTGCCAAATTGTTAACCGTTTCGAATGGACAGCCATGGACATCGGCCTATTTGAAATCCTTCTAGAAATTTCAGGGAGTGGCATGGCCTCTTTCCCCTCACTGGTGAAATCGTCCTTTGAATCCTGGCTCCATCAGCTGTAGCTGTCCCTGGAGAGGCCACTTCCAAGGACAAGACACTGGGACCACCCTCTGAATACCCTCTGTGGAAAGGCAGCTCTCCCCGAGAGCCGACTAGTTTTGTAGGTTGACAAACAGCTTTACATTAAATAACATTTATTTTCTTTTGTGGGGGCATTATAAAAGAAATATATGTTACTAGGGAGAATTTGAAAGGGAGAGTAAAAAGGAAAAAAATTGCCTGTGGTCCTATCACTTGGAACATTTTAATATTATTTAATATTATGTCCTTTCTGATTCTTTCCCTATGCTTATCTTTATATGTACTTCTATGTCATATTATCATGTTTATAGGTATTCAAGTTGTACACACTTGTGTTTGACCACAAGTAACAGAATTATCCACTCATGATGGCTTACAACAAAGATACGTGTGTTTACGGGGGAGGCCAGGGCTGGGGCAGACCCGGGTCTGTATGGGGACCCTCTCCTTCCTTCCCTATGACCCATCAGTATATTGGTTTCTTCCTCCTTCACAGTTCATTCATTCTTACTTTCTATAAGAATGGCTGTCTTTATGGTTTTCTTTAAACAAAATTTCACAAAATTTTAACAGAAAGTAGGGGTTGTGGGAGGGATGAAGTGGGAGGCTAGGGTCAGCAGATGTAAGCTCTTCTATATAGAATGGATAAACAACAAGGTCCTACTGTAGAGCACAGGGAACAGTATTCAATATCCTGTGACAAACCATCATGGAAAAGAATATTTTAAAATGTATATATATGTATCACTGAATCACTTTCTGTACAGCAGTAATTAACACAACATTGTAAATCAACTGTACTTCAATTTTAAAAAAAAGAAGAAAAGAAGAAAAAAGAAAGAAAGTAGATTTGCACTATATACACATTGAACTCACACTTTTTTGACTATATCCTCTCTGCTAAGAGGGGGAGAGGGAGAGAAATAACAATTCTGAGAATGAGAGTGATTCTGTCTTCTCCTCTGTCCTGGGATAAGGGCACGAACTGTGACTGTCCCATCCTTTCAGATGGTCTGACCTCCAGGGAGCCTTTCCTAAATTAGCATCCCACCCCCTTGAGCACTGTATTCTGTACCTGGTGGGGCAACTGAAAAGATCTTTCAAATCCTATACCCTAGGGGTTGGAAAAATACTTACAAGAGCCAGATAGTAGGTTTAGCCCTGCAGGAAACACAGTCTCTGTCACAACTATTCTATTCTGCCTTTGTGGCAGGAAAGGAGCCAGGGACGAGATGTCAATGGATGGACACGGCTATGTTCTAATAAAACTTTATTGACAAAAAACAGGCAGAAGTCCGGGTTTGGCCCACGGCTGTAGTTGGCCAACCCCTGCTCTACAAAATTGATGAATTTTGCTTCAACAAGGAGGCTGCTTAACCCTCCCGACTCCCGTTTCGACAGGGATGTTAGCATCCTTCTTAGCCCATCCACCAGGAGGGCTGGAAGGTAACATCTACCTTTGTCTCTGCCCCTCCCTGAATCCTGCCCATGGAGAAGGAGTGAGTTGTCTGACAGGGGAGGCTGGGCATAGGACAGAGGCGGTAGGAGCCCAGCCCTGCCCCACTCCCTTCAGAGCCCCCCAGCCTCTCCTGTGATCTCCTGTTACATGAATCTGGCCACGGGTCCTGTCCCCCAAGCTCGCTTTTCCAGTAGTAGCGCTGATGGATTTTTCTCCATCTGTTTGGCTCCTGTATCTGTCTCTCAACTGATGCTGACCTGGGGAGGTGAGTGGTGTCTTCATTTTCCCCGCAGGTCCTCCCAGCTCTGTGCCCAGGGAGGCTGTGCCCTCGGCATCCAGCGGGCATTGGCCAATGGGCGTTGAAGGGGCAGATGGGAACGGAGCCAGCATGCTCCCCTGGCTCCCGCCCTGCGAGGTCTTCCAGGCTGTGTGGTCATCTACCACACCTCCTGTCTAATGGCTTTATTTGTGTGGCCAGGACAAAAGAGACATGATCAATCATTTCTGTATCCCTAACCTCACCCTGCCTTCAGATTCTGGGCTGGGTTGAATACTGCCCCCCTCAAAATATGTCCACCTAGGACCTCAGAACGTGACCTTATTTGGAAATAGGGCCTTTGCAGATGTAATTAAGGTAAGGCTGGAAATGCAATCATACTGGATAAGGGTGGCCTTAAATCCGGTGAGAATATCCCTGTAAGAGACAGAAAAGGACGCCCAGAGACACCCAAGGGAAAATGCCACATGAAGACAGAGGCAGAGATTGGAGTGATACACCTAAAACCAAGGAATGCTCGGGGTCCCCAGAAGCTGGAAGAGGCCGGAAGTATCCTCCCCTAGAGCCTCTGGAGGGAGCACGGCCCTGCAGACACCTTGACCTTGCACTTCTGGCCTCTAGAACCGTGAGAGAGCCACCCAGTTTGTGGTAATTTATTGCAGCAGCCTCAGGACACTGCTACAGAACCTAACCGACGAGTAGCATACACCGTCTCTTTGTACAATGTCTGTACTTTCCACTAAACAGACCAGAATCTTGTTCTCCGTGGGTGACAGTGATGAAGAGAATGCCATTTCTTCAGGGAAATTTCTGTGATGAGCTCCCAAGAGAGGCTTCTTTCCCAGTATCAGCACCTCTGCAAGGAGTCCGGACTGACACATCTGCTGCAAGACCCCGGTCACTCTCCGCTTCTGTTTTCCCCTGCTTCCAAAGTGTGTCTGCTTTTCACGTATGACAACATCTCAGGCAGCCTCCTTTCCTTCCAGAGTCCAAACCAACACATCTTCCAAGTCGGATTTCAGGACATTTGTCATTCACGTTTTAATTGCAGGGAAGAGCAATGCTTTTAAGAATCCACAGGTTTCGTCCACTCTCATGCCAAGGATTTTCAGAATTTTACACCCTTCCGTGTGAGCAGGAATACGCAAAGGGAAAAAGTAACTTGCTGACAAGTTCTGTATAACTCTTTTTAGGCAGTGCTTTCCTTGGGGATCTGTTTGTTTCTTTGGGGCAAAGATCACAAAGATGGAGCCAGAAAACAACTCACAGGCCCACAGTGTTACTGAGCCCGAGCTCGCTCTGCTCGCCGCAAAACAGGCCAATGAATCGGAGACGAGGTGTTGAGGCAGGGAATCCGACTTTATTTGGAAAACCGGCAGACCGAGAAGATGGCAGACTAGTGTCTCAAAATAACCATCTTCTTGGGGTTTGGATGCCACTTTCTTTTCTAGCACAGAGAGGGGGAGGAGATGAGGAAGACAGTACAAAGGCCATAAGTTTTGCGAATGTCCCCTGGAATGGCCAGCCCCGGGGAGGGGATGTGTTCATTTCTTCTTTCTTGCAGCCGTGCACAGGTGGACAGGGTCCGGATGCTTCCCTGAACAAAGGCATTTGGTTTAACATTCAGGCAGAGGGGCAGGGTTCCCCGAGGCAGGCGGTTCTGTATAGACAGAGTCCTTTTAGTGAACAAAAGCAGCGGCAAGCAAAGGTTAAAGTGAAAGAAACAGGTCCAACATGGAGTCAGATTTGGCTCCTCCCTGTTACAACAGGTTTTTTAAAAAACCTTGTTTCATCTTTTAAAGACATTAAATTAGTGGCCAACACTCACACATTAGGACATTTTACATATAACTCAGTGGGCTCAGCTACCCCGGGCCCTCACTTGTGCATGGCAACAGCTGACCGGGGTTGAATACTGCCTGTCCTTTAACCCAGACGGTGCTCGTCCATTTGCCACTGTCCCCGTCTCCCTCCTGCCTGACACCTGCTCCCTTTGGCTCGACCCAGTGGATGTCTCTAGACCTGAGGTCACAGTCTCTGATACAGGGACTGTTCCATTCACATCTTCTTCAACAGATATTTCTTGAAATGTGTTAAGTGGGGCCAAACACCGTATTAAATGCTGGGGATGCGACAGTGAACAAGACAGACCTGGTCCCTGCGTTCAAGGGGTCTACATTCAAGTAGATAACCCAGGTCCTAGTATTATGTGACAAGAGGACAAACATTAACACTTGCAACGTCATCTCAAAGATTTAGGACTTGGCATACAGGGTTCGCTGTATGTTAATTTTCATTTCTTGGAGGCAAGGTATACAGTTGCAGTCAAGCTGGAAAGTTTCTCGCCCAATTTTGGTTACATTTGAGGTTCTTATTCTCAGGAACGTTCCAAAGCCTGTCTGAATTTCCAGCCTCCTTCTGTACTTTCTGGCCTCCCGGCAGTACCCTATCTGATTGCCCAGGATTACAGCTATCCTAAAAAAGGGCACACGTTTTGAATTTGTTGGCAGTCATGAAAATTCTCATCCAATTAAAACTCCTTCACCAACCTCCAGGAACTACTAACTTCGGAGTCTTTGTTTACTGTCTAATCAGAGGATGGAGGACAAAAATTCAAAACGTTTTAAGATAGCTCTTGGATGTCTCTGAGGGAACAACCTGCTTTAAGGTTAATTGGTGGTTCCTTTTAATTAGGGGAGTGTCTTCTACTGCACGTTCACTAAAGCTGCCTGATCTTCTCAGCACCACTCTGGTTGGTCTCACACCCTTGGGAGTTTCCCTGGTACAATCTGAAGCTGGCCCCAGTACCCGGAGGGCAGGGAGGGACAGAAGGAGGACACAGCCTCTCCAGATGGGGAGGTGGCCGTTTAATAAGCAGGGAACTTTCCTCCAGGGCTTGTCTTTGGCACCCCAGGACCAGGAGATCACTGCCCTCCAGCCCGCGGCATCTTAGAGTTTATAGAGAGGGCTTCCCCCCGGGTTCAGGCACCCACAGCATCCTGAGGTCTCCACCACACCTGCTTTCTCGAGGTGCATCCTTGAAATGGCTCCTGGGGGGGGGCAGCGAACATCCCAAGGACAGGGGGCGGTGAGAGGCCTCCAATGCCTGGGGCCAGCTACAGGTCAACCAGAGGTCACGTCCTCTGTGGGGGTCACGTCCTCTGGGGGGGTCATGTCCTCTGGGGGAACCTCGCCCAACTGTAACTAGTTCATCCATTACAGAAAAACAAAGCATCTCTGAAAAGCGATTCCTTACTAGAGATCTCAGATGTGGACAGCACACTAGTCACTTCTCTGTGAACTTCCCCATCTCCTTTCTAATTGGATCTTCAAAACAACCCTGTTAAAGTAACTACCCCAAGTGACATCATCATGTTTCCGAATGGGTGAAATCCCACCCCCCCCAGGCCCCCAGGGCATGGTGACATAAGGAGATGGGGCTGCCTCATCCAGGCTTCAGTGAATTTTGAGACATCACGGTGGTCTCACCCCGGATGTAGGCACTGGTGGGCCTGCCACCCAGGGTCTGGTTAGACGTCTGCTGGGGAGGACATCCTTTCCCAGCTGAAAGGCCAAACCTCCTAGGAAAGTATAGTAAGTTTCTTTTTTTTAAAAATAAATTTATTTATTTTATTTATTTATTTTTGGCTGCGTTGGGTCTTCGGTGCTGCGCGCTGGCTTTCTCTAGTTGCGGCGAGCGGGGGCTACTCTTCCTTGTGGTCCGTGGGCTTCTCATTGCGGTGGCTTCTCTTATCGCGGAGCACGGGCTCTAGGTGCGGGGGCTTCAGTAGTTGTGGCACTCGGGCTCAGTAGTTGTGGCTCGCGGGCTCTAGAGCGCAGGCTCAGTAGTTGTGGTGCACGGGCTTAGGTGCTCTGCGGCATGTGGGATCTTCCCGGAGCAGGGCTCGAACCCGTGTTCCCTGCATTGGCAGGTGGATTCTTAACCACTGTGCCCCCAGGGAAGCCGCCAAAGTACATTCAGTTTCTACTGCAACCATGAGCCGGAGCCATCTCAGTAAATACCCAAACACAGCAGCTTAAAAAAGCACCTACCTGTCAGCTCCTGGTTCTGGAGGTCACAAGTCCAGGTGGGCTCAACTAGGTTCCCTGCTGAGGGTCTCACATACCTGAAATCAAGATGTCAGCCAGGCTGGACTCTTACCTTGAGGCCCTGGAGAATCACTTGCCTCCAAGCTCGTTCAGGTGGTTGGAATTCAGTTCTGTGTGGTTGTAGGACTGAGGTCCCATTCTCCTTGCTGGCTGTCCTCCAGGGTCACCCACTCTCAGCTCCTAGAGACGAACCCCATTCGATTATATTAGGCCCACCAAGATAACCTCCCTTTGGATGAATGCAAAGTTAACTGATTGTACATCTTGATCACATCTGAAAAATTCCATTTATCATGTAGCTAAAATCACAGGCAGATATCTCATCATACTGCCAGTGTCTGGGATAAGGGCAGGAAATCTCTGGGGGTTATCTCAATTACGCCTGCCACAGAAGAGCTTTTGCTTTTTCCCTTCCCTTCTTCCTCCTACCTGGAACCCAGTCACGGTATCTGGAGGCACAGCAGCCATCTTGCCACCATGAGGCAGCCAAAGGCTCACGACGGTGGCCGAAAAATGAAACCTGGGTCTATGTAGCAAAACTGAACCACTGCACAGTATCTGAAATCTCTACCTCTTGACTTTTATTAAACGCCTCAGAGAAACTCTGATTGGCTCAAGCTACAGCTAGGCCAGTGTTCTGTTAATTCCCCACAACTCAATCCTCCCTGATCGACGAGAACTGGCCCTTTCTGCTTTCTGTAGATGATCTAATCCACCCAAAGCTCACACATGATTTCTTGATCAGGGATGGGGTCGGTGGTGAGAGTAACTTCCAGACCTGCTTCTCCTTTAATCCTCCTGGACTCTAATGTCCTCAGCGATGGAGCACACGGCCAGGGGAAAGAGAAAAGACTTCTTCTCCAGGATGCCGGTTTCTGCAGCTGGCTCAGTCCAGCCCATGTTACAGACTCATCCCCTTGTCCCGTGTCCTGCTTCCGCCCACAGTACATCTCAATTCAGAACACCAGGCCCCACAGCAAATGGCATCATCTCGTTCTATGCATTTGCTAGCAAGATGCCTAACGAGGTCAGACAGGTAACGTACTTCTCTCAGGCTCCCGAGCCCACTCCGAAAAACAGAGCTTCATCTGATTTTTATTTCATAAAGCAGCCTCGGCATATCGGCTCAACAAGAAGAACTTCCCTTTTCACTGATGCGAAGACTTTCACCTTTGCACTTGTGTCCTCAAAGAGGAACCTCTGGTCGTGTGACAGAGCCCGTGACCCTAGACCTTCGAAGCATTTATTCACCCTGCAGTGTTGGGGGAAATCGCTTGAAAACATTTGGGATCCTAAAGTCGCTCTTCTTTACCTGTGAGAACACAAGCCACCACCTGTCCTGTAGCCCCAAAGGGACGAGCCTCCTGGAGCAGAGCGTGCGGTTAGTCATCTCCGTGAACTGGCATGATCTCCATTCTGATCCCGTCTCCCGTGTTACAAGGTGTTTTGATCATTGTTAATGTGAACGAAGAAAATTAAATGTGATTGAACCTAAGATCCTGGCAGGCTGAACCCACACGTCCAATGACTTAAGTGCTTACACTAAAGCCCCCTTTTGAATGATGAGAAGACGAAAGGCAACAGGGCCCCCTTCCAAAAGCACCCATAAAATACTTTTTATTCACCTGACCCAATGAATGGAGCCGCGAGTTGAATCTCTATGGCTTATGAACTGCGTTGTCTGGCAAGGCTGAGCTGACAGCTGAGGGACCTGACTGAATTCAGTGCTGATAAGAAATTATGAGATGGAGGCAAATCTCTGAGAAAGAAGCCAGAGGTTGCTAAGAGGCTTTCCTGTCATTTGCTTCCCTCCAACTTCGGCTCACCCAGGCGGCCTGCTGCAGAAGAAAAGCTTCACGTGGCCATCAGGAGCCCCGCCAGATGTTGAAGCCTCTGTTGGGTTAATCCTCTGTTCACTCAGACCACCTTGGTTTTACAGTGGTGTCTAGATGTGGAAAAATAATACAACTCTAGTGAAATCTGAAAATGTCTGCGGTGTGTAAACTTCCTCCCATGGAGTTTGGGGTTAGCAGATGCAAACTAGTATATATAGGACGGACAAACAACAAGGTCCTACTGTAGAGCACAGGGAACTATATTCAATATCCTGTGATAAACCATAATGGAAAAGAATATGAAAAAGAATGCATATCTATGTATAACTGAATCATTTTACTGTGCAGCAGAAATTAACCCAATGTTGTAAATCAAATATACTTCAATTAAAAAAAAAAACCAAAAAAGCAAAAAAACAAAACTTCCTCTCACGAATGTCTTAGAGAGGGTGATTCCTCTTCCTCTCCCTGAGAGAGAGAAATAGCAAAATCAAGGGCACTGGGACTGGGGGAACCCAGGACTCAAAGTCCAGCTCTGTCACTATCCAGCTGTGTGACCCTGGGCAAGTGACCCCATCTCTCTGGGCCTTGGTTGTGTCATCTGTGAAATGGATCCAGTACTAGCAGCGGGCGGGTGGGGCTGCTGTGCCAGGTTACCTGAGATGCTTTGTTTAAAGGGCCCGGCACGTACCGGCCGCTCCTTCCTTCCCTCTGCCCCCTCCCGGTGATGGTCAGAAAACAGTGTGGCTGCAGGGAACACCTAGTTCTTTAATTCCTGAGGCCCAAATAAATTAAGCTAAAGGAAATTAAATATCAGGGATCACGAGGTCCATGAGGGCTGTCTCTGATGACGCTCTCACCCTGAGAGGCAAGCGGAAGAGTTCCGGTGACGCACTCAGAGTCGCCGCCCGTGGGCAGCAGAGCAAAGAAGGGCGGGCAGGAGTAAAGGTCCTGCATCCCTTCCGGCACGATGTACGGCTTCAGCCACAGGAAGCTCACCTGACTTGCCTTCGCGGGCGCTGGAATTCATTACCCCGTTAATAAACGGGCACCTGGGCTGGTTACTTTATGTAAGTGCCGTCTACTTGCCCTCTTCCATCTCTGCCATCCTAGACGCCAGCTTTGTCCTTGGGCCGACCACGTTGTGGTGACATATTCAAGACGTCACCTCCACTCACGGCTCTGCCCGTAGAAGCAAGGGTCATCCAGGATCATGATGCTAAAGAGAACAGAATGTTGGTGCTTAAGGCAGGAAGGGAATTGTGAAGGGCTTGGAATGCATCGCTTGAATCAGGAGACAGAACCCTTACCTTCACCTATCCTATAGCTTATTCACAGAACACTTATTAACGAAAGAGGACCCAGAATTGGATAAAAATGGCTTGCAAAGAAAAAAAAAAAGCCAACACAGAAAGCCTCCATGCCAAACTCAAATAAAATGTATTTTAAAAAAACACATTAAAAAAGTTATAAGGACCTACCACCATCCAAGGGGGAGAAATAATGCATCAGTTTCCAAAGGCCAGCAGCTTTTCCACCCCTTAAACACAATACACTGTTACCCACATACAAAGGCTGAAGAGTTTTTCCTAATGATGAGCAAACGTTTAGAGCTGTAAAAAATGAAGAAGCTTCACAGAATTCGCCACCTCATCCCAAGCCCAGTATTTTGCTCTGTGCACTTTGCTGTGAAGTCTGTACGCCTGCAAGTGATGGGAAGTCTCGGGGGAGTGTGGGTTCTCAGTGTGGGCTGCCGGGGGGGGGGGCCTGGGGGGCTGGGAGTCTGACTTCAATGAATGCACTTCCCCTGTGAGTCACTTTGCCGGCACGTTTGTAATTTACATGAACAATTTCACTGTTTCTCGCTTTCCTCTAGTGAAATGCTTGGGGAGTGGATAACTGCCGTGGTGTATACAGCAAGGCGGGGCCGATCCTGGGACACTTTGAGCCGAGAGAAGAAGGTGATGGGAGAGATGGAAACTGCGGCATTTAGGGTAGACCTCACTCCCCTGCCTTGGTCTCCTTCACACAGTCTCTGGCTGGTGCACGCTGTGAAACTGGATTCTCTCTTCTTGAACACTCTCAATTTCTCTTCCTTTACATAATGCTAAGATTAATTAATCTGTAGCCCATTAATCTGTACCCACCGTTGGCCATTCGCTTCTCTGCGGAAAGGGTTAATAAACCATTTCATTGCGAGGTGTGAAATACGTAAGTTTATCGCTTTCAACAGCACTGGATTTGCAGAGCACACGGGAACCCCACTTAGATAATTCGGCAGTACTGCTGAGTATTTCAGTGGGCATCTCAAATGTCGGAAGAGGAGACCTTTGTCGCTGGTTTGCACATGCCTCTGTCCCCTTCAAGGAGAATCGTGCCTTGCAACAGAGGCACCAGAAGCATTTGGCTAAGACACTTTTCCAGCGTGTGGGACATGCATCCACAGGGCAGGTGGTTTCCCATCCCTGGCCCCTGTCCACTGAATTATGTATGGTAGTGCCTCCAGCTCCTGGGACAAGAAAAGTGCCCCACAATGTCCAAATGCTCCCTAGCGGCTAGGGATCACCCAGGTAAGAAAGAAATTCCAAGATAAAGGGCATGAGTAAGACGCGGGTGTAGAGTCCCAATCTCAGAGTCTTCTCTCTGCCCTTCCTCCCTTTTTTTATGGAAATGCAGCCTTCTTATATTGGAAAGCCATCCTCTACACCACCTTCCCGTCTCTCTTCCTAACACACACACACACACACACACACACACCGCTTATAGCTTTGCCTCCCTGGTGACGATGACTTGGGGAAAATCGGGACCTACGATGGATGGAGCTAATCAAAATTCCTTTCCTAGGACTTTTCCAATTCACAGTGAAACAACATGAGCCCAGAAGCTTCTAGCACTCGTGGTTCTGGGCTCTTGGAAAACAGGTGGTCTTAGTGAAGGAGGTTGTTACACGGGGAGACGTGGAGGGGAGGGGGGTGGAGGAAGAAGTGGAGAGAGGGGGAGGGGAGGAGAAAGGGAAACTTACATGTACTCAAATCCGCAGCTCTAGATGATGCTAAGCCCCGGTGCTCTTCCTAAAGTGATAAAACAGGGTAATGTTTCCCCCGATTTCTGGGTTTCATGCCAATTTCAACCAACCGGCCTCAAAAATACAGCAGGAGGATGAGTGATTAATGACCAGTGTTGCAACAAAAGGATACACGAGTGACTACCTTCCTCTTGTCCGGTACAACGCAGCAGGCTGCCCAATTTATGAAGGGGGAAGTCTCATGCCAGCGCTGGAATAAATATCACTGCAGGCTTGTAGATGAAAGAAGACACCGCAGGGCCTCTCTTCCCTGCCAGGTCTCCTGGGTGCTGACTGCTGAGAAGCAGCCAGTGAAAAGGCAGCGCTGTGCAAACTCCCATCCTCACAGGGTGTCCGTGAGGGAACTCTCGCTGGAATATTACAGCATAGGGACCAAGTACAAGTCTATGCGACCCTGCCGCCTGACCTGTCTCAGCAAGCATGTGCCTTATTCTGCCATTCTGTCCTTCACAGCTTTTAAAAATGAAACTATCCTTTATCATATGAAATTATAACGGCCACTGATTGAATTCACAGCTTGCTGAATATTTAAACTATATTTAGTTTGCAAAATAAAATATTGACACATAGGCACACGCATTGGAAACTATTTCTGGATGATGGTTTTGCTCACCCAGTACTAATTTTCTTTCTGTTAAAAGCACCCCTATTTTCCTTTGGGTAAAGACTCTTCATTCCCCCTCAACGTGGTTTATGGGGTTAAGTCTCCTTCCCTGGTATGAGGGAAGAAGTATAGGACCCAGGCCTGGCCAATCAGAGCTCAGCCCCTGATGGGCCATGGGGATTGGATCAGGACGAACATGTGACCAAAGCTACAACCAATGAAATGCAGCCCCAGGACTTGTGTTCCAGTTGCTAGGACACTGAATTTGCTTCTCTACCAGGGCAGGCAAGCTGGTAGGATGCACGTCTGGAATCCTCATGGCCGACCACCTAGGACATCCCACCCGAGAGTAAGGCAAGCTGAAGAGACAAGAAAGGTGGGGAAAAAAAAAGTCTGTCTCTTTGTATCTTTGTTTGAGCCCCAGGATCCAGCCAGGCTTTGGGGCAGCCAACCTCTTGAATATTAAGTGGCAAGAACCCTTAAAGTCCTTCTTTTGGATCCATTCGTTCAGGTTGGGATACTGTCCTTGGAGCAAAAAAATACCCAGCTGGCACCCCATGCCTTTGTTCCGTGGAATCTGAAAGAACGTGGAGACCTCGGGTGCAGTGGAAAGAGTGCCAAACCAGAACTTAGATGATCTGGAGTTAATCCCCCACTCAGCAACTCACTCATGGTTCATCTCACTGTGCATCAGTTTACTCATCTGAAAAATGGGTAGACTAATACATATCTTGCCTCCTGTTCAGTAAAGAATGAACCTTCTTATTTAGAGGGACCCTAGGGGGAGAACTGCATGAGGAGGCAGGAGACTCAGGAAGACCCAATGAATTCGTCCATGGAAAGTGCTTAAATCAGAACCTGGCATATTGTAAGTGGTAACACATATTAGCTCTTGTTATTTTTATTACCATTAGGAGGGGGAGGTGAGCATGGACAGCGGGCTGGAGGGAGAGGCTCAGATTGCTGAGGGCAGGAGGGAGGTCGGACTTTCAGAGGAGGTGGGTCCTACTTGCTGTAGAAGAGACACGCCAAGATGGGAAGTGACCCCAGAGTCAGGCTTCCCCTTCACAAGGGCAGCCTAGCCCCTGCTCTGTGGACCCCTCATCTCAGGCGCCTTGGTTCAGGGGTGCAGAGGCCACCATTCTGGTGGGGCGGGGTAAGCTGCCAGGAGCCCCTGTGCTGTCTTCTGGCTCCACTGTCAGCCTCCCTCACCCCCAAAGCCCTTCGGCAGTCTTATTTATCTCCTAATTTCAGTGCCAGTTCCAGACCGGTTTCTGTGCCCACACGCAGATTTCATAGAGTCTTTCTCGATTTCCCTATCCAGACTCAATGGGAACAGCTGACATGAGTCACCCCCCCTTCTCTGAGCCATTCAGCTGATCATACCAGTGAAATTCTCATGCTGATTTAAATTAATCCTCTGCCCTTTCCCATTGTATCACTAGCAGCTGCTACGGTCCTCGGATCACCTACAGGGTCCCAGTCAATATTTATTATTGATGCAGCAGACAGATGTTTTTCCTTAATACCCATACCTATATTGGGATATAATAATAATAATAGTAACAACTGAGATTTTTGACCCCTTACTATACACTGGTCACTGCGCTCCGTGATTCACACATACAAGTCTCATATAATTCTTAGAACCTCCCTATGAAGACGGCATTATTAATATTCTATGTTACGGATGACCAAATCGAGGCTCTGGGAGACTAAGTAATTTGTAGGAGAAGTGAAGCTAATACGCAAAGAGAAGCAAAGTCGACGGGGGAAGAAAAAGACACACATGAGACACATGATTCTTTCACTGAGTCTGGAGTCAACCACGCCTGAAGCCAATTGCATGCCTGAACTTCCCATTCATAGGAGCAAATACCATTTCCCTTCAGTTTTAGGGTACTGGAATGAGTTCTGACGAACAAGAACAATCTGAAAGGTAAGTATAATTATCCCAAATTTTAGTCATGTTTTCAAAATGAGGCTGAGAGGTTAAGTCACTGACCTAAGGGATCCGTAAAAGGAGGGATTATTCCTAACTTGCTGACCATGGAATCTGCATCTCCTAACGAAATGCCTGGTACTCGCTTTGGGCAGAGACGAGAAGATGGAAGGACTGAGAAAAGGAAAAAGGAAGATTCATTATACAGCAAAGAGGTGG
Organism: Orcinus orca; assembly: GCF_937001465.1. Taxonomy (NCBI): domain Eukaryota; kingdom Metazoa; phylum Chordata; class Mammalia; order Artiodactyla; family Delphinidae; genus Orcinus; species Orcinus orca. Next base: position 85,850,467 of record NC_064573.1, read on the forward strand.
AAAAGGCAGGATTTTCAAGTTCATTTGCTGCCGTGGGCATTTGAAGAGATACATATTATCCCTCTGTGTGAATGTATTTGCTTCTAGTTCTTCCTTTTGATCCTATGATCCCTTTCTCTAGGTTGCAGGAAGACAACATACTAGTTTCCCCTTTGGCTGTGTCCCGTGACTTTACGGCTTGTTTCATCCAAGGGGCAGAGCAGGAAAGAGAAACCACTGCAGTTACTTTAAGCACTTGATGCAGGAATGAGCACCAAGGACGTCACTGGGGTGACCAAAGGAGAGGGTTAGGCTCTGCTTTCACGTTTTCCTCGCTTTTGAATGTCAAACAATTTGGAATGATTCTCTGCACATGGTAAATGTGACGCTGTATGGATTCTGAATTCTGTGGAGAATCTGGATTCTGTTACATTCCTCAGAAAAATGTTAACGTTTTTCTTTTGGCTTGCAATGAACATGGATGAATTCCAAAAAAGTCTCTCGGCCTGCAGCTCCAATCAGTTCAGTTCTTTTATTCTCCGTGTGGCTCATGGGTCCCCCAAAGACATGGGCAAAATTTACGCACAGAATTTGGGAATCTTGCTTTCTGGCTCAGTCCATTTTTGGATTCCTCCCTTCTCCTTTCCAGTGGCTATGGTGGCCCCAAACTGTGTCCTCTGGTTCTTCAGACCATAAAGAGTGGGTTTCAACAGAAGTAAGAGTTGTCCCAAGCAGCAGTGACTGTGATCTGTTCTTAGGGGAAAAGACACAGAATTAGGAAACCTTCTCCATGCCTTTTCCTCCTCCCAAATGTCAACTCCTTCTGGAATCTGCCTGCCTCCCTTCATTCTTTGAGTCTTCAGGGAAATGGTCTTGTTCATGTGTTTGTCCTTCTCTTCTTGTTTTGTATTTTAGGCAGAAATTACCATTGTTACCTATGGGAAGATCGATCCTGTAGGTGTTTAGTTGGCCACGGCAGAAGCTGAACTCTTCACATACTCTTTGAACAGCTCCCCTTGCATTGTCCCACCCTGCAAGCTGGGCACACATGCCTCTCCAGATTCTTCTTCAAGTTCCAGGATGTTCACCTTGAAGGAGCTGAAAGCCCAGCCTGCCCTGAATCACGTGTCAGTGCCTCAGGAAAGCTGGTTGGTGAGTTTTGCTTATCCTCCAACTCCCCCTTCTGGATCTTTATATCCCCAGCGTCTCCCACAATTCTATAAGGTCTCATTCCTAAAATAAATGCCCTATTCATAGTGGTTCTGCTCCTCTAATTGGACCTCAATGAATACGTAGTTGCACTGGAGGAGTTCCATCAGTAAATGTAATGCCCAGTAATTTTGGATTTCTGTGTAAATGCTTTATCTTCTCGCCAGCCTTGTACCTAATCCCAGCCGGTGTGAGCTTTAATCTCTCCAACGGTCCACAGAGATCAAAAGTCAGTCTCCTAAGCTCCATTAAGGTAACTGCTTTAAGTGGGAAACGCTCTACGGAAATCCTGTTGCAGATGGGCCACCCCAGGAAATAGGTTGTACTCACGAGTCAGAGGCAAAGGGGCCAGTAGTGACCAATATTGCCTCTTGAGAAGACACTCATGAGTGTGAAATGCTGCTGAACTGAACGGCACTCTTAGGATGTGTCTGCCCCTTTGCTTAGACCCAGAAATCTGAGCTTTTATTTTTCTCTCCACCAACAGGATATACCAGCTGGCGCCACCAGGGGGCACTGTTGACTCTATAACCATTTGGCGGCTGCCGGTGGGTTCGCGAGCAGAGCTGTTTCTCACATAAATTAACTGCACTGGCATTGCGTGCTTCCAAGTGTCAAAACGGCACAATTTTGGCAGTTTTCCATTTGAAGCTCAATCTTCCTTGTAACAGGCCATCAGGGAGTTTTAAGGGGAGTCAAGAACGATGTAGCGAGTCTAGCTACAAAGCTCCTTTAGTTACCCGGATGGTCTGAACCTGAGAAAGGTGATTGAAAACAGTGAGTCGTATGTGAACGTTATGAGTGTCCCTCCTTCCCAGAAACCGGCTGGATCTGTAAGGAATCATCAGCAAGGCCATAGCTTGGGCTGCTGATCATGGGTGGCCGGCACGGGCTTGGAAAGGCAGATCAATAATGCCACTTAAGGATGTGTTGCATCCTGCAGTGGTGGGTGAGTCTGAATCGAATTATTTCCTATGAAAACTGCGAAGTTTAGGTCCTAATGAGTCATGACTATAAGATTGAGAAAACAAAACCAGAGCTTTAGGGGTGAAGAGGATGAAACCAATACAATGGCTGAATCCACCACAGTTCAACGTCAATGACCTTGGAGCTAGTTTAACCTATTTCTTCCGGCTGGTGGTTACGGGAACTGCCCGGAAGTAAAAACCGCTGTTCCTGTTTATGGGCTGAACTATGTTCCTGTCTTGTCCTTGCTTCCACAAAGACTCTGCCATCCTGTCTTTCTTTCCCATCTTCATTATTAATCTCCCACCATCCCTGTGATCAAACATCACTTCCTCAAAGGTAACAATCAGAATTTATTCGACAATATTTCTTGAGTGCAGGGTGTGTTCGGGCTATATCCTGGGTTCTGGGAAGAAAGACATCACTGAGGGGGGGACATTTGAAAGGAGAGGAAATTGTAAGGAGTGAGCTTCAGAAAGGGAAAAGGGCAGGTGCAAAGTATCTGAGGCAGAATCAGCAGAGCCTTTAACGTCAGTGTCGATGGAGTGTAGGTGGGCAGTGAAATCACTGATCTTCCCTGGGCTCTTCTAACATGTCCTTTGTGCCTGTTTTCCGATGTCTATTCAAGATACTTGTATACGTCTATTATCTCCCCTATTATGCTCTCTGAGGACAGGCTCCGAGCTCAGTGCTCACCCATAATAATCTCTCAACAATTGATTATTGAATTAAAGAATGACAAGACATGGAGACTGTTATTCCTGCAGTGGGACCTGATATTCCACAAGGAACAGGGGCAGAGCTGAGCGGGTGTATCATGCAATGAATGTGAATGCCTGGTGTTGCGGTGAGGGTGGGTTATCTTCCAGTGCAGCAACAAACGACCCCCAGATGTCAGCCCATCATCTCTCATTCAGTGTGTGTGTGTGTGTGTGTGTGTGTGTCCACTGCTGCTTAGCAGGGGACTCTGCTCATTGAGGTCATGCAGGGACCCAGGTGATGGAGCCACTGCTACCTTGACCCAAGCCAGTCGCTATGCTTACTCCGAATATCGGGCTCACTGACAGGTATGTACTAAATAACTGTTATTAACTGACTGCATGGCAAACTCTCCAATCTCCTGCTGCTTCTGGAATGATGCAAGGCACTGAATGTGTCTAGGATTGCTCTGCGTCGAGAAGCAGGAAGGGGTTTGACCCTTGGTGACATTTTCAAATACATATAGTTTGGGTAATATGACTTTGGATAAATATGTAGGGAGCAGAATAAGGTAAGGATTTAGGGAACTGCTACACAAAAGATGGTCCACTGAGGCACAGCGACAAGATGATCTGGGGGAGCTTGTTAGAGATGCAGATGAAGGGGCACCCACCCCTGAGGAACTGAATCAAATCCACCTGTTAACAAGTCCTCAAGGTGATGTGTACGCAGAACTAGGAGTGAGGACTGATGACTCAGAGCAGGGATTCTATAGCCAGAGTAACGGGGTTTGAATCCCAGCTCTGCCGACTCCTAGCTCTGTGACACTGGATACGTTACCTAAACTCTGTATGTCAATTTCTTGGTTTGTAAATGGAGTTACTAAGAACAGTAAAGTCATAAGGTTGTTGAGAGGATTAAATGAGCGAACACATATGCAAAGGTACTGGAAATAGCGCTCGGCACAAAGTGAAAGATCTGTAAATGTCAGAGGTGGTGACAGTGATGCGGCATATATGCAGTTAACCACTTCCATTTGTAACCCTCTGAAGCTATATTAACCCACTTCTTTTACTAAATGGACTACTGAACCCCCAGTGGAAGGGTGAGGGGTGGAAAATCCACTCTGTGGGTCTCTAGCAGGGTGATAAAAGCCTGGAAGTGTGGCAGGGAAATCGGATCTGGGTCAGGTGTGGAGGCATTTGAGCATCAGTCCTAAAAGTTGTTCTCACAAAGCCGAAAGCCACCTGCACCTCGCCTCTTACCTGGAGAAGCTGGGCCCGTGATCTCTTCAGGGGAAATTCACCTCCATAGAGGTGGAGTTCCAGTAGAGACACCAGGGCAGCCCAAGGTGCTGCGGAGTTGTCTGTAAGGTTAAGTGGAAATTACAAAGGAATGATTTTTCGGTGTTTGTCAAAAACAGAAAAGTCTAGCAAGTGAAACCTGATACAGAGAGTGGGGCCTGGCCAGCGGGACCTAACACAGGCGACCAGGACACCTGGTGTAGAGAACGCACAGAGCTAAGCACACACTGCAACACAGCTGAGTGGGACGAATGATTATAGATCCAACCCCACTTCTGCCACTTCCCAGCTGGGTGTCCTTGAACAAGCCACTTAACCTCTTTGACATTAGTTTCTTGGTCTGTAAGATGGGATAAAAATAGTACAAATCCATAGGGTTGTCAACAGGATTATTTGGCAATTAACAAGCACCTAATAAATGATATTGTTCTCATCATAATTGTTACTATTACTGGCTAAGTGAGCTGAAGGTAAAAATGTGTGAATCTCAGTTTCCTTGTTAGTAACATGGGACTGGTAATCTACAGCTTCACGACAGTCATTCACCAGACAAGTGCTAATTTGGGGTCACACCCTCCTAGGTGTTGGGAACACAAGGGTGAACAGGTCAACCGCCACCCCCTACCCCATGGAGCTGACACGGATGGGGGAAGCTGCAGATAGATAATAAGCAAATAAACACATAAATGATCAAGAGTGGGTGGTGACAGCCCCCAGTAAATATTCCCTAATAGTCAGATTCTTACTGGATGGCATAATGTTGCAACCTTTATCCACGTGCAGCAGGGAGTAAGGGTGGGGAGTGGGGAAGGACGTGTCATTTCTACAGCCCACTTCCCCCTACCTACCCAGCCCCACCTTAGCCAGGCTGCGTGAGGCCCTAGAATTTGTTAAAACAAGGGTCATGGATCTTACCAACATACGACCAGAGTTTAAGCTGGCGGCTACAAGCTGACCACACCACCTGTGGGGCAGGTGGGGAGCTGATGTTCAATGTCACCACTGCCAGGTCCTAGCAAGTCACCACTGCCAGGTACTAGCGAGTGACTGAACTTTCTCTTGGATCCTCAGGTTTCCCACCTGCTCCAAGGTACCCCCAAGTACCAGTCTTTCTTTCCTCCCTGAAGGGTACCATCGGGGAAACCCCGGACTCTAACACTGTCCTACAGCTCACACCCATCCAGTGGCAAGGCTTTTGCCTTTGCCTGGAGCGGGCAGCCTAACTGGTCCACGTCTCCACCTCACCACTCCCTGCTACCTTCCCAGTCCGGGCCTGCATCCCTCCTCCCCTCCCACAGTCAGCTCTTAACTGGACTCCAGGCTTCCTCTGCTGCCCCCTACAGGCTGTGTTCTACAAGAGGCCAGAGCTGTTCTGGGGGGCGGGGTGAGATCATGTTTTCCTCTGCTTCCTGGTCTTTGCACTTTTGGTTTTCTCCTCCTTAAAAGCTTTTCTCTCAGAAATCTGCCAACTTACCCACTCCATCTGCCCTCTCTCAAGTTGTAACCCCAAATCAGACTTTCCCCTTATTCTGTTTTAGTTTTATTCATAGCACCTATCACTGGCTTCTAGGATGGATTTATTTGTATATTTCCTGAGCATCTGTCCCCTAGACTCTAAGATCCATGAGTTTAGGACGTTCATCTGATTTGTTCACTGCTAGAACCCCATACCTGAGCCTGACAAATGGTAAGCAGTAGACAGATATTTGTTGAAAGAATGGATGAAATGTCAAAGGACAGCAATAGTACTCCCATTAGTGTTACTGCAAGCATGAAATGAGATGACGTCTATGTACAATAACAAAAGTACCAGCACAGCACAACATATAGCTGCCTGCCTGCCTTCCTTACTTTTCATCTTTAATAGCAAGCACCATAGTTAGGACTTGCCATTAGATCTGCAGGACGACTATAGCTGCCTCATGAGGCCAACATATAGCCCTTCTTTTCCACGTTCTTAGTAACATATACCTATAGGTCTCCTATCTAGAGGCCAACCTTATAAGAAATTCCTGAGCTAAATTCCCAAGTTCCAACCCTCATTTTATGCAATGTTAAGAATTTGGAATTTAAGCATGAACAACAAAAAAAATCTGAACTTGCCTTTTTGACTCATGCACCCTGGGCACATGTGGAAACAGCAGGTTTCCTCTTTCCAATCTCTCTTCTCTCCTATAAATCATGTTAATTGTCTCCATGTGCCCAAAGCCCACAAGGAGTTTTGCAATAGCCTTTGAGGAGATTAGTGGTCTCTGATGTTGGTTATGAAATTCAGAAAAGCATCTGGAAGTAATCTAAGTTAAGGAATTAATGATTTGGGGGTTAAAAAATACATGCCTTAAAAAAAATAAATACAGGAAACTCTTTGCCCACGAACCTCTAAGTTCACACCTCTGTTTTGGGGGGTGGGTTCCTAAAAAAGATAAATCAACAACATCATCCCTTTGTTTGTTTGGTTTTGCGTGTGCTTGTTTGGTTTTTAGAAGGTCACGTGGTAGATTACATGGGATCCTAAACTGCGATTTGCGGAAGAGAAGCACCCATCACCTGGGTCTCCTTTTGTCCGTCTGGAAGAAGCAGGAAAGTCTCTTACAGGCGATGCTAGCAGACTTTGTGGTCTCAAGGCATATCTGAGACTTGGAACACCCGAGGATGGAAGATGCCTTTGGGGACTGTGAAGTGGATTTACCTGACTGAAACCCTTCTTCTCCTTCTTCTTCCCATTTTAGAATTTTTATGTATTCCCCTGTGGTTTGTTCAGTTTGACCCCTTCTGATTATTTGAACCATGGAGTCCTGGACCACAACCTGTATTTGGCTCTGCAGTAGAGAGGGCGATACTCTGTGCCGAAAGCAAAGAAATGATGTGTGTGGGGAGGGTGAGGCCGACCACATGATGAACCTACAGAGAAGAGCAGGGGAGTGGCCGGCATAACTGGGGGCTTTTTCTTTTGTTTCTCTAATCAGACAGGAGGGAGAGAGGAAGCAGATCCCAACCAGTCAGTCAGGAAATGATGGGCTATGTTGTATTTCTCACTGAGGCTAGAAACATTTAAATGAAAAAAAAAATTTATTCTCCAGTGGCTTTCAAACTAATAAATAAAAATGAGGAGGAAATGTGCCTTCCATTTCAGGAGCCCGAGCCTAGCCTACTTTATGACTGTCTCCCAAGGCTAGGTGTAGATTAGCTGAATGAACTGAAAACTTGGGCAGTCAGTCCACTTAAAAAATGAAGTCTCTGCTACCCAGGCCTCTGGGAACCAAGGTTTTGCAGTCTTCTTTCTGGCTTGGCTAGTTTTCCCAGCTGCCTTCTGCCCACATAAGGCAAGCAGAGTGGACCAGTGAGCCCTTGTCCTCTGGAGGCCGTCCAGCTGGGAGAAGGGCTCCAGGGATGGGGAGTGCCCTTGGACCATTTGACCCCAACCCCCAATTTCCCCTCATGCTTGTCTCACGATCCCCTGTAACTGAGTTGGGGCAGCAGAAGAGGATTTGCAGTGCTCAAGACCTTTCACTTTTGTTTCTTCTCACTTGATCAAGGATATTTTTTTTCTTTTATTTTGAAATTCATTCCTGCCTTCTGGTAACCAGGAGCGATGGTGACACAAGACAACACCGTGAGCTTCTTTTCTGAGGTTGGACCGAGTCAGCCTGGGTGAGAGCTGGGCCCCTGAGCCCTGCCCCTGGGGAGCCCAGGACACCAGGGGACCGCCAGGCCAGGCTATGGGGTTTGGGGGAAGCGCACCGGCTGGGGGAGGGCTGGGCCTCCAGGGCAAGGCTGCTGGGCTCAGAACGCACTGCCTTTCACTCACGGACACGAGGGGGAGTCGGGGTCCTGCATTCAGATTGTTCATCCCTGGGAAACAGATGAGGCCGGAGCATGTGTACCAGTAACCCTGCAGGCAAGCAGCTGGGATCCACGTGGGGAGGGAGGGCAGCGCTGGGAACGTCACAGAGAAGAGATTTGGGGCTCCAAGTGGGGTGGCGAGTCCTTGTCTGAATCTGCAGAGAAAAAGCTATTGCAGGAGCAAGTCTGACTGGGGAAGGGCGCATTTCCCCCCAGAATAGTGCATACAAACACATGGGCATGGGGGCGATATCCAACCATATAGAAGGATACACAGTGTAAAACGAACCTTTCCGTCTCCCCAGCGTTCCAGTCCCCTTCCTGAGATACCGCGTTGTCTTGCTACACACACACACACACACAAATATACACACATGTGCGCACGCCTCTGTAGAAACCGTGTCCCTTTCGAGTCTGTCCTGCCCGTTGCTTTTTCCCACTGAACAATCTCTCTGGGAGAGCTTTCCTTATCAGCTGCAGGGGAGTTTTAATTCCAACGTCCCCAGCTCTCAAGGCAAAGAATCAGGGAACAACCTGAAGTTCAGGTGCGGCGAATGAGGACCCTGGGAGGCTGACGAGGGGAAGCGTCCGGCTCCATCTTGCGACGCGGTACCTGCGCAGAACTCTCCGGGACGCGAGCCACAGGGCACGAAGGCGGAAGGCTGCAGGGAGGAGGAGGGACCCCGCGGGTGCAACCCGCTCCCCTGCGCGCCCCACCCCCTCTCCCGCGCGCCTGCTCCGGGACCCGCGCACTTTCTCCCCGGCAGCCTCCAGCAGCCTGCGGCCCGGGGCGGGGCTGGGGGGGCGGGGGCGGGCTCCGAGTGGGCGGGGCCGAGTGGGCGGCCCTGGGGGCGGGACGGGCCGCGGCTGCCGCGGCGGCTGAAGAAAAGTTGCCCGGCCAGAGCGCGAGCCTCCGCGGGATCCGCAGGCGCAGCGGCGTGTACCCGGCAGGGGCGGGGCGTGAACACCGGCTCCGCAGCCCGGCTGGCCGACTCGCTGCCGGGGGTGGCCCCGGGGCATGGGACAGCCGGCGGGGGCCACGAGTGGGCCCTGCGCCCCCGGCGGGCGGCGGGCGGCCTGAGCTGCCGGGACGCAAGATGCGCTCCGAGGGCGCGGCCCCCGGGCGGGTGGCGCCGCTGTGCCGGGCGCTCAGCCTGGTGCTGGCCGCGCTGCTGGGCAGAGGTAAGAGGCCGGGGCCGGGGGGCGTCGGTCGCGTCGGCGCTCGAGAAGTTCCCCGCGGTCCTCAGGAGCCCGGGCGGGAGGAGCCGAAGGGTGAGGGTGTCGCGGGGACCTGGGTGAGGGCGCTGGCTCCCAGGCGCGGAGCGGCCCCTTCCGTAGATGGGCGAGCCCCGTTGGGCGCCGCGTCCGTGGGATTGGGGCGAAATTGGCTGACCCAGTATCTCCGGGTTCGGGGTGCTTCCCGGGGTGAAGAGGGGGCGTGGCTGAGGGACACTCTGTGTGTGTTCACCGTCCCCGAGTTGCGTGAAGACTTAGCGCAAGCCGGCACGGCCACGACGTGGAGCCGGGGGCCCAGGAGCGGGCAGCGGGGTTCTTTGCGCCTTCTTCTCCCGCAGCCTGGCGTCCCCCTCCCCAGCTCGGTCGGACTGGGACTGGTGACCCACGAGGGCGGACCGGGCCCTTTGTGCCCCGTTTCCCCCACCGTGGGGTCCCGCGGGCCTGCGTTGGCCCGCGAAGGAATGCGCAGCTCCCGGGGGGACCTCAGGTCGGGAGAAACCCGGGACCCCTTCCGGGCGCCCCGCCGAGGTCCTGTGTGGTCTAGGAGAGCGTAAAGGTGATCGCGCGGGTGGGAGAGCTGGGGCTGCAAGTCGGAATCAGACCTGGGCTTCCCAGCAGCCGGGTCTTGGGGGGCCTTCCACCTCAGTCTCCTCACCTCTGCAATGGAATGATCACCCTGTCTTGGGTTTAAGAGAATTCAGGGAGGGAACGCTTGGTGCCCAGAAGACTCAGGAAAGGTTGGTATTATTATGCAGGTTTCGATTACGTGCGTGTTGGGCCCGGGCCCGCGGCGGGAGGGGCGGGGAGACGGGTCTCGGAGCCCGGGGGCCGCCGGCGCCGCGCGAGGAAGCCCCGCTCCTCTGGGGACGGCGGCTGCGCGCCCCGAGGCCGGGCCGGGAACCGGGTGCGGGTCAGCACGCGGAGAGAGGGCTGGGGGCGCCGTTTTTCCGCTGCCTGCGCCGGGGCAAGAGTCTCGGGGCCATTGGGTGAAACCGAGATGCGCACAAGTGTCCCTGCCCTTCGCGCTGCGTGGCGGCTCCGGCCCCGGCCCCGGGCCCTGAGCGGGTAAACCGAGTCCAAGCGGATGAGAATCACGGCTCTCTCCCGCCTAAAGCTATTCAGGCTCAGCTGGAAATGCATTCGCAGAGACAAGTTGCCAGTTGATGTTACCAAGTAGCGTTTGCTTTTCAAAAGTCACTGCGCACCGGCTGGAATTCCAGAAAAATCTGCTTTCCTTAAGGGTGCATGTACCCAGACACACCAACCGGACAAAATTGCTGTTTTAAATACTGTCCCTTTCTCCCAAGAGCTCCAGGTAAACAGGAGTTTGTGTGTGTGTGTGTGTGTGTGTGTGTGTGTGTGTGTGTGCGCGCGCGCGCGCGCGCGCACGGGCACGCGCGCGTGTGTGACGGGATGGGGGACATATTTCTGTTTTATTCCAGAGGACAAACCTCTTAGGAAATCTGGTTACTTAATTCTGCCGTGAGCTCTGGGTTCTATCATTTCTAGGACTCGGTTTCCCCAGATGGAAAGTGGCCATTCAAAAAAAAAAAAAAAATCCTTCCCAAAATACTTGCTAGAGATGTTGTGATGATAAAGTGGCTTAATGGACAGAAAGCACTTCATTGAGGAGGATGGTACCATTTTAATTTGAGCGAAGGTGAAAGTCCCCGATCAGGCTTTCTCCCTCCGTGAGAGGATTCAGTCAGGTTAGAACTCTGACTGTTGAATGTGCTCCGTGAAGTAAGTTGTGGGCTTTTCTTGATTAAAGCTCACGTTCCTCCCCGCACACCATCTGGAGGATTTTACTTTTGATTTAGAGAAGTGGCCATTAGAAACATCCATGTGGAAGAGGCCAGGGACAGCAATTTTGTTGAAAGTGGTATTGGGAAATTTTTTTTTAATTTATTTATTTTATTTTTGGCTGCGTTGGGTCTTCCTTGCCGCGCGTGGCCTTTCTCTAGTTTTGGCGAGCGGAGCGGGGTCTACTCTTGGTTGCGGGCTGCTCATTGCGGTGGCTTCTCGTTAAGGAGCGTAGGTTCTAGGCGCGCAGGCTCAGTCGTTGTGGCTTGCGGGCTCTAGAGCGCAGGCTCAGTGGTTGTGGCGCATGGGCTTAGTTGTTCCGCGGCACGTGGGATCTTCCCGGACCAGGGTTTGAACCCGTGTGCCCTGCACTGGCAGGCGGATTCTTAACCACTGCGCTTCCAGGGAAGCCCGGGAATTTTGTTTTAAAGATGCTATTTACACAGCAAGTGGTGAGGGTGTTAGAGGTTAGGGGGAGATGCCCCACCCCTCCCCCCAAAGCCACCTCTCCCCCTGGCTTAGGGCAACCTTGATTTGGTGGGGTTTTCTCTCCCCGCTTTTGCTTGGCAGTTTTCACCGCATATGGGTCTGCAAAATATTTTTCATTTTGTTTCTCGTGGTCATAAGCAGCAGTATATTGACCCTCTCAGATACCTCTGTAAAGAAAATGTTTGCTCCATGAATTTCTTATAGAGAGGGAAGTTTTCTGACCCTTGTTTAAATTTTTACTGTCGTTTAAAAAAAAAAAAATCCATCGCTGACTGTTCTTGCCCAAGGATTTAAGCGCCGATTTCTGGAGCCCTCAAAACCACTGTTCAGTTTTTAATACCAATTGCAAGCTGATGTTCAACTGTGGATTTAAGGCTCTGCAATTCCTCAGGGTTTGGAACAGAATCATTGTTCTTGGGCGGTTCCATAAACAGACCAGGGCCCTGAAAGAAGGGAGTCTTCCTAAGATTTAAGTCTTGGGCCGAGGTAGATGACGCGAAGTGTCGTTGAGTTACAGGTTGAGGAACTGGCCCCATGTAAAGGGGAGGAAAGGGCAGTGGTAGGCTGAGATGCCGTCAGAGGTGAAGTGATGGTTGTCAGTCACGTAAGGGGCCCCCGGGAAGGTCACACAGGCTGGAAACGTCTTTTCGGAAGTCTGGGGCCAGGTATATTTCACAATTCAGAAGGTAGGTAGGTAGATAGAGGCCCAGGATCATCCGTGTATATTGTCTAACACGCCCTGGCTGGGTGTGGAGTTGCCTCCGTAATTGGACACATAAGTCACTTTGCATGAAAGATGTGAGTATATACATAGAAGAGGATAAAGTCCCCAGATAGCCTCACTGTCCTTTAGCGCAGCCGTGGTCACCAAAAGAATTAAAAACCAGCCGGCCAATCTTTGGGTAGTCAGAGCTTTGGGGATTTTGAATTGCTGATTTGGGATTTAGGGGCTGGGATGGTGTCATGAGTAGGAAGAGGTTGTGGGGGGGCGGGGGGGAGGGGGGGAGGTCCTTCTCGGCTCCCACGTGCACCCTCTTCCCACTGGTAACCACTGGTGTGTCTCTCTCTCTGTGAGCCTGTTTTATTGTTGTTGTCGTTATATTCTCTAGTTTCGTATTTTAGATTGCACGTGTAAGGCTCATGCCTTGTCTTTCCTTATACTTAAAGTACACACACACTCTTTGCATTAAAAGCACACACCCCTTCCTACCCACGTTGAAACTCCGTGCTGCATTGAAGCTTCTTAGAAGTGATTTCAGCCTCTCGGAAGCCGTTCTATTAAACCACCAGACTCCTAGGCCTGTCTTGCTCTACACCCAGGGCTCTAGACCAGCGCTTGCAAACTTCATGACCTGCACACAAGCACTGTTCTGTCCACAGTGCTTTTTAAAATAAAAAACTGAACAGGCTCCCCCAAATCGGGAGAATTCACATATAAAAATTGGGATTTCCAATTTCCCCTAAGAGGGTGGGCGCTCTGCCAACCTCGGGTGCACATTCTCGTAAGGCTACATCGTGCCAAAGCTATGCATGGGTGTCCCCCACCCCGGCCCCTGGGTGTGGTGTTTATTAAGTGCTTCTCTTGCCCCCCTTACCTGCCGGCCTCTTCCCCTCAGCCATGTGAATTTGCACCTTCAGCTCTTCCTCCTTTATCTCAATATTCATCCTTAGCTAATCACAAATGTGGCTAGAATTGGGCAGAGAAGAACCCAGAACTCTCAATTATATTAGCAGTTAGCACTTTCATGAGCAGGGGTTAAAACAAAGCCTTTGGATGTATTAGGTGTCTTATAACATCCATAGTCATGAGAAGCATGGTTAATAAAAACGAATCTTTGGCATTTTAATTGGAGTGAAAGGGAGTATTACTGAATTAATGGAATAAATGGAAAGTCTGATGGATAGAATATCTCTCTACAGCATTCTGCGTTGTTTAAGAGTAAGGTTTATTAATGTAATTTTCAAACAGTAAAATTCACCCTTTTGAGGTTAGAGTTTTGATTTTGATGAATGCACATGGCCATAGAAACACGAACACAACTGAGGTATAAAGAAACTTCCATCACCCCCCAAATTCCTGGGTGTTCCTATGTAGCTACCCCTTCCCCCTATACCTGCAGCCCCTGGCAACCACTGATTTGTTCTCTGTCCTTATAGTTTTGCCTTTTTCAGAATTCCATAAAAATGGGATTGTGCAGTATGCAGCGTTTGAATCTTCTGTCTTTCACTTAGCACCATGCATTTAATATTCACCTATATATCAACAGTTATTCCTTTTTGTTCTTTTTCTTAAGTTGAGCTATAGTTGATTTACAATATCTTATGTTCCAACCATATGACATAATGATTCAAAATTTTAATGGTTATTCTCCATTTATAGTTATAAAATATTGTCTGTATTCCCTGGGCTGCCCAATATATCCTTGTAGCTTATTTGTTTTATACATGGTAGTTTGTACCTCTTAATCCTTTGTCCTTGTCTTGCCCCTCCCCCTTTCCTCTCCCCACTGGTAACCACTAGTTGGTCTCTATATCTGTGAGTCTGTTTTTTTTTTTTTTTTTTTTTGTTGTTGTTAGATTCGCTAGTTTGGTTTTATTTTTAATTTTATCTTATTAATACATTTATTTATTTATTTATTTATTTATGGCTGCATTGGGTCTTTGTTGCTGCGCGCAGGCTTTCTCTAGTTGCGGCGAGTGGAGGCTACTCTTCATTGAGGTGCATGGGCTTCTCATTGAGGTGGCTTCTCTTGTGGAGCATGGGCTCTAGAGCGCAGGCTCAGTAGTTGTGGCACATGGGCTCTACAGCACAGGCTCAGTAGTTGTGACGCACGGGCTTAGTTGCTCCGTGGCATGTGGGATCATCCCGGACCAGGGCTCGAACCCGTGTCCCCTGCATTGGCAGGTGGATTCTTAACCACTGCGCCACCAGGGAAGCCCCTGTTTTATTTTTTAGATTCCACGTGTAAGTGGTAACACACAGTGTTTGTCCTTCTCTGTCTGACTTATTTCACTAAGCATAATACCCTCCAGGTCCATCCGTGTTATTGCAAACGGTAAAATTTCATTCTTTTTTATGGCTGAGTAATACTCCATTGTATATATGTACCACACCTTCTCTATCCATTTATCTGTTGATGGACACATAGGTTGTTTCGATATCTTGGCTATTGTAAAAAAGGCTGCTATGAACATTGGGGTGCGTTGTCTTTTCGAATTAGTGTTTTCATTTTCTTCAGATGTACGCCCATGAGTGAAATTGCTGGATCATATAGTAGTTCTATTTTCAGTTTTTTTGAGGACCCTCCATACTGTTTTCCACAGTGGCTGCACCAATTTACATTCCTACAGTGATCAAGGGTTCCCTTCCTCGTCAAATCAAAACCACAATATCACCTCACACCTGTGATATGGCTATAATCAAAAAGACCACAAATGGTCTATTGCTTTTTAATACTGCATAATATTACAGTGAATGGATACAGCACTGTTTGTTTATTCATTTCCTAGTTGAAAGCCATTTGGATTTCTTCCATTTGTGGGTCATTATGAAAAATGTCACTATAAGTATTTGCAAACAGGTTTTCAAGTGAATGTTTGTTCATTTCTCTTGGGTAAATACCTAGGACTAGAATTGCTGGCTGGTGTGATACCTGTACACATAACTTTATCAGAAATTGCAAACTTTTTTCAAACATGGAAACATTTTGCAATCCCACCAGCAATGTATAAGAGTTCCTGCTGCTTTGTATCTTCAGGACCACTTAATGTTATCCCTTGTTTTAGTTTGATTTTATGTGGCACTTCTAATAGGTGTGTAGCAGTATATCTTTCAAGTTTTAACTTTTATCCTGTGACTTATAATGTTGAGCATTCTTTCTTGTGCTTACTTACCATCCTTATACCTTCTTTGGTGAATATCTTTTTCAAATCTTTTGCCAGTTTTTTGTTGGTTGTTATTTTCATATTATTGATCTTTGAGGGCACTTTATATATTATGGATACAAGTCCATTTTCAGATAGGTGTTTATAGAAATTCTCGCAGTATGTGTCTTGGGAGGAGCAAAGGATTTTTAAATGAAGTTTGGTTTGTTGATTTTTTTTTCTCAGTAATTGTGCTTTTGGTGTCACATCTAAAAAAATCTTTGCCTAAGATTTACAAGGACTCTCCAGATGTCTCTAGTGATGTTCAGGTGTTTTATATCCCTGCTTATTTTTTAATCTTTTTGTTCTGTCCATTATCGACAGAAGTGTTGAAGTTGTGGGTTTGCCTAGTTTTCATTTCAGTCCTGTCAGTTTTTCCTTTATATGTTTGAAACACTGTCTTAGGTACATCTATGCTTAGGATTGTAATGACTTCTTGGTGAACTGACTCCTTTCTCGTTATGTAATATCCCTCTTCATTCTTGGAAATATTCCTTATTCTGAAATCTGTTTCATCTGATATTAATACAGCCACCTCGGCTTACTTTTGATTTATGTTTGCATTGTAGTATCTTTTCTGTTTTTTGAAAAAACCAATTTGTGTTTTTATATTTTATGTAGATTGTTTATAGAGAGCATGTAGTTGGGGTTTGCCTTTTTATCCAATCTGATAATCTGTGTCTTTTAATCATTATATTTAGACCATTTATATTTAATGAAATTTTTGATATGTTTATATTAAAATCTATCATCTTGCTTTTTGCTTTATGTGCCATCTGTTTTTTACTCCTTTTTCCTTCTTTGCTGCCTGCTTTCCTACTGAGTATATTTTTTATGATTCCATTTTATCTCCATATTGGCTCATTATTTATACCTCTTTAAAATTTAGCCATTGCCCTAAGGTTTACAAAATTTATCTTTAATTAATCAAAGCCTGCATTCAAATGAGGTCATACTGCTTTATATGTTGTGTAAGAACCTTAAAACAGTATATCCCCAACATTTTTTCCTCTACATATAATCCTTTTCAAGTGCATTCATCTTACACCCTGGGTATGGCTAAGGGAATTTCCACTTAGAGATTATTTGTATATACTTTGAAGAAGGATACCAATTATGTTTAATTGGCTTGCCTTTATTTCTGAGTGGGTACTTCTGATACCTTTGAAACTGTTTTCTCTGCAGGACTTGATTCTCTCTCCTACCTGTATGCTGAGCTGAACAAAACTGTTTCTACACCTTAGGGATTTAGAAATTACTCCCTCTAAGGAGAGGACAAAGGTAAAATTCAGCCAAAGTCTGAATTAGCAAAATTTCCAAGACAATGGTTAAAGATATCTCCCAGAGTGAGTAAGTCCTTGTCTTCTGAAGTGTGTACATTTCTTTTTTTTTTTAATTTTTTGATTAAGGATGATCTTAGTGGTATATTAAGAGTGTTAAGTTCACACTTGCAAATGTCTGGGATCCTAAGCAGCTCAAAGACTTGATGTAGAAGACCATGTCATCTCTACGTAATTTTTTTTATTATTGAAGTATAGTTGACATATAGTATTATGTTAGTTTCAGGTGTACAACATAGTGTTTGGACATTTATATACACTACGGGTTGATCACCATGAAAAGTCTAGTAACTATCTATCACCGTACAAAGTTATTGCAGTAGTATTGACTATATTCCCTATACTGTGTAGTACATCCCCGTGACTTATTTATTTTATGGCTGGAAGTTTGTACTTCTTAATCCCCTTCCAAAAAATATTTTTTGTTTCTTCCTTACACCTTTCACGTCGTCAGCGACACGGGGGGCTATCACTTACGGATTAAGTAAGGATGTCCTGTATCATGGAAGCAGAAGCTTAGTTTTGAGTATCTGTTCTGCCAGTTCCTGGATGAATTGGTCCGAAGCATCAGAAACATATCAGGGCCACCTAAGGACTAAGGGATTGGGATCTTATGACCCCGAAGGTACACTAAGGGACCAGCTTCCTAAAAGTCTGAAGTTGCCAGTTGAAGAGTCCTGGTAGTTATTATGGATGTCTGCTTTCAGGGTACCACTGCTGGGATACAGGGGCCTTAATTATTTTATTTGTTTTTATCTCTGTGCTCATGTTTTAGATTCCAGGGGGAAAGACTCCCTTACCGTGGCTGAACTTTAGAATCACCAGGAAGCTTTATAGAATGCTAAGTCCAAACTCTGCACCTAGCCAATTGGGCCAGGACCTTTGCAGTAGTGGAGTGGAGGTGGGCATAGAAGTAGGGTTGATCATCTTTAATTTTTAAAAGCTCTTCAGGTGGTTCTCAGGTGTAGCCACGGATGAGAACAGGTTACTTAGCCCCATCCCTGTCTAGAAAAGATTAAGACGATCTGATGGACAGGTCTACCATTTTGTATTCAAGGGAGAAGGGTATTTCTCCCAGAGAAAGATTGAAGAACTGTTACAAAGGAAGGCAAGAGAGAGGGTGCATGTAGCAAAAATTCTGGGAGGAAAGGACAGCTCTTGTGAGCCTACTTTGTAGGGTTGTGAGACTCTTTTAAGGAAAAAAATGGGCGTAGCCGCTCAGCACAGTGTATTCATCTCCTGAGGCTGGTGTAACAAATTACCATAAACTGGGGAGTTTAATGTAACAGAAACTTTCTTTCTGCCAGTTCTGGAGCCAGAAGTCTAAGCTCAAATGCAGGCAGGGCCATGCTCTCTCCAAAGACTGCAGGGGAGGTTCCTGCTTTGCCTCTTTCAGCGCCTGGTGGCTCCTGGCTTCCTTGGCTTGTGGCTGCATCCCTCCCGTCTCCCTCCATCTTTGCATGGGCTTCTGTGCATGTCTTTCCCCCTTCTGTCTTACAAGGTCACTGGCCATTGATTTAGGGCCCACCCTCGTCTAGGATGACCTCATCCCAAGGTCTTTAACTTAATTACATCTGAAAAGACTCCGTTTCCAAATATAAGACCACATCCATAGGTTCTAAGTGGACCTATCTTTTGGGGGCCACCGTTCAACCCATGGCACACGGTAACATTTGGCACGTGGTAAAAGGTCAAGAAATCACAACCATTATTATATGCGTAGTTATCAAAGCCATGGAGAAGAAAAATCACCCAAAAAATCTAATAGAAACTACACAGAGATGCTTTTTAAAAAAACAGAGAAAATAAAAAGAATTAGAAGAACCGTGGATTTGACGCTATCAGGGAATAGGAAGAGCTCCTCGAGTGTGCGGTGTCTGTTTACTATCAGCCTAAACAGAGAGCCGGGGGGTTAGATCCTGAGACATCCCTTGATGTACTTCATGCTTAAATACAGCTTAGACCTAATTCCATTTGGCTTAGTTTCATAACGCTCTTGATACTGTCTTAAACAACCCTCCTCCCTCTGGGGTCACAGAGCCACCAGAAACATCCAAAGCAGCTCCCACGCCTCCCTTAGGTTAATTTTTTCATCCAACTCTTCAGGCCACTCTTTTCATCGTTCTTGCTTAATCGGCCCCTCTGGCCCCTTAATTATAATGCTTGATTTCTGCCGCATTTCCTCACCGACTCTGGACTCCGAGTCTGTAGAAATGTGGATATAACACTGCCCACTTGGGCACATGGGGGTAGATTAGCAGTCCTTTGAGGCAATTCTCTCATTTGCAAAATAAACAGAGGAACTTTAAGACACTCATCCCACCCCCAGCACACACACAGAGCAGAAGGCTGGTTCTGTTCTCATCGTGGAGTTCCAGCTTAGTGATGATTTTAAGCCGAAATTACAAAAAAATTAAAAAATAAAAATCTCACACCTTAAACAGGAAGTGGCTCTGGAAACAGGGTTTTGTCTCCGTTGGAAACAGTGAGGTTGTGTTTTAGGCCCTGACACAGGGTTTCCCCACCTCCCCAATGGAAATGGTCTTTGAGTAGGCACCAGATCATTCAGTTCATTAGTCTCGACCCCTTTAGTTGCAAATGCCAAAAAACTCAGCATGTGCAAATGGTACCAAAGCAAAAAAAAAAATTAAGTGAAATTAAAAAATGGGAGGGGGGTTTCGAAAAAATGTAATTGGTCAGGTAACTGAAAAAATACCAGGTAGGCTTCAGGCACGGCTGGATCCAGGGGTCAATCAATGTAACCAGACACTGTTTCTTTCCATCTCTGTCTGCTCTGTTCTTTGTGTTGGCTTCATTTCTGAGTGGTCATCATTGTCACCAGCAGCTCAAGGTTTACGTTCTATCCACACAGCACACCCCAACGAAAACAAAGTGACTTCCCAAATGTTTGTAGAAACAGTTGATGGTGTGAATCTCATGGTGGTCATTGGAGTCCCTGGCCCAACCCTGATCCAGTCACTGTTGGGGGGGCAGGGATGGAGTTTCCGATTGGTCAGGTCTGGGATACACCAATCTGGGAGCCTCAGGTCATCTCCACCCAAACTACTAGGACAGAGAGTGCAGACGATGTGGCGTCCAAAGGCAGATCGGGCTTTGTCAGATGAAAAGGGATGGACGCCAGGCAGGCAGGAGGACCCTATCCAACCAACCAAAGAACAGAATGAAGGAAACCAGAGGCCAGTTGGATGGCTGCTTCTCACATGTATAGTTAAGGCTCTTGGAGCAGTTCACGGTAAGGTCAGCTGGCTTCTTCTGCCGTCTGCATCAACAACCACGTCAAGGACATCCACCTCCCAACGCACCTTTGGTTCTGGGGGGCCTTCTCTGGTTTCTGTCTGCTTTGGCTCTCCTCCTTTCATTCATTGTTCCTCCATCAGACATCCCTCCATAGCAGCACTATTTGCAATAGGCAGGACATGGAAGCAACCTAAGTGTCCGTCAACAGAGGAACGGATAAAGAAGATGTGGTACATATATATAATAGAATTCTACTCAGCCATAAAATACAACACAAGAATGCCATTTGCAGCAACATGGATGGACCTAGAGATGATCATACTAAGTGAAGTAAGTCAGACAGAGAAAGACAAACACCATGTGATATCACTTCTATGTGGAATCTAAAATAGGACACAAATGAACTTATGTACGAAACAGAAACAGACTCACAGACATAGAGAACAGACTTATGGTGACCAAAGGGGAAGGCGGGGGAGGGATAAATTAGGAGTTTGGGATTAGCAGATACACACTACTCTATGTAAAATAGAGAACCAACAAGGACCTACTGTATAGCACAAGGAACTCTACTTACTATCCTGTAATGACCTATAATGGAAAAGAATCTGAAAAAGAATCTATATATCTGTCTCTCCATATGTGACTGAATCACTTTGCTGTACACGTGAAACTAACACAACATTATAAATCTACTATAATTCAATAAAGATTAAAAAAAATCCCTCTAGTACCAGCCATGGTCCAGTTGCTGCATCAGTAACATCTTCTGCCACTGGTCCGTCTTGCACATGAGACCTTCCCTCCTCCGTGAGGGTTGAGTTCCTAAAGCCGGTCAGATTCTAATGCCTCAGCCGTAGGAGGCAACCCTAAAAGGCTTCCAGCTCTGCCATCTTCATTATGAGAAAAAAAATCCTGGGAGGTGTCTCCATTTGGGTGTGACTGTTCTGCCCAGCTCTGTTTCATCTCTCCTGCCCCCTAAGTGGCGATGTGTGCTTTCTCCAGTTCATGTAAATCTTTTGGGTCAGCACACAGCCTCGGGTCACCATTCTCTTTAGTTTCCATTTTTAATTGTAACCAGTGAATGGACTCACAGAACAGACTTTTCTCATCTGCTTTCAAACTCAACGTTTCCCTCTGTCGCGCTTCTGTCCCCGCTATGGGTCAGTCATCTCCCCGGCTGTGGCCTGGCCCTTGGACACCTCCCCGGACCATCAGTGACAGGAGGTGTCTACTTTGGCTGGGAGGTTGGCTGGGAGGAGTCCTGGGGTTCACTCTCTTGTTCACAGACGCAGGAAGTCTGCAGACATCAGCTTCTTAGCCCTTCTCAGTGGTCGAGGAGTCCTTGATCTGGGGGATTTTATTCTCTCTCTCTCATGTCTTGAGCTCCTCTCCTGCAAACACACACGGTGCTAAAGGGTGTGGTGCTGTCAGTTCCTTATCCAGTTACTTCGAATCCTGTAGAGACAGTCCTTACTTTAATAACCCAGGAGGAGGCCCACCATGTCCTCCATCCTCAGCACACACCAGCTGCACCTTGGTTGGGGAGGTGCCCCATTCAGACCCCTCCTGACCATCAGTCAGGTCATGTTGTCCTCTGCTCAGAACCCTCCAGAGGCTCCCATCATATTTAGAGCTGAAGCCACAGTGTATTCAGTGATCTGCAGGTGCAACGTGAACTCTGACCCCCAGCATCCTTCTGACCTCATCTCAACCCCCGCGCCCTTACACACACACTCTGTTCCAGTCCCCCTGGCCGCCTTGCTGGTTCTCACAACCCCACTGGGCTCCCACCTCAGGGCCTTTGCACATGCCTGCTGTGGGGTAACATGTACGTATCTAGTGGAGCCGTTTCCCTTTGTCTGCACCACTTTTCTGCTGTGTTTCTCTTTGCACTTATCACCACCTGATAACCCATAGATTTCCCTTATTTGGCTAGCCATCTTCCTCTCCCCTAGAATTTAAGCTCCATGACAACAGAATTTCTTTTCTCTTTTGTTCACTGTTGTACACATCTCTTTTGTTCATCAGCCCCAGTGCCTGGCACATATGAGGCCCTTGATACTTGGTGAATGAACAAATGAATACATGCTTTAATTCTGTCCTTGGCTTCTCATAGTATCTGTCTTTCACCCCAAGCTCATCTCTTACATCTCGATAGTGCAGAAAAATGGGGAGGTAAGTTTGATGTGCTGGAAGTCTTTAGACGGCCATCATTTTATCGAGGGTCCCTAACTGAGAATAGAATCCACCACTATTCCTTCTCTCCATCAGTCACTCCCGGAAATTGTCCCTTGGAATGGAGGTGAGAACGTTCGTAATAGTGTGATGCTCAAATGAGCTGGCCAGAGGCAACATTCTCAAGTCGCTGACTTTATTTGTAAGTGGCCATCCTTCCCTGTACTCTCTGCCTCTTCCTTTCAGGTGAGAGAAAGGAGGGCCCCCTGCTTTGCAGATAATGAGTTCCCAGAAATGACCACATGAAAGAAATCAGCTTAAAACAGAGACTAGAATTTCACAGTAAACAGTGAAACACACCCTTGATGAGGCCTTTCTCTTAACAACTGAGTAAGTTACAGAAATAATGAAAAGTGACTGCAGGTGGGTGCACGATGTCTTGTGGGGGTGATGAAATTACACTCAAACTAGTCATCAGTTATGGCTTGGTCCAGGTGCTCAATTATGACATCAGAGGGTTTTTTTCTTCAGTTCTTTGCTTTGCCTATTATGGTGTTGGCTTCGTTTTTAGGTTCTATGTGGTGGGTCTTGGCAGTCCCAGGCTCCCACCCTTGTGGAGTCAAGATCGACTATCCTTTACACGATACCCGATGAACACAGGAGAGGTCATACTGTGTCTCCTTGGTTCTGTTTGGTTCACGTGCCATTTCTGAACCAGTCGACCTGGTCTGGAAAAGACAATGTGCCCTAATTATCCTGTCTGGGAGCTGTGGGAGGAGTTTGCAAGGGCTGACAGTGGGGTGCAGAGGACAGTTGGGATGCTGCCACCAGAAAAAGCATGCACGATTGGGGCCATTAAAAAACGCAGTAAACATTCCTGCGTCTCCAGATTTAGGAGTGTGAGTGACACAGGTAGGGAAGACAGAGAAAAGTTGGGCAAACACGTTGTCTCTCTTTCCTGCTCAGACAGCCACCTGAGCTGGTACGTATGAACAGGAAGCAGCCCTGAAGATGTGTTTTCCTAACTGAGTTTGTGTCACACTCGCCTGAAACAAGGATAAGCGGGCATCGTTTATCACTCTCCTGTCCACCCAGCCATCTCTTCAACATCAGAGACAAAAAAGAGACGGTTGCAGCAGATGGGCCCGAGTACTGCTTGGAGAGACAAAGATAGGATCCAGATGGAGCTTGGTTCAGCACATCAGGGCCTCAGCCTCACCTGATAACTCCTAATTGAGGGGCAAGAATAAAACTTGGGGTTCACACGAGCCTGAGTCAGATTTCTGCTCCATGGTGTAGATATGGGCGTGTTATTTCATCCCACAGAGACTCAGTTTCTGGATCTGTGCAATGGGGCCAGGAAAGCATAACTCACAGAGTTATTGTACAGGATCCAATGGGCTCTTGTGTATTTGGCTTTTCTTTTCCCATTTGCCCACATTGCAGACACACTCTCCATCCTGCTCTGTGCCCCGGAAGGCTGACCTCGTCAGGGAGCACTTCCTGTGCCTGTTGTGTGCCGCCTTGGGTTGGCCAGTGAGGGCACTTGTAGGAGGTTGGAGGGCAGACAGAGAGCGAGGCTGGAGTGTTTACTCCCCCTGCTCCCTGTGCCTCTGCCTGCTGTATGGAGTCCTCTGTCCAAGGCTCCTGCTCTCACTGGGGTCAGGAACACTTCTCCTCCTGCCTCCTTACTTTTTATAATTTATTTTATTGAAGTACCATTGATTGACAGTGTTGTGTTAACTTCTGCTGTACAGCAAAGTGATTCAGTGATACGTAGGTATACATTCTCTTTCTCATTCTTTTCCATGATGGCTTATCACAGGATACTGAATATAGTTCCCTGTGCTGTACAGTAGGACCTTGTTGTTTATCCGTTTTTGCATCTGCTCATCCCAAACTCCCACTCCATCCGTCCCCGACTCCCCTCGCCCCGGCAACCACAAGTCTGTTCTCTACGTCTGAGAGTCTGTTTCATAGATGAGTTCATTTGTGTCCTATTTTCGATTCCACATGTAAGCAATATGATATGACATTTGTCTTTCTCTTTCCGACTGACTTCACTTAGTGTGATAATCTCTAGTTGCATCCACATTGCTGCAAATGGCATTATTTCATTCTTTTTTATGGCTGAGCAGTATTCTATGGTACGTATGTACCACATCTTCTTTATCCATTCATCTGTCGATGGACATTTAGGTTGTTTGCATGTCCTGGCCATTGTGAATAATGCCGCTGTGAACATACGGGTGCACGATCTTTCTGAATTAGAGTTTTGTCCAGATATACGCTCAGCAGTGAGATCGCTGGATCATACGGCAACTCTATTTTTAGTTTTTTTGAGGAACCTCCGTAATGTTCTCCATAGTGTCCTCCTGCCTCCTTAGATGAGGTTTATGTCCCCCTGTGTCTGATCTTTAGGACATAGTGGAAGAGAGTTGGACGTCTGTTGTTACTATGTTTAAACAAGCTCAAACCTATGGACAAGTTGTAAGAACACGTGCCTGGAACTCTGGTCCCCTGCGCTGTCTCAGAGTGTCCGACCAAATAGGCACTCACCACCCTTGAATGTTTGCCATGTGTTTTCTTAGGAGCAAAGACATACTCTTACGGAACCACAATACAGCATGAAAATCAGGAATAAACATCGCCGCCTGACTACTCTGCAATCCTCAGACCCTAATTCAGTATCCCCTGTTGTCTCAGTCATCTGCTTCAGTCTTCATCTGTTTTCCTTCAGTCTTTACTTGAGTTTCATGACCTTGAGAGTTTTGAAGATTACAGGCTCCTTATTTTGTGGCTTGTCTCTCAGTTTGGGTTTGTCTGATGTTTCTTTGTGCTTAGATTCCAATTATACACCTTTGGCAGGAGCGTCTCAGAAGGGATGCTCTGCTCTCCCCATTTCGCATTTAATCAGGTGGCACATGAGTTAAATTTGCCACAATATTAATGATGCACTTGATCACTTGGTGAAGGTAGTGCTTGCCAAGCTTCTCTGCTATGAAGTTACCCTTATTCGCTTTAAAATTAATAAATATTCTATGAGAAGATGTTCAGGGACAATGTAAATGTTTATTACTAGAATTTCAGTTCTTCATTTATGAATCTATGAACAGAATGGGGTCGTGGGTTTCATTTGTACTCTGTGGCTTATGTTCCGTTATTATCACTGGTTATTTCGATGCTCAGAATATCCTCAGGTTGGCAGTGGGAGCCATTTCATCACGGCTTCTATGTCCTTTTGGTGTGTCCTCAATATTCTTTAAGCGTGTTCTTCCTTTCTAAATATAAGAATTTCTAGGCTCATCTTGTAGTTCTCCTGCCCCAGTCCTGGAATCAGCTCAGTTTCTTTCAGTGGAGAATGGTGTGTAGAAACCAAAGTCTAAGCTCTAGAGGTGCTCATTGCTGTTTGGATGCTCTAGTCAGGAAATAGTGGTACACACAGTGACACCTCTGTCTGTCTGTCTCAAAAACCATGAGTTCACACAGATGTCTCCATGTTAATCCAACAACACAAGGCTCATTCTAGATTTCTCCCTTTCTTTCTTTGTAACTCCTGTCTCAGCTCTCTATACCAGGCCATTTCTCTGTTCCCCCCACCTCAGTCCTCTCAGCTTCAACACCTGCTGTTGGCTGCCCCCCTTGCCCCACTAAGACTGTGATGCCCAAGCTCCCCTTCCCAGGTGGCTGCTCTTCTAGCCACTCGACCTCTGACACCCAGCTCCTGGCCAGTGTATCCACTGCCCACCTTGTTGGACCCTCCTGAAGGTGTTGGCCTGAGCGATTCTGAAAGGGGAAGACTCTGGTTTGTATTCTTATTTGGATTTCACTGTATCACTTTCTTAGAAGAGGTCCATACATTTCAAACCAAAGCAGTGTGCTGCAAGCTCTCCGTGTCAAGGTGCCCATCTCTGACCAGGGGTGGCTGTGGACCACATCACACTGGCCAGCTGCCTTGTTTCAGACACTTACTTATCCTTGTCCACAGGATAAAGCAAGAGTGTATGATACCCCTATAATGGTCCCTGGTAAGCACCAGAGATTACCAAGACATCAAGGGTAGGGGATCCTAAATGAATTCAATTAAAACACCTTTGCATTTGTAGTACCTAAGAGAAGGTAAACATCCTTTTTTACCAAATGAGTGAGTAGTGTTCTAGAAGGACCTTCTTTTGTGTGAAAATGCACTCATTTGTGTGAGTGTGTAGTACACGTATGTATGCATATGTATATATATATAAACATATATGCATATGCATAACGACCCCAGGAGGTGAGTACAGTTGTTATCCTTACACCTGTGGGCACCAAAGTCTTAATGATTCAAGTAAACCAGGAGATCAGGATTTTTAAAACTGTGAAATGGCCCAGCTTTCAAGTTTTGGCAGCAAATTCCAAGTAAGTTAAACGCTTTGTGGTTTAAACAGTCTGGGCGGTGGCCTCAGGACAGCCAATTATCCACTCCTGCCTTCAACCACTGAGCTCTGGTAGGAAGGGTGAGGTACTAGAACTGGCCCTACTGGGGCACAATGTCATGTGGCTACAGCAGTAGGAGCCCTAAGAATATTGAAGTTCCCGTCCAACCCACATGGTTGGAGTTAGAAGAGCCCTTTCCAGAAGAAGCTATGTGTTGGTACCAGAAGAAGGGAGAGAAGAGATGCTAGGCAGACCAAATTATGTCCATTGAAACAGGATTCCGGTGTACCTGGCAGAGATGGGGTAGAATGAGTGGAGATGTTGGTCGAGAGACAGAGAGGGAAGGCTTGTATCAAGTGAGGATGCTTTCCCAATACTTCCATGGCAGATGTCGGTGAAGAACCTTGCTTCATTTTCTTTAAATATTTAAATCAGGGTTTCTGAACCCTACTGACATTTTGGGCCAGATAATTCTTTGTTGGGGGGCTGTCTTGTGTAGGACTAGATGCCAGTAGCACCCCACTGCGCACGCCCCCCAGTTATGACAACCAACACCATCTCCAGACATTGCCAGATGTCTCCTGGGGGAAAACTCAGTCCTGATTGAGAAACACGGCTTTAAACAAAGCCCACTGTGTATAAAGTACTTCCTGCACCATAATGTTTTTTTAAACTTTTTACTTGGAAATAATTTTAGACTTTAGAAAAGTTGCAAAACCATACAAAGAATCCCATATACCTTTCCCCTAAATTCCCCCCAATTAACATTTTACCATGTTTGCTTTAGCATTCTTTTTCTGTTTATGTTTCTCTCTGTCTCTGTGTCTGTCTGCCTCTATATATTTTAAATGTATGTACGTATATATATGTTTTTCTAAACTAATTATATTCATAATTGGTTACACATGACTCCCTGTCGTGTCTGTTTCCTTAAAACAAGGGCACTCTCTTAAGAAACCGCTTTACAGTGATCAAAATCAAGAATAGGACGTTGTTTACAGCACTGTTACCTCTCTACATACTTTATTCAAATGTGGCCAATTGTCCCATCATGTCATTTATAGCAGAAAGAACGCTAAGTTTTTCCTGGTTCATAGTGCAATCCAGGATCCCACCTGCATTTAGTTGTCAGGTTCCTTTGAGTCTCTTTAAATCATCAACAGTTCCTCAGCCTTTTTTTCTTTGTCTTGCATAACCCTGAAAAGTATAGGCCATTGTTTTTGGTAGAATAGCCCTGCATTTGATCCATATTGATTTTGAAGTAATAGCTATCTGTATTCAGTTTCAGTGGATCTGGCCCTCCGGGACACTGTGTTCTGAGTTTGGACGATTGTATGTTCGGTGTAATCTCAGTATCATTTAGACGTCCCTGGTGATCCCTGCAGGACTCATCCTTCCCTTTAATGTCCCAGTTAACCTGTCAAAGACCCCACAAGCCTACTTGTGGGAAATCCCTTTCCCCCCTTCCCCTCCACTCCAGCTATTTCCGGGATGTCCTGACCTCAAGAATGCTTGGTTTCTGCCCCTGCCTTTTTATAGAATTCTATTGGGACTTCCCTGGTGGTCCAGAGGTTAAGACTCAGCGCTTCCAATGAAGGGGGCATGGGTTCGATCCTTGGTTGGGGAACTAAGATCCCACATGCCGTGTGGCATGGCCAAAAAAAAAAAAAAAATTCTGTTGCCGACAGTCTCCCAGAGACAGACATTTGGGGCACAGCTGTCTCTCTGGCGTGGGTCCTAAACTGCCCCCAGCTGCGGGGAGGGGATCCTGCACCCCATTTCCCCAGCACAACAGAGATCACGTTGTGAATTTTAAGAGGATGTTCAGAAACGTGAGGGGACCACAGGGGCCCCTGTGTCCCGCTGGGAGCAGTTGTTCTGATGCATTCTCGGGTCCAAACCCACTCCAGTCCCGGGAGTCCGACACCCACCACTGCACCCGAGTGTCGCCTGTTATGTAAGCCCCTTGTCACAGCTTTCCCTTCAGTGACAGTTGAAGGGAAAATCACATCTCCCTGCTTCTCGCCACTGTTCGCTGCCCCGGGCATAACCAGCTCTTCCTGGTGTTCCAGCTGCTCCTGCAGAAAGTGCTTACACACACCAAGTGCTCACACCCTCAGGACTACACGTTAGTTTTTAGACACCAGGAAATCTAAATCCATATTTAGGAGAAAAAAAAGTAAAGTTCCTGTCTCTGCGGGCATGCTCCTATTAGTACGTCCATTTGCGTAACTAAACAAAACATTTAACATCTGCATCAAGTTGAAGGTGACTTCACAGTTTTCTCCAGGAACTTGGGGTCCTTGGTTTGGAGGGGTGTAGCGCGTGCACGCGCGCGCGCGCGCGCGCACACACACACACACACACACACACACACGCACACTCTCTCTCAGGAAACTCATTTTGGAGGACTTTTTGAAAGGAAGGAGATTTGCCCAAAAGGTCTATTTGAGGCCCCATCTTCAAAGACAGAAAACTGCTCATAACTTTTAAAGCAGTGTTTTCTCTTTTGCAGTTTATCCTATGATTCTCAGCAATTTTTGCCATCATTAGCATCAATCATCCGTACTTCCATTTACTTCATGACAGTCCTTCTCTATCTCAAATCTTTCCTTTTCTTCTGAGCTTTGCCCTAAGCAATACTTACCACAAAAGTCACTGTTCTGCATGTTAACTGTGCTTCCCCCCCCAAATATTAAAATAAACACGTAACTGCTATATGTTTAAAAATCCTTCTGCGTTTACCCCACATTATCTCAGACTCCAAACTTGGGCAAACACCGGCCTAGGGGCAGCAGCAGATGGCAGTGGACAGATCTGATATCTGCTGCTTTTTTCCTCCATGATTTGAATTCCCTGATTGCATCCTCTGTTGTATAACTTGGAGCCAGGGCTTCTGGAAAAGGTGGAAGAAGGATTTTCTCATATTCCAAGAGAGTGAGTTTAAGAATAAAAAAAGGAGGATTCTCTGCTGCCAGATACGCACAGTGGAATGTTTGATAACAGGACACAGAATCATAAGTAATGAGTTATCGTACCACAGGGTTCGCCCCACTAAACTGTTATCAGTTTGGAGGCTCCTGAATTGGGTGTTGAATTGTTACAGACGTGACTCTCATCAATAAACCGGTATCGAAGGCTGCATTTCTCAACTTTAAACATATATGCTCTTTTCAAATAAGTCTAAAAATCCAGAGATTTTTCTCCTCTCCTCCCAGAGGGGTACATACCCTTCCTTAAGAATACTGTTCCATTGATGAATTACTTTTTTTTTCTTTTTTTTGGCTGCGGGACAAAAAAGGACCTTCAATTTTATCTCAGTATTCCCAATCTAAGTTATATAGCTGCACTGAGTATGTGTCACCAGTTTTCATCTGTGAAAAAAGAAATAGCTCACCTCAGGAACTCTCCACGTATGCACAAGTAACTCATCAAAAAGCTGAGGAGATCTATAGATATATTTACTATATATTCGACATGCAGATGTTGGCAAATGATCTTAACAAAGGTAGTTTGTTAAGGGCGGGATCTTAGTTCCCTGACCAGGGATTGAACCCACGCCCCCCTGCAGTGGAAGCGCGGAGTCTCAGCCACTGGACTGCCAGGGAAGTCCCAGTGAATTACTTTTATGTGTGAAATATTGGCTTGTGAATCTGTGATGTTAGTCCAAGTGCCAGGTATTATTAAAACAAATAATAATAAAAATTTAAAACATGAAAAAGAGAAGAATCCTTTTCCATCTTCCACAAGCCCAGAGAACAACAGATATTTGAACTTGGCCTCTGTGGTTCATCTCACATAAAACATAAGTCATTTTCCAGTTTCTCAGTAGGAAATATGGAATAGCATTCTAAATGCTAAACGAACCCCTGGGACTCTGATGTAGACGCATCCCACCTCCCGATTGAGAACGACTAGCCTGAATGGACGTTTCCATCATTTCAGAAAAGAAAGCAGCTGTAGGGGAGGGCGCCGCCCTCCTGGTG
The DNA here is from genome assembly GCF_937001465.1 of Orcinus orca. NCBI lineage: Eukaryota > Metazoa > Chordata > Mammalia > Artiodactyla > Delphinidae > Orcinus > Orcinus orca. Next base: position 85,881,097 of record NC_064573.1, read on the forward strand.
AACGCGAGCACTGCAGCCTTCAGACCTGGACCAGTTAACCTGAGTAGAAGCGGGGGGCCAAGAGGGAATTGGGGAATCTTTCGAGAGATCCCTATGGTTTGAGCCAGAGGCAAGGAGGAGATCCTGGAAGGCTTCTGAGCGTACATCCAAGGACAAGTAAATATTTACAGCCGGAATGAAACTCACAGCCATTATGCACTCATGCAGCACTTCGAAATCCATCCCTCCCTGTCCGTAGTTCAGGGTTTCTTCCTCTACCCACTAGATGCCAGCAGTACCCTCTCCCAGCTGTGACAACCAAAAATGTCTCCCTTTGTTGCCTGATGTCCCTTCCCTCCGGTGTGAAGATGAGGCTAGGAACAGTCATCCCAACCGAGTGAATGGAGCTCGTCCTTGTAGGAGGAATTGCGGCTGAAATAGATGACAGACAAGGGAGAGTCTTGATGGGGTTGGAGTCCCTGGATTACTTCCTCTTTTCCCCAAGGCTTGATTAATTCCTGCACCTGCGCGATGTGCCTTGGGATGCTTCCACTGAATACCTGGGCCGGTTGATTACCTGTCTGCCCTCGTGCCCATCCCTGTTCTCCTCTGCTCCCTGCATCCTTGGGAACTGGACCTCCCAGGTTCCCTAGACGCCTACGTCCATTGGGAGGCAATGAAAGGGACTGGAGAGAGATTGAAGGGGAGAAGCCGAAGAATTCCTTTCCTTCTCTTGCTTTGCTTCTTCCGCTGCCTGTGGCCCCGGGCTGGGTCTTCTCAGTGACTCAGGCGGCCATCAGGCAGCCCCCATCCCTGTGTCCTGTTTGGTGCACCATGGCTGGCCCTGGCCTCAGAGAACACCACCCCCTGCACTGTCCCTTCATCCCTGGGGCTGGCAGTGCCTCTGACAGTGGCTGATATCTGGGCACCTCACCATCCATCTTTGGCTTCTGCATCCCTGTATCCTTGTGTTCAAGCCCCAGTGTCAAAATAACTCCAACAGTTTCTGTTTTTCCAGACTGGATCCTGACAAAATAACCTTTTTTTTTTCCCTCACGCAAGTTCAAGTTCGCTTTCTGCTTCTTGCAGCTGAAAGACTCCTGACCAAAAAGGGTGCAAGGAGGTATACTTAGATGAGGCCCTTGGATACAGGCCTGTCTCCTTCAGGTTCCAGCCCTCCCCCACTCTGAGCCTGGGTTTGTGTCAATGAAAAGGAAGTTGATCATCCTGCCAGCGCCCTCATGGAGCAGATGTGCGAAGTGTTGTCTTGTTTTTCTAACTGGCTCTGCTAGAATGTAAGCTGCCCAAGTGCCAGGATTTTTGTCTCTTCGGTCGACTCTGAATCCCTGGTACCTAGAGCACGTAGTAGTGTCAACTAAAAAAAAAATACACAACCTAAAACTTAAGAATTATGTTTTATTGGGTGGATTGGCTGAAGACTCAAGCCCAGAATACAGACTCTCAGCTCTGAGGGACAGCTCTGAAGAGGTGAGGGGGGAGCCAGGATATATAGGCGTTTTTGCAACGAAGACCAGGTAGTTGGAACATGAAAGAATTACTGTTAATTAAAGAGAGCCAGACATCTCAAGTTACTGAATTTAGCACTTTTCTGTGTATGGGAAGATGCAAGAGTCTGGGCTCATTGAAATCATTCCTTTGATAGGCACCTTACTATCCAGGGCCAGTGTCCTGCTTTTCTCCATCCTGAGTCCCCTCAGGGTGCTCTGTCAGCATCCTTTGTTGACTGACAGGGCAGGCGACAGTCTTCACACAGCAGACATTTTATACAGATCTGTTAACTGAGTACCTAGGAATGCAGTGAAACCAACTTAGTAGATTGCTACCAGCAATTGCTTTTTTTAATTCACGGAAGAGAATAGAAGCTCTCACAGTACATTTCACATGTACGTATTCTGTGTGTCTGTGCGCGCGCGTGTGCGCGTATGTGTGCTGGCTTGCGCTGGAAAATGCACTTCTGACAAAAGATCTTAATAAAGAAGTTTAAAAGCCAGGGAGCAAGACCTGAGGTCAGCTTCTTGTATGTGAAGGGTAAGGACTTGCGTAAATCTGAGCACGTGGTGTCCCCAGAATCCTTCTCCATCAGCATTGCAAATCTCCCTTAGAATCCGGGTCCCGACACCTCTCTGGCGTTAGCGCGTATCCCTCTCCAGCGTATACCCTACTTACCAGCCCTTCCAAATAATTTAATTCCACAATCTTAGGTTACTGTTTCATGCAGAAATTGTAGTTTGTTCACCAACGTAACAAGACATTAAAAACAAAAACTTTGAGTGATAAGTAAGAAAAGGCACAGGGTAAGTAGGTTTTATGTCTTGTCTTTAATGCAAACTGTCACTCCCTCTTCTCAGAGCTTTTGCTTTAATTGGACATCTGCCACCTCGGGGGCAGAAAACCTGTATTTCTCTTAGAGCTGGATCCTTATGGAATTTTGAAGCACCAGCGGCGGGGGTGGTGGTGGTGTGTGTGGCAGTGGAGGGTCCCTGTCTCTTTTTATTACAAAACAGGACTGATCGCTTCTTCTTCTTTAAGGATTTTCGTTTGCTGCTGGAGGAAGACAGAAACCTGAACTTGTTTTCCTTAGGGGAAAACATCTTTTTCAGAAGTGGGACTCATTCATAAGCTCTCAGGTCTCTCACTGTCTTTGTTTCCCGACCTGCTAAGGTCAGGAATGATTCTTGATGACAAGCAGTGAGCTTTCTGGTGACAGTACAGCCTCCCTCAGAGCACACCCGAGCGTCTGACTTGTCCATCCGCCCCATCACCTCGCTGGGTTTTATTTTAATTGCCGCTCTCTCGAAGAGCGCGATTCCTATTAAATTATTCATGCTGGTATAATGTTTATGTGATCAGAGTAATTATTATAATTTTGCATTGTGAATTTTCATCATTAATGACCTCACTCAGATTTCATTTGGCACAGACTCTTTCCAGAGGGGAATCAGATGATCGGATCTTCTGGGGAATCAGGTTGAAATAGAGGGGCGACCTATCTCGGATTTTACTAAGTAGTAGAAATTTCAGGCGTTCACCTCCAGGAGTGTGGGCGGAAGGCGTCCTGACGTGGAAGGAATGCATCAGAAACTCCAGCTCTGCATCTCTTGACCCCTGATGTGAGTTACCCAAAGATATCGTGGTAGAACAGCAAGAATCGGGGGAATGGCCACATGACTCATGTCCCAGGATGTTCTTGACTAAGTCTGGTCCGTGCCATTCTCTTCTTACCCTAATCTGCTAAAACCACCCAACAATAGTCAACAATAGCAAAACCACCCCCCAGGACTCCTTGGGGACATTGCCAAGGACACAGTCTTCAGCTAATTTTCCTCCCCTGATTCTGGAAAGAGTGTACGGTGCAAGCAGCTGGCGAAATGGTTAGCAGCATTCTGAGCATGGAGAGACATTTGATGGTTGGCGACGGATCCTGTAGTCAGATTTCAAATATTTGATTTTAACGCCACAGTTCCTTCATCTTTGGCTTGTATCTGTGGAACCGGTGTTTGCTGTCAGCCCCAAATAAATATCTCGTGCAGCTCTTCCCAAAGACCTTTAACCTGTATTATTCCATCTCAGGCTCAAACCGGCTTGAGGGTAAGGCAGCTGCCCTTCCCATTCTAGAGCTGAAGTCTCTGAGATGCATAGTGTCCCAGGGAAAATAAACGGCGACTGCCCTGAACTTCTGACATCCAAGGCTTTCTCTGCGACAGCCTGCCCCCTTCCACTCTCCCTCCGCTGGGTGTGATCTAACCCTTTTCTTCACTGGCAGGTTTTTTCCTCCATGTGCTTGTTAGTTCCCTCAAGGAATTTTCAGGTTTAAGCACCACCTTGATAACAGCAAAACTCAAGTTCCCTGACGTCTCCTTCTTTATCCATGCAGAGTATTGCACTTTTCAGATCATAGTTAGTTGTCCATTCTTCTGTCTGTCCCTCTACTCTCCTCTACTCTGTGATTTCTTGAAGACAAGTACCTTGCCTTGTTAATTTCCACATCTTCAGGATGCATAATAAGAGTGAGATACTTCTTTTTTGTTTTTTTGGCCACGCCATGCAGCATGTGGGATCTTAGTTCCCCGACCAGGGATCGAACCCACAGCCCCTGCAGTAGAAGCGCAGAGTCTTAACCACTGGACTACCAGGGAAGTACCAAGAGTGAGATAACTTCAGTCATTCTTTTTTCCTTCCTTCCTTTGTTTTGAGATACGTCTTCGAAGAATGCATAAGCATTGTTTTCCTCTGTCCCTCTTATCTTCTCCCTTTCTTCCATGTGTCCAAGCCTCTTCATCTCTCCTGTATTTATTGCAGGAGCACCGTATTTTAGAGAATATTTGATGATTTGATCTCCAAAGCTTATGACCTGAAGCCTGAACCCAGGAGAGAGCACATTGGGGCAGATCCAGTGTTTAGACCAGCGTTTGGCATTGAGGTGTCATCATTTGGGTGCTTTGAGCTGCAAGTCAAAGCAGCTTTAATACAGTCTGGTACGAATTCCAGAAGTAGGGCGGTTCCCACATTAATTGATTCTGTGGCTTCTTGTTTTCTTTCATGGTCAGCATCTTTTGGTCTCTCCCACATCATCATCAGGGCTGGCTTCCTCCTCAGACTGGTTGGTCTCATGGTCAGGATAGTTGCCTATGGCATTCAGGGCGCACAATTTATTTTCTTATGGCTGGGGGAGAGACTAGCTTTTCAGGGCTTTCTTTCAAAAATGGAGGAGAACCATCACAATAGTCCCCTCTCTTCCCATCTTGCTTCATCATATTGAAAACTCAGAGCCACTCCTTAGCCAGCTGGGGAAGGAGTGTTGGATCTAATCCAACAGGGAAAAGAGTTGGATTTGCTTAGATCAGAACCAACCCCTGAAACTAAGCATGGAGGTGGCCTTTGGTCAGGTTCCTGGGGGTGATGGTGGCAGAGCAGAGGGGTGACTGAAATCAGGAGTAGGCAAGGAATTCATGTTTTTCTTGAAATTGACTCATTTCTTGAACTTAGCAATCAGACTTTTAAAATCTCCGGGTTTAATGTACTTGGAATCATTTCTTCAAAAAGGCATGAAAATTAATAGATAACAATAAAGAAGAAAAGATATTTATCTGTGTGCCATTTTTGGAATCACTGGATTTAGGCCAGACTTTCCAACTTGCATATTTCATCAAAACTCTTCCTGTGATCTTCGGATGGAATGAATCCCATGTTTTTATGGTCATGGGAGATACAAGTGTAATTCTCTCAAGTATGGGTTTTTTTTTTCCCCCTAACTGAGGTGGACATATATTAGTTTTTGCCTTTTTAAACTTTCATGATTCCATAGGGAGAGTCAAGAGGTTATTTTCAGGGGTTAGACTGGCCAACTTTTCACTTGGCACTGACGTGAAATGGAGAGCAGCAAATAGAATAAATAACTGCGGTGCAGGAGATGATATAGCATTGACTACTTGCCTCTGGTTAATTTTCTGTGTTATGAACACCAGGCAGAGGTTAGGCTGGATGTGATGGCCCCCCGTTGACTTGGGGCCAGTCGCTGTGAATATTATAGGTTTGTAAACTCAGAAGGCTTTAGTGTGGAGCCAGATTTACTTAAAGTCATAAATGGATTATTGGATTATTCCTTGGTCATGCCTCTAAGTCACTTACGGCCTCCTGCATGGCTTCAAGTCTCTAATAAGCTGCCTCCCTGGGGTAGTGACTGTCTTGCCTTAATTAACGCTGAATCTCCCCCCATGACGTTTCTCCTGTGTTGGGTTAACATTTAACTGGGGCCTGTAAAAGCTGGTTCAGGAGGCACCCTGGATTTGAACTGGGAAGATGGGACTTTAATTCTTAGCCCTTCTCTCTGCGGAGAAGTCCTTTTGGAGAGCATAGAAATACCTACCGATGGGCACTTTTTTTCCTTTTTTTCAAGGTTCAGTATCTCATCTGAACATTTTTCTTCTGACACCCACATGCTAAGGGAAAACTCTCTGAGTGTAATGATTTGCTTTAATTTTAAAACATGATCCTTAAACAGAGTAGAATGGTGGTTGCCAGGGGTTGGGTGGGGAGTTGGCGAAATGGGGAGATGTTGGACCAAGGGTGCAAACGTCCAACTGTAAGAGGAATAAGTTCTAGGATCTAACGTACAGCGCGGTGACTGTATTGTATACTTGAAAGTTGCTGAGAGAGTAGATCTTAAATGTTCTCACTACAAAAAATACAGTAGTTATGCGCAGTGATGGAGGTGTCGAATAACCTTGCCGTGGTGATCATTTCATAAAATATACCTGTATCAGATCACCACATTGAACACCTTAAACTTACAGTGTTATATGTTAATTATAGCTCAATAAAACTGGGGGAAAAATTAAAACATAATCCTTTACTCTGGGCCTGATCAAATTGCTTAGAGCAGCAGTCCCCAACCTTTTTTGTCGCCAGGGTGGAAGACAATGTTTCCACGGACCAGGGCAGGGGGGATGGTTTCAGGATGATTCAAGCACATTATATTTATCGTGCACTTTATTTCTATTATTATTACATTGTAATATATAATGAAATAACTATACAACTCACCGTAATGCAGAATCATTGTACTTGAAAGTTGCTGAGAGAGGAGATCTTTTTTTTTTTTTAATTTTATCTATTCATCCCTGGCTGCACTGGGTCCCCGCTGCCGCATGCGGGCCCTCTCCAGTTGCGGTGGGCGGGGGCCACTCTTCCCTGCAGTGCGTGGGCTTCTCACTGAGGTGGCCTCTCCCACTGCGGAGCACGGGCTCCAGGTGCACGGGCCTCAGCAGTCATGACGTGCGGGCTCAGTAGTTGTGACTCGTGGGCTCTAGAGCACAGGCTTAGTAGTTGTGGCGCACGTGCTCAGTTGCTCCGCGCCATGTGGGATCTTCCCAGACCAGGGCTCGAACCCGTGTCCCCTGCGTTGGCAGGTGGACTCTCAACCACTGTGCCACCAGGGAAGCCTGAGAGAGTAGATCTTAAATGTTCTTATTTAAAATCTGAGCCCTGAGCTTGTTTTCCTGCAACTAGATGGTCCCATCTGGGGGTGATGGGAGACAGTGACACCCGAAGTGTGTTGCTATGTCCAGTCTACTCCATAAGATGCAGCTTAACTGTCACTTGCCAGTCAGCGATAGGGTTTCGATATGAGTCTGCAAGCAGTTGATTTTTTATGGTCTCTGTGCAGGCAAACCTCTCTGCTAATGATAACGTGTATTTGCAGCCACTCCCCAGCACCAGCGTCACTGCCTCAGCTTCACCTCAGATCATCAGGCATTAGAGTCTCCTAAGGAGCGTGAAACCTAGATCCCACGCATGTGCGGTTCACAGTAGGGTTCACGCTCCTAAGAGAATCTAATGCCACCACTGATCTCACAGGAGGCAGAGCTCAGGCTGTAATGCGAGCGACGGGAGCGGCTGTAAATACAGATGGAGCTTCGATCACTTGCCCACCGCTGACCTCCTGCTGTGCGGCCCGGTTCCCGCCTTAGAGAACCCCAAACCTGGAAAACGGACTATGGGTCTCTGCTCAACCGGGCTGCAACTCAAAATTAAAACAGTACTTCGCCATAGAGCAAATGGAAGAAACAGTTCAACAAAATGTTTATTTCCTCATGATTCTGAATTCAATATCAAATGCTTTAGGAAAATACCCCCCTCCCCTTTATTTTAGGTTCCCTGATTTGCTCGTGCTTGAAATGCTGCATTTAGCTCTGAGTGTAGTTTATTTTTATTTTTACTGAAGTATAGTTGATTAACAATACTGTGCTAGTTTCAGGTGTACAGCAAAGTGATTCAGTTAATACATGTGTACATATATATATATATATTCTTTTTCAGATTCTTTTCCCGTATAGGTTATTGCAACATATTGAGTATAGTTCCCAGTGCTATACAGTAGTTCCTTGTTGGTTATCTATTTTATATATACTGTAGTCGTGTGTATATGTTAATCCCAACCTCCTAATTTTTCCCTCCCCCATTTCTCCTTTAGTGACCATAAATTTGTTTTCTATGTCTGTGAGTCTCTTTCTGTTTTGTAAATAAGTTCATTTGTATCATTTTTTTAGAATCCACATGTAAGTGATAATCATATGATATTTGTCTTCCTCTGGCAGACTTACTTCACTTAGCATGATCATCTCTAGGTCCATCCATGTAGCTGCGGTAGGTGTAGTTTTAAAGGTTACAAAGCATTTTCAAATTTCCTCCCATTTTATCTTCTCAACAACTCTTGAATGGGCGTCTCCACTTCTGCCCAAAACTCGGTTCAGGATGTTGTCAGAGAGAGCCTTTAAGATTAAGTAAATGGTCTAATGTCTACAGAATTATTGCACTGAGCTGTCTTTATTTTTTAAGGTGTTTAAATAAACTCGCTAATTCAAGACATTAGCCACCTGGGCATCGGAGTGCTTGAATTCAGTAGCTTACAGCATTATTTATGAAGGAAAAATACACAAATAGGAAGTACCTCGTGTCAAATTATTGTACTGTATTTTTAATGTAGCAGTGCAGATCTTATTAGACACGTGAATGTGTATATAATCATGTTAAATGAAAATAAAATAAAACTGGTTCATAAAAAAAAAAACAAGAATGCACAGCATATCATTGCTCTTCCCATGCTTAACCCCTCCTGGGACTCCCCTTTGCTCTGAAGATCAGCTCCAGATTGCCTGTGTGGGGCTGGTTTCTGTCTAACCTCTCTGACCTCAACCCCTGCCCACCGCCCCCCCCCCAGGCCTCAGCCATCCTGCTTTGTTTGATCTGCCAAAATTTTCTTCCTACCTCAGGGCAACTTATTTCGATTTTTGTGTGTTTCCTCATCTGTTTTCATTTTTATCTTGAAATAATTACAGAGTCAGGGGAAGTTGCAAAAGGTAGTGGGAAGAGCACCACGTGCCAGCTTCCCCCAGTGGTTACATCTTGCATAACTAGAGGGCAGCATGGGAACCAGGAAATTGACATTGCTACAGTGCCTGTGCATGGTTCTGTCATTGAATCCCAGGTGTAAATTCCTGCAGCCACCGTGATGTGGAAGATACTGAACTTGGCCTTGGCTGCAAAGATTCACACCTTCCCCTTCTTCCCACCTGACCTAACCCCTGGCAGCCTCTTCATCTCCATTATTTTGTTATTACAAGAATGTTATAGAAATAGAATCATACAACATGTGACCGTTTGAAATTTGCCCTTTCACTACTCATTCTTTTTATTTATTCTTAAATAAATTTTAATGATGTAGATAATAAATGAAGACATTCCCTTGGGAAAAGGTTTAACCATTGTAGATAAGGGTGAAGCCCTCTGGAACCCGTACCTACTCAGGCGTAGGACCTCAGCTCACTTGAGGGAGGTTTTTTCCCAGCTGGGAAAGGACCAGGGTCCCTGTTTGAGCACCAGGAACACACCCATCAGAGCGCTTACCCACTGTGTACGTATGTGTCAGTGTATGCCGTCCCATTTAACTTGAAGCTCTGTAAGAGCAGGGGTTGTATCTGTTTGATTTACTGTCATTTCCCCAGTGTGGGATGGGGTTTATTGTAAGCACGGTATTTAACGCTTAGAACAACTGCATAAACATTTGTGGGATGAGTAAGAGAAGTTTCTCATGGTGATGAATGATGACGTGAAATAGCAAAGTCCACGTATCCTGACTGGGTCCTGTGTCCAGCGTTCACCTTTAACCATCACTCGGAGTCTTTATTTTCTGAAAACTCAGCACTGTTTGTGCTGAAGATATTTATGGGTCATGGGATTCTCCTTGCCTCCAGCTCCTTTCCCGGGGCTTCTCTGCTTCCTCGGAGCCTGCTGTGGTGACAGCACGTTTCATACCATGTGACTTCCATCCTTCTACCAGAAACCACAACTGGTTTGATGACAAGAAACACCTGATCCCAGGGCAGTGAAGGCATATCTGGGTGTCTGGGCTTGAAAAGACAAGGCGGTCCAGCCAGAGTACCCATTTGAGTTAAGTAATGCATATGGTATTGGCCGGTTACTGGAGGAGTGGCAGCTGAGATGCTCTTAAGTAGCGTGAGATGATGATGCTGGTACAGAGAGACCGGGTGTGAGTGTGTGTGTGTCCGAGAGGAGAGAGAGAGAGAGAGAGGTTGACAAGAGAGACAGAGACACACGGAGAAAAACATACACATGAGAAAGTGGTTGTTGCCTCTTCTAAGAAGTGAGGGAAGATGCAATTTTTTTTTTTTTGTGGTATGCGGGCCTCTCACCGTTGTGGCCTCTCCCGTTGCGGAGCACAGGCTCTGGACGCGCAGGCTCGGCGGCCATGGCTCACGGGCCCAGCCACTCCGCGGCATGTGGGATCTTCCCGGACCGGGGCACGAACCCGCGTCCCCTGCATCAGCAGGCGGACTCTCAACCACTGCGCCACCAGGGAAGCCCTACATTCTTTTTTTAATATTCCTTTCCATTATGGGTTATCGTAGGATATTGAAAGATGCAGTTTCTTAAGCAGAGGCAACATTTGGTAGAAGGTTGGAGAGAATCAGGCAAGTGTGTGTAGTTGGGTTGTATTCATATAGAGCCTGAGGTGAAGACCCATGAAATTCTTCAGACATGTCCCCAGAGCTGTCTGGAGCCCAGGACCTCCCTTCAGGTCTTAGCTCCATGGGGTGTGGCTCCCACGTGGTTGCCATTCCTGGATTTCTGTGAAACTCCTTGGGTGTTCCCCACCACGTACCTGGAGGTGGGCTCACATAACTCTAAGGTGTGAGCACGGAGATGGGTATGCAAAACCCACACCTCAAGGGGCCAGGAGTTTGGTGCCAGGAGACCCAGAACAGGAAGTTAGTGTCAGGCTAGATGTAATACAACAGTATGTATAGTGTAGGAAATACACAACTTAAGGAGTAAGTTTTCAGGCAAATTCACGAATAACGGGGTTATTAAGGAGATAGGACACGAGTTAGCCAAGGTCCATGGGTTGGTTGAGAGAACTGTTTGTTCACTGTGATTGGGTTTCTGTTGAAGTCTTCTGAGAAGTCATCCATTGGTTTTCAGAGAGAAGCCTTTGAGATCAAAGACTGGGAAAACTCCGCTCTTCCCCTCTGGGTTCTTGATGGCCACAGTCAGAGGGAGGAGGATACAAGAGTGTTGGCTCAGGCTTTGGCTTCATCAGCTCATCGTCCTTGAACCTGGGACCTTCTTGAAAAGCAGAAGTCCACTGTTTCCCTTCGTGGAGGAGACCCTATGGTGGGAAAGACAGAAAAGTCCCCGCCACTGTGTCCTTGTGTGTCCTGCATTCTTTCTCTTATGGACAGAGTTTTCACAGCAGAGTTCTGAGAAGCACACTTCGGGGGGTTTACCTGGGTTACAGTGACACATTTTGCCTGAGAACCCTACACCTGGAAGAGAACACGGGACATCTACATTTGAGTAAATTATCTTGGTCCCCAGTCAGTTCTAAGAAGCAAGTGTGGACATCTGTACCCAGGTGGATTAAGAGGAGACTTCTCCCTTAGAAATCTGGGATTTGGGCAGATAACCAGACTTGATTTCTGGTGGAGGGAAGCTAATATCCAGACTTGGGGACCATGGAAAATGGAAGAGCTTGGAGGTGGGCGGGGGGTGGGGGGCGGAGCATGAGAAAGGAAAGAGAGCATGGAGAGAAAAAAACAAAGTCAGGGGCTGAAATAGAGATGGACACAAAGCAGAACAGAGAGACCTGAGCCAGTTGTGGCCCATCCAGCTGATTCCCCCTTCTTTACCTCTGGTTCCTGCCATGCTGCTGTGCCAGGGTCCACAGATACCCCTTAAAATAAGCCTCTCTAGGGACTTCCCTGGCGGTCCAGTAGTTAAGACTTTGAGCTTCCAATGCATGGGGGGCGGAGGCGGGTTCGATCCCTGGCCGGGGAACTAAGATCGCGCATCCCACGTTGCTGGACAAAACTTCTGTATCACATTGCATGCAAAAATCCACTAAAAATAGATCGAAGATCTCAATACAAGAGCTAAAACTATAACACTCTTAGAAGAAAACATAAGAGTAAATCTTAAAGAGAAGAAGTCTCCCTATTTTAAGAGTGGTGTCCTTTGACTTGCATCCAAAGAGTTTTTAAACCTTTTTGTTATCAGAGTGGCTTGCCTGTCCAGTGCTCACCTCTCTCCCTTTGGCCCCAGCATATACCAAAAACTGTCATGATCCTGCCCCTGGGAACCATGTCTCTCCCTGAACCCAGGTATTTGCCTTGATTTTTGAAGAATTGGCTATAAATTATAAGATGGTAGTATCTCTATTTTAAATCAATTTGATTTCACATACCACCATCCCCACCAAAAGAGGAAGGAAATTCACAAGGATGGGAGGAAAGGGATCCATTTCATTTGCATTGATTTGGTAAATAGATGTAAACTAGACCCTACAGTGGACGCCCAATCTGAATGGTGCCCACTAAGGTGGCTGACCAATGGGTAAATGACAGCACTTGTTGGGCATGTCAAAGAGTCACCCAGCTTTGAACTTGACGTTGGTGTCCTGGGATCTAGTGAAGTTCCTGGCAGAGGAGTCTGGGAGAAAACTTTTTATTTTTTGTATCATGTCACTGGCACCAAATGACCTCAGAGTCTGTGGAAGGAGCTGACAAGTGTCATCTATACGGCTGGCTGGTCGTATTATTGTGTGTCTCACAGGTTGAATGGTGTTAGATGTGTTCTACAGGCAAGGGCTGGCAGTGTGTGCAAAATCAGGTTTTTGCAGCTCTGAGATCCAGTCTTCATAGGGGTTCCTCTGACTGACTTTTTTGTTCCTCCCTGAAATGCCTTTAAATGCCCTCGGGAGCTTAGGGCCGTAGCTTTGGCCGGAAGATGTAGTTATTACTCGAGTTGAGCCAAGTCAAGGAGTATCATGTACCTTGTTGTGTAACAAAACTGGCTAATATTTATTGAGCATCTACTGTGTCCAGACTGCTGTGGGGTGGGGGAGGGCTAAGGGAGCAGAGAGTGTTGAGAGACACAGATACTTCCTCAAGAAGTTTGTGAGAGGTGAAACCTACCCACGTGACGTAATGACCAACCGTCCAAACTTCTGTACTTGTGAAATGATTTATTGCATTGAAGATCCATGGGCTGAAAGTTGGTTCAGAGTTGGGGTTCATCCAGCTATGATGCTATTCCAAGAGGCTCTTTTCAAACCTTGATTTGCAGACATTTTGGTCACCCTCCTGTGTCTGTTTATAAATACCTCCAAATGAAGTGCTTTAGCTAATAGCTTTGGAAGCATCTTTGGACCCTAGAACAATGTGGGAGCCCCACTTCCCACCCTCAAGCTGATATTCACCAACATGAGCGGGAATCAATAAATCAGTGATGGGAGAAGTGACAGAAGAGGACACAGCTTTGCCTTTCAAGACCCTCTAGGGTCTGTAGCCGTTCATTACTTGGCTGCAAGGGCATTGATAAACTCCAGATTGTATTGTTTGACTAGAATGTGTGGGTTCAAATTTCTTCTTTTGGATGTTGAAATAGAAGTAGTCATTCTGTCTGCCTGTTGTTTAAGCAAAAGGAAATGTGTGCTTCTTAAACAGAGGAACACCATGACAGCAGGCGTACAAAATGTATCAGTGAAAATGGGTTCAAGTTTTTGGTGGCTTCAACCTAGTCTCAGGTCAACCCTGTGTTTCCCTCCTTCCTGCAGGGGCCTCTCAGATCTTTCACGGTGGGAGTTCAGAGGCAGATGTTCTGAGGGTAAAGCAACACAGGGATCCAGTGTTTCGGACCCTGACACCCCAAGTTTTCTTCCTTTGGGGAAAGAGGACAAGGAGTCATAGGCATACTTTCTGCACAATTTCAAGCCTGTCTCTTAAAATGACTCCTGGCCATGTAGGCATCTGTCAGTCCAAGCCAATAACACGATTGTTCATCCAATTGCTCATAAGCAGAAAGGGGTGTGTAATTGGTCCTGAACCTTGGGCATCAGGGGAAGTCGGCACGTGGAACGTCTGTTTGCATCATTGGTTGTCGTGGTAGATTGCAAAATCGGCCACTGTTCTCCTTACCTGGTGTGTACACTGCTTTGCAGCTTCTCCCGTTCACAGGCAAAGTCAGATCTCCCTACATCTTGAACGCAGCTGGCCTTGTGATGGCCAAGAGAATGTGATCAGAGTGATGGTGCACCTGTTAGTTTGGATCTGAGACCTCAGGAAATTTTGGCTCTCTCCTGGAACCTTCTGGAAGGTGAGAGGCCAGAGAGGAACTTCCCGGCTGAGGTCATGCTTGACCAGCCAGCCCCAACTAGCCCAATAGTCACTGCTGACACATGTGTGAACCCAGCACAGCCCAGAATCATGAGCTAATAAATACATGGCCATTGTTTCAAGCCGACGAAGTGTTGTGGTGTTTTGTTACGTATAAGAGCTAACCGATACAGTCGGTGTCACCAGAGGTCACGAGTGACCCATAGAGGACTGAAAAATACTTTTGAGAGGAGAAACACATCCCTTTTCTTTTGTAAATGCATCTTATCCTTTTCTCTGCACCTGAGAGCAAACGTAGGCTGCATGAGCATCTGTAAATATTCAGAAATGGCATTTGTTAAAATTGTATGTGGGAGAGAGAGCTGTCTGTGCGTGCTCATGCGTGAGAGTGTGCTAAGCCTTAGAAACAGCTTTCGGGAAGCCTGGAATACAATCTGTTGGAGGAGAATCAGCACACGTGGAACCATGATACGAAGTTTTTATTGCGGAATTCCGAAGTCTTGCTTCAGTGGTCACTTGAGCCAGGTTCCACTCAGAGATCCTATCGATTTGATGGTTCAGAGGTGGAGAAAGGTGAATCTGGCGAGGTGGCTTAGGAAAGGCACCTTGTACAGGGCAGCATGGATGGGAAGAAAAGCGGGTTTGGGTGTGGGATGTGGTTGGAGGGGCACATTCTCATCCGGCAATGACGCAAGCTAGTGTGCGGAGGCTGGAGCTGCCACGGGCGGTGGCTAAGAGGAGGGGTGAAGGCCAGTGGGTTCGTCCCCAGCAAGGGATGGGAAATGGGGTTTGCCTTCACCACATCCTTGCAACCAAACCTTCCTTGGGAGCGTTGTATGTGATGTCTCAGTCTCAAGAGTGAGGATTTTATTTGTAAGGAGAAAGAGACAACATTTTAATTATTTGCATATGGCCCCCTTTATTATTTTTTAAAAAATTATTATTATTTATTTTTGGCTGTGTTGGGTCTCCTTTTCTGTGCGAGGGCTTTCTCTAGTTGTGGCGAGCGGGGGCCACTCTTCATCGCGGTGCGCGGGCCTCTCACTGTCGCCACCTCTCTTGTTGTGGAGCACAGGCTCCAGACGCGCAGGCTCAGTAGTTGTGGCTCATGGGCCCAGTTGCTCCGCGGGATGTGGGATCTTCCCAGACCAGGGCTCGAACCCATGTCCCCTGCATCGGCAGGCGGACTCTCAACCACTGCGCCACCAGGGAAGCCCCAACCCCCTTTAGACCGTTCTTTCCCCCAAATTACCCAAGCCCCCAGAAGGCCTGAATCCTACAGTTACTATCAAGCCTGAGAGCTGAATACAGTTTTTAAACTTCCAAGTTTCCACTGAACTTTAGATGATTCTGTGGCTTCGTGTTGTGGTTTTGGTGGCTTCTTTTTTTCACTCAAAATTAAATTATCTGGAATGACGAAACCACAGCTGTTAAACAGTGGGCATTAGATGACATTTAAACATCATTATCTTAGGCTCTAATGGAAGAATTGGCTGGTGATTAAAAACAAGACCTCCCCGCAGCTATCTGAAGAGTTGCCATTTGCAAATCGCTCATTTTAAGAAGGCTTCCCCCAATCTATTACAGAGAAGATGTAATGCCTGCTTTGTCTGCGTCTGGAGATTTTTGAAGACTTTGCTGACTGCTGGCACAAATGTCCAGTTTGATCCTGAACGTTTGTGTTTGCTTCTATGGACAGTGCCTTGACCTGACAGTAACCTGGTGATGGTGATAATGATGACGTGACCCTCATTTTAGAGATGATCTCAAGGAGTCAGTAATCCGTATTCAGGGTTTACTTGAGATTTAATTCAGGCATTCAGATTCTCTCACTGTATGCAGTTAGTGAAGTCTGTCTGAGTTTGTATCCATCCCAATAGTGTCCTGTTTGGTACCAATGACAGTAAGTATTGTTTTCCAGCTGGGAATACAGATTTTTCATCCCAAGAAAAACTTCTCTCCTATTGACTTCAGTTTAAAAGGTTTACAAGTAAAGACTTCAGCTTAGAACACTCACCTCTTTGCCGTGTGAAGAAATTCCATCGTGCAATTTGGGGTTTTTTGCTTTTTCTTTTGGAATGTTCTTTTTTTTGAAAGGCTAATGAAAGATTCCAAAGATTGTATGAGATGTAATGTTTACATGACAGTAGGATTTCTGTGGCAAGTATGTAGTTGTTATTAGGTTCTGGTTTTTGATGCCTTCAAGAAAGGCATATAAAAAGAGGAGGACTTTGTTAACTTCTACTAAACCTCAGTTTTCCCATCTATCAAATGGATTATGGCTGAGGTTTGGGAGAGAAGCAGAAATGAAAGAATTGACGAGGGTTGCAATGGTCTGAATGTTTGCATCCAGCCAAAATTCGTATGTTGAAATCCTAACCTCTAAGGGGATGGGGTTAGAGGTGGGGCCTTTGGGAGGTGATTAGGTCATGAGAGTGGGGCCTTCATGAATGGGATTAGTGCCCTTATGGATGAGATTCCATAAAGCCCTCTAGCTTCTTCCACTATATGTGGACAGCGGGGAAAAGAGCTCCCACCAGAACCCAACCATGCCAGCACTCTGATCTTGGACTTCCAGCCTCCAGAACTATAGGAAATAAATGTCTGTTGTTTATTAGCTACCTAGACTGTAGTAGTTTGTTATAGCAGCCCAGAGGAACTCAGAAGACGGTCCTCCAAAAAGTTAAATTACTCCAGAAATGTGAGGTGGGTTTTTGTTTGTTTCTTCTTTCATATTCCTGCCTACTCAAATGGGGTGATGCAGTTGGCATGTTGGAAAAATGTGGATGCTTCAGAATGATTAGCTGTTGGGTGAGCTAGGGTTCTTTGGCTGTAAGCAAAGAAACAGTTCTGACTATTATAAGCAAAGAGGATATGGGTTGGCCCTTGGCATTGAGAAGGTGCTGGAAAACCCTGAGTTATTATTACAGGAATCAAAGGAAGGAACTAGTTGAAGCCTTTCACCATGGCTGGAATGAATGACCTCCTGCTTTTGGCATCCTTAAGAGTCAAAGGCTTTGGCTAGAATCCAGTTGGCCACAGTTTGACCACATGCCCGTCACTGGTTATATGGTACCATGAAAGGAAGGCAGCTTCCAGGGACCCTGTCAGCTTGGTGGACTCACCTTTTTCACTTAGACTGGATGGACTGGGGGAAGGGTGATAGCTTTCTGCGCCCTCCCCCCACCCCCCAAATCAGAGTGCCATCAGGGAAGGAGACAAGAGGCTGAGCTGTCCAAATGCACAAATACTCCAACTGGGCACCGAAATGTGTCTTAGAAATTTAGGAATGAATACGTTCTTAAATTTGATGTTAAGGTGTTCAAAATCACCTGCATATAAAACCCTAAGCCCCAGCTCTCAGAATTTGGGGAAAAAAAAAAATAGCAAAGCTATCAAGGGCCTGTATTTGAAATGTATATTATTACATTTCACAGTTGTTTTGCAGGATAAATTTCTATCAGGTGACATGAAAATAAGGCCAGATCTTTCCGTAATCTCCTGTGACCCAAATGTATTATGAATTCCTTCATCCAGTTTTAATATAACTCTAAATTATTCCTTAGTGCCTATTAATAATTAAGGAAAGCAAAAACCGTATTATCTCTTAATGGCATTTTGACTTTTTCGTTTCTTTTTGGAATTAATGTTCCTGGTGCGTTTCTTGCGATGTCAGGATTCTGAAGAACTCCAGATTTCCCTATTCTGTGACTTTCATGCCCTTGGTTTGCGAGTCCTGCTATCACATGTGAAATGCCCCCTTCCCACTGACCCCTTCACCCTAGAGGATTTTCCTTACCCAGAAGTCACTGCCCTCTCTACAACAGAGAATCACCTCTTTGCGGGGGTAACTGCCCCGCCCTGTTCTCAGTCCCTTGGTTAGTATGAGGGTTCTAACCCACAGGTTCCTCGGGCAGTCACATGACTCGGGCCCAGCCAATGAGAGTGGTGTATGTATCTCATAGGAGTTAGTGATTGGTTCACGGTCTGGCAGATTCTCAAAGCGGGGCCTTTCAGAGGCAACGAATAACAGTGCTGGGACTTCGGCTGCCGCTATTAGGAAACGCATTTTCATTTCACCTGGGGTGTGACTCTTGGAGCCGCTGGTGGCCACCCAGATGGAAGCAGCCTAGAGGGCTCTCTGCACATCATCTGAGCTCTTGTCTCCAGTGTCTGTGGACCACGGCATTTCCCTGTGGAGATTTCCCACGATTTTCCATCTGAGGAGCTCATGCAGTTCCCTCCTCCGCTTAAACCTTAGTGAATGAGTTCTTCTGTGTGTTTCCGAGTCTCGTCAAACACACTGCCCTCCTGCAATCCTTTCTTTCCTCTTGGTTCTTGTAAATGAGACTCTGGAAATTCGTTCCCTTTTACACATTCTGGGAGCATGTTAGTCAGGACAACAGATGGTCCTGAGGAAGGTGATCCAAGGGACACAGGGACCAGTGTACAAAAGAGAGACTGGAATTGTGTCGGGCAAGTTGTTGGTGCCCAAGAAAGCTTTGCTGGATTGACGGAAGGACAGGGAGGAACGGCAAGTGTGTCTTGGTGTGAACTCAGAGAGGCTGCCTTCTCTCCAGTAGGAAGTGGGCAGGGAGGATGGGGCGGAGACCCTGTTAGCTGCCATTCTCATCCTGGGGGAGGCTGACCTTTAGTAAGCATCCGCTGAGCGCCGGGTCCATGGCTAGAGATTTGCTCCACGGTGTCTTCTGAGACTCTCCGGACAGCTCCGCAGGAGACTCCAGGACGCTTCCGTTCTCATCACCGTAGTCAGAGGACTCGCTTCATGTGAACTAATTAGCTCTTAGGTTCCCACAGAGGAAAATGGCATTTAAAAAATGTGATGGAAAGCCTTGTCCTCCAGCTATGGTGACGGGGATAGTTGTCATCTCTGTGCTGGGACTCGGCAAGTCTTTTGGAATATTTGGTGTATCTGTGATGACAAAAAGCCCAGCAGACGCTTGCAGGGGGTCTTCATTCAAGCAAGGAAAGGGTCCTTCCAGCAATCCCCTGGGATGTGGTCACCTGTCCCTGCTGAGACGTGGCGCAGTAGGGGTGGGTGGAAGAGATCTGGATTCAGAGCTACCCTGAGTTTTTGTGTTGGAGAGTCATGCCCAGGAATGGGAAGCCGGAAAAGGAGAAGGATGTGAATCTTGTGGGGTTTTTTTTTCTCTTTTTACCTCTGTGACATTTGGTAAATTACCAATCCTTACAGAATCTCAAGATGTTTGTCAAGTAGAAATTCGTGGCACACAGTAAGCACTGACACGTGTATTTTTTCATATAGAGGTGAAATTCTCACAACATAAAATTAACCATTTTAGTTTTTTTAAAAAATTTATTTATTTTTGGCTGCGTTGGGTCTTCGTTGCCGCGCACAGGCTTTCTCTAGTTGCGGCGAGTGGGGGCTACTCTTCGTTGCGGTGAGCGGGCTTTTCACTGCGGTGGCTTCTCTTGTTGCGGAGCACGGGCTCTAGGGGCACGGGCTTCAGTAGTTGTGGCACTCGGGCTCAGTAGTTGTGGCTCGCAGGCTCTAGAGCGCAGGCTCAGTAGTTGTGGCAGAGACCGTTATACCTGGTCCAGTATCGTATTGCTCAGCGTTTCTCCTTTTCTTATTGACTGCTGACCCCTGGATACTGTCCATCGATCGGGGTCAAAGGGAGAGACCGTCCCATCCATCCTTCACCACTTTCTCTTCACTGACATTCCCAGCCACCATGCTTCAGAAATCTGTTCTTTCCCCGTCGCTTTATGTTGAACCCCTCTTCTATTTTTGCATCTCCCTGACAGCCCTTTCCACTTCCTCTGCCTCCACAGAGAAGGAAATCCCTGGAACAAACAATGAGTGAAGGAAAAGTAAATGAAAGCTACAGTCCCCTGGTTTCAAATATTCACCTTTTGCAGTTTTTCTACCTTGTGAATTTTTAAAAATTAAGTAATTAATTTATTTATTTTTGGTTGTGTTGGGTCTTCGTTGCTGCGTGCAGGTTTTCTCTAATTGCGGCGAGCAGGGGCTACTCCTCATTGAGGTGCACGGGCTTCTCATTGCAGTAGCTTCTCTTGTTGCGGAGCATGGGCTCTAGGCGCATGGGCTCAGTAGTTGTGGCACGTGGGCTCAGTAGTTGTGGCTCACGGGCCTAGTTGCTCCGCGGCACGTGGGATCTTCCCAGGCCAGGGCTCGAACCCGTGTCCCCTGCCTTGGCAGGTGAACTCTCAACCACTGTGCCGCCAGGGAGGTCCCAATTAACTTTTTTAAAATGTACAATTCAGTGGTGTCAGGTGTGTTCACAATGCTGTGTAACCATCACCTCTCTCTAGTTTCAAAACTTTTTCATCACCTAGAAGAACACGGGTACCCATGAGCACTCGTTCCCCAATTCCCTCCTTCCCCCAGCCCCTAACACCTACTAACCTACTTTCTGTCTCTATGGATTTGCCCATCCTGGGTATTTCATATAAAAAGAACCATACAATTTGTGACCTTTACATATGGCTTCTTTTACGTAGCATAATGATTTCGAGGTTCGTCCATATTGTAGCGTGAAGCAGTTTTGCGTTCCATTTTATGACCGGGTGATATTCCATTGGTGGATTCACCACACTTTGTTTATCCCCCCATCAGATGGACATTTGGGTGGTTTCCGCCTTTTGGCTATTGTGAACGGTGCTGCTGTGAACATTCAAGAACAAGTCTCTACATCTTAACGATGCTGCTTCTGCTGCTGATGAATACTATTATTAACCACTTACATTAATTATATAATGAAGTAAATACTGTCTAATTAATGCTGTTAAATTATATTTTTAGATACAGTTGACCCTTGAACGATGTGGGTGTGAACTGTGCGGGACCACTTAGGCACAGATGAGCTTCAGTCGTAAATACTATAGCACCTGATCCAGCGTTTGAACCCCAGGATTCGATCCTGAGATTCAGAGGAACCACTGATATGAAGGGCAGATTCTAAGTTATACCTGGATTTTCGACTGTGTGTGGGTCAGTGCCCCAACTCCTACATTGTTCAAGGGTCAACTGTACAGTTATTAACTCTTTATAGTAATACTGATTCTCATAATATTAACATATGTTATAGAGTAATGTTAATACTACTTAAACTAATAAACACATGACTTGCCCACAGAGCTAATAAGTAGTCAGACCCAGGCACAGGAAGGCGGCTCCACTCCTTGACGTTCCCCCCACTTCCCAGGTGTTCCAACCAACAGTCTCAAGTGTTTGATCGAAGGTGGTCCAGGCTCCTTTCCAGCCGTCACTTATTAACTTGGCTAAGCTGGATGCAAAGGTCACATGCAGTCTTGTCTCCCTCCCACTATATTACTCTTGGTACTCAGAGTAATTATGGAATTGTGAGATATCATCTACTTGGTGTACTAGATGCTGGGCTTTTCCCCCCCCCATTTAATGTGCCTGGCGTGGAACTGCTGCTGTGGCCCTAAATAAAAACGATGCAACAGGGATGGTAAGAAGGGGACCCATGTCTCTGGCTCTCTTCTCTACTTTTGTTTTCTAAGGGTATCAGTCTGAACGTGTTGCCCTAGTGACAGAGCTACCACCAAACATTGATCGGGTTGAGGTTTGCCCAGAGCTGAGTTTTATTCACACACGGTACCTCCAGCATCATTATTTTGTCCCCACTCTCCCTTGTGGGACAGGGGCGGCTGCCCACTCAGCGGCTGCTTGTTCTGTGCATCACCTTCCCCTGCAGGTGATGACTCACCAGGGGACGCCCTTACCTCCAGAGCTGCCTGCTCAACCCTTCCTACACAACAGGGTCCAGCGAGGCCCCGCTTCTCTGAGTTCTGTGATCCACACCATGCCCTCAACCGTTACCAACCGCTATGGAGCGTGTTTCCACGCTGCAGCTGGCTGTGCTCTGCCAGGGGTGACTCGAACTCGGAAGCTGAGCTGCATCCCTGGGCGTCCTTCTAAGCTTATCCCAGATTGACTTCCTCAGGATTCTGAGTTGCAAGTGACAGAAATCCAGCTCCTAACTGCTTTGAAAGGACCTGATGGACTCAACATTCACAGAGTCCAGTATGAGAGATGGTTGCAGGTATAGCTGGATCCAGGTGCTCAAAGGATATCTTTGAGAGTCTTTCCTCCCTCTCTTGGTTCTGATTTCTTCTGGATTGCCTTCCATGGTAATAAGAATAGTGCCTCCCCACCCCCAAATTCCTGTCTACTTGGGACCTGAGAAGGTGAGGTCTTTGTAGGTGTAATTAGTTAAGAGTGATGCGTCTGTAAGCCAAGGAACATCAAGGATTCTCAGGAACCACCAGGCGCTAGGTGAGGGGCAGGGAACAGATTTTCCCTTAGAGCCTCCAGGAGGAACCAGCCTTGCAGACACCTTGAGTTTGGACTTCGGGCCTCCTGAGCTGTGAGAGGATAGATTTCTCTCCCGGTTGGTGGTCATTGGTTATGGCAGCCCTGGGCAAACAGTGCACCTTCATTCCCAGGCTGGTTCTCACCGAGTGGAATCAAAGATGGCTTCTGGCTGCAGCAGGCTTGCCACCTGCAAACCAGGGCTGGAGGGGAGACATGCCTTTTCCCTTACTGTTAGGTTTGCCCAGTGGAAGGACCGCCCAGGCCACGTATCCAGCCCCCTCCTCGGCCCTCCACTCACTCCCAGGCCTCATGGGAGGAAGAGGAGCTCAGAGAGGGAGAAGTGAGCCTCACCTTCCCAGCTGTCTCCTCTCGAGGCCTCTTGTCTGTTCTGGGCCCAAAGGGCAGCCTCAGCACGGGGGAGATGGGTTTAACCTAGGGGAAGCGTAGGGCGAGCCCTTTTGGAACTCATTCCAAAGCTGCATTTCCAGATATCTCCGTTGTCACTAACAGTTGATGTTTTGACCTCAACTTTTTGACTCCTGGATGGATGACATCACATCATTTCATCACCAGCCCATGAGGAAAGCACAGAGGAGCTAAGTGACTGGTCCAGGGTCACCTGGTGACATTAAATGGCAGCCAGCTGTCCGTCTCTGAGGCAGGAATCCCCAGCCACTGTGTCATCCTGCATGCAGCCTCCCAGAGGCAGACTGGAGGCCCGGAAGGAGTGAGGCTTCTTTTCCCAGAGGCCAGAACTGACCGGTTATGATGACAGACGTTTCTCTGTCTTTATTTAAAAGGAGCCAAGCACATTTCTGATGGCAGGATTGTGGATTAGCTAGAGCAAACAGTCACTGAGGTTTCCTTTCTTGAGGTCCTGGAGGTCCTTACTAGGATTAGCTTAGAAAAATGAGGATGCAGCCCCTGGGGCTGGAGGTGGGACCAGCAGAGAAGAGTGCATAACTGGTCAGCCTGGGATCCTGTTAGCAAGAGTGGAGGGAGGGTCACAATGGCCTGTCAGTACTCCTGTTGTATATATAAGGGATTTCATAGCACTGGCGCTGTGAGCAGAATTATAGTGTAGACATGGTGTATGGAACAATGAATTATAATTAGGAGGGTGCAGAAATGGCTGAGCGTACGGAGATTAATTTATTTTATTATATTTTTTCCCCTGAGAGCATCTTTAAGTTCCCACACAGAAGAAAAAAAGATCTGCCCCCTTGTTTGAGGCTAGATATTCTCTCCATACTGCAAGTTGTCTGAGACGTTGATTAAATCCATCACTCACAGATGAGAAGAAAGATGGGAAACCCTAGAAATGGTTAGGGTCCCTGGGAGACACTTGAACTTGGAATCTGTTTAATAGCTCTTGGCACAGAAAGCAAACAAGAGCCTCTCAGAGATCAAAGGACTTTTATCTCCCTCGGTGGAGAAATCTGTTTCTTCAATCACTTATTGTTTGAGCCCAAAACATCCCTGGAGTGAGAAAAGAAGGAAGAAATGTGTTCTCCATTTCTGCCGATCTGAGTGTTTGCTTTCCAGGTGCTTCTTGTGATTTACAAGGATAAAACTTTTAATAGGTGAAGGCCTGAATTAATAGCTGACTTTCAGTCCTTCGGTTTGGGGCTGTTCAGAGTTACGTGGAATGTGTCTTTGGCAGAGAGATCACTGACTCATGGATTCCTCAACGTTTAATTAAGAGCCTACGATGGGCAGCCTACCGGTGGGAGAATTCGGTGGTGGGGCAGGTTGAATAGTGTTCCCCCAAATCCATGTTCACCCAGAACTTTGGAATCTGGCTCTATTTGGAAATGGAGTCTTTGCAGATGTCATTAGTTAAGTTAAAATGAGGTCATACTTGTTAGGATGGGCCCTAAATCCAATGACTGGTGTCCTTGTAAGAAGAGGAGAGGACACAGACAGAAAGAGAGGTCGTGTGATGAGGCAGGCAGAGATTGGAGTGATGCCTCTACCAGCCATGGAATGCCAGGGACGGCCGGGAACCACAGGGAGATAAGAGAAAGGGCTGGAACACGGCAGCCCCTGAGCCTTCAGAGGATGTGGGGTCCTGCTGGCACCTTGATTTTGGACTTCTGGCCTCAGCGCTGTCAGAGAATAAATTCCTGTTTTTGTAAGGCACCCCTTTTGCCGTACTTCATTACAGCAGCTCCAGGACACTAATGTAACAGCCCACAGGGAGTTTCCCTTCCTTCAGGGGACAGGGCTGTGTTTTAAAATGGAAAAAGGGCCCAAGCTGGGGAAGGAGTGCTTTTTTAAAATTAAGTTATTTTTTTCTTTTGGATGCCGGGCAGCCTTGCAGTCATGTGAGCACATTTCTTCCTTTGTCACGGATTCACTGACCCTGTTCCAATGGGGGAACCCCGTGGACCCCGCCGATGCCCTCGCTCCGGGCAGCTCCGAGTGCGTGGGGTCCTAGGAGGTCTGTCCACCTCAGCTCCACTTGTAACGCCGTTGGGGCAAGTTTCCCTTCCCCTGCCTTCCTTGTTGTCCATTTTCCCCTCTCTGTGCAATAAAACAGACCCAATAGACAGCTTTGAAGATCTGGGGTTGAATTTGGAGACATGCCTTCTCCATTCCAGGGAAGGGAGAAAAGATCTTTAGAAAGGACCTGAGCTAAGGTGTGAAACCTGTGAAGGAAGCTGGGCTTTGCACTAAAAAATGCAGCTTTAGAGAAACAGGGAAACCTGCTTGGCGGCTCTGAGTGTTACAGACACGGAAGGACCACGATGCAAATTAGAATGAAACCCTCCCATGAGCCACTGGTACAGGGGGCAAAAGAGACTGTCTCTGTCTCATTACGGTTCACAGTTTCTAGTTTGCTTGTTTTATTTTAAATATTTTATTGCTACATCACCTTGGTTTAAATTTTGCTTAATATAAAATAATTTTTGTTTTTTGGCCACAGGTGCAGAATTAGCTTCATCGTAACCCTTGTTCCATGACACACACTCCCTTCTTTGTACCATGTGTGACTCACTTGTATTTATATAGTAATTTAATTAGTTATGTTTTAATATGTACTAAGCACCTGTGAACCCATCACCCAAAACAAAAGCTGGCACCTTGGCATACAACCATTTAACCTGAATTAAATGGCTGTCACCCCTAAGCATTTTAAAATGTAGTTATGTAAATACTCTGAAGGCTTGATTTTTTGTTTGCTCAGAAAACTAAACATTTTTCCAGAGACATCACAGAACCAAATATTTCATGATTGTCTTCTGGGTAAACTATTTCTTTTCTATTCCTCTGCACCAAGTGCAGTAATGTACTCATTTTTTTCTGAGCAAACCTGTCTCCTTTCTCAGCTGGTTTCTTTGAGGAACAAAGCCAGGAGGAAACCCAGGGTGCTGCGTGGTTATATAACAAAAAGAAGTAAGAACAGACACTCAGTAAACTCAATTGCTAGCAAATTTATCTTTTCAAGCCAGAAATGTTTATTAAGTGTTCTTGGGTTCCAGATCATGGTACTAGATGTTCAAATGCCAGATGATAAAACACGAAACAAGAAAAGTAGACAAACTCATATCTATCAAGAAACAAACTAACCAACAAATAAAAGATGAATCAATAAGCCTAAAAGAAAGCTTGATATACTCTGTTTCTCTTCTGTTTCCTTTTCCATAATTCCCTTGGGGATTTTAGAACAGCCGTGCTCTATGGGAGAATGAAGGTTATAATCAGTGGAAATTGTAGCAATTTCAAAAGCAAGTAAATTCGGGCTCTGCTATTTATTTATTCTATGATCTCGGATAAGATATCAAAAATATCTTAGAGACACTCCGGCATGTTTGTGAATTCATGGATGCAGGAGGTATTTATTGAGGACCTAGGAGATGCCAGATTGGGCTTTGGCTTGGAGGACACAGTGGTGAATGAAATAGACACGGTCCCAGCTCTAAAGCTTACTGAGGAATGAATCTAGAACAGAAGTTTGGGACGGGGTCTTGAACTTGACTTGTTTTTGAAGGTAATTACCTACAGGAGCGCTTTTGAGTTTCTCTCTTCTGTTGCATTTGTACCACAAATGGGTCTTTATCAGTCATGAAAAAGAATTCCAAATTTCTAATTCCCTAAATCCCCGGGGAGCAGGTGCTTGAAAAGTTATGTTGCTTGCATTTCCCTGGCATTCTAAACGTAACCAACCTCTTGGCTAAAGGCCCATTAGAAATTATTTTATGTACTTGAAAGATAAGTAAAAACACACACTCCCCCAGAGGAATAATTCGCCTTGCCAGAGGATTTTTTTGTAAGAACAAGGGTCATTATGTGATCTGGTGTTGTATGACATCAGGACGACTTCAAGAGTTAATTACATTCTTAATTACAGCTTTGTATTGAATTAGGGAACTACCATCCATAGCATAATTGAAACCCTGCTGAGATCACATCTGTTGCCAGCTAATTGCGTGCCATTTTTTAAACTAAACTTTAAATAAAAAACCAGTATTTCGTTTGTCTGAGCTTTAAGTAATTGACAGGAGAAACTTAATTGGGGGTTTGTCAATAGATGGAATGTTTTTTTTTTTTTTTTTTTTCTTTTGCGGTACGCAGGCCTCCCACTGTTGTGGCCTCTCCCATTGCGGAGCACAGGCTCCGGACGCGCAGGCCCAGCGGCCACGGCTCACGGGCCCAGCCGCTCCGCGGCACGTGGGATCCTCCCGGACCGGGGCACGAACCCGTGTCCCCTGCATCAGCAGGCGGGCTCTCAACCACTGCGCCACCAGGGAAGCCCTGTTTTTATTTTTTAATTTAATTTTATTTTTTAAAATATTTATTTGGCTGCATCGGGTCTCAGTTGTGGCATGTGGGCTTAGTTGCCCCGCAGCATGTGCGATCTTAGTTCCCAGACCAGGGATCGAACCCACGTCCCCTACATTGGAAGGCGGATTCTTAACCACTGGACCACCAGGGAAGTCCCAATAGATTGAATATTTTTAAATGATCCCCGAGAGACGGGTTACAGTCTAGCATGGTAGCCTTCAAATATGAAACTGTGACGGTGCTTACCTGAAATTTAGGAAAGAAACCCGAAAAGAAGTAATTTGTTCCTCGGAGAGAGGCAGGGTTGCAAGAAAAGAGCATTAACTAGAAATCAGAAATTGTGGGTTCTAGCCCTGCACAGGTCCCTTTCTCAGTGTGATCCAAGGCACACTATTTCTCCTGTAGGACTTGTGTCTTCATCTCAAGAACGAGAGTTGGATGGCTCTTAAAAATTCCTTTTGGGCTTCCCTGGTGGCGCAGTGGTTGAGAGTCCGCCTGCCGATGCAGCGGATGCGGGTTCGTGCCCCGGTCCGGGAAGATCCCACATGCCGCGGAGCGGCTGGGCCCGTGAGCCATGGCCGCTGAGCCTGCGCATCGGAGCCTGTGCTCCGCAACGGGAGGGGCCACAACAGTGAGAGGCCCGCGTACCGCAAAAAAAAAAAAAAAAATTCCTTTTGTCTCAGATTTCCTATCTTTGTGACTTAGGGTAAGATGCCCAGAGTAGGGAGGGGTGGATACGATGCCAGTCATATGACAGAATGTTTAGCATCTTGAGTCACTGATCTTCTCTATAGAGTAGGTTTCCTTGGTGGTCAGCAACAGAAACTCTGTGGTTAACTTAATAGAGAAGGAATTCCAAGAAAGGTATTATAGGATCATCAGTAACAGTAAAAGCCAGACATGAGAACCCTGCTGCTAGTCTAGTTAGCAGAAACCTACCAGAGCTGGTCCCTGTATCTCTGTAGTCCTTCCCTTCACTCCACTCAAGATTCAGAATCCCTTGGGAGAGGCTGGTGGCTAAGCATGGTTCCCATGCTCTGTTTTGGCAGAAGTTACTGTAATAAGAAATCAGGGTACTGTAACTAAAAGAAGGAATATTGACTCCTGGACAGGCAAAAGCAACAAACCTCACTGTCCTTTCCCATCTTAAACCTTCTCGAACAAATATGTGACATGTCTGACTTTCGTCTGAGAAAGAGCCCTGCTCTGTGTGAGACCGTGGACATTTCCAAGTGATAAAAATATTACCAGCAGTGTTGAGGGAAAAAAAAATTGTCAGCATAATGATTGTGGATCTCAAAGACATTAAAAAAGAAAAGAAAAGAAAAAACAACTTTCTTTAATCATCTTGCCCAACAGTCTAATAAGACAACCCGAGGCCCCCAAAGCTATTGTTAGAAACCCTTCTGTTTTTATTCTTGTGGGCTGTTTTCTCTACGTGTATTTTTCTCAGATGAATTGCCCTGCTCTTAAAATCAATTCATTTTATTTCACTAGTCAACCTGCAGTGAAATGTGAGATTGAGTGAGATTCCGCCTGTAGCTTTGCTGATTCCGCCTGTAACTTTCTTTTCCTTTTCATTTTTTGGTTTTGTTTTGCACTTTGAGTATATACAGATCTGCATCTTGTAGAATCGCAGAAGTCAGTTTTGTTATTGTTGACTTTTGCTGATTTGGGAGTGTGACTTTTTCTTGAAATGCTTCTTGTGCCAAAAGATTTAGGATTTGTGGACTTGCCTGGTGGCGCAGTGGTTGAGAGTCAGCCTGCTGATGCAGAGGACACGGGTTCGTGCCCCGGTCCGGGAGGATCCCACATGCCGCGGAGCAGCTGGGCCCGTGAGCCATGGCCGCTGAGTCTGCGTGTCTGGAGCCTGTGCTCCGCAACGGGAGAGGCCACAGCAGTGAGAGGCCCGCTTACCGCAAAAAAAAAAAAAAAAAAGAAAAGAAAAAACAGATTTAGGATTTGCGCCTCTTTTCTTTCTGTTATTTTGCTGATTCTCCTTTGTTTTTTTAATGCCCAGTTGACAGCGACCCATCCAGAAGATGAATAATGTATCATCAGGCGGGTATAAGATAGCAAGGGTTTTAAAAATAGGTTTCCGAGAAATTGGAGGCCATCGTCAATATCCGTTTCTTGGATTGTTGATGTGAAGCCCTTGCATGTAGGGGTGTGTCAAGGGGGAGTCTTTGGTTGCCTGCAGTAGAAACTGATTGGGGATAATTTAAGCAAAATAAAACTTGCCAGAAGCCTGTCAGGGACTCACAAAATTTGGCTTGGAAAACAGATCAAAGAGAATTTCGACCAAGATTTCCAACAGGGGGCAATGTTGCTCAGGGCACCATTCTTGAGAAAGAGGCAAACCAACAACCCCAACCTTAGGGGTGGCCCCTGTGTCACTGTTTATGATTTAAAAATCTGGGGAAAGATGTCCGTCAACAGGGAATGGTTAAACAAACTGTGGTCCATCCCTACCATGGAATACTACACAGTCATGAAAAGGAACGAATGAATACATGCAACAATTTGGATGAATCTTCAGGGAAATATGCTGGATGATAAACAGCCATCCTCAGAAGGTTCTGTACTGCATTCTTCCATTTAAATAACCTTTTTGAAAAGACAGAGTTTCAGAAACGGAGGATGGATGAGTGATTACTGGGGCTTAGGAACGGGTGGTGTTGGAGGACGGTGGATGTGGTTATAAAAGGGCAGCAGGAGGAATCTTTGTGATGGAACTCTGTATCTTGACTGTGGCAGTGGAAACATGAACCTACACATCTGATAAAATCATGTAGAACTAAATGCAAGCCACAGACACACAAACTGGGGGAGTCTGAATAAGAACGGCGAGTTGTATCAACGTCAGTCTCCCAGTTGGGATATTGTAGTATCGTTTTGCCATTGGGAGAAACTTGGTAGAGTCCCCGATCACTCTTTACCATTTCTTACAACTACGTGTACATCTATAGTTATGTCGAAGTTTTCAGTGAAAAAAAGATCTTCTGGGAGAGAGTATCCATGTGGTCTATTGCCTACTCTTAACAGGACTGAGTAGAGGATGTGACGGATGAGCCATCAGAGACCCTACAGCTTATGTAGTAGGAAGCCAGGACCTTGACTTGTTTCATGTGGAAAAATATATCCCCTCAAAACAGGCCACAGTAATTATTTCCAGCCCATTATTCTTCCAGAACCTTGCTACTCCATAAGAAGTGGAAACTATTTCAGTTCCCCTTGAACCTGGACAGTCTCGTGGTTTATAGGACAGATCAGATATATTGGTGATGCTAAGTGACTTGAAGATCAGATTTAAAATGGTGATGTGGCTTCTGCCTACGTTTCCCGACTCTCCCGTGTCTCTCCCGTTTCCCAGTCTCCTGGCCCTTGGAACCGGCCACCTAGTGAGGAAGCTCTGAGCCACCTGGAGAGGCTGCCTGCGAGTGTTCTAGCCGACAGGTTCAGCTGACAGACAGGTCCACGGCCACACAAGTGAGTGAGTCTTCAGATGATTCTAATCCTCGGCATTGGAGCCCTCCCCACCGATGTCATGCGGAGCTGAGACAAGATGCTGTGGCTGAGCCCTGCCCAAATTACAGATTCATGAGCAAAATAAGTGTTGTTTTAACCCAGAAAGTTGGGAGATGGTCTGTAACACAGAAATAAGTAACTGGACTACCTTCTTTCCTGCATGCAGTGGGAAAGAGGAAATTCCCTGTTAGGGTGAAGCTGGAGAGGGAAAAACAACATATGGCTGCTGCACGGGCTGGGGACTGGTTTTATCTCTTCGCACACCCGTCACTTGTAAGAGCTCACTTCAGGCACTGGGGGACTTTGGAAAACATCAGTGACTGGACGAAATCAGGACCAAGAACCTGCCCAAGAAGATCCTTGTGAAGCATGTAGGGGGTGCTATTCTATTTAATATTTTGTGCATCAATTATGGGCAAGCATTGAATCATCGCTAGCTGAAGCGTTCCTGTTTTCTTTAGGGTTTCTTGACTTTTCCATGGACTGTTTCACCCTGCTGCTGTGTCCATATGGAAGAGGAGATACCCATTAAAATGAGAAGCAGGAGGAACGACTCAGGGAAGGTTAAATATGCAATATTATGTAAAATAAAGCGGAACTCATCCATTCATTCAGCATATATTTTCAAGTGCCTACGCTGTTCTAGGGCTGCAGATACAGCTGTGAACACATTGGACAGGGTCCCTGCTCCTGTGGGTCTGACATCCTAGTGGAGGGGGGTGGAATTAAACAGACAAGCAGACCGGCTAATATCCTTTTTTTTGTTGTTTTTTTTTTGGTGAAGCATTGAGAGCATCAGGGAAGATAACTTCGAAAAAATGCAAAATTCAGACACCAACTGCAGGAGACTATTTCATTAAGGTCCTGGCTCTGTGCAAGTCCAAGGAAATAGGGACCAAGAATTCTATCCATTAAAAGCAGCTAAGTTTCCCGTGCCTGGGCTGATTGGGAACGTGAAAGACAAAGTATTAAGTCCATCAGTTGAAGATTGGCCGAGAGCCACTGGACACAGAATGGGGAGCCCACCAGCCTAAAAGGCGAGATTGTCAAGCGTGACGAAGCAGGAATTTTAGCCGAAGAATATTCACAAATTGCGGGCCAAGAGGGAAGTGGGGAATCTTCATCTTCCCTTCATAGCCTTGCTTGTCGGGGGCCCGGCTGTCCTTTACGGTTAATATAAAAATCAGTGTAGCAAGAGGCGAGTCTTTGCTGCGATAATATTGGCTCCTTTCACCAGCCGTGTGGAATGAGATTACTGATAGACGCGCCTCTGTCGTCTCCCCAGGCTCCAGATGGAATCTGCGGGCTTTGCCAGTGAGCACGGTAACAGAGCGGGCATCGTGGACCAGCGGGCGGCCAATCGCGGAGGAGAAAATGTAACTCCTTTGCAAGACCTCATCGTGGAGGGAGCGGGGGAGGCGTCTTGCCTGATTGAGGATGCTCAGCCGCTCTCTGGCCAGACTCCTCCACGGAAGCTTTGGTACCTGCGTGCAGCGCAGACGCTCCACGCAGGCGCCGTGGCATCGATTGAGAGGGGAAAGGAAGAGGAAAGAAAAAGAAAGGACGAAAGGATGGGAGGGAATCCAGCCCGAGAAGGAAGGGAAAGCCTTCAAGCAGTGCTTTCAGGAAACTTGCTCTAAAGACCTTGGGCTAAAATGCAGAACTTTAAAGAAAGGGGCAGATCGTATATGCATTTACCCTGATTCGCCCTGTGCCACATGGAAACTCATTTATAAACACACGTGGTCTGTCTTAGAGAATCTCTGTGGGATCACCTTGGTCAGTGTCAGCAGAGGCCCCTGTCAATCAGCCTGTCTTCAACCCATCTTCCCGAAAACTGGAGTGTAAGCACACAGGGAAGAACGCATAGCAACTTACGGGGGGTTGACTTTAAACAAAGGCACTTTTGTTGCCCTGTTTTTTCAGATCATAAAATTAACAGAACGTGTAAAG
This sequence comes from Orcinus orca, assembly GCF_937001465.1. NCBI lineage: Eukaryota > Metazoa > Chordata > Mammalia > Artiodactyla > Delphinidae > Orcinus > Orcinus orca. Next base: position 85,913,905 of record NC_064573.1, read on the forward strand.
AATAAAATAAAAGCCACCAGTCAGCTCCACTCAGTAACATCAACCGTCAGGTATTTTTATGGATTTTCTGCCGATCTTTCTTAATCTAGTGCTCATATATATGTGTGTGTGTATATCTATATATCGTACACGTGTATACACACATAAATAATTGCATATATTATTATATAAATGTAATATGTATAACAAATTAATATATAACAAATATATCTATATATAGATACATATGTATATGTAAACAATATGTAATTACAAAGTGACCCAGATGGTATTTGCAGGTTTTCACGGGTTTGTTTGTTTGTTTGGTTTGGTTATTTAACTTCATTTTGTGAGCATTTCCTGACGTCAAGAAATTATCTCTGAGAGCAAGATTTGAACGATTATGTCTTATGTTCAATCACATGCATGGGTGTTTCAGTTATTTCCAATTTTGTACCCTGATAGCACTGTCTAAACAGACTTCAGTGTAAACCACTTACTACTTTTCTAAGTCAATCAGTATAAATTCCCAGGAGTAAACTCCTTATACCAAATTCCTCAAAGCCGAACGCCAGAGCTAAAGTTGGGGAGAGGAGCTTTGAAGGCCCTGCCCGGCGATGCCTGGTTATTTTGCAGAAAGGCCGCAGCTGTCCACCCACCCGCAAACCTGTGAGTCATCCGTGTCAAATAGGGATTCCTTTATTTCCCGTTTCCATTCATTGTCTTAATAATTACTAGGGTCGCTGTTGTGTATTTTGTATAGGGAAATATAGAGAGATAAATTAATAATAGGCCTATGAGTTCAATGCCCAGATAATCTCTTGGGAGTTTAAGATAACAATACCACCACCGCCCCAGGTGTCTCTGTCTGGTCCAAAATTTGGACTGTGGCGGAGAGGAGAACGTGGAAACTGAAGGCTGACCTCATTGCAGCTAATCTCCCTTCATGCTCACCATTAATAGTTTGTTGTGTAAAAATGCGTTTGTGTGTGTGTGTGCATTATATATACCTATATAGATATATATGAAAGAATATATGTTCTTTTTAAATGTTACTTAAAACATTCTTTATCGTGATCTTCAACGTGCCTTGGAGATGTTTTCATTTTAACGCGTACTTCTTGCATTATCATCATTAGTCAATCCCTATGGAGATTAAGTAAATTATTAAACAACCATAAATTATGGTTGTTTCCAGTTTGGGGCCATTACCCACAGGGACCTGGTGTCCCCCCAGTACCACCCTGTCGGTCCTGCACACGGTGACCTGAAGTGGTCTGGCTGTGCTTTGCCGCAGAACCTGATCACCATGCTTCCCTCCCAGTAGGAAAGGCATTCTAGTGACCTAAAGCCATTTCCACTGGGATTGCTGGACTATTTGAAGTTTCTCTCTCTCTCTCTCTTTTTTTTTTTTTTGGCTGTGCTGCTCGGCATGCAGGATCCTAGTTCCCCGACCAGGGATTGAACCCGCGCCCCCTGCAGTGGAAGCGCGGAGTCTTAACCACTGGACCACCAGAGAAGTCCCCCGAAGTTTCTCTTTCTTTGAGTGTGAGTTCTGCTGTGGTGACTCCTTGCACCTGGGTCCACTACCCCAGATGAACAGGACAGATGGGATCCGTTGTGGCTTGTTTGTAGGATTTGTGCTGGGTGGGAGTCCTAGGTCCTCCTGAATTGGTACTCAGGACATGGCCTGAATCCACTCAGTACTGGGATGAATGAATTAGTCAGAATCCACTCAGTACTGGGATGAATGAATTAGTCAATGAATGAATGAATGCATGTTGTTTCAAAGATAAATATCATTTCCGCCAGTTAGGTGGGAAAATAATCACGTGTTACATTGTATTGTATTTTTTTTTTTTTTTTTTTTTTTGAGGTACGCGGGCCTCTCACTGCTGTGGCCTCTCCCGTTGCGGAGCACAGGCTCCGGACGCGCAGGCTCAGCGGCCATGGCTCACGGGCCCAGCCGCTCCGCGGCATGTGGGATCTTCCCGGACCAGGGCACGAACCCGCGTCCCCTGCATCGGCAGGCGGACTCTCAACCACTGCGCCACCAGGGAAGCCCTGTATTGTATTTTTGACAAATGTGAGGGAACAGTTCATTGCTTAAAAAATTCCAAAGAAAGCAATAAGGTGCAAATCTAGCTTGGTTTTTCCATCTCCGTTCATCCCCACCCCCTCACTCAACTCAGCGTCCAACCTCCTTGGACCCTCCCTCATCTGTCCTCTGGATCTAAGAGGCTTGTTTCACCCGGCCTGGCAGGGTTGCGCCTTTCAAGTTGCCAGATCTGCTAGAAACAGTTTACAGAGATGAACACTTACCCACCTCCGGGTCATGAATCTCGCCAAGCGCAGACACACAGATCATCCCGGGTCTTCAGAGGGGTCTGGCTTTCTCATCCTGCCCCAAGCCTACTGACGGTTGAGCAGCCAGGGAATCTCAATACCTAGAATTGAAACTGTGACTGAAGGGGAAAAACGGTGCCCGGAGACGGCTCCTCCCAAGACCTGTCCAAAGCCTGGCTAATTAGTCTGTCACTTTTACGGGGGCAGTGTTGAATCAGAATCTCTGTGAGCCCCTGTGGCATCTTTACCTACCCCCAGGACTGTGTGTAGAGTGGAAGGCAGGGAGCAGAAAGTGTGAAGACGCGTCGTATGTCTTCCTGGCCCCCAAATCTCATTACTTCACGATATTTTTTTTTTCTTTCTCAACCACTCATAAAACAGCACTCGGGAATTAATTATATTTTCATGAAAGCAGAGCCTCGTTTTTTATTTTGATTGATTGATGTTTAGCTTGAATTTGTATAATTCTGGGAAGCTCAAGCTTACCTGTGTTGTAGGGGGAAGGTGTTAGAAAATGTAAAAAAAAAAAAAAGAAATATAGAAATTTTAGTGATTTTCTTTTTCCCTTTAAGTTATCTTTTCTCCCCAAACCCCTTGTCTGTGGCATACGTTACATCATAAGGCAGGTTAGATCAGCGTCTTATCATACCATTCATTCATTCATTTCACAGATCCGTATGGGCAGGTAGTTCTAAATGTGGGTCAACTCAGTGAGGAAGACCGGTAGAAATGAACAGACAGTGAACAGGAAAATGTCAGGTGTGATGACAGTTAGACAAGGGGTAAGAGAGGCAGTGATTGGATGGCTAGGTTTTCAAAACTCTTTTTAAGCTGAAGTATTTCAAAATAACTAGCTCATCAGGGCTTTAATATCTTTTTTGTTGTTGTTGCTGAAAGCAAGGCTAATTTTTGGATGAGATGGTAGGAAAAAATAATCATTAAGTAAAACAGATTGGTCATACATGGATAAGACCAAATGGGGATTGTGGATTTCCAGTGACTCTGGGGAAGGAAATATTGCAATAGAGCTGATGCGTGCCCACAAGCCCGTATCAGGTAGAAGGGCAGAGGTGCTGTCTAGTGAGGGGAGACCCAGGTCTGAAATGTCACTGTGACTTAAACCAAGTACCCAATAGCCAGGGTCATGTGGACTCTGGCGACCCAAATCTCCCTCTCAACTCCTAGGAAGCAAAGATTGGGATAAGTGTTGTGATGTATCTTTCATTATCCTTTTAGCTCTGCACTTTTTCTTCCTGGTTCCCTCCCTGGTGGTTTCCATGGGAACTCCTATTGCTATTTTCTTGAGTCAGAGATTTCTGACTTGTCCCTGGGACTTGCAAGGGAAGGGGCAGCCCTGCTCCCTGAGTGAAAACCTGGTGCAGACGTCATTGGCCAGGGAAAAGCTTTGGTAACCCAGGGATTTGCAAAGCATTTCTCTCTGTTTCCTCTAAGTAATTCAGTATTTCACTCTTAAAAGACTCCAATATGGTGGAACTCGGGGATTATTTTCAGAGATGAAAACTCTAGGATTAGTTCGATATATTTTTTTCCTTTCTGTTAAAATAAGTTTTCTTTAATACCCTGATCTCAGTGAATTCCATCAGGGAGTTGGGAAGAAAGGAAGCCGTTGGAAAGACTGAAGAAGAATCCTTTGAGGGCCTGGTACCTCAAAGCCTTCTGGCCATTTGTGTACCGCCAAACGCATGGGGTCAGCATTACGGCCAGGCAAGAGGATTAACTTTTATTGGTTTGTGAAAATATCAGTTCTTAGAGGAGAAGTTTCAACAAAGTTGTGTTTTCTCTGCCTCGGATCTTTAGAGGAGCCCAGTCCTGCAGTTCCTTTCTTCTTTGTGTTTGTAGACAGGGAGATGGTTTAAATTATCATCCTGCAGATGGATGTCCCTTGATCTTCAGATGGTATGCAGAGGTCTGGCAGCCCTGGAGGCCTGAGCTTTTTGCAGCCTCCTGCTGTTTCTGTAATGGAGAGGCAGAGATGTGGATGACTGGGGGAGACACACGGAGCTGGACCCCATGGAGAAGGCATGTGGAGCCCATTATGCTGGTCCCAAGATGTCTGGGCTGCTAAACGGGAATAAGAAAAAAATGTTCCTCAAATATATAAAGCCAGAATGTTCAGTTAAGGTCACCCTTATTAGAGGTGCTGAGCTTCAATTCATCGTGTTAGAAGGAAATTTGGGAAATGTGGCCATGATCAAATTCCTGATGGCCTCATTGCTAAGATGTGTGTGTGCATGTGTGTTCCCTAACCATCGCATGGCATGAAACTCTCTTTGCCTGTAGGCCAGGGCCTCTTTGGTTCCGGTTGTGTCTGTACAATGCCAGAGAGAACTGAGGGGTCTGGTTAAGCCAGAGAGCAGAAGGAAGAAGCATCACCCCAACCCACATGATGTCTCAAGCCCTAAGAACATGAACTCCTTATTTATCTGAGTTCAACTTTATCTCGAGGCAAGAAAGCACCTAATTTGGAGTAGACACAGACCCTGGTGCCTCTACAGGTGGGCAAACATGTGCACATCAGCACATTCACATAGCATGTACCTGGTGTGTGCATACCCCCAGCTGATGCCTCCGCGAAGCTCCCGTAACAAATGCCGACACGGTGATTCGGTTTACGCTTCCATTGCCATGGCAAGCAATTTGATTGAATGAACGAAGGTGATTCTTCAATCTCTTCTCAGCTGTGTGTCACCGTAGCTAACCTTAGGCACGTGACTGCAGACACAAAGTGTTTTAAAGTCTATCTCTAAGCAACTATAATCCGATAAAAATTAATTTAAAAAAAGCGAAAAAAGTCTATCTCTAAATACATCGACGTGGCGCTCATCTTGTAGACTGTTTCCCGACTGCTCTGTTTAATTAGAATCCCTCTGTTTTCTTTTGTAAATCATCTTTTCATGCCTGTCATCACTTCTGTCTGGTGTCCCCACTCTGAATCCCTGGTAGGAAAAAAATCTCATTTTAGCAGAAAAATGTCATCCATTGGTTTTCAATGAGCAGGGAAGAATTTAAGAGGGAGCTGTTGGAAACATCAGCTTTCCATATGCATGACTAAAGGGGGGGGTCTTTTTAAAAAATGGCACATAAAAAATATAGACTTATAGAGAATGATATCACAGACATGCATCACAAAGCTACAGATGTTAAAAATTCATCATGTTGGCTTCAGATCTTTTTGTAATCAAGAAAGAAAGAAAGAGAGGAAGAAAGAAAGAGAAAGAAGGAAGGAAGGAGGGAAGGAAGAAAGGAAGAAAGAAGGAAAGAAAAGAAAGAAATCAGGGGCTTCCCTGGTGGTGCAGTGGTTGGGAGTCTGCCTGCTGATGCAGGGGACGCGCGTTCGTGCCCCGGTCCGGGAAGATCCCACGTGCCGCGGAGCGGCTGGGCCCGTGAGCCATGGCCGCTGGGCCTGCGTGTCCGGAGTCTGCTCCGCAACGGGAGAGGCCACGGCAGTGAGAGGCCCGCGTACCGCAAAAAAAAAAAAAAAAAAAAGAAGAAAGAAATCAAGCATTACTGATAGCGTTGAAATCCTATTTGCACCCTCCCCAGAAGGTGTTTCCTCATCCATCCCTCCCTCTGTTCTCTCCCCTGCCCCCCGGAGGCAACCACTGACGCGAATATGATGTTAATTTTTCAGCCCCTGTCTTTGGACTTTTAATAATATAGGCACCTCCACAAGTAACAAAGTTCTTTAGCTTGTTTAGAAACTGGGCATACAGAATATCACAGAGTATCTTTCTCCAGTTTGCTTTGTGTTTCCCTTCAGTGATGTTTTCAGGCTCCAGCCCTGAAGACACCTATGGGTGGAGCTTGTGCATTTCAGCTCTTGGGCTGTACTCCATCGTAGGCTGGGGCCCTGCGCTTGCAACCAGTTCTTTGGTGACAGGCATGTAAGAAATTTGCAGTTTTTCACGATTGCCCTGACGATGCTCCAGGTAGGCTGTGCACATGGCAACGGAGTCCTCAAGGAGACTGTTTCCAATGTTTTCTTAACATCTTTGAGACATTTGAGCCCCTTTTAGTTCTTTGGCTTCTTGAAAGGCAGAGCCAGGTGACTTGTTTGAGGAGGGTGGGTCTCCTTGATCCTCTGCTGTCCTTTTTCTGCTGTTAGAAATGCTGTTTCTTCACCCAGCCCTGCATCTATCATCTTGAAATATTAAGAGCCCCATCCATTTGCTGTCTGCCCTTCGTTGAACAAGTATTTTCTCTCTCTCATTCTCTCTCTGCTGTGAGCCACAGTGACATTCTTCGAAGTGATAGACGTATAATTCTCACATGTCAAGGTTCTAAGCGCAAACCCTCCGGCACTGCCTCTGATTTTCTTGAAGGATTAAAAATAAAAGGCCGTAACCCACTCAGCCGCGGTTCCTACAGCAGCTCCTGGGTGCACCTGGAGGAAGGACTCTGCGTCCTGCCCTGGGCCAACAGGCTGGTCCTAGGGACCGCTTCTTCCTCCCTGGGGTGTCCCAGAGCCCTTGATCTCTCTTCGCTTCCTCCAGGGGTGAATCAGACGCTTCCCAGTCGTCTCTGAGATGATCTTTATTCTTCAAGGAGCTACAGTTGCCCGAGCCTCTGGATGTCTTCCAGGTGGCCTGGGATCTTGGAAGTCTGCCCAGTGGCTCTGCGGAGCACCCCAGCCCCAGACAGCACAAAATCTGCTGCAGAAATTGTGAATCTAAGGGGCCAGCGCTAGAAAGTACAGTGAGGTGGGCACACAGGGTTCTGCTTTGGAAAGTCAGGTTTAGAGGTTTGCTGGTTATATTTTTAAGTTGAAGTATAGTTAATTTACAATGTCGTGTTAGTTTCAAGTGTACAGTAAAGTGATTCAGTTATATATATATATATATATATATATATATATATATATATGCTTTTTTAGATTCTTTTCCATTATAGGTTATTACAAGATATTGAATAGAGTTCCCTGTGCTATACAGTAGGTCCTTGTTGTTTATTTTATATATAGTAGTGTGTATTTATTAATCCCAAACTCCTACTCTATCCCTCTCCCACCCTTTACCTTTGGTAACCATGAGTTTGTTTTCTACATCTGTGAGTCTGTTTCTGTTTTGTCAATAAGTTCATTTGTATCATTTTTAGATTCCACGTATAGGTGATATCATATGATATTTGTCTTTGTCTGACGTACTTAACATGATAATCTCTAGGTGTTTGCTGGTTATTTGTGTGCGTGTGTGAGAGTGTGATGTGTGTCTGTTGTGTGTGTGTTATGTCTGAGCATGTGTGTGTGTCTGTGTGTGTTAGTTGTATGTGTGTGATTGTGTGACAGTGTGTGTTTCCCTTTGAGAAGGAAGAGGTGGGAGAAGAACTCCACTGCTTTTCTCTCATCTGTCTGGTTTTCGTGACTGCCTCCATCTTATCCAAACTCAACAGAATTTGGAAACTTCTGGATTTCATAAAAAAGCTGGAAGGAATCTTGAAGACCACCTAGTTTCATCACAGACATTCAGCTGCTGTGACCTGGAGAGGTGGCAGTAGTTGCAACAATATTGAAGTAGCCACTGCCCTAAGCCCCGTCTCTCCTGGGACCACCACTCCCACCCATGTCCCCAAGATTCCAGGCACTAAGAGCCCTGGCAGGGGGGCTCAGGTCCCCACTCTGATTCCTCAGCTCTCGTGCCTGACAGATGTTGAGTATTTTTAATATCTCCCTGTTGAGCCTAATGGTTTGACTCCCTGTAGAGAATATATAAACATCTGCTTCTAATTTCATTAGCAAAAAACTTTTGTCATTTTTAGTTTCTTGAAATTAAGCATTATTTGTTTATTGACATTCTTCTTTAATTTTCTGATACACACATCTAAGGCTATGAATTTTCCTTTCAGTGCCACACTGGCTGAATCTCACAGTGAGCCTCTTAGTTCTAAATAGAGGTTTCCATTATATATATTTTTATTTAACTCAGGAGTTTTTTAGATGTATCATAAATGCTAAAGATAGAGGATTGATCCAGAATTTTTTTTCTAATTCAGATCTGCACATTGGATGCATGTAAAACTTTGAGTAAGTCCCATCCCTTTCTATATTCTCAGCTAAATGTTGTACAAACTTAGATGCTGCTTATTGGTGAATGATTAATATGCCTTGTAATAATGTCATGATAGTGGGATAATTTTATGACTTTGGTGGTAATAGCTGACTTTTTAACCTTTGCAAAGGAATTTTAGCTATGTATCTATTCACTGAAGCATCCTCATCTTTCGTATTGATCAACTGTATAATAATGATTTTATAAATTTCAACTTTATACAATAAATGCATAATGCCTTTTTAAATGTTTTATATATTGGCATTTAAAAGAGAGATCAACTACTGAGAAAGATTGGCAGTCACTGCCGATTAAAATTCTAACTTCCCGTCATGGCACTGAATGAGGTCAAGAAAGCTCGGTAATAGCCAACATTTGTAAAAATGTTTAGTGTCCTGAGCACCACTCATGCTTAGATAACCTCATTCAATTCCCATTGTAGCCTAGGAAGAGGGGCCAATAGTGACCTCCATTTACAAGGGAGGAATATTGAAGTAAAAAAAAAGCAAAAGTAAAATAACTTATCTGGTAGACTCAGCGACTGAGTGATAAAGCCAGCATTAACTTCTTAGTCCTCACAATAGCTGCACTAGGTAGGTACTTGCATTACAAGTACCTACCCATTCTACAGATGGGGATATCAAGGCACAGAGAGGGTTAGGAACTTGTCTAAGGACACTCAGCTGTTAATGGGGCGGGGTGGGGGTGGGAAGCTGGGATTCAAATCTAAGCGCTCTTAACCCTTTCCTGGATGTTCAAGGTGAGAACCCAAGCCTAGTCAATCCCCGCCCCGCTCTTGTGTTCTTTCTGTCACTCTAAACCTTCTCTCCTGGGATTATTTTATTGGAAGCACAGAGTGCAGATATTCTCCTAGATCTTTTCCGTAATTATCCACAGTGCTTTATCCCAGCTCATTAAATTAGATCAATGGGGAACAAAAGTTATTTTGCATCTGTAGTATTGGAGTTTAAGTGATCAGGGTAATTTTCCATTATAATTTTGTGTTTTAAATAAACAGAACCAGCTTCATTGTGAAAACACTTGTCTAATATTGGGCAATAAATGTTTAAGTGATTTTCATTTAATTACTACTCATAGTATTGCACTGGATAAAACAGAATTGTTTTTGAGTTTGTTCATCAGATGAGAAGAGGCTGAATTTATAAAAATATATGTGTGCCTCTCTGACTGCATTTGAATATGTGCATATGTAAATAGATGCTTACTTATTTATATATATGGTCATTACAGAGCTTTGTGAGAGAGAGAATTTTGCTCCACACAATCTGTAGTTCTGTGGGCGGGGGGGATTGTGCTGACACTGTGTGCCCATTTCATAGCAGAACGTCTCCAGTTAAGTAATTACACGATGAAGGCATCCCAGCTGCGACTCTATATTTAAAACCCCGGGTTACTATTCCTAGCAAGACCGTTCTTTAGAAAGGTTGATAAGTCATTCCTTTTATTTTGCTCTAAAATTTAAATATCAAATAGGCATCATTGTTCTTAAATATGCAGCCCTTCCTCCAAAGGGTTTACTATTGTTGTTCCCATGCTGAAGGATGAAATCAACCAACCGTGGTAAGAAACCGTCTTGGTCCACCATCTGTCTGTCCCTAAGCTGTGGTCCATTTCCTCTTGTTAGCAGGTAATTGCCATTTCTTATGCAAGAGTCCCCATCATCTGGCTCATCCCGAATAGTTTAAAGAACCTCATATCTCTGCCATCGTCTTCCTTTCCCTTCCAGGAGTCTGGAGCAAGCACATTCCAGTCAATTTCCAGGTAGTCCAGAGAGGCTTTCTGGAGAAGGTGGCACAGAGCAAAGAGTGTGCTCACCTCTCCTCCAGGCATTTGTGTAGCTGTTGGTCTGAGACTCCATTGCTTTTGAGTTGAAAGTTGCTTTTTCATCTAGAGTTTGGCCTCTCTCCAAGTTGGCGTGACACGCTTAAGTCTAAAGCCATGAAAATCAGAAACTAGTCAGCCTTGAAGAGGACGCTTCAAGAGAACAAGAGGAACAGGGTGCAGAGAAATTCGGCTTAAAGGGAGAGAGAGCTTCAGGATGGGCTGGGAGTGTCTTGTTTTCTTCTTCCTCTTTTTAGTTTTTCATGGTCTCTGCTCTTGTTAGCCTGTTCTTTCATTATTACAGCTGTTTCTGCAGCATTTTGCCTGAAGATTATAGCGTCAGGTTTATTATATTCAACGAGGGAATGACACGATCACAATAACGATCATGTGCTGGGATTTGAATCTTTGATTATATTTTCCCATTGTTCCCAGAGACTCCTGGTGTGTTCACAGCCCAGCCTCATGGGTAACTGGGCTTCTGCTGCTGAGCCGATGCTGAGTCACAGAGATGCTTCGAAAAAGTGTGTGGATTTTTCCAAGGTGGACTTTGCCTCACGTTTCCACCCGTTTCTGGTTTCTCAGGTTGGAATGTCACTGATGGATAGAAAATGTCTTGAAGCCACGCACCTTACTCGAATAGAGCAAAAATCTAAGAACCTTATCATGGGGTTTCTGGAATCCAAATTAGCGTCTGCCCCAGCAGTTCTGGACATGCAATTACAGTTGCAAAGTAAAGGAGGGTCTCAGGGTTTGCATCGTCTTTGCCTGGCTTCCCGCATTCTTTTGTTCCCTGCTGCCCTTTGCAATTATATCAGCCTCTTCACTGTTTCTTTTCTTTGGGAGTGTTCATTGCACCCCTTCTCAAATTTCAAACGCTCGCTGTCAGTCTCTTTATCCTTCTTTTCGGATGATTTCCTGTCTACTTAATTCCTTCCTTGTGGAGCTCTGGAAATGGATGCATTAACTTGAAGGTAGATTTTTTTTTTTTTAAATTCCAGTTCACAAACGTGTGAGACTCTGAAGCTATAGTAACACTGAGGATTGTGACATCCCGGGGGAGATCAGCTGTGTGATGTTCCCGAAATAACCACCAGGAAACACAGAAGCCACGTATCCCCACCTCCACACTCCTTTTCTCTGCGTTCAACTCCTTGAGCTCCAGTGCAGTGCTGTCACCTGCCTTTTCTGCCTTTGCTTTTATACCTGCCGCCTGGAGAAGCTCTCAAAGCAATAGGACCGATTCAGTGAAGGACCAGACATTGTGTTTTCTCTTTAGTAGGTAAAGCCATGTCATGAGCAGCTGGGGAGGTCTAAGCATAGCATCTTTGAGAGCGTGGTGAGGGGGGGCACTACTTGTCTTTACAGGTCGAGCAAAACTCGTGCACGTGCGCTCATTGGAATATCATTTCGATTAATGGAGGCTTAACTCTTCAATAACCAGCGTCGTAACAGCTTAATCATTTAGGGTAGAAATTATCTCTACCTACGTGACACAGACTTCTACTTAAACAGAAAATGAGGGTCATAGTTTTGGGGAGCTAGTTCCTTTCTGGTTCATCATTAGTACTTTTCATGGTAAGACAGTGCTTTCATCAAAGCAAAACCTGTTGAGGTCTGTTGTGTAGGTGTGTGTATCCTTATAAGAAATGACTTCACATGACTCGGATCTGAGAGCATCTCAGTAACCGACTCCTTTGTCCTTTGGTGGCCGGAAGGGCGCCCTGGCTTTGCCAACCCCAGTCAGCCCATTTTAATCAACTTTGCCCGTGAAAGATCAAATGATCAAGCTAGTTTGAATTGCTTGAGGACAGTGAGAATTTTAAAAAGACTGTTTTCTCTTCCTACGTGTTTCTTTAAGAGATCAAGTCCAATATATAAAAAAATTGATCTTTAAAGAAAACTTGCAGTTACTCAGACTTTTGATGTTTGTTTTGCCTAATTCTGGTTCTGACCAGCTGATGCGTGGGGGAGGGGGTATTGATTGCACAGTCTGCCTCTCCCAGTAAGCGAGGCGTCCTCAGGGCGTGCTGGCAGTGACCTGGAGTTCCAAAGAGAGCGTTTCTTGGGAAAAGGCGTGGAGAGGAAAGTGAAAGATAAAGCTATTTAGAGAGGAAAAGTATAGTGACAGCCTTGGTCTGCTGAGGTCCACTGTGACGACAGACAGCGTTTACTTCAGGTACTTGTGTAGGAGGAAATAATGTATGATCTCAGAAGCCCAGGGGCAGAAATGCAGGTTGGCTCTTGACATAACAGGAGTGTGGTTAAACCCAACAGGAATGGCAGTGGGACGCACCACTGGTTTTTCTCTCCAAATGGTCCCAGGCTATATCACTCCTACTATTTGGGTGGCATAATTACTTCACAACGTTCTAGATATGTTTGTATATTTCTAGTGTGACGGTCACATCCCCCTTACTCTCCAAAGAAGCAGCATTCCCATTTTGTGCAACTTACATATGAAGAAAAAAAATCAATCTGCAGAACTAGACTTTTGGTAATCTGCATGGCTTGCTTGTTCAGGTCCATCAAGTGTTCCATGTCACCTTCTCAGAAATCTTCTTAATTAAAATTGCAGCCCATATATCTACTAGAAGGACTGAAATCCAGACGACTGACCACACCAAATGCTGGCAAGGATGTGGAGCAACAGGAACGCTCCTTCACTGCAGGTGGGAACGCAAAATAGTGCAGCCACTTTGGAAGACAGTTGGGCAGGTTCTTACAGACTTATATTATTTGGCAATCGTGCTCCTTGGTCTTTACCCAAATGAATTGAAAAGGCATACAAATGTTTATAGCAGCTTTATTCATAATCGGCAAAACTTGGAAGCAACTAAGATGTCCTTCAGTAGGTGAATGGATAAATTGTGTTACAGCAGACAATGGAATATTATTCCGTGATAGAAAGAAGTGAGCTAGCAAACCTTGAGAAGACGTGGAGGAACCTCAAATGCATGTTGCTAAGTGAAAGAAGCCGATCTGAAAAGACTACCTACTATATGATACCAACTCTATGACATTCTGGAAAAGGCAAAACCATAGAGACAGCAAACAGATCAGTGGTTGTCAGGGGCTGGGAAGGAGGTGAGGATGAATAGGTAAAGCACAGAGGACTTTTAGGGCAGTAAAATTATTGTATGATACTGACATCGTGGATACATGACATTATGCATTTGACAAAATCTATAGAACTGTACAGCACAACAGGTGAACCCTAATGTAAATTATGGACTTTAATTAGTAACAGTGTATCCGTATTGGTTTATCAATTGTAACAACATGTACCGCATTAATGCAAAATGCAAATAATAGGGAAGGGAGGGTAGATATATAAGACTGCTCTTTCCATCTACTTTTTCTGTAAACCTAAAGCTGCTCTAAGAAGTTAAATCTGTTAAAAAAAAAAAATACAGCTACACCCACCACCTCACTCAGTTCTCCGTATTTCTCCGTTCTCCATATTTTTCCATAGCACTTGACAATTTAGCTGTTATAAAATGCTTATTTACTGTGTGCCTTGTTTACTGCCCGTCTTCCCCAAACCCTGGAAGGATGGGAGCCTCCTGGGGCAGGAGTCTGTCTGTTTTGCTCACTGATGTATCTTGGGTGTTTAGCACAGAGCCTTGTACCTAGTGGGCGTCCAGTAAACATCACTCAGTAGATATTCAGAAGGAAAGGCTGGGAAAGTTCTCTAAAGCAGGCCTCTCCCATCCCTGCCTGAGCCTTTAGCTGCCTTTGACTATAGCTTTCTGATCAGTCAAGGTATTACATTCAGATCCTATTCCTTTTGTTGTTGTTGTTTGTTTGTTTTATTTTGTTGTTTTTTTGGTTTAGAAGATACAATTATTTTAATAAATTTCCATTATTTATACTATGACAACTCTTCTTAGTAATTAGATTTATTGTTATTCTTAAATAATTTTTTAAAAAATTATAATGGGGTATAGTTGATTTATGGTGTTGTGTTAGTTTCAGGTGTACAGCAAAGTGAATCAGTTATACATATACTATATCCACTCTTTTTTAGATTCTTTTCCCATATAGGCCATTACAGAGTATTGAATAGAGTTCCCTGTGCTGTGAAGTAGGTCTTTATTAGTTATCTGTTATATAGAGAGTAGCGTGTGTGTGTCTCAATCCCAGTCTCCCAATTTATCCCTCCCCCCCTTAGTTCCTGTTCTTTCTTGAGATATATGCATATGCACGTGTGTGTGTGCGCGGGCGTGTGTGTGTGTGTGTATGTATGTTTTTTTTTCCCCTGCACAGAAGATGAAATCCATCCCAAGGTCTTAAGATTTATTAACTGTTACCTGAGTCATTCCACATGATGTCAGGGGAGGAAGCAGGCTGAGTCTCCGCTTAGAAATACCCTGCACAGAGGTCTTTGGGTAATTCCCTCGATTTTGTAAAGATGTTGGTTGGCTTAAGTGATTAGCATGAGATCCTTAAGGAGGACTTAACGTAAGCATTTAAGGATCTTCTGTGTCTCTCGGAGTGCCCCTCCTGGGTTGTCTGGATTTGCACATCTGGAAGGCAAATTTAAAAAGGGTTTCCAGCCTCTCTGCTTAGTTTTTGAGCCCCGTTGCAGTGTGTGTGTCTGGCTTGGGGGAGGTTCCCTCCTTCAAAGCGCTGGAGGTCAGCCTCCCCCTGCAGGCATGTGGTCTGTGTTCGGGAGACCTGCCAGACCCCTCCAAGGGCCTCCGACTCTCAGAGGCAAAGGGGATCAAGTTACAGAGGCTTCTCCTTTTAAGTTCATCTGCAGGGGCAGGATGTCAGCCCAGGGGGCTGGAGGTCTGTCTTTCTCCAGGTCTAATCTTGCCTTTGCCAGTTTATCCGAGGAGCCAGGAAGTTCGGGGCAATGAGGGGGTCCCCAGATTTCATTTCACTGGCATATCAAGAGCTCTGGTTCAGAGAGGTCTGCTGGTTGCATGAGGTACCACTTAGACGGAGCAAGGCGGGTGCGTGCGGAGGGACTTCGAGCGGTCCCCGATGCTGACAGCTGCTCTTTCTTCTGTTTATTATACTCTCACAAAGATGTGGCTGCCCAGAGGGGGTCCTCATCCCACGCAGCCCACTGTGGGTCTCTCCACTCCCCTGGTCTCAAACACCAGTATTTTAAAAGAAACAGATACACACTGCTCTATTTAAAATAGGTAACCAACAAGGACCTACTGTAGAGCACAGGGAACTCTGCTCAGTATTCTGTGATAACCTAAATGGAAAAAGGATTTGAAAAAGAATAGATACATGTATATGCGTAACTGAACCACTCTGCTGGGTACCTGAAACTAACACAACATTGTTAATCGACTATACTTCAATACAAAAGAAAAAAAGGTGGAAAAAGAAGAAACTCGGGCAGCATGGCCTGCAATTTTCCACGCATCCAAAGAGGCTTCAAAACCTGGACCCCGAGCCAGGGAGAAAGGAAAGTCGCCAAGCCTTTCTTCCACTCCAAGCAACCGCTGGGAAGCTTCAGCAACCCCCCCTCCCTCCATGCCCAAGATGTTGCTCAGAAGCTCCACAGGCCCGGCATCTTGGCAGAGCTGTGTCCAAACAGATATTCTCTGGAGGACGATTCTGGACCACTTCATCTTCCTGTTCCTCTAACACAGACGTGGGCATGGATGCAAGTCTTTGTGCAGACAGTTGGGAAGCAAAAAGAAGAATATTTGGATCTTTCTTTTGAGTTTGCAAGGAGCTCTCACATACCTTCCTCATCCAAGGCGCCAGCAGCTCCTTAAAATGACTTTTCACTGCTATTTCGTTTTGCTTTTCCATTGGATAGAGACACTCCGTTGGAAATTCCAGGATGCGCTGAAGGCCTCCAGAGTTTGGGGACACAGTCATCTCAATGGTATGGGAGCCTTGACAAAGAGTGATATTCACGTGGGAAATGGTCTTCGCACATTTACTCTTGCCTAAAGCCATCATCTTATTTCTCAGGGTCAGAAGTGTTTCTGCCTAATTCTGTTCAAAACTTGGAAACTCCAACTGCAGCTCTTCATTCTCAGATTTTTTTAAAAGACCCATTATTTTGTTAAAGCTAATGTTGATGTCAACAAGATGACAAAGGCATTTTATCTTTAATATATAAAGAGTTGTTACAAATCAATAAGGAAATAGAAATAATGTAGTAGGGGGAAAAAGGCAAGGGACATGAATAGTCAAAGCAAGGACCCAGTATTTTTTTTTTTTTTTTAAGATTTTTTTTTTTCTTTTTTTTTCCGGATGCGCAGGCTCAGCGGCCATGGCTCACGGGCCCAGCTGCTCCACGGCATGTGGGATCTTCCCGGACCGGGGCACGAACCCGTGTCCCCTGCATCGGCAGGCGGACTCTCGACCACTGTGCCACCAGGGAAGCCCTAAGATTTTTTTGCTATGGACCATTTTTAAAGTCTTTATTGAATTTGTTACAATATTACTTCTGTTTTATGTTTTTGTTTTTTGGCCGTGAGGCCTGTGGGATCTCAGTTCCTCAACCAGGGATGGAACCCTCACCCCCTGCACTGGAAGGTGACGTTCCAACTACTAGACCTACAGGGAAGTCCCAAGGACCAGTATATTAAGTGAATCAATCGATCAGTCTGTTGGCTAATTTTGGCATCAGCCACCTTCACTGACCCAGGCTATTAACTGGGTACTGAACTGGGGTTCTCTGAAGATGAGATGAAACATACATCGTTTGGGGAAGTATGCTGCTCCCGTGATCTTGCTACTGTCTACTCTCTCTTTGAGTCTGTGCTGGTGAAGTCTTTGAGCAGCTTCTGTGATGTTTTTCACTTGTTCCCCTGGAGGTTTAGGATGGAAAGGCAAGCTGACCACTTTTGCTCTCTTTACTGGTTGTCAGGAGAATTCTCAGGAAGTATTTTAATTTGGAGCTGTAATGGAAGATAAAAGTAGTCTGTTGATGTAAAAGAGAAAGTACCGTCACTACTAATCATTTATCCCCTAACGTGTTTTATATTACTCCAAAGGACTTTGAAATATTTTAGCTCAATGTCAGCTACACTTTTAGGCAAAAATGTGTAGTTTACCAGGAAAAGAGATGACATTACCCAGCTTCCCCTGGAGCTGGGTGGAGCTAATTAATCTCTGCAACAGATTTAAATGGATGTGGGATATGCAGCTTTTTAAATTAATTAATTAATTATTTTTTTTTGGCTGTGTTGGGTCTTCGTTTCTGTGCGAGGGCTTTCTCCAGTTGCGGCGAGCGGGGGCCACTCTTCTTCGCGGTGCGCGGGCCTCTCACTGTCACGGCCTCTCCCGTTGCAGAGCACAGGCTCCAGACGGATGTGCAGATTTTATGAAATGTTTTTAGAAGGAATGGGAACAGGCTTCTCCTCTTTTCTTCTTGCTGCTGGTTAGAATGTAGACATGATGGCTGGAACTGGTGCAGCCCTCTTGGACCACGAGGTAGAAATCACTGGCAGAGAATGTGGATTTGTGGGTCTCTCACATCACGGAACCGTCCAACCCGTCTGGACTACTTCACTTCTTGGGACTTGAAATGAGGAAGAAATACATTTCTATCTATTTTACAAACCACTTTTGCTTTGAGTTATCCTCACCAATATTTATATATCATTGTCTCCCCATGTCTCTGTTTCCCTGCCCCCCCTCTCTCTGGGATTCCACAGCCACCTCCATCTCCCTTGTTACAAGTTCATCCAGCCACAGTTCTTTGAAGTTGTTTTGGTAAGAAGAAGGAAGGGAAGAAATGCATCCTTCTGTGCTAAATTGTTTCTCAGAACACCTTACTAACTACCACCGTGTGAAAGTATTAGTCAGGGAGTGGAGTTATGTTGACAGCGTAAGATAGAAACTTCCCCAGACCTGTTTGAAGCCAGAGGAAGACGCTGAGGCGCGGCTCCCAGCAGACACCCCTGTCCCCGCGGAGGTGTCATTCATCACTCTCAGAGAGTTTGATCCCCCGGCCGCCATTTCCTCCTCCTTTTTTTTCTGTGCTGTGGAGGTGCTTAAAAAGCCAGGCCAGTGTTGAGAAGCCTTTACGTCTGATTATGCGCCACGAGCCAGGGCTTCTCTCTAGACCAGATGGGTTTTGTTTCATCCTGCTTTGATCCTTCCCAGGGATGGCAGGGCTGGAGTTCTGCTGCCGGCTGCCGCTCTCCTCCCCCTGGGCCCTTTGTGCTTGGGGATGTTTTCTATTAGGAGACAGAGAGCTTTTTCCCTTCTCTTTTCCCGTCATGTACGGTGAGGATCTGCTCTGGGCAGCGGTGATGTGAATGGGTGCTGACTGCAGAGTGGTGAGGACGCCGATGAAGGGGGTCTTTGTGGTTTTCAGAGGGTCTGCACATGCTATTCCAAGTGCAGAGCCAGCAGCATCCTTGAGCTGCCCCCAGCGAGACTTAGCAGATGGCAGCCACAGGGTCTGCATGTAGGTGGCCGAGAGGAAGTCGAGGGTAACAGATGACGTCAGGGGGCAGCTGGAGAAAGCTTATCACAGTTTAGGGATTGGAGAAGAAGCTACTTTCTTATTTCTTTTGATGTTCAGAAAGTAACTCTCTGTGGTTTAGAACTCTAACTTTTTCAGAAGTTTGGAGGACTGTTGGACCTTATCAGGTATCTTATTCTGTGGTCCAGGAAGTGACTGGATTATTCCACTAAGTTTTAAAAATAGTTTTATTAAGAGGTTTCCTGGCAGGCCAAGTGAAAAGGGAAACATGCTTAGACAAATGATTCTTTCCTCCGTAGGAGAAAAGCCAGCAACATGGTGGCAGCAAGGGTTTCCTGGACCCAGGCTTGGAAAGGGAGATTTCCTATGGAACAGAAGTGCTTATCAAGCTGTCATCTCAGACCCCAAAAGTCTGATGATGCCCCTTACAATTCTGCCAGTGGTCACTGCTCTGGGAAATGCAGCTGTAGCCTGCATGAAGTTCTTTTCCATAGCACTTTCTTAAAAACCCAGGGCAGGACCACAAAGGACAGCCCAGAAAGAGCCATTTCATTTAAGGTCCTTACTTTGCTCAGTTCCTCCTCCCATCGAGGCGTCTTTTGGGGTGTGTGCCTCCTGTGAACGGTGTCACCAGAATGGTGTTCTCTGCTTTCCCGCAGTGCTCGAGAGCAGAGCGTGGGGTCAGCCCGGCTCTGAGCCCCATCTCTGCCCGACTTCGTGACCTGGGGTGGGAGGCTTGAGCTCCCGGGGTCTTCCTCTTCTCCTCACAGGGGCAGCATGAGAGGATGAATGAGGGGAGAGGTGTGAAGGGCTGGAAAGCAGTGCTGGGCACAGAGATGCAGGAAGTCAGCATCACATGGTTACTTTTGTTATTGTTTGCAACCCGTTTTTCCTTTATAAAAAATATTGATACTTTGTTATTTGAGCTGCCTGATAGGAGTAGGGCATTTTGACATATGGAGTCATTAAAAAGGTGGGTGCTCTGATGACGTTTCTGTACAAGTGTCAGTATCAACGGAGGAGAGAGTGGCCCCATGGGGAGTCTCTTCCGCGTGGGAGCCCAGTGTGAATAACCTCTATCTACAAACTGGGGCATCCTTATGCACCTTTAACTTGGGTGAAATACGCAGACTGAATGCACTCAGCCAGAGAGACAGAGGGACAGACTGACTTCTCCCCTTGGGTGCCGCCATGCCTGTGCACCCAGGTGAGCACGTGTGGCTCTGAAGAGCCCCCCACCCCGAGCCCTTCCCTTCCCATCATGTTGCTCAGTCGAGGGGGCAGAGGTGGAGCAGTGTGTTTTACGCCTCCCTCCCTCCCTCTCTCCCTCCTTCCTTCTCTTCTCCTTGTACAACATGGTATCTATTGTTAAAATATTTATTTTATTGCAGTCTAGTTGATTTACAATGTGTTAGCTTCAGGTGTACAGCAAAATGATTCAGTGATATATATATTATATATATATATATATATGTATATATACTATATATATACGCTTTCCCATGATGGTTTATCACAGGAGATTGAATAGAGTTCCCCGTGCTGTACAGTAGGACCTTGTTGTTTATCCATCCTATATAGAATAGTTTGCATCTGCTCATCCCAGCCTCCCACTCCATCCCTCCGCCGCCCCCCTCCCCCTTGACAACCGCCAGTCTGTCCTCTATGTCTGTGAGTCTGTACAACATGATATCTAAACTCAAAATTCATGGCTTTACCTGGGGCTCCATCAGGAAGAGAAGGAGGCTGTGCTGGATTTAGGAAGCGATGGAATTGCTCTTTCTTGGGTGGTTCCTGAGGGTTTTCCGGAGGCATTCTGGCTGTGTGGGATTTGCACAGTACCTGCACGCTTAGGCGCACACTGTAGCGCGCTGTGCGCGTCGTGGAAGGCTCCAGGCGGGGTTAGAGCTTTGTTAAGAGGCTGAGCGAGCGGTTACACAAGCCGGAGGCCCTTGGATCTGGGTAGCATCCCCGCCCTCACCCCCTCCATCCCTCCCTCCATCCCCGCACACCTTATTCCCAGGTAACCTGAAGCCCAGACCAGCCTGGGCCGGTGACAAGTACATCTTCTGAGCTCTGCTACCAGAGAGAATCACTGCACACGACCTCCAAGCCTTGGGGGTAAACCATCCAGTGGGTAAACCATCCCGGCTTGAGGAATTCCTTTCTTTACGATGACGACCCTAAATCCCTTCCACTTACGTCCGAAGACAGGACGACTGTAGGAGGAAAGGAAAACCCTCTTTGGAATATTCCATTTTAAGCCAACCAGAAGCCCGGAGAAGGAATGATCTTAGGATCAAAATAGAGAGGCCTCCATTTTCACAGACAGACAGGACCACGAGGACGAGCAGTGAGTGAAAGCCTGGCTGAATTCTCGTTGCTGTTGGCACAAAATCAAGTCTTATTTGGAATGGCTCTGGTTGCCAGCCCTCTGGACAGCTAGCTAACCAAGGACCAGGAAGAGGGGAGGGAAGGGGAGAGCTTACCAAGAGGAGGGAAAGTGAGGATGCCAGAGGGAGGCTCTGAAGCGGGCAGTTTTCGGCAGGGTGCAGCGCACGTGGAGGTGTATCTGAGGACGTCCCTCTGGCCGCAGTGAGGCAGTAGCTTGTAGTAAGGGAAGCACCAGGAGTTGCTTCTTATAGGAGGCTACGTTTCAGTGGTCCTCAGGGGAAAACCACGTAGCATGAAAGCCCCCGTTGTCTCTCACCTGGACGGTTACGGTTCCAAACTAGTTTCCTGCTGCCACGCTCACTCCTGTTCACACCACTTTCAGCCCGCTGATCTCTTAAATGCTAAGTCAGTCCGTGTCAGCCTCCTGCTTGACTCCTTCCGTGGCTCCCATCTTGCCTCCATACGTACTCCCCTCCAAATCCCCTCCCCTTCTCCACACTGGTCTCAAATGCTTCAGTCAAGCGCCCACCCCAGGACCATTGCACGTGCTCTCTCCTTTCCCTACAAAGCCCTGCGTGCTCTGTGTCTGCCTCTTCCGGGGCTTTACTTAAATCCCACCTGCTCTGTGAGGCTCCCCAGGGCACCCTATGTAAAGTTGCCTCCCCACACCCCTTTTCCCCTGGCCGCCTTGTCACCATCTCACCTACTCTGCATTTTCTTACCTGTATCTTGTTTGGTGTTTGTTTTCCACTACAGGCAGGTCATCTCCCAACTGGGGAGGTATTTGGCCTGGTGTGTTGTCTGCTGTGTCCTCAGCACCCAGAACAGTGCCAGACATCAAGTAGGCACTCAACAGATGGGCGTTGGATGGATGGATAAGTGAATGAATGATCGCGTGCTTGAGTCACCCTTGAAAATCCTTAGGGCTTGAAAAGTTGAAGTTGTTTCCTCTGCTCTTGGAACTGGTGGCTTTTTCTCAGATGGAAACTCCAGAAGAAATACTTAGCTTGTATTGCACGGTCATGTTGAGTAAAGTTGAATTGACAAATGTGTCTTTAAAGAGTAGAATAACCCAACAGCAGAGAGGCTGCCATGGAAAGAAGCTGGGCTTCTGAGAGCCGCCCGCTAAGTGAATCAGAATCCAGATCGTCTCCCTGGCGCACAGAGTCACTGCTCAGAGTGATGTCGGGATCAGTAACATTCACGATCGTTCTCTCTTTCCTAGAGAGTTGAATCTTCATCAACCAAATGTGATGACCCCACTGGACACACATGCACAAACACAGGCTTTTTGTTTTTTAATATTTATTTATTTCAGCTGTGCCGGGGTCTTACTTGGTATAAGCACGCGGGATCTCTGTTGCACATGCACGCGGGATCTAGTTCCCCGACCAGGGATCAAACCCAGGCCCCCTGCATTGAGAGCGTGGAGTCTTTACCCACTGGACCACCAGGGAAGTCCCCAAGCACGTGGTTTTTATTTATTTATTTATTTTTTACATCTTTATTGGGGTATAATTGCTTTACAGTGGTGTGTTAGTTTCTGCTTTATAACAAAGTGAATCAGTTATACATATGCATATGTTCCCATATCTCTTCCCTCTTGCGTCTCCCTCCCTCCCACCCTCCCTATCCCACCCCTCTAGGTGGTCACAAAGCACCGAGCTGATCTCCCTGTGCTATGCGGCTGCTTCCCACTAGCTATCTACCTTACATTTGGTAGTGTATATATGTCCATGCCTCTCTCTCTCTTTGTCCCAGCTTACCCTTCCCCCTCCCCATGTCCTCAAGTCCATTCTCTAGTAGGTCTGTGTCTTTATTCCTGTCTTACCCCTAGGTTCTTCATGACTTTTTTTTCCCCTTAAATTCCATATATATGTGTTAGCATACGGTATTTGTCTTTCTCTTTCTGACTTACTTCACTCTGTATGACAGACTCTAGGTCCATCCACCTCACTACAAATATCTCAATTTCGTTTCTTTTTATGGCTGAGTAATATTCCATTGTATATATGTGCCACATCTTCTTTATCCATTCATCTGCTGATGGACACTTGGGTTGCTTCCATGTCCTGGCTATTGTAAATAGAGCTGCAATGAACATTGTGGTACATGACTCTTTTTGAATTATGGTTTTCTCAGGGTATATGCCCAGGAGTGGGATTGCTGGGTCGTATGGTAGTTCTATTTGTAGTTCTTTAAGGAACCTCCGTACTGTTCTCCACAGTGGCTGTACCAATTCACATTCCCCCCAGCAGCAAGCACATGGTTTTTAAACTGTGTTACTTTCTTACCCGCTCAGTTGGGAAGAAAGAAATGGTTCTCCAGCAACCCCAGCTCCCTAGAGGAGAGGATGTTGACATTCAGAAACTACCCAGTTAAAGCAGAAAGCTGGAGGGGGGAGGGTGTCTCTACATTTAAAGAGCTTCAGCGCTATAATTAGTGATCTTCCACCACTGAGTAGGATGCCTCTTGCTTTCATGGGAAAACCAGGTTGTTGCTGACCATCCGTAATTTCTGGGGTGCTTGAGGACCCAGCCTCTAATTCGGTTGTAATGAAGCCTGTGTTAATGTCACGGCCTCCTGATCCCCGCAGAGACCCCATGCCAGGTCCGGCCCTGCAATGAGTCTTGCCGGCTCTGCGGTTCACTTTTCTTGGGAGGCTGCTTTTGTTTTTGTGCTCAAAGTGTACTTATTTCCACCGAAAATAGAGATGGATTTTACAACTTACCCAAGATATAGGAGATAGAAATCTCATTTGTAGTCAGAGTCATGTAGGGTCTCTCTGTGTGTCTCTCTCTCCCTCTGTCCCTTTTTGCTTCTCTCTCTCCCAACCTACACACGTGCACCCCATGCCTACATCTTAAGTGTCTCTGTACATTACACTAAGAAACCCAAAGAGCTGAACACAGGGTTGCAGTATGCCCGCCTCCCCTTAAATCACATAGGTCTTTGGGGGGTCCATGCATCCAACCCGATCGTGTCGAAATGAGAAGGGAATTCAGTTCTTTGGGAAATGCATGAAGGACCTCTCCGTCCCCTGGCCATCCCTTCCACGCATCCCTGGCTTATATCTGCTGTCCTTTTACAAGCCTGGCTTTCTTACTGACTGCACCACTTGAATTCTTGGAGGCTGCCACCCTAGGTTTTCCCATACCACCTCCATCACCCCTATTACATGTGTTCTTTTGTCCTGATGCAATCAGATGGCTAAATTAAGAGCGGTCCAAAGGATGCAAAGGGGGCCCCTGCCCCCATTGCCAAGGGCAGGGCCCATCCAGTCCTGTACCTCTGCGTGTTGCTTCTGCTGTTGGAGACAACAGAAGAAATGAGCCCCCTTCCGTCCTCCCCCAGGGGGTCCCGTCACTCCACAGCATGACACGTATAGCTCCTGCTGGGGATTATGGGCCAGCAGCCCGCTCAGGGCCACCAGGGCTCTCGGTACACTGGCTACTTGCATTAGCATAACTGTTCCTTCTCAGGGTGGGGTGTGTGCAGGAATTACTTCTGTAGGCAAGTCAGCCGCCTCTGAACCCCCAGCAACTCTGGGGCTGCAGCCCCCGGAGCAGAGAGGCCCAGCATGGGGCAGGCTCCCCTCCCTGGGCAGATTTTCACTGTGATGAGAGGGTTGGAAATTTTAAAAACACGGTGGAGTTGTGGCCCCCTCCAGGTCACAACTACTCAGAGAAAATAGGGTTACAAAATCTCTTTTGTTGTAAAGAAAGAAGTATGCCGACATAACCATAGCGTGGATTTTAAATCTTTAATATCTGCTTACTCAGCTCAACCATTGGAAACCCATGGCTTGCTACGTACATTGACGAACATGCTTCATAAGCAAAAGAAAGTATTGCTGTTCTTTTTCACATTTTCTAACGTCAGAGTTGGATTTTTTTTTTCACATCGATTTCACAGAAATTGATGTAGTAAGTGATATGAAGTAATATCAAAAGAGTATCATGACCATTTTTTAAACTGTGTGTGTGTTTGCATGTGTAAGCATGTGTGTATGTGCGTGTGCATGTACCTGAGCATCCCACAAGACCATCCCACAAGGGATGCCGATTTCGGGGTCCATGTCTTGACCACCCAGGACACCAGAATAGGGCCTGGATCAGTCCTGTAGTCCCCGAGGCAGGAGCAGGTGCCTGGGAGTGAGGCCTTGGAGGACCTGCGTGACCCCAAAGCCCATCAGGACTCAAGTAGGGGGACTTTGCGTTGGACTCATGCAGGAAGCGGACCTGAGGACCGTCAGGGGAAAACAGGGACAAGATCTGAATGTCTTGCTACGCCTTCAAGGGTGTGTGGTAAGAAGACCTGCTCACACAGGGATGCACTTGAATTTGTGTCCCATATTCTCCTAACGAAAACGGGAAGAGAAAGACGAGCTGGCACGAGCCATGCACACGGCAGCAGCAGACACACAAAGTGCACTTGTTCCTACGTGCCAGATGTGCACACACATGTCACTTGCCCGTCACCCCCGGCTGCAAGGGAGGCAACAGCATCCCCATCTTGCAGATGAGAAAACTGAGGTGCAGAGAGGCTACGAGACACACGTGAGGTCACAGGGGCAGCCCAGGGGCAGAGTCCAGGCCCACGCCCTCATCCGTGGCCAGTCTACCTCCTGGTGCTTTCGAAGAGCTTCGAGGACCTTCTGCTTGTCATTTTCTGTAGCTGCGTGAGGAACCGAGCCGTCTACTCCTTTTGAACAGGTCCTTCCTCTGACCCGTTTATTCTGAGAATAAATAAACACAGAGGTGCCTGCTTCTGTTGGGGTTCTCCGGGGCTCATGTCACAGCACCCCCTGCTGAGGTGCTGTCTCCCACCCCTTCTCTGGGGCAGCTCGACAGACCTCCGGCACCCAAGGGATGTTCTGTTCCTTCTTGGGCGCTCAAGTTGGTCTTGCTTATCAAGCAGACACCACTCTACAGGCCCATGATTGGTGCAGCTAAAGGCAGCGGCTTTAGAATGTTCATTGTGTGTTGGTTGGCAGGTATTTATAGAGTTGTCAGCTTCGTGGTAAGGTTTTGCCCGACACCAGATATACAGGAATAATGCCCGCTTTTGTTGATCTGACAGTCTCCGAGAAGAATCACATGTGAAATGGATACATCTGTGACAACAATTTTATTTTTTGAATTTAATTTTTATTTTCTATTAGAGTGTAGTTGATTTGCAGTGTTGTGTTAGCTCCAGGTGTACAGGGATTCAGTTATGCATATACATGGCCACTCTTTTTCAGATTCTTTTCCCATTTGGGTTGCTACAGATTATTGAGTCGAGTTCCCTGTGCTGTGTGATAACAACTTTAGATCGATGCATTGCGCACACACACAGGCAAACACACACACACAGACACACACAAGAAAACAACAGTAATACAAGAGAGGAAAACAGAAGGAACCTGAATTGGGTGGCAGCAGTGCTGTCCGACAGAACTTTCTGTGACCCTGGAAATGTGCTATGTGTCTGGGCTATCCAGTAGGGCCACTGGACATTCAAGATGCAGCTAGTGACACTGGGGAACTGAATTCTTAATTTTATTTAATTTTCATTCATTTAAGTGTCAACGGCCATGTGTGCCTGCCAGTAATGGCCCCTTACGTTTCTGAGGGAACCATGTGTCCCCCATGCTTTCCCCACATGATCGGGTGAAACTCCTCTCCCCGCTAACCCCACGGCATAGATGTCAGGCCTGAACCATCAAAGAAAAGAAAAAGGAATAACCTGGCTGCAATGAACGATGAAGAGAGAATTCAATCATACGCCCTCTTCATTGGCATGTGAATCTTTCGCGAGGCTTTGGAACTGATTCATTCGTGGGCGAAACCCCCCAAAGACACTCAATCGGCGTAAGCTTTTGGATTTCAGGAGCTACCCTTAGCTACAGCTACCCTGTTCTTTCCACGCCTGCTTCTAGAACTGCCCCATCCATTCTCCAAGTGCCCCCAGCTCTGAGGGGCACACGGCAGTTCTTTCTCTTCACGCAGAAGCCAGAGTTGTTTCCAGTTGCTTGCAAGCAAAGACTCTGAGTTCACGGTGTCTCCTTGAAGACCACATGTGTCATCCGCTCATTCAACACACATCGGATAAGTACCTGCTATGTGCCGGGACCCAGAAGTTAGCCAGAGTCTTTGTACTGATGAAGTGTAAGGTGCAGGATCAGGGCAGAGAGGACATCCGTAAATCTGATCTGGGTCCTAGTTCTTCCCAAGCGACTCACCTCGCCTGTGCAGACCTGAGTCCCCTCATCTGCAACCCAAAGGGTCAACCAAGGTAGACCAGAAGATTCCCCCATCTTAAAACCTGTGTCCCTCCATCCAAAGCAGAGAGAGGGGTGATGGAACAGAACATTTGTGGCGGTCATCAGGAGAGGGGAAACACGGGGTGAGTACTTGAAAAGCTCCAAGGAAGGCTGGGTTCTGCCCCCGTATTGGCCAGAAGTTCCAAGGATGTCTGAGTCTGGGTGGGGAATCTCCAGTTAGCGGGTACCAGGGAAAACAGAGGCTGCTCTCCTGGTCTTGGCCGTCCCATTGCCCTCCGTAAGAGCAGACCTTTGGAAGTCAGGACTTCTCCAAGTAGCAAATGTCTCCATTGGTGGTCTTGAAATATTTAGTCATTTTGGGCAAAGAAAATGCACGGTGACTGGTGGCTTTGCCGGGTTGCATCTTGAACTGCTTTCGAGTGTTGGAGGTGCTGGCAAAACTGCAACATATTTCTCCGAGCCCCTCTTTCTTTTCCTTTTTCTTCTCCCCTTGTGGCTGGGGGAGAAGATGAAGGCCATATGCTTCCAATTCCGGAGGACTTAGCCCTCCACATCAGCCTCTGGGAAAAGATGTTTGGTGTGCAGCCATCCTGAGGACTCATGAGTCGTTTGGATCAGTCCCTTTCCTCTCAGCATTTTGCTGTAGAAGAGAAGAGAGGCTGCATTTTTTTTCTTTTTTCTTTTTTTTTTTTTTGTGTTAGGAGACAAATGGGAATCACAGGAAGGTCTGAAACGCCAAGATCATGCAATCTCAGCAGTTTAAACCCTGGGGAATTCATTCATCAGAGTGAGGGAAGATGAGGAAGCCTGCAACGTAGGGAACTGGAGATTCTTGGGTCAGGGGATTCCTCGAGGAGAGGAAGGTTGGCAGGAGCCAGCCCTGCCCCCGTGATGCCGTGTCTCCATCCATATCCCGCTGTCTTACCGGGAGATGACCAGCTTAGCTAAGCAGCTCTTAGGGGCTCAGCTCAAACCCAGCCCCAGTGCCTTTCCCAAAGGCAACACAGAAATACAGTAGCAATAGACACCAAGCCAGTGGTACATGAAATTCCACGAAAGAGAGGAAACAGTCTGGAGGTGGGGCAGCGGGAGGGAGCCCTCATGCCCCCACCCACCGAGTTCTTGCAACGTGTTACATCTTGGTAGCCACACAGCTGTGATCTGATTTCCTGTTAAGAGACTGTGTTCAAAGACTGTTTCTTCTCAGGAAAAGAGTCCTTAATGATGTGACTAGTTAAATAGCTACTTAAGTGTTGCAGCTATCGTCAAGAGTCTTTCCTTGATCATCCGCTAATTTAGGCATGTTGCAAATGTCCACCAAGGTAATGCAGAGCAGTGCAGTGTTTTACAAAATGAGTTTTCAAATAAAGATGCAGAATTTCCCCAAATCCATGAAAGTGATTTTTTTTTTTTTTTCCACGAGCTGCTCCAACCACATGCAGAATCACCGAAGACAAAACCAGGGAGCATCTGGTGGTGGTATCTACCAGCTCAACGTGGAAGAAGAGAGAGGAAAAAGAGAATGATTTGATGATCAAAGAGACGGCTTTCGTCAAATTGATGATACACGCTAAGCCGTTGCCAAAAAAAGCGCCTTCTTTTTTGCAGCTAATTGAGCTGCAAAAGTCAAGTATAAATAACAAACCTATTTATATAGTACCATCACTCAGTTTTGTAGGAATAAGTCAAGTTGCCATTTTTTTGCTGAAAATAACATTCATTTTTTTTTTTTTAGTGAGCAAATGATTTTAATTAAAGCCTACATTTGGTTCAAAGGCAGATCAAAGGTAATTATTTTCATAACTTTGACTTTTCAGAAGAAGATCCCAGTTGAAACCTTCTCCCTCGACCCCATGTCAACTGTTTACAGTGGAATTGGAGACCTGGTAGGTTCTTCTGTTCAAACAAGCCCCCTCAGGGTTCTGAGTTAGAAAGTGAGGCAGGGGACACAGGGCAGTTTTTCCACGGTGAGGACTCATCCCCGTGAAGTGCTATTGGTGTGTCCTGTCTCAGGTCCGCCCCTTCCTGGGCTGTCTGGTTATGGGTGAGTTCCTTTGCCCCATCAGTAAAATGGGATGATTGCAGTGTCCACAGCGTCGGGTTGTTACAAGGATTAAGATTTCATTTCCTTCACGATGTATATGATCTCATATGATATATATACATATACATATATATATACACACAACACACACATATATATATATCACGATCTCAAAGAGATATCTGCGCCCCGCCTCCCATTCATTGCAGCCTTACTTGCGAGAACCAAGACAAGGAAACAACGTGAATGTCCGTTGATGGATGAATGGATAAAGAAAGTGTGGAATATATTACAGCCATTAAAAAGTAAATCCCGCCATTTGCAACAATATGGATGGACCTTGAGGGCGTTATGCTGAGTGAAATAAGCCAGACAGAGGAGGACAAATGCCGTATGACCTCAGTTATAGGTGGAATCTAAACTCGTGGAACTCACAGAACCAGAGAACATAAAGGTAGATGGGGGGGCTTCCCTGGTGGCGCAGTGGTTGAGAGTCCGCCTGCCAACGCAGGGGACACGGGTTCGTGCCCTGGTCCGGGGAAGATCCCACACGCCGCGGACCAGCTAAGCCCGTGCGCCACAACTACTGAGCCCACGTGTCACAACTACTGAAGCCCGCGCGCCTAGAGCCCGTGCTCCGCAACAAGAGAAGCCACCGCAACGAGAAGCCCGCGCACCGCAAGGAAGAGTAGCCCCCGCTCGCCTCAACTAGAGAAAGCCTGTGCGCGGCAACGAAGACCCAACGCAGCCAAAGATAAATAAATTAATTTAAATTAATTTAATTAATTAATTAAATTAATTTAAAAATTGGTTTAACATTTGAAAATCAGTTAATGTAATTTATCTCATAACCAGATAAAGGAAAGAAATTATGATGATATTAACAGATTCAGAAGAAAAAAAAAGGTGAACGGGGGCCGAGGATGGGGGAGGTGGGGTTACAGACTGAGTCAGAAGATGGCTGAGGTCTGGGAATCTAAAGTGCAGCGCGGCGACCCTGACTAACAGTACTGCACCATATACTTAAAAATCGCTGGTAGAGAAGACCTTAAAAGTCTCACCAACTCCCCCCAAAAAGATAATTATGTAAGATGATGGAAGTATTAACTAACCAATTGTGGTGATCATTTCGCAATGCATATGTGTATCAAATCATCACACTGCACGCCTTAAATGTACACAACGTATGCGTCAGTTCTCTCTCAGTAGAGCTCCGTGATGTCAAATACTTGAGCATGTGGCCCGCTTTATGTGACCGCGCAATGCAATTGTTACCTGTGGCTGTCATTGTCATTCTTACTACGCTATTACGTATTATACTACACTATTATACGATGACTGTTATTAATTTACTAACAACATTTTTACTATTCATCAGTGACTTTACTAATTTTAAAATCGTCATCATACTTATACTTCTTTGCCAGCCAAATGCACACTTGTCCATTCCCCTTACTTAGACCCCAAAAAGTCTGAAACGTAGACATTTTTGTCCAATCTCTGATCTTAGCGTTGGATTTCGGAGCACCCTTCTAACTGGGAGTGTGGTGTCCTCTGAGCCCTCAAACCAAATAAAATGCAAATCTCCAAGGAGGGCTTCCCTCCCTGCCCTGCAGTCGTGCTTGGAATGGTATCTGAGTCTCGTTTTTTACAAGGGGCCTTTAAAAGCTGCCGGGGCCCCTGGAAAAGCCCCAGCCCCTTTTGTCCAGATGGGGATGGAGATGGCCGGGTTGCCCCGTAGATTGTACGCTGAGCAGCCCTCCCCGGGAAGAGCTGTGATTTATACTTGCAGGCTTGTCACCGGGTGAAAGGAAGGGCCACTTTTTCAGTTTGATCCAATGTTAGGTTTGAAAGCCACCCACTGCTGTAAACTCAGCTGGGTCCACGGGCCGAGATGAAACACATTGCCCGCTTTGTTGGCGAGATGGTGTTTAGGAAGAGGATGTGAATCGCTTCCCTTTTCGGGGCTTACAGAGACAAGATGTGTGCTGATGAGAATGAGGGGCCCGCCCCCTGCCTCCCAGGGCTTGGATGCAGGGGGCGCTGTGATCTGATCCTCTTTGCTTTCCCTGGGATGTTTCCCGCCATCGACCTCCCGGTGTGCCAGCCTTTGACGGAATGGGGCTGTTTGATGCAAACAGTTATCACCATTTTCCCGAAATGGCCAAGTGCACAGTGCAGACTTGCTTACTCCCCTTGGCCGGTCCTGCAGGAGGGGGTTTTAAATAAGGGCACCACTGTGTCACCAGAACATGCAGTCACCCTTAATGATATTCCAGCTTTCCGGGTGCACAGGGTTCCTCTATCCCCAGATCTCAGAGCTTTGGGATGGTTTCCTGGATTCCCCGAGGCTGTCTGACTTCTCAGTAGCCAGGACAGGACGTAGAAGTAGCCCTTGTCTCCCTCCCGTTCATGAAGTTTGAGCTTGTGTGGTGGAAATGTGTTCCAGCCTCTGCCAGGCACCAGGGGAGACAGATCTCAGAATCCTCAGATCCTCAGAAATAGCCTCAGAACCCTCCCCTGTGAAATGGGGGGGCTGCTCTAGAAGCATTCTAAGATCCTTCCCAGCCTTGTTTATAACGGACGTTTATTAAGCACCTATTACGTGCTGGGTGCCGTGTTACAGACTGGGGACTCCAGCCTGAAATAAGAAAGACAGGATCCCCCAAGGACACCCCTGTGGACAGAGACAGAAAGAAAGCACGTGCATAAGTAAGCAAGGTGAGGTCAGAAAAGTCTAAGCAGTGGAATAGGTGACCTGATGGAGAGGACCTGGGAAGAACCGTGGATTTAAAGCTCTTTGAACAGTGGCGACAGAGAAGGGCTTTCTGCACAGGTGGCATTGGAGCTGAGAGTAGAATGGAATGATGGAAGCGGCCATGGGGAGAGCATCCCAGATGGAGGAAACGATGGGCAAAGGCCTGAGATGGGAGAAAATACCCCCGCCCTGGTTAGGGGCTCTATAGAAAGGCAGCCAGTGTGATGGGGCTTAGAGAGCAGGGGACAGGCGAGCTTGGAGAGGCTGACGAGGTCCGATTATGGAGGGTTTGGGAGAGAACGTAGGTCTGTTTCAGGAGCGGTGGACTCCAAAGATGTGTCGTTCTCGGAGCATCGTTGTTGAGGAAGGTTTCCAGATACCAAGTATACGAGCTCGTTATGCACAAATGCCCATCTTTAGGGGAGAAAACTAGCTTTTCTGGTGGGTTGTGATTTTTGGCAGCTTGATCCAGGTGGCAAACCCACCCCTCGCCCCTGCTCCCTGACCCAAAGGGTTGGAAAGTGACGTTGATATTTGAATTCACACAGTCCCACGGGACACGCCCCATCTTGGGTTACTGACCTCCCCAGCGCAGTCCAGCTTCTCTGCAGACGCTGTTCTCGTCCTGGATGATGACATCAGCCGTGAGCTAACCCAGAAACCAGGGAGTCTCCCTGCCCCATCCTGCCCCTCCCATGGGTCACAGAGTCCCGTGGATCCAACCTCTTTGATTTCTCTTGCATCCTTTCTTGCCCCACCTCCACTGCTCTGTTCAGCTCCTCAGTATTTCCTGCCTGGACACTTGTCTGCATCCTCTATTTTTTAAAATACTTTTATTCTGACATAATTCCAGATTTACGGAAGCACTGTAAGAATAGTACAAAGAATCTGGTACATGCTTCACCCAGATTCTTCATCTCCAAATGTCCAAGTGTTAACATTTGACCACATCTGCTTTCTCCATTTCCCCCATGTGTGTAAAAATACATATACATATCATCTAAAATACATATATACACATACTTTTTTTCTAAACCATTTGAGAGTATATTGAAGACACAGTGCCCTTTTATCCCGAAATTTCCTAAAAACAAAGACATCCTCTTATATCAGCATAGTCTAATTCAAATCAAGAAATTAACGTTGGGGCTTCCCTGGTGGCGCAGTGGTTGAGAGTCTGCCTGCCGATGCAGGGGACACGGGTTCGTGCCCCGGTCCGGGAAGATCCCACATGCCGCGGAGCGGCTGGGCCCGTGAGCCATGGCCGCTGAGCCTGCACGTCCGGAGCCTGTGCTCCACAACGGGAGAGGCCACAACAGTGAGAGGCCCGTGTACCGCAAAAAAAAAAAAAAAAGAAAAAGAAATTAACGTTGACGTAATACTACAATTAATCTATAGACCTTATTCAGAGTTCTCCAGTTCTCCCGACAATGGTCTTTATAGCAAAAGAAAGTCATTAACAGATACACGCTGCTGTACATAAAATAGTTAAACAACAAGGACCTACTGTATAGCACAGGGAATTATATTCAATATCTTGTAATAACCTATAATGGAAAAGAATCTGAAAAAGAGAATATATATATTATATATATATAATACATATATATGTGTAGAACTGAATCATTTTTCTGTACACCTGAAACTAACACAACATTATAAATCAACTATATGTCAATTAAAAGAATTTAAAACAAAAAGCAAGTCTCAGATGATGTGTTGCCTTTGGTTGTTATGGCCCTTCGTTCTCCTTTAATCTAGAATAGTTCCTCATCTTTCTGTGACCTCACAACCTTGCTACGTCTGAAGAGTACAAGGCGGTTATTTCCCAGAATGCTCCTCTGTTTGGTGTAACTGATGCTTCCTCACGTGTAGATTCAGACTGCGTACGGTTGTCTGGGACACCTCGCAGGAGTTGTGCATTGTATCCAGAGGCATGTGCTGTCCGCCCGTCCCCTTCCAGACATGTCCATCACTTTGTTTTTCACTGCAAAGTCGCCATGTGGAAATAAGCCACTTTATTATACTAAATACCAGTAAGTGTTTTGCGGGGAAATACTTCCAGACAACATAAAGACCTCGTAATTCCTCAAACTATTACCTACTGGTCTTCACGTCCGTTGATGATTTTTGCCTAAAGTAATTATTACTGTGGTGGTTGTTAAATGCTGGTTTATTTTTCTGCTAACTTCTACCTTCCTATCTTCCTTGTACATTTGTCACTCGGTTTGGGTCTATAAGAGCTTTCCCTTAGCCCTATTTAGTTTATGTAATTGTCTACTTATCTATTTATTTATATTAGCTCGTGAACCCTTATTTTACTCAATGGCTGGCAGCCTCTTACAGTAGTCATTTTTGCCTTCAAAACTGCATCGTTCTCAACTCAGGCTCCTGGGTTTAAATTCTGTCTACCTAAAAAGTTTTTACCCAAGCAGGGATCTGAACCTCTCATTTTTCCAACTCTAAATCTTTGTCAGTGGTTTCTGGTTTCCTGGAATTCAAAATTAGGAATCTTAGTGAGTAGAAAGCGAGGGGTCCTGTTTTCAGGTGCCTTCCCTGCTACAGAGGCCTGCGGGCCACTCCAGTGACTATCTCCTGGGGACTCCTGATCTGCTCTGTCCAGGAAG
This sequence comes from Orcinus orca, assembly GCF_937001465.1. Classification (NCBI taxonomy): domain Eukaryota; kingdom Metazoa; phylum Chordata; class Mammalia; order Artiodactyla; family Delphinidae; genus Orcinus; species Orcinus orca. Next base: position 85,948,647 of record NC_064573.1, read on the forward strand.
GCTGGCAGTCACATGTGCTACTGAGCCCTTGAAATGGGGCCGGTCCAAATTGAGATGTGCTGGAAGTGAAAACTACACACCACATTCTGTCGAAAAAAGGATGTCAAAGTCTCATGAATAATGTATGTAGAGATTACAGGTTGAAACGATCATGTTTTGGATCTATTGGGTTAAATGAAATATGCTATTTAAATGAATTTCACCAGCTTCTTTTTACTTTTGCAGTGTGGCTATTAGGAGATTTACGCTATTTTGGCCCATAGTCAAGGAACTGGTCTAGACAATGCTAAGTGCCCTTCCGTTGAACTTGAGAGGTGAAGGAGGTCATATCATGCAGAATGTTACCAGAGCCCTTGCTTGGTACCTGGCGACTTGATGTGAATTAGAAAAATCTGCTTATTCTGTGCATAATAAGAAGGAGAAAATACCCCTTCTTCGAGGACGACCCAGCTCCCAGCCAGGGCACATGGAGCGTGGAGCACAGCCCCCTCTAGAGCCCTCTTGGCTAGGAGCCCTTGTGCAGTTTACAACCTGCACAACTGCACGTAGCATCCCCAGACTGATTTGTACCCCCTGCTTGGCTGTACAGAGCGGAGTCATCTGGTTTGGGGACCAGGGAGTGTTATTAGAAGCCAGGTTGCCTGGTGGGTGAGACTGCCATCCCTGGGGTCAGATACACCTGAATTCCAAGCCTAGCTCTGATAACTAACCACCAGACCTCTAATCTTGGGCTGATGACTTCCTTAAACTCTCTGCGTTTCCATTTCCCCACTAGTAACACAGCAATGACAGTAACAGGACCCTGTGAGTTTGGTGAAAGAATGAATTCCTCTGCCATGTGCCCGATCCCTGACACATAGTAATCGCTCCACAAAGGTCAGCTGCTTTTGCGACTACGCTCGTCCTTGTTTTAGGGTGGGCATGAGGGCATGAGGGATGAACGGATATGCTTAAGGAGGAGTTTCACTTCCAGCTTCAGATAACCCCCTATCCATCGGTTGCAAAGTATTTCGCTCCCAAAAAACGATCCTGTGAAATACAAAGCACGTTTTCTGCTTATCATTTTTAGGTAACTGTGTAGTATTTCGCCTCCAAGGCCGGCACTGTCAGCCCATTCTGCACACAGGGAGACTGAGGGTCTGGGTGTCCTTTCGCAAAGTCAGTGCACCGAGTTAGAGGACAGACAACAAAGGAAGAAAGGCAGGCTTTGACCTTCCCCCAGACTTTTGAGAGCTTTGCTGCATCCTGAGTATTTCGGGATGACTTCAGATATTCCAGGTGTGTGTTTTGCTAAAGTGTGTTCCCTGAGGCTCTGTGGGGACATTTCAGTGTCCTGAGCGGGGCGGGGTGACATGAGTGGGTGGTTGCTACTTGTTGGTTTTATGTATTGGGATACTAGCAAGTCCAGGGCGACACTCAATTTTAATGGCAATGAAGATGCAAATGAGAAGAGGGGATGGTGATCACAGTGATTGTGGTAATAACTCTTGTTGACTGCGCCCCCTTTTAAATTGAAGTACAGTTGATTTACAATGTGTGTTGTGTTAGTTTCAGGTGTACAACAGAGTGATTCAGTTTCACGTATATATTTCAGATTATTTTCCGTTATAGCTTATTACAAGATATTGGGTATAGTTCCCTGTGCTACTATAGAAAATACATAAGCATTGGGCCCTTTTAAAGCGCCAGATGCGGGAATTGCCTGGTGGTCCAGTGGTTGGACTGCGCTCTCGCCGCTCAGGGCCTGGGTTCAATCCCTGGTCGGGGAACTAAGATCCTGCCAGCTGCATGGGTGGCCAAAAAAAAAAAAAAATGCCAGATGCTATATTAAGCACTGCAGAGATGACCTCACTGGAACTCAAAGCAGCCCCAGGAAGTTCTGTCCTAGTTCCCTTTTTACAGCTGAGAACACGGAGGCATCAGGGGCTACGTCCCCGCCTGTGTCCACAGTCAGACCTCCTGGGCGAAATCTCAGATCTGCGAAGCCTGACTTCGTAATGCCGGGCGGGTGACATCTGGGTCGGGAGCCTTGGTTTTCCCCCATGTGAGATGGGGTGTCACAGAGTTACAGGGATACGTAACAGGATGCGGCTAACGAGCATCATCAGGGGTGTGGCACAGAGTGACCACCCAGTACTGTGACCCGTGTGTGTCACCACCCTTCATTTGAGAGAAGGGTCCCACGATTCTCACCTGGATGGAAAGTGCTCACCTGGGTCGTGCTTCTTGCCTACAAGTCCGGGACTTGGGACAGACGTGTTTCTCCTTCAGGGGTGGTGTCTCGCCCCGTCCTGAGGCTGCGGTGGCCTGGGTTTTGAAGCTGTGCTGTCTTGGGGGTGTCCTGACTTAGATGCTTCAGTCCTTGCTGGACACATGTTGATCTCGTCCTTCTTCCTGTTGTGGAGACCCCTGTACCTGATCCTGGTTAGTACACGCGTCACAGTGGAGGCGTTCACATTTCCGGGGCTTCCCAGGCTAACGCTGCACCACAAACGTGAATGGTGGGGCTTTCAAATCCAGACTCGGGCTCTGTCTCTGGCTGATAGAGCTTCCATTTTGTGAGAGCCTTTCTTTTCTTCACTGATTTCCCCCTGCCCAGCATCTAGTGATACATCTACCCTCTCCACTGCCATCCTGGGGGCTCAGGCTTAGACTGGCAGATGCCCGGGTCAGCGAGCCTCTCCTGCTGGATCCAGAACCCTGGGAGTACAGGGGGATCCACGCCTTCCTGCGGCAGTAATCTGGCGTGTGCATGAAGACCACCCAGTTCCCCACTTCTGAACTGGCTTCCTTTGGGCAACAGTAAACAGACGAGGTGGACTATTAATGGTGCCTTGGACACGGCACAGGTGTGATCCGGGAGGATTCCCGTAGTGGACAGCATCCCAGCGAGAACCAGATTTTCCCAGTGTGGTGCACATGAAGGATCTTTAGGGAAGGGACTCACTGACTATGTTACGGGCAGGGTCAGGGGAACAGACAAGCTACTTTGAGGTGCTCAGGGATACACAGCAGAGGGAAGTTGTGTATCCCGGGGTGATGTTGAGAGCTTGGAAGGAGGGGCTAATAGGAGGGAGATATAAACAAGGAAGGAAGTACCACCACAACAGGAAGAGCGTCGGGGACTCCCTGGCGGACCAGTGGTTAGGGTTCCTCGCTTTCACTGCCGTGGATCCGGGTTCGTTGGATCCCTGGTCGGGGAGCTAAGATGCTACAAGCCGCGTGGCCAAAACCATCACAAATGGGAGCGCGTGGAAAGTGGAAAGGCATCTGACCTCGCGCTCCTCCCACATCTCCCCCACCCCGCGCCGTACTCAGAGCCCGCAGGTCCGGGGATCCAGATGCTGCACCTGTGTGGCAGCTCCCTAAGGTACAGAGAAAGGTAGAGGATGGACGGGGGCTAGACCGGGAATTTCCAGCACAGCTCCTAAAACTAACAGACTGTTCCGTATTTATTCATAGAGTTCAGCCTCTCCCGCACAAGCCCTCGGGATCATAGCAGACGCTCCGAAAGAGCCGACTCTGCCCCGGGCATTGTTCTGAGGTCTCTGCAGACCAGCTCTTTTAACTCCCACTGTGACCCACTGAGAGCAGTGTTACATTGTCCTCGTGCAGATACAAGTGATGGAAGCTGGGAATTGCAAGCTGTGTATTTGGGCTCCAGTGTAATCCAGTCACAAGGCTCAGGAGTCTCACGTGATACGAGCGGGATGGAGTTTAAGTGCAGAGGAGGCCGTGCGCCGAGGGTTGCAGCTTCATGTGGGCAGGTGTGTCGGTGCGTGGATGTTGATGCTTTGCCTAATGAAGATCTGTTTCCACTTTTCTGGTAGCAGCCCCTGGATTTTCCTTGGGGAGCTGCCCCTCCCTAACCCTAAGTCAATGTAAGTCAAGTGCAACTGACTTGCATCCTGGCTCCAGGGAAGGCATGTGACCCACGCCTGTCCAATCAAAGCATTCATACCCACGGCCAAAGTGATTGGTTCAGAGGTGGGCACGTAGCACAGATTAGACCAATCAGAGCCAATGAGAGTCATCCTGGGTTTTGACTGATTCTGTTGAGGGGGAGGCATGGTCCTTCCACTGGGAATCCAGAGGTGATGGAATGTGAGCTTCCAACAGCTGTCATCTTTTTTTTTCTCATTTAAACATCCTTATTGAAATATAATTTACATACTCTAAAATCTACCCTTTTAAGTATACAATTCAGTGACTTTTAGCAACTTCACTGAATTGTGCAACCATCACCGTGACTTCAGTTTTAGGACGTTTCCATCACCCTGGTAAGGTTCTTCATACCCCTTTGGGGTTAATCCAGAATCCCACCCCTAGCCCCAGGCAACCAATAATTTACGTTGTCTCTGTTGATGGCCAGCAGCCACCTTGCCGTGCTGAAGGGAGGTCCTGTCTGAGATGCGCAAGACGGGGGAAGGTGAGGCTGGGAGATGGAGAGAGACTGAGTCCTGTGAGATTATTTGAGCCCCAGGATCTAACCATCGCTGAGTCTTTGTTTCTGGAATTTCCATTTATTAGAGGCAATACAATCCCTTGCCTATAAAAAGTGTGTGTGTGCGTGCGCGCGCGCACGCGCGCACTTTGTTGTTTTCTGTTTCACGTAACTGGAATTCCCTTGACTTCCATATCCAAATTATAAATTTTACTCCAGAGGGAAAGAGACAGGGACAGAGACAGAGACAGCCAGACAGGAGAGAGATCTCAAGATGAAACGAATGCGTATAAAAGAGAAAGGTCGGGTTTGCTGGTGACAAAAAGCCAGATATGATGTATAAAGTTATTACCCCCAGCTAGTTGGTGATGTGTTTAACTACTCTGTGCCTGCTTATTAACTTCTTATGTCATGCCCTGTTCAAAAAGGGAGACTTACAGAGATGCTGACAACACAGAAAGATGAAGTACATTTAAGATAAGAAAAATGAAGCAAAGGGAAAATGTGGGCTGGGAAGGAGGCTGAAACTAAAAGCTTAGTAAACAAAATGCTTGCCATGAGGACTTGGGCACAATTACCGAAGACTGATGACAGCTGAACTCTAGGCTTTATAGTAAACAAAAGGGAAATAGGCTTAGTTTCCTTTTGGTTACTAAATTAAGAGGGAAATAGGCTTAGTTTCGAAAACATGAGGTTTACAAGTTTACAAAACCACCTAGCTGCTGAACTTGTCTCTTGAGCTACTTCATCGCGTAGTTTGCTAAAAGCAATTTTAGAGGGGTCAGCGTGACACCATGGGGAACACAGGGATCGATTCAAGTTCAAAGACTTAGGTGCTTTGTGCTAAGTACCATCTGCTCAACACTACCAGTATTGGATTAGTCAGGAATGCTTTTGGCTGCAAGTAATAGTATATTAAGCCACAAAGGCTATAATTATCTTTAAGAACAAGAACTCTGGGGGGGACATGGCGAGAATTCCTAGGTGTGGTTCAGTGACTCAAAGACGTCTTCAGAATCCCGGGATCTTTCTGCGTGGCTTTCCTTGGATTTTTTTGGCTTCTTCCCTTAGGATCAAATAGTTACTTCTGTCTCATTAGGCATCATATCCTCAGTCAAGAAAGGAAGAAGAATGGTGTCAGTCCTCTCTGTCCTTTCTTATCAAGAAAGGAAAAGCCTTCCCCATAGATAGATAGGTCCTTAATTATAATTGACCAGAATTGGGTCACCTCTCCCTTCAAGGTAGGCTGGGGAGTAGAGACACTCTACGAAGGAAGTGGGACTGGGGACTGACAGACCAATTATCGCCAAACTGCTGAGCTCAACGCTATCAGCTCTAGGTGGCAAGAAAGAGGAAGGGAGTGAATATCGCCTAGTGAACGAGCAGTGTTTGCCAGAGGGAGAACGATGGATGCAATCAAGTCCTAGGTAGATGGCTTCCATCTCGTATGCTTAGGCTAGAGAGATGTACAGTGTACCGTGGAGCACAGAAGGCGAGCACAGAAGGCGAGCACCTGGTGCCCTGGGGGATCAGGGAAGATCTGAGGTTGTTGACTACTGAGCTTATCTTAAAGGAAAAGTTGAGTCACTTGGGAATGTGGGAGTGGTGGTAGAAAAGCCCAGCAGGTGGAGGCATGAGCTAAGGAAAGGGAGTCTAAAGCTGTCCGGGGTGTCGAAAGAAGCGCCACCAGTTTTGTGTTAATATGTCATGTGAGAGTCAGGGAGGAATGACTGGAAGGCTGCCTGGGGACGAGGTCATGGGTGGCCTCGTGTGCTCTGCGTCGAGCTTAGATTCTGTTCCTGGAGCAACGTGTCAAGTGGTTGCATTTAAAATAGAGAGCTGGTAAGAACATGGGCTCTGGAGCCCAGATTCCTAGGTGGAAATCTTAACCTGTCCCACCTACCCTCTCTGTGCTTTATTTTTCTCATCTCGAAAGGGGAAAATAAGAGGGTCTACGTCCTTAGGATTGTAGTGAGGCTTAATGAGTTAATTCAGGTAAAGCATGAAGAACAGTGGCTGGCACATAGTAAACCTTAGCACGTGGCGATGGTGATGATGGTGGTGATGATGATGATGGTGATGGTGATGATGGTGATGAAGATGGTGGTAATGATGATGGTGATAAAAGTAGAGGCTTAGAGACAGTTGGGACACTGTTGTAATGGTCTATATGAAAGATGATAGAACTTAAACGAGGACACTCTAAGATGGAGTTGGTGTGTGACATACAGAAGAGAGTAGACTTTCAAAGCTTGCGGACTCATGGGATGAGGGAAAGAGAGGGGTCAAGAAGAGCTCCAGGATTTGGGTTTTGTTGACTGGGCGCACATATTGCTGCTGTGTCTCTCGGATTTGGGCCCTAGGGTGTAGCTGCAGTGACTAAAAGTGAATCTAGTTCTTCAACACAGTGAAGGGTTCGCAGGGGGGTGTGGGAAGGACAACCAGTGCTTACAATTTGGAGACGCGTGATGGGGCCATGGGTTGATGTGAGCCGTTTGATGCTCATGAGCTGTTCGTTCACTCATCCAGTGTCTCTTGAGCACCTTTATGCCAGGTGCTGTTTTAGGCCCTGGGGACATGATGTGGAACAGGGCACAGTGCCTGCCCTCCTGGAGCTCTACCTTCCGTAGGGAAAATGCAGTCAACCAAGAAATGAAGATCTCCATGATACCCCTCACGCAGAGATAAGGACACACACAACAGATAAAGGACTGTGAGGGGTTAGAACAAGGTTTCTCAGCCTCGGCACTTTGCCCCTTTGGCCGTGTGCTTCTTCGTCGTGAGGGCTCTTCTGTGCACGGTGAGACACTTAGCAGAATTCCTTGCCTCTACCAACCAGATGCCAGGCTCATCCCCCAGTGGCTCCAACCCAGAATGCCCTCAGATCTTGCCAGATGTCCTCTGCGGAACAAAATTTCCTTGATTGAAAAGCTCTCTGTGCAACAGAGAGTGACTGAAGGGGATGGATGCCGTGTCCAATAGGATGTGTAAGGGGGACCTTCCCATGTGTGTTTCCTGGGGCCACCATAGCACATTACCCTACACTTGGTGTCGTAAAGCACAAGAAATGTCTGAAGACCAAGAATCTCAAATCAAGGTGTTGGCAGGGTTGGTTCCTTCTAGAGGCTCTGCAGAACATTCTTTCCATGCCTGGCTCCTAATATCTGGTGGTTGCCAGTGGTCCTTGGCTAGGGTCCGCATCACTCCCATGTCTGACCCTTTCTTCACACGGCCCCTCCCCTCTGGGTTTCTTCTCCGTGCCTATAAAATGTCTCAGAAATCCCTCTCTATTCTCTGATACGGAAACCAGTCATCAGATTTAGAACTCACCCTAAATCTGAGATAATTTCATGTTGAGATCATGAACTAATTATATCTACAAAGACCCTGTTTGCAACGAAGGCTGCATTCACAGAACCAAGAGTTAGGACTTGGACATATCTTTTCAGGAGACATAATTCAACTTTCTAAGGAGATGACAAGTGAACTGAGATCCAAGTAAAGTGTGGGAATGAGGCACTTAAAGGAGAGAGAGAGAGAGAGAGAGAGTGTGTGTGTGTGTGTGTGTGTGTGTGTGTGTGTGATGTTCCAGGAAAAGGTGATGGATGCAAAGGTGGATTTGAGGCATGAACGAGAATGGTGTGTCCTGGGAAAAAACGATGGCCACTGGGTCTGCAGTGCAGGAAGCAAGGGGGAGATCGAGAAGGTGTGTTTGGGGAAGTAGGCAAAGGCCAGACCATGCTGAGCCTCAGAGGCCACGAGAAGAAGTTTGGGTTTTATGCCAAGTGCGGCGGGGAGCTTTGGGCCTTTAAGCAGGGGTTTGCTGTGGGTTTGTTCTGGTTTCCGCTCCTCCCTTTGGAGAAAGCTTAAGGCAGTGATGACTTTGCAGCTGTTAATCATCAGGAAACTGCAATCACTAGGAGAATGTTTGAAATCATAAGTTAAGGATTTTTAGAAGGAAGCGAACCAAAGAAATACTGTGGTAGCCTGCCCGAATTCTTTCCCGGGCTCCAAGTAACCAGGTGCGCTGGAGAGATTATTTTTCTTCTTCTGATTTGTGGAGGTCTCAGGGTCTAAATTTTGAAACAGCTGATAGAACATGTTCTGGGATGGTGGGATAGGCATCTGAAACTTTGCTACTTGTCTCACAATAAAATTGCTTTTATTATTTGCTTAAGGTCTTTTTGTTTAAGTAGAGTTGATTTACAATATTGGGTTAGTTTCAGGTGTACAGCAAAGTGATTCAATTATATATATATGTATTATTTTTTGCAGCTTTTTTTCCATTATAGGTTATTACAAGATACTGAATATTGTTCCATGTGTTATATAGTAAATACTTGCTGTTTACCTATTTTATATATAGTAGTGTGTATCTGTTAATTCCACAATCCTAATTTATCCCTCCTCCCCCCTTTCCCCTTTGGTAAGCACAAGTTTGTTTTCAGTCTCTGAGTCTTTTTCTGTTTTGTAAATAGATTCATTTATATTATTTTTTAGACTCCATGTATAAGTGATATCATATATTTGTCATTGTCTGACTTACTTCACTCAGTATGATAATCCCTAGGTCCATCCATGTTGCTGCAAATGGCCTTATTTCACTCTTTTTATGGCTGAGTAATATTCCATTGTCTATATGTACTACATCCTCTTTATCCATACATCTGTTGATACAGCAGTTGGGTTTTTTCCATGTCTTGGCTATTGTAAATAGTGCTGCTGTGAACACTGGGGTGCATGTATCTTTTTGAATGGGAATTTTGGTCTTTTCCAGATAAATACCCAGGAGTGTGATTGTTAGGTCATATGGTAGCTCTATTTTTAGTTTTTTGAGGAACCTCCATAGTGTTCTCCACAGTGGCTGCACCAATTTACATTCCCACCAACAGTGTAGGAGGGTCCCCTTTTCTCCACATCCTCTCCAGCATTTGTTATTTGTTTGTGTTTTTTTAAGCTTATTTATTTATTCATTTATTTATTTTTGGTTGTGTTGAGTCTTCATTGCTGCATGTGGGCTTTCTCTAGTTGTGTCGAGCGGGAGGTACTCGTCGTTGTGGGCTCAGTAGTTATGGCTCGTGGGCTCAGTAGTTACGGCTCGTGGGCTCAGTAGTTATGGCTCATGGGCTCAGTAGTTATGGCTCGTGCGCTCAGTAGTTATGGCTCATGGGCTCTAGAGCGCAGGCTCGGTAGTTGTGGCGCATGGGCTTAGTTGCTCCGCGGCATGTGGGATCCTCCGGACCAGGGCTTGAACCTGTGTCCCCTGCATTGGCAGGCGGATTCTTAACCACTGTGCCACCAGGGAAGTCCCAGCATTTGTTATTTGTAGACTTTTTGATCATGGCCATTCTGACTCGTGTGAAGTGGTACCTCAGTGTGGTTTTGATTTGCATTTCTCTAATAATTAGCAATGTTGTCCCTCGAGGTCTCAATAGGGGGAAAAAAAGCCTTCAGAATCTTTTTTGGTTAAGTATCAACTTCAGATATCAAAGAATCATGTGATATTTGTTTCTATAGAAGGGAAAATAAGGGTCATGGACTTAAAGAACTGAGGGACTGCAAAGCTTATGAACTTGAAGCATTAGATAAAACCACTCAGGTTCCAGGGGTCTCAAGGCTTGTGTGTCAGTGTGTGACTTGACTTATAAATGGCCGATCAAATCGTGACATGATTTAGAGGCTGTGGGGAGTTTGAAAGCTAGAACAGTGCTTTGCCCATAGGAGTTCCAAACAATTGGTAGGGTGAATGAATGCTTATTTCACAGAAGAGAAAACAGAACTCATCAGAGGTACTAATCTCATTTCATACTGGCAACAGAAACCCTAAGAGAAAGTGTGATTCCCTGGCGTCTGCACACATGGGCACATGCCCTGAAATGGGCATGAAATATGAGGCTCTCTTACCCCCATTATTCTCTGTTCTGTGTTTGTCATAGTGGGAGTTGATTGCATAAAGATGCACGGCCCCCAAACATGCCGACCACTGCTGGCATTCAACTGTGGAAACATCTATTTTCTCTGATGCTGGAGGGAGAAACTGCTGGACTCATTGAACTAAGAGATTTTGTACTATTCCCCGTCACTATGCTTTCCAGAGGTGTTTTCCAAGGATATATTTTACGGTGTCTTTTTGCCTTAGAAGCTAACTATAAAATCCACCTACCATATAAGATGTGATGCCATTGCACGATTGGGTGGTCTTTTTTTAAACTGTAAGTGCTGACCCACTAGAAGGAGGTGAGATCACTTTAGTGGGTAATTTTTTAAAAAGGAATTAGGATAGCATGGAATGAAAGGGCACAAAATGGAACAGCGTATATAGGAGTAGAATAGAAAACATTGAACACTGACATTATGAAACTTTCATTTTGGTTAGATGAATTTATATGTGCGTGCGCGTGTGCGCACGTGTCCAAGTCAGGATGAAAATGTTTCAGACTGTGGGACACACCCCAAAATGTCTGCAAACCACTGCTCTACATTCCACTTTCCAGTTCCTCATTGTTAAGCCCTGAAGTAGAAAAGGCACTTAGGCTGAATAGTTCAGGTTCATGAATAGTCAGTGTAGATTTTTAGATTAATCAACATTTCTCTGGAATCTGACTTTCTTCCCTTTAGGAACAGCGTTGTTCCTTCTCTCAGGCTGTTGGTTAGAGGTCTGAGGGCAACTCCGAGATCTAATGTCTCCGACTTTATAACTCAGATTTTCTCCCTGCCCACATCACTTCCATGGATGAGTTATCTGTGCTTGTGTGACATCCAGACTGGACTTGCGAGATAAGAATGCTTTCAGCATGGATCCGGGAATCTGAGCAGTTTAACCAGCCTTTTAGGGTTGTTACTGTACCCATTTAAAGAAATAAACTCCGGGGACTTCCCTGGCGGTCCAGTGGTTAAGACTTCGCCTTCCAATGCAGAGGGTGCAGGTGCGATCTCTGGTTGGGGAGCTAAGATCCCACATGTCTCTTGGCCAAGAAAAAAAACAAAACAAAACAGAAGCAATATTGTAACAAATTCAATAAAGACTTTAAAAATGGTCCACATCAAAAAGATCTTTAAAAAAAAAAAAAAAAAACTCCCTTGGAGATTTAAGAAGGCAGTAGAGTTTGTTTGTTGGTTTGTTTTGAAGCACTAAGTACATCTATTCATTTATACTTTCATTACCCAGAGAGGAGATCAAGATTTCATAAAACAAATGTATTTCATGTCACAGTTTTTGACGGGAGAACACAGTTTCAAGGATGCCCTCATCAAAGCACTAAATTGGTGCTATTTAAGGTGTCTCCTGCCTTGAGCCATCACTGCAGGTGGAAGGAGTTGTCATAGAGATGCTGATTCCTCCAGCCTTGTGAGTGGAATGAGGACCAGTTCTTGAGGCACAAAAGATGACTCGATTTCTTTCTGCTCCAGACCATAGGAAGCGTCAGAGATGCTGGGCTGGGCCGCTGTGCGTGTACCATGCCTTCACACGGGGTCAGACGCTTGATGGTCGAGGAAAGGAAAGATGTGGGTGAAGGGAAGGGTAGGTGGTGGGGGGAAAGAGAGATTAATTGCCTGGGTGATGTTTCTACAAACTAGCACCAGCCTCTGTGTCTGACTCTATTTGCTTTGGTAATCAGCCCACACAATTTGGGGGGTTCCAACTGGTTTTTCTCTGCAGGGCTTTTTACAACCTATGTGAGTTTCTGAAGACTGCTATAATGAATGACCACAAACTGGGTGGATTAAAAACAACAGAAATGTACTCTCTTGCTGTTCTAGAGGCCGGAAGCCTAAGCCCCCGCTTTCTCCATAAACTCTAGGAGAGTTGCTCCATCCAGCTCTGGTGGCCCCTGGCGTGGCTTCCTTGGCTTGTGGCTGCATCCCTCCCGTCTCTGCCTCTGTCTTCATGGGCCCTTCTCTTCTCTGGGTCTTCTCTTCTGTCTCTTAAAAGGACACTTATCGGGCTTCCCTGGTGGCGCAGTGGTTGAGAGTCCACCTGCCGAGGCAGGGGACACGGGTTCGTGCCGCGGTCCGGGAAGATCCCACATGCTGCGGAGCGGCTGGGCCTGTGAGCCATGGCCGCTGAGCCTGCGCGTCCGGAGCCTGTGCTCCGCAACGGGAGAGGCCACAACAGTGAGAGGCCTGCATACCGCAAAAAAAAAAAAATAAAGGGCACTTATCATTGGATTAAAGGTCCGCCCTAAATTGAGGATGGTCTCATCACAAATCCTTAACTTAATTCCACCTGCAAAGACCCCTTTTCTAAGGTAATAAGGTCACAGTCACAGGTTATGGGGTTTGGAAGTGGTCATATCTTTTGGGGAGCCACCATTCAAGCCACTGTACAACCTAAGAAAGGAAATATACGCTGATGGGGTCAGAGTACAGTTCTGCTCCATAATTACTCACCAAGAGTGTATGCTGTACTATGAACTGGAGGTGGTGTGTTAGGACAGGCAGAAATATAAAGGAGCCCAGCCCATGAAGTGGTTATCCTATCACAGTCCTGCCTCTGATGAACCCAAGAACTTCAGGCCCGTCGCTTAATCTCAGCTTCCTTATCTGTGAAATCTCCTTCCCTCAAATCTTCTACCCAGTTTTCATTTTCTCAGTGAGTTCTTCTCTGATCACCTTACTAAGATTACACCAACTTCCTGTTCCTCTTTCCATATCTTACTCAACAGCATTTATCAAAATCTTACCGGCTACATGTGGTATTTATTTATTTGCCTGTTGTCCTGTTCTCCCAACAGAAAGGAAGCTCCAGAAAGGCAGGGTTTTTGTCTTTATCTTTCACTGTTATGACCTTGATGTCTAGAGCAATGCCTGGGACATAGTAGGTGCTCAGGAAGCCATGCCTGAGGGATGGGATTGCCCAGGGCATCTTACCAGATGAGGGTGCAAATTAAACTGTTACCAAACCAAACTTGGGTCCACTCTCCTGTTGCATAGCAAAGCCAATCTACTGACACTGGGTTGTGGTGAAGGAAAGTACAGTGTTTATTGTGGGTGCCAAGTAAGGAGAATGGGCAGCTCATGCTCCAAAGACCTAAACTCCTAGATGGCTTTCAGGGAAGGGTTTTTAAAGGCAAGGGTGAGGGAGAGGGTCGCGGGGTGCGTGATCAGCTCATGCACAATCCTCTGATTGGTTGGTGGTGAGCTAACAGGGTGATGTTTCAGGAATCTCAATCATCAACCTTCTGGTTCCAGTGGTCTGGGGTCTGCGTGCTGGTGGTCAGTATGCTTTAACTTCTTCTACCTGGTATGGTTTCAGTATCTGTAAAACAAGTCAAGGATATGGCTCAGGATCTTGTCTATAGCCCTTGAGGAGGAACTAAAGGTCCTTGACTTTGTTGAATGGCTAAACGATTACTATTTTGTTCTGCTTGATGGTTTTCTTTTGTTTCTGCATTTTCTCACTTCTCTGATTAAATTTGCTCTTTGAAACTTAGGGAAAGACTAGGAGGCTAAAGCTTTTCTACAAACAAGAGGCATGGGATGTGGTGTAGGGAGTGGGGGGAAGAGGGGGGCCTGTCCCCAGGAAGGATCCTGCTTGGCTTCAAAATTAGAGAGTCTCTATCAAGTGTTACAGCAGATCTTATGTAAAGGTGAGCTCCCCTTCCTTTTCTTCTCCCATTTCTTGAATTATTTCTTCCACACAAGATCCATAATGCCATGGGTATAATTCATTCACAGTAAGAAACAGGCCACAGGATTTCAAATACTATGGTAGCAAAATGTGTTATTTGAATTTCTCTTTTCCAAGGCAGAGATATAGTGAGAAATACAGTCAATATTCATTATTCTTGTTATTCACAGTAGTTCTATTCTCGAAAGTGGCCGTGAACACTGAATTAGTGAGTACTATCCATTGCTTGAAAAGAAACACTACGGGGGGCAGGGGTGGGGTCAGTATCCTGAGAGCCTCTGGTCACAGCATCTTAGTCAACTGATCAATACGTAACCTGATTTTAACGTGTGTTTCTGTTTCGAGACACCTGGCTTAATATATATTGTGGATTCATTAGCACTGAACTCACAGCCAACAACATCATAACTCATGCTTGAATGAAGTGTGTCTAAGATGTGTTTTCCCCATAAGGCACATCACAGCCTTCTTGCACTTGGGAACACTAGCGAGCACTTCAGCACTATGCTGGTATTTTTGTTTGTTTTTTTTGTTTGCGGTACGCGGGCCTCTCACTGTTGCTGCCTCTCCCGTTGCGGAGCACAGGCTCCGGACGCGCAGGCTCAGCGGCCATGGCTCACGGGCCCAGCCGCTCCGCGGCACGTGGGATCTTCCCGGACCAGGGCACGAACCCGTGTCCCCTGCATCGGCAGGCGGACTCTTAACCACTGCGCCACCAGGGAAGCCCCAGCACTATGCTGTTTTAAACAGCAGAATTAGCAACAAAAAGCACAAAAAGGTGAAAAACATGACATTAAATTGACTGTGAAAAGGACATTTGTTTACATACCGCCTGAGAACTAAAACAAGAAGGCAAAGCATCATCTCTGACCTCAGCAGGGGACCCGTGCATTCAGGCCACTCAAATTTTTCTCCACTCAGCCTTGTCTGCAAATGATCGTGAAAGCACCTTGATTATTGATTTTGACTCTGCAAATAAACTTCAGCGAGTGCGTGGGTTCGCAAATACGGAATCTGCGAGTCAGGAGGATGGCTGCGTATACAGCCTGGTTGAAGAGTTCCACCCGCCTTCCTTGTTTTCCATTCCCCTCCAGTCAATAGGATCAGAGACTCCTAAGAAAAATAAAGCCAATAGTGCTGAATACGTGTGCTAAGAGGGGAAACGTCAGTCTTTGCAGAGCAACAGCCTCAGCTGGGTTGTTGTGGGCACTGTTTTGTGAAAGGGCTTGAAATCCCAAGAGCAAACCTCTATAGGTGTGAGAAAGGAAGTCTGTCCATTCTCAGCCCTTCTAGGGTCTCCTGCCTGGGAAGCGCCGTTTTATGTTTATTTTTTCTAATTCTGTTTATTTACTATTTTACTGAGGTGCATTCACATACCATGCAATTCAGCCATTTAAAATGTACAACTCAAGGGTTTTTTAGTATATTCTCAGGTACGCGCAACGTCACCACGGCCGATCTTACAACATTTTTATTACCTCAAAAAACCCCCTGTACCCTTTGTTCATCACGCCCTATTCCCCGTGCCCCAGCCCTGAGCAACCACGAATCCACTTTACCTTTAGATTTCCCCGTTCTGGACATTGAGTGTGAATAGAATGAGGTCTTTCGTGATTGACTTCTTTCATTTAGCAAAACGTGTTCAAGGTTCATCCATGTTGTAGCATGTTTCAGAACTTCATTCCCTTTTATGACAGAATAATCCGTTTTGTGGCTATACCACATTTTTTAATTAATTTTTTATTATAGTTGACTTACAATGTTGTGTTAGTTTCTGCTGTACAGCAAACTGAGTCAATCATATACACACACACACACACACACACACACACACACACACACACAGAGAGAGAGAGAGGGGGAGAGAGTCACTTTTTTTTAGATTCTATTCCCATATAGGTCTGTTTTAAAGACCCCCATCTGAAGGCTGTAATCACAGGGCAGGCTCAGCAGAGACAGATCAGAGGACACTTCCCAGCTAGGAGGCTGGAGGGGACTTAATACCAGGACAGACACAAAGAGCAGCTCAGAAGGACATGACATCTGTCAGCTTGAAAGCGCGCCAGGGGCAAGACGCAAACTTCGGTGGCTCAAAGAGAGCGCTTCTCAGAAACTTGCCTTGCTTTTGGAAAACAGTGAAAAGTGATGGACGCTCTCTCCACCTCGTAAGAGGAAAGGGCACCTGCTTTCGAAGGGGGGTGGATGATGGCCGCAAAGAGGGTACCGCCCCAATGTGTTTGGGGTCTCCAGCCTCCTTTTTGTCCACATCCTGGAGAAGACCCCCCTCCACATACCTCACTCAGACACGTCTTTTCTTGTTGTTTTCTGTATTCATTTTTAACTTTGTTTTTAGGAACACAAATAATGCATTAATACCGTGATGGCTAAGCTAATTGCCCGTTGCTTAGCAACCTGCTGCCACTCCAGGATACTTCAGCCTCTCCTTGGGCCAAGGAATCCGCTATTATGAGCTTGTCATGAACCCCGGACCCTTTTCACACTTTGGACCTCCGCAGATACGTGCCCATAAGAAAATGCAGTCTGATTTCCTGAGTTTTGAAAACATGCACAAATGCCATCATACTGTACAGACTATTTTCCGTTGTTCTTTAAACTCAAGAGATTTTTAATATCTGTGTTACTAAATATAGGTCCAGACAGCGGTGACCAACAAAACTTCTACAATAGTGGACGTGTTCACTGAGCGCTGGAAATTCGGCAAGGGCGACCAAGGAGAATTTTTAATTGTATCTAATTTTGGCTAATTTAAATTTCAATAGCTGCATGTGGCTGGCTGGTAGTTACCGTATTGGACAAAAATCACAGACCTAGGTCACTCTTTTTATTACTTTTTAAGTTAGCATTTGATGATGGGAAGTTTTCAAACATATACAAAAAAGAGAGAATCGTATAATGAATTCCCATGGATTCATCCTCCGGCTTTAATAATTACCAGTATGCCACCATTCCTGTTGCTAGATTCTTCCTTTTCGCTAATCTACAGTATTCCTTTGCATAAATACATTATGGGTCAGCCGTCTTTCTCCTGTTGATAGAAGGCATTTAGGCTGTTTCTGATTTTCTGCTAAAACACATAAGAGTGAACCTCGTTGCACATTTCTCCTAGTGCATGTGGTATGTGTGAGTATATCTGTGTGTATATATATGTGTATGTGTAAGTGTATGTGTGGAAGTGTGTATACATGTATATATATCCGTGTGTATCTGTGGGTGCACTTGTGTGTGTAACGTGTGTGTATATCTGTGTGTATATTTGTATATGTGTGTATAAGTGTGTATTCATTTATCCGTATATGTATCTGTGTGTATGTGTGCACATATATGTGTACGTGCATGTCTGTAAGTGCGTGAATGTGTGTATATCTATGAATGTGTGTGTATATGTATGTGTATGTATGTATATGTGTGTATGTATGCGTGTGCGTATATGTCTGTAAGTGTGAATGTGTGTATCTATGTGTGTATAAGTGTGTGTGTGTATATATATATCTGTGTGTATCTGTATCTGTGGGTGCATGTGTGTGCATCTGTGTATATGTGTGTGTGCACATGTGTGCACGCATGTGTGTGTTTCTCTAGGGCAGACACTTAGAAGCGGGTCATGGAGTCGGTGCACTTTCAGCCTTCACTGTCACTTGCCCATCCATTTCCATAACAGTGAAACAGACACAACACTGCAACCTGACCTGGGCCCTGGAGGAGCTCAGGGCCCCGCTCCGCCCATCCACCGTGATGGATGCTTGAGCCAGTTCCCATGGTGCCCAGCCTCTGGACACCCCACTGGGAAGCCCTGTGGGTTCCTGGATTCAGGGCAAGATAAAGGCAGGTCAGATTAGTGACACAAAGGCGCCCTGGTCTCCTAATCATTTTATCTTTCCTAAATTTCTCTCTCCGCCCCCAGGGATTTCTATTTTCTCCCTGCCCCGTCCTTGTCTTTGCAGCGCAGGGGACCATCGGTGTTTTTAGAGGCTGCTTGAATGAGTTTTTCCAGGCAAGTACTTTCCCATAAAGGCACAATTAATGCGGGAAGGAGTCAGAAGCTCGGGGATGGGAAAAGTTAAGCCACTTTGCTTTTCCAACAGCTCACAAAGTTCTGACCTGCTTCCAGGAACCCTGGTGCTGCAGCCGCGCCTTTTCACTGAGAACTGCTGCCACACCAGAACGCTTGTGGATTATCTAAGTAACTCCGCTTTTTACACTATTAAGAGAACTGGCATCTGTTTAGCTGCCGTACTGTGGCCCGATCGCTAATACCAAGGTGGGGATTTTCGCTAAGCTGCTCAGTTAAAAAAAGAAAGAAAAAAAAATTTTCTAAACCGACAAAACCAAAGGAGGCCTTTGTTCCCTTTCCCTCCCTTGTTTTTTGGAAAGGGAACAAAGGAAAAAAGAGATGAGTGACCTAAATTATTATTGCAGGGACTGAAGTCTGGCCTTTTTCTTCTTGGAAGACAAAGAAAACTGTTTAGAGAGTAAATCGTGAGTTGATCAACTCAAGTCATTGGTCTCAGGTGCTGGACCCGGGCCTCGGTCATGCGTGGGAGAGGACACGGGACGGTGTCCCTTCAGCAGCCCCTGGGGGTTCTGGCAGGGGGACAGACAGGCAGCACTGTCATGGGGTCTGTGTGGGTCTCCAAGGAACCTGCCTCGGTGCCTGTGTCAGCAGGACTTGCTGTTTGGTTTCCATCAGGAGCTTTTAAGGACCCCCGTGAGCCGAGGCATCCTTGTCTCCCACGTCAAAGATCAGACACCAAAGTTTCTGTGACTCCAAGAGAGACGAGTCTGGGGACCAGGCATCTGATGGCCTCCATCGCTTGTGTGAGGCCACCGCGTGGGCCCGTGCATCGTGATTCCGTGTCACACGAGTTCCCCTGGCGTCTCCTGAAAACACAGAGGGATGCGGGAGCTCTTTCTTCTTATGCATCCGTCTTGTTCGGTTCTGACTTTTCCACGTGTTTCTGGAGACTTTTGGGTTCACCTAATCAGGCCTCATTTAGGAGGTGGATGTTTGCCCTACCCTCGCAGGGTGGCAGCACCAAAGACGGGTGAGAGGTCTTCACCTTCCTCCACTCTCGCGTGACAGCCACCAACCCCCCTTCCCCGACACACACAACTGGTACTTGACCAGCCTAACGCTGGACTCCCACTCCAAGCAGGACACGGCCCCATCCAGCTCGTGGAACCTTTACAGTAACCGGAGCTATTCATGTCCCCAGAGCGGGTCACAGACAGGCCAGGGATAGGACACAGCCTCCAATCTTGATTTTCCTCTCTTTGTCTGGAAGCGTCGGAGACCCCTTATGGGCTGCTGCTTCAAGCTTTTACACACGCAGGTAGCAAAATGTCAGGAAAAGAGCTGAGGTCTGGAATTTGGTTGGATCTCAGTTTGAAACCCTATATGGCTAGAAAGTAAGTGAACCTCTCAGCCTCACTCTTCCCACCTGTGAAATGGGGATAACAAGACCTAAGAGGATTTTCTTTTTGTAACTGAGATGTAATCGACATATAACATTATATTCGTTTTCATGGGTACAGCATAAGGATTCAAGATTTGTATATATCGTGAAATGATCACCACAGTAAGTCTAGTTAATGTTCATCGCCACCCATAGTTACAATTCTTTTTTCCTGTGATGAGAACTTTTAAGATCTGCTGTCTTAGCAGCTTTCAAATATAGTACAGTGTGTTAACTACAGTCACCGTGCTGTACACTGCATCCTCAGTATTTATTTTATTTTATTTTAAATTTATTTATTTATTTTTGGCTGCATTGGGTCTTCGTTGCTGCACGCAGGCTTTTCTGTAGTTGTGGCGAGTGGGGGCTACTCTTCATTGCAGTGCGTGGGCTTCTCGTTGCGGCGGCTTCTCTTGTTGCGGAGCATGGGCTCTAGGCGCATGGGCTTCAGTAGTTGTGGCTTGCGGGCTCTAGAGCGCAGGCTCAGTAGTTGTGGCACACCGGCTTAGGTGCTCCGCGGCCTGTGGGATCTTCCTGGACCAGGGCTTGGACCCGTGTCCCCTGCATTAGCAGGCAGATTCTCAACCACTGCGCCACCAGGGAAGTCCCATACTTATTTATTTTATAACTTTGTGTTTGTACCTCTTGACCTCCTTCACCCATTTTGATAATGCTAAGAGGATTGATTTATTTCATGATCACCTATTTTGATAGTCCTAGGGGGACTACTGAAAACCTTAGAAACACAAACACCAATTCCTGATGCGTGGTCAGCCATCTTCTGATTTTTATTTCCCCCTGGAATTTTGTTCTTTTTCAGTTAAGTCAGCAGCACTGTAAGAATACCCACCCCGTATACTGTTGGTGATACGTATAAAATCACAACTCCGCTTTACGTGGGAAACATTTAAAGATTCACTTCGGCACTTTTTAGATCATTAATTAATGGTGGGAGAATTGGAAGTTAGGAAACGAGAAAAGGTCTGTGAAGTCATAAAGCCAGAGAGGAGCTGTAGGAGCTTCCGTTTGTGCACTGCTATCCTTCCTAGCATCTCCATTGCATAAAATGCGACACACCCACCACAGCCAGGGAAGGAAATCTGATTTGCGGCTTGATTCAATAACAGAGAAAGGGAGTAGGTGGGGAGGTTTGAAGGTGGGTGAGGTTGGCTGTGTACATCAGCCGCTGTCTTCACAGCCTGTCTCCTACTCTGAGCTGGGACTGAAGACCTCCTCCTGGCCGGCCTGCAGCCCTCAGGTCCGGAAGGACTTGGCCGTGGCTGGCTGGACGGTAGATGGTAGGACCCCTCCTGCCCAGCCCTGCGTGCTGGGGGCTGTGCATTAGTCCTCAGTGATTTCATGGGCATTTTACTCAGCAGAGCCTGAGGTCAGAACCCTACAAGACTCCTAATCAACCAGATGAGCTTTAATCGGAGGTGTGGGCAGCCAGGCGCTGCTTCCAGAATTCAGTTCTCACTCACCCCGAAGGCTCTCCAGTCAGTCCACAGATCCGGCACAGTTCTTTCTTTGACCAACATTTAACCAGTTTTCTTCCTCAACTGCTAGGAGGTCAATGCTTGCCTCTTGGCTAAAGGGGCGGTGGGGGCGGGGGGGGGGGACTCTCCCTTGGGCCCCCTCCAGGGCAAGGAAGTCTCCAGATCATATGCGACCCTTATGCAGACGTAGCCCCTGAAAGAGGCCGCGGCCCCGGGAATTTCCCTCCATTTCCCCTTCCCTTGTGTTTCTCCTGAACCTGCATCTGTCCTCCCACAAGCCCTGCTTTTCACTCTCATGGGGCAGAAAGTAGATTCGGGGGTGAGGGGGTTGGGAAGAGATCAGTGGGGAAAGACGAGAAAGTACAGGGGACCCTTGAACAACATGGGTTTAAACTGCGCAGGTCCACTTACTTACATGAAAATAATAATTTTTCGATAGTAAATACTGCAGTCCTTCACGATCCGTGGATAGTGGAATTCTCGAGTGCAGAACCTCAGGTACAGAGGAACCACGGAAATGTGGATTTTCAGCACCCCTAACCCCGGAGCTGTTCACAGGTCCGCTGTAGAGTATGATAAAAACCACAGAGCAGCCAGCGCTTCACCGCGCCCGTCCTGGTCTGGGGTTGCCCAAAACCTGTTCCACGGAGTGGGTCCTTCCATCTTGTTGACAGCCCCGTGTAGTGGGTGTCATTACCGTTCTCCGGCATCTTGTGGATGAGGACGTAGAGGTGAAGAAAGGTGGGACCTTTGGCGGAGGGTCACACGCTAGGGACGGACGCAGCTGGGACCTCAGGGCCTGGGACGGGCGTGGTCCAGGTACGGCCCGGCTGTCCCCTTACCTGGATCCCCTCCCCCGGGCGGCGTCTACAGCTCTCCCTCCTTCCATGCCTCACCTTTCCTGAGGGCACCCATCACGCCACGCTGTTTCTCTCTTCCTCATTATCACTCCCATCAGGGTACACACTCTGCAGCCCTCTTTGCTCCCTGGTGCCTCGTAGATGCTCAATTTATATCTGGCCAATGCATGAATGAAGACGTGATTGCCAGACTTAGAAGCACAGCGAGCTGTGCCGTGTTCTACCGTCCACAGTATCCCATTCGGGACAAGAAAGGGTGTCTGGCTGCCCTGACCTGGCCCGGGGACCTCTCCCCTGGCGGGAGTGACTCACTGGTGAACTTTGTCTCCGCTGTCATTCCAGACATGGCTGGGGTCCCTGCTCTCGGAAATGTGGGCACCTTCGGCTGACCAAGCGCCTAGCATCACTCAGCTCGGGGAAACGTGTGCCTTGGAGCCGACAAACCAAGCCCCTTGGCCCTTAGCGTTTGAGTTCTCCGACTTCCCTTGTGCATGCTTCCAGCAACTCTATAGCGCCAAACTGCTTTTCATTCATCACAATGACAAGTTCTGGAGAGGCGCCCGCACTGCAGGGAGGGAGCTGGGGGACTGCTGAAGGCTTGTTGCTACAGGGCTGGACCGCTAGTTTCCGCTCTCCGGGGCTGGGTGACCGATGGATGGATGGACGGACAGGTGGCTGGCTGGCTGCCGCTTGCTCGGCGGGCCCGCCAGTGGCTGCAGACCTCCCTGGCCTTGGCCTCTCCTGGGTCCCCCAGGGCACGCCCTCTGGTGGCTGCGCTTAGAAGTGTCTCCTGTGCCAGTGGCCAGACAATTCCTGTGTGCGTCCTGGGACCTTCTGTAGAGGATGCCAAGTCTTCTAGAACATTGGATGCCCCCTCCACTTCAGAGAGCCTGGGCTGAGACAAAGCATCTGTGTCGGGGACCTATTTGGTTTGGAGAGCTGGGCTGGATTAGCTTCTCTTCTCTGGGATGGGTGGGCTCTGGGTGGAGAAAGCAAGCCCCTCTCTAAGGCTGGGGTGGCCGACCCAGAGATGCAGGGGCCAGCCAGCTGGACATCTTGGTGACCCAGAGACCCAAGGGGGCAGCTCCTTCCTGGCTCCAGCTAATAGCTGCAGGCAGGCAGGCCAGCCTGGTATGGCCCCAAGTTCCAGTTTTTCAAATGCAACTAAGAATCTGCATTTTTACGTGCTGCCTCTAATTTCAAAGAACTAGCAACCCACCTGCCCTGCCTTTCAAAGTCTCTTCCTCCCTCTTTCCATCTCTGGCTCCCTCGTTTCCCCCTTCCATCCTCCCTGTCTTTCTCGTAAACACCGTGCCTTGCAGTAAACTTGTCTGAGGACCAGCGTGGCATCCGTGCCTCCGGAGAACGTCCCTCTGGGTCTGAGCTCCTTGGCCACAAGCAGCATCTCTGCTGGTGAAGCATATGCTGTGGATGAGACAGCCAAGGTGCGGATGTCCCGCCGGCCTCATCATTCCTGCCAGCAAGGCTGCATGTGGGCCACCCTAGGAAGGAGGTTTCATCATCCTCCAAGTAGCTTGAGCTGGGCACTCCCTGCAGCAGAGATGATGCTTCCCCCATGTGTGTTTTCTGTTGTTTGTTTCACTTGCCCTGGTTTTGGTGCCATAACTGGGAGGATCTTGTTTCCACTTTTTAACAGACTGTTGGCTTCACACGTAGCTTGAGGAAAACAGTGGCAGCTGCCTAAACACACACCAGATACTAAATTCACAGGAGGCAGCTCTACAAAAAAGTCAGTGCCGGCAGCCAGAAGGAGGGGACACGGTGGGTTTTGTCAGGCTCTGTGGTACCTGCACATGCCGTGAGCGTCCTGGGAGATCCAAGACCAGAGATGCTGACGGGACAGGGAAATTGGTTCGGGGCGCTCAGGCATTGGCCGCCTGTGGTTCCCAGGGCACTCACCCATTCATTTGTTCGTTCGTTCGTACTTACTCAGTGCTCCCATGGTCCATATACTGGCCCAGATGCTGGGGAGAGAGAAGGTTAAAAAAAGTCTCTCTTTCATGGGTTTTCCTGTCTAGCGGGAGAGGAGACGCACTAAACAAAGAAACCAACAAATAAACATCATTTGGGAGGGAGTAAGAAGACCCATGAAAGATAGTAAAATGGGTTGAGCCCATGGGGACCGATTGGGACGGGGTGAGAGCTACTTTGGCTGGAACGGCCATGAGGTCAGCACCTGCCTTGATCAATACGTTTCTTCTCCAGAGTCCCTACCACCACCCAACAGTAAATGCATTCTGTTTTCTCCCACCGGAAGGGAAGCACCGTGATGGTGGGAACTGTGTTTTGTTCACCGTGGTTTTTCTAGTGCCTGGAAAAGGGTCAGGCATGTCGTAGGTGCTCAGTGAGCTTTGCTGGATGCAATGCAAAGGAGCCAACCCCGTGAAGCTCCGGGGGGAGGAGAGCAAGCTTGAGCGTCTCTGAGGTGGAATAAACAGGTCTGTGCGGTCCAGGTGTGGTACAGGCTGGGTGGGTGAAATCGGGTGAGTCCAGGTAGACGTGGGGCAGATCAGATTCCAGCCTCTGCCGTACTGAGAAGTTCAGATTTTATTCTAACGGCACAGAGGAGCCGTCGGAGGTTCTGAGTTTTCTGGGGCTGTTGTAAAAGGTCACCTCAAGTGCACGGGCTAACACAACACAGGTTTGTTATCTTAGCGCTCTGGAGGCCACAAGTCCAAAGGGAGTCTCACGGGGCTAAGATCAAGGGGTCTGCAGGGCGGCGTCCCTTCTGGAGGCTCCAGGGGCGGATCCGTTTTCTTGCCTTTTTGGGCTCCTAGAGGCTGCGCACACTCCTTGGCTTGTGGCGCCTTCCTCCATCTTCACAGCCAGCAAGTCCTTCTCATGAGGCATCATCTTGACCCTCCTGTCCTTCCCCGTCCTGCCACTTGGAAGGACCCTGTGGATTGCACTGGGCTTGCCCAAACATCCCGGGAGCACCTTCCTGTCTTAGAGTCAGCCGGTTATCAACCTTCATTCCACCCGCAGCCTGAATTCCCCTTCTCCCTGCACCATGTTCACAGATCCTGGGATTAGGATGTGGTTTTTAGGTCCTGATCTGAGGGTTCCCATGCAGAGATCACTCTGAGTCTGCGTGGGCTGGGTGGCTCGTCGACCCGCCACACACGCTGGTACCTCCTGCCCGAGGTGACTGGGGATGGAAGCGAAGGGACAGGTTTGGGGTCTCTTTGGGAATCAGATTCTGCAGTAGCCTTGCAGGGGTTCAGGTGGAAGCTGTCATTTCAAACAGCTTTAGCCTGTCCTCGTGATGTGTGTTACCAACTCCTGGACAGTAGGTCTGACGCTTTACAGCAGGGGTTTTCAAGGGGGGTCCTGGGCTGGCAGCAGCAGTACCCCGTCACCCTGCAGCGTGTTAGAAATGCGCGTGCTCCACCCTGCCCCCCAGACTCCGGGCGAGGGGTGGCAATCCCGTGTGTGGATACCACGGTCAGAACCTGTGAGGCGGCTGAGGTCTGTTCTAACACCCAGAGCCTGGGGTTCTGCTGTGTGCGTGATCTGAGGCAGCAGGCCGGCGGGGTGGCCTTTGAGAAAGTCGGGAGGCCCTTTCTTACCTTTCCTCCAAGACTGCACTGCATGAATCTCAGGGATGGAGACAGGCTCCCTGGACAGAGGCTCCCTGTGGTGAGATTAAAGGAGTCCCTGGGCCCCTGACTTTTTATGCAACTGTCTGCTAAATGGGCACAGGCATGTCCCTTAGGAAAGATGTCCTTAGTACTCAGCAGCGTCCCCAAAAGACCCAAGACCCCATAAAAGGATTAAGCAGCTCCATTCTGTGTGTTGGACGTGAGGAAGGAACGTGAATAGCATGTATTGAACCTGTCCTGGACACAGGACTCTGTTTTAACCATTTTACATACACTGACATAGTTACTACTTCAGGAGGAAGGTGTCATCCTTACTACTCTCCCCATTTTACAGTTAAGGAAACTGAGGCACAAAGAGATGAAATGCCTTGCTCTAGGCCACACAGCTGCTAAGCGGTGGAGACAGGATCCGTGCCCAGGCAGCCAGGCTTCAACGCCTGTGTTCGCAGCCCCGAGCTGCACTCTAGACCCAGGTGGGCTGACTGGACCATGGCCCCTGGGACCGGCCCCGCCATCTGCTTGTAGGGCCTGTAGCTGAGAATTGTGTCTACATTTTTAAATGGTTGCATTTGAAACGGTTATATAAGTACTTACATAATGTCCTTGAGTTTTGCCTCTTGGTCTGAAATACCTGCCGTCTACGAGTGCCTGCTATCTGGACCTTTAAGAAAAATTGGCTGCCGGTGCCTTTCTCTGCCCCTCTCCCTCTTCCTGTCACTCTCGCTCCCACTCTCACTGTCACTCTGTCTGTCTCTCTCTCTGGAGAAGCTGTGTACACACGACACAGACTCTTCCCTCCAGGGAGAGAGGGAGCTGGTGCTTTCGAGAACTCTGGTGGGGTGATTTCTGTAAACCACTGCAGCAGCCCCTGGGGAGAAGGTGATTTCCATTCCCATTTCAATTGATGAAGAAACTGAGGCTCATGAAGGTAGAGTCTCTTGTCCAATGGCCAGGTTAACAAGCTAGGATGTCACCTCCAAAGCACACTTCTTTCTCAACCTCGTGGTTCTCCTGACCCAAAGGAGTTTAAATTCCAGTTTGACAAACAGGACTTGAGCACGAGAGAGCCTGACCTCAGGGCATCAGAGAGGACCACGGTGCGTGGACAGACTGTGGGTAGGACAGATAGTCGGGAAAGAGGAAGGGCCACTTCTGGCCAGAGATGGCAAGGAAGACTTCCTGGAGGAGGCGAGGCAAGAACAAGTGATATTCAAACTGCCTTACACAGCAAGGGAACTTACGTGCTGTGGCTCAGAGCTGCATGGCAGTTTCTGACCTCAAGGGTAGAGGGTTCGAGGTGCATAAACAATGTCATTAGGAGCCTGCAGGTAATGGAAACCTGAAAATGGGTGGTTCGGACAAATTGGAGGCTTTATTTTTCTTACAAAACAAAAAGTCCTGAGAAATTTCTTGTCCTGACAGACAGCCTCACAGCAGCATCACTATAAAATTGATCCCCACTTGATCCGGGAAATGACCGGACAAGAAAACCCCCTCAGCCTGTGACATTGAACAAACTCCCTCTTCTGAAATGTCCCCAGACTTTTCCCATGCCCCCTTCAGCCAACCAAGGACTGTCAAACGTACCAAAGATCGATTGGAGGGTCTCCCCCGATTCAGATTTCCCAACTTCATACAGCACTTGTCAATCAGACATGGTCACATGGCTCCGCCCTTTTACTCTTTAAAATTGCCTCTCCTTCCTAAGACCCTCGAACCCCTGCTGAAAGGAAGCTGACAGTGGATGGGTTTCCTTACCGTGAGTCTAGGAATCAGCAGCCTTTCTTATCTTGGAATTAGTTTTGTCTTCGATGGTCCAAAGTTTGGTGGCCCAGGTTGGTATGATGCTTCAAGATGCCGAGAGGGACCCAGACACTGCTGGTGTCACTAAGCCCAGCCCATGAGAGCTCAGCCTCTTGAAGACAGGAGTATGAAGGAATCTGTGGACATATTTATTATTCAAAACCCCACAGGCAGGGAAGGGAGCATTTCACAAGGACTTTTAATAACACAGGAAGGGGGGAAAAAAGGTTTAGCAGAAAAATAAAGCAACAGATACACCTGTGCAACTTGGATTAAACCTCCACATGGGTACCAGGGACGCTCACAAGGAAATCGTCTGGTTAGCCCAGCGTCTGCTGACCCCCATCTGATCCTTGGATGAAGCTGAGGCATGTTGGGTGCACAAGTATTTATGTGAAACTCACTGCTTTCCATCTCCTTTGAAGTTGGATATTAGAAGAAATAGCAAAGAAGGGACTTCCCCGGCAGTCCAGTGGTTAAGACTTCGCCTTCCAATACTGTGGGTGTGGGTTCGATCCCCGGTCGGGGAGCTAAGATCCCACATGCCTCGCGGCCAAAATACCAAAAAATAAAACAAAAGCAATATTGTAACAAATTCAGTAAAGACTTTAAAAATGGTCCACATCAAAAAAAATCTTAAAAAAAAAAAAAGAAATCGCAAGGAATGGGAGGGGGGAGTAATTCTACCTTTAAATGATGCACCTGTTGAGAAGTCACACCTAGAACTAGCTATACATCTACTTTGCTGCGTCAGTCGGCCAAATCCGATCATTGCAGCCCTGTTGCCAAGGGAAGCTGTCTTGAAACAGCATTTTAATCGCACAAGTAATGTGTGAATACACGCTCTCATTTTATAAAAGAAAAGAAAACACCCAGGAAAGCTAAGATATGTGTGACCCTCCAAAAGATCTCATCTCCCTTTCGATTAATAACCACTTTTGTAGAAACGAAATTGAGCTATTTGTAATGAGGTGGATAGACCTAGAGTCTGTCATACAGAGTGAAGTAAGTCAGAAAGAGAAAGATAAATACTACTGTATGCTAACACATATATATGGAATCTAAGAAACAAAAATGTCATGAAGAACCTTGGGGTAAGACAGGAATAAAGACACAGACCTACTAGAGAATGGACTTGAGGATATGGGGAGGGGAAGGGTAAGCTGTGACAAAGCGAGGGAGAGGCATGGACATATATACACTACCAAACGTAAGGTAGATAGCTAGTGGGAAGCAGCCGCATAGCACAGGGAGATCAGCTCAGTGCTTTGTGACCACCTAGAGGGGTGGGATAGGGAGGGTGGGAGGGAGGGAGATGCAAGAGGGAGGAGATATGGGAACATATGTATATGTATAACTGATTCACTTTGTTATAAAGCAGAAACCAACACACCATTGTAAAGCAATTATACTCCAATAAAGATGTTAAAAAAAAAATCACTTTTGTAAGTGTGATATTATCATAAAAAACTTCTCCTAAACATTTGTATGTATGTATAGATAGAAAGTAGAATAGTGTGTTTCAGTTTGTTCTTATTTTAACATAATTATTATGTGGAGTTTATTAATATATGCTAATTTTTATAAATATCAGTATTGATAGTTATTTTTGATGTAAGTATTTTAATATTTTATGATACTTGCGTGTAAGCATGTGATAATGCTAATTGTCTACACAGTATTCGTTCTCGTAGCCTAGTAGTTGGGGCATCTCTGCCCCTCCCCCACGGTAGAGGCTATTTCTCTCCCCACGCCCCCTCCCCTTCTCCCAGCACCCCTGCTCTCTGGGGAGCATGGTTTGCTGTTCCTTCTTCTTCAGCTTAAGGCTTTTGTCCCGGGGCAGAGAGGGAAGGGTCTGGGTGGGGCTTCCCCAATGGCTTTCTAATATGCTCCGTACTTTTTTATTGAAGTATAGTTGATTTACAGTGTTTCAGGTGTACAGCAAAGTGATTCAGTTATATATATATATATATATATATATATATATATACACGTGTATATGTCTATTCCTTTTCAGAGTCTTTTCCATTATAGGTAATTATATCGAATATAGTTCCCTGTGCTATACAGTAGGTCCTTGTTGTTTCTCTTTTATATATAGTAGTGTGTATCTGTTAATCCTGCATTCCCAATTTGTTCCTCCCTACCCCTTTCCCCTAGTAACCGTAAGTTTGTTTTCTGTGTCGTGTACATGCCCTTTTATTTTTTTAATTTTTATTGGAGTACAGTTGATTTACAATGTGGTGTTAGTTTCAGGTATACAGCAAAGTGAATCAGTTATGCATATACATATATGCACTCTTTTTTAGATTCTTTTCCCATATAGGCCATTACAGAGTATTGAGTAGAGTTCCCTGTGCTATACAGTAGGTCCTTATTAGTTATCTATTTTATATAGAGTAGTGTGTCTATGTCAATCCCAGTCTCCCAATTTATCCCTCCCCCCCCTTACCCCCTGGTAACCATAAGATTGTTTTCTACATCTGTGATTCTATTTCCGTTTTGTAGGTAAGTTCATTTTGTACATGCCTTTTTAAGTTTGTGAGTTTCCAAAGGAAGGTGCCTCTTTCTGGAACAATTGCAAACTTAGCCTTCGACGCCAAGGTCCAGCTGTATACCCTGGTAGAAGGCAAGAAGGGCGCCCACATTCTATAAAAAAATTCAAAAGCAGCAACAAAACTGAGTGAAAGTTGGTCTGCCTTCCTTATCACTGTGGACCAGCAATCGGAAACTTCAAGAGTAGTAAAATGTGACACCCTCGCCCTGCGACATCACTGTCTCGTGCAAACACCTCCTCCAGAGTATGGGTCCAAGGTGCCTGCCTCACTTTCCTTCCCAGCCTGGCCAATTCTGAAGCAGCGTCTCATCACAGGACCACCTTCTACTTGTAAACAGTTACTAAGGCACACATCTCAGCTCTTGTATCACATTGGCATCCTTATTTCTACCCATCGTCATTCTTCCCTTCTGTGGCCGGTCTCCTCTCCTGGGCTTAGAGTCCTATGAGCTTGATAACCGTAGTTTATTTATCTACACATTATTCCTGACAGAAGCCAGGCAGCGCAAGACACACCGAAGGTTCCCAGTTAATATTTATTGGATGAAGAACATTCCTCATAATATCCCCCAGTTGGAGTGGGTTTTTTTTTTTTTTGAGATTAATGTTAAGACCAAGATCGAAGGCTTGCCCCTGCAATATTAAATAAGAACAGTTGTAAGCTCAGCGGCCTCATCAATTAAAAACAGGAAATTGAGGATCAGTTAGTTCAAAGTGACGGGAAGTGCATCTCAGATGGGCTTAAGCTATGAACGGAAACACCCAAAGACCCTCTGACTTTAGGCATGGCTGGATTTAGGGGCTCCAGCTCTTGACTCTTCTTTCCTCAATGTTAACTTGATTTTCGAGCTGGAGTTCAGCATCTCTAGACCAGCACAGCCGTAGATGGTTAATAGCCCTCTTGCTGTTATTTTTACTAAGCTGGCACTGTATAGGAAAAACATTGCTGGAAGAGAGAGATGTGAACATAAAGAAAGCTTATGTCCTGAAGCAGGTGAGCACGTGGGTCCTGAGTTCAAATCCTGATTCTAGTACTCTTAGCTGGGTGATGCTTGGGTAGGTTACAAAACCTCTTTGAACCTCAGTCTTCTTGTGTGTAAAATGGGGTCATAAGAGTACTTAACATAAAGGGCTGTTCCAAGTTTAAACGACTGAGATGCAGTACCTGGACCTACAGGTTGTTGATGGTCGGTGTTGCTATGTTCATCCTTCTGTATCCATAATGCAGGTTTTATGAGGCTAATGTTTCACCTTCCATCTAAGGGACTTTTT
Source organism: Orcinus orca (assembly GCF_937001465.1). Lineage (NCBI taxonomy): Eukaryota > Metazoa > Chordata > Mammalia > Artiodactyla > Delphinidae > Orcinus > Orcinus orca. The sequence continues at coordinate 85,979,807 of NC_064573.1, forward strand.
TCCCCTTGAGTGTTCAGAATTCTCCCCTCTCAATTCTCCATCCTTTGTGGAAAACTCGGTTTCAGTGTCTTCTTTCACGATATGAAGAGTTAAAAGCTATATATAATGAAAGAGAAAACGCTTTCATCTTCTGATGGATTCTTTCCTCTTTTTTGTTTACTCAACCATCAGGAAAGCATTTTCTACTTTGTAGCCTAAGACTCCTCATTGATATAATCATCTGAAATACTGGTGCAACCAATCAAAACTACAGATGCTAACCAGCAGGCAAATGAGACTCATGTGTTGGGGGAAAAATGAGGATGACTCAGTGGGTTACAGAAGGGTTTTTTAAAATTATCTGTAAGTAGTGGGAAAGAAAATACATGGACTCTATTAAAAATAAGCTCTTTGGGCTGCCCTGGTGGCGCAGTGGTTGAGCGTCCACCTGCCGATGCAGGGGACGCGGGTTCGTGCCCCGGTCCGGGAAGATCCCACGTGCCGCGGAGCGGCTGGGCCCGTGAGCCATGGCCGCTGAGCCTGCGCGTCCGGAGCCTGTGCTCCGCAACGGGAGAGGCCACGACAGTGAGAGGCCCGCGTACCGCAATAAATAAATAAATAAATAAGCTCTTTATTTTTTAGGGGGAAAAACCATCATAAAGAACAGGAATGCTGTTCCCTTTTATTTACATGAATTGAGCTAATTGGGACTCTCAGGATAAATAATACCACCATCTGTGATAAATAAATGCTTCTCTCTTTGAATAGATACAGCAAAACATTCCCAAACCAACCATATGCTATGTGAACATCAAATGCAGTTATTTAAATTCTGCTGTAAATGCTTACATTATGCAACTCCAAATCTCTGCCGATGTTTGAATCCAATCTTTTCTTTTTTTTGCATCCTTTTCCAAACTGTCTTGGAGGCATCGTAAGAGGCATGTTTACATTTGGATCAATGAATAAACCTGGTATCTCTGTCAGATTGTAAAGAGCCCTGAAGGAAACACCAAGAAAGTCCTCATCTGTGTGAAACACAACTCTTAGAAAGGCTTCGCCTATGTCAGAGGTCAGCAAACAACGGCTCACAGGCAGATCCAGCCACCACTGCGTTTGGATGACCTGTGAACTAAGAATACTCTTACGTTTTTAAATGGTTGGAGAAAAAGCATATTTTAAAGAAGAAGAATGTTTCTGACGTCATAATTCTATGAAGTTCCGATTTCAGTGTCCATAAATAAAGTTTTATTGGAGCACGAGCACAACCGTGTTTACACTGGTCTCTGGCTGCCCTTTTGGCATAACAGAAGGGTTGAGTAGTTGAAACAGAGTGTATTCAGCCCATTAAGCCTAAAATGTTTACTGTGTGGGCCTTGACAGAAAACGTGTCTCGATCCCTTCTTTCTATGACCTGTGAAGCCAAATCACCTCAGTGGATGAAGCCAGTCTGTATCATCTTAGAAGCTTTCCGCTGAAAGTAAGAGAAAACCCGTGTCCTTTATGGTTGTGCACTGGTTCTCATAATAGGAAGGGCAGTGGAGAGGCAAGATTGAGGGTGTGTGTATTCAGTGGTCCCCCCCTTTGGTGTCAAGACCCAGGATCCCGCCACTGTACCTCCCCCATCCTGGCTTTGTCTCGGAATTTCACTCAGTTTCAGGATGGGTGACAGTATTAGTGGGGTGAACTGGTCTTTCCCTTGCCTCTGGGAAGAAAGACGTTTGCTGCCACGGTTCTCTTAGCGGGGAGGGCTTCTCTCCCAGGAGTCCCAGCAAACCTCCCCTTGTAGCTCCTGGGCCCAAAGTGTCCGAGGGCATGGTTTCCCAACCTCAGTGCCATTGACCTTTGGGGCCAGCTAATTCTTAGCTGTGGAGCTGTCCTGCGCATGGAAAGCACTGAGAAGCATCCCTGGCATCTGTCCACTAGAGGCCGGTAGCATCCTAACCCCCCAACCATGGCAGTGGAACTGTTTCCATGTGAGTGAAATCATGCAGTACGTGTCTTTCACCATCTGATTTATTTCACTTAGCATGATACTCTCGAGATCCATCTGTGTTGTCTCAAATGGCAAGATTTCATCTTTTTTATGGATGAGTAGTCTTCCCTTATATGTAGGTATCTAGATAGATAGAAACATCTATAGATACACAGGTACATAGATATCTACATAGACGTCAATATCTATCTCTATAGATAGATGTATAGGTACCACATCTTCTTTATCCATTTACCCACTGATGGGCACTTAGGTTGTTTCCATGTCTCGGCTATTGTAAGCAGTGCTGCAATGAACATAGGGGTGCAGATGTCTTTTCAAATTAGTGTTTCTGTATTCTTTGGATAAATACCCGGAAGTAGGATAGCTGGATCATATAGCAGCTCTATTCTTAATTTTTTGAGGACTCTCTGTACTGTCTTCCATGGTGGATGCAGCAGTTTACATTCCCACCAACCAAGCAACCAACCAACCAAGCAACATGAAATCAGAATAAGTGAACAGACCAAACCAAACAAAAACAAATACGTAGATACAGAGGACAGAGTAGTGGTTACCAGGGGGAGGGGGGGCTTCCCTGGTGGCGCAGTGGTTGAGAGTACGCCTGCTGATGCAGGGGACGCGGGTTCGTGCCCCGGTCCGGGAGGATCCCACGTGCCGCGGAGCGGCTGGGCCCGTGAGCCATGGCCGCTGAGCCTGCGCGTCCGGAGCCTGTGCTCCGCAACGGGAGAGGCCACAGCAGGGAGAGGCCCGCGTACCGCAAAAAAAAAAAAAAATAGGGGGAGGGGCGGCTACATGGGTCAAGGGGATTGACTGTGTGCTGACGGATGGAAACCAGTTTTCGGTGGTGAGCGTGCTGTAGTGTATACAGAAGTAAACATACAATGTTGGCCACATGAAACTTACATGGTATTAGAAGTCAGTGTTACCCCAATTAGAAAAATACATTGAAAAAATTAAAAATTTACAAAAACAGCTACATCAAGAAAAAAATTGTTTCCAGACATTTCCAGATGGCCCCCAGGTGGCATAATTGCCCCTATGTGGGAACCACGGGTTTGGGCCTGTGCAGAATTGAACCAGTTACTGGAGACAGATCTGGAATTACCCTGTGTGGTTTAAACCCGGGATTGGCAAACATCAGACCATGGGCCAAATCCAGCCCACCACCTAGTTTTGTGTGGCCCACAGGCTGAGTGGGCCACAGGGTGATGTAAACATGTAAGAATGGTAAAAAGTAAAAATGTAAATGGTTACATTTAAAATAGCTATATAAGTACCTTTGTAACATTGATTTTGCTTCTAAGGCTGCAAAGCCTAAGGTGTTTATTATATTCTCTTCAAGAAAAAAGTGTGCCAACCCCTGGATTAGACCAGTGGTTCTCAACCCTTAGCTTTATAGATCATAAAATTAAATTCATAGTCTTGTAAACTGTCTATATACATAATTAAAAACAAATCAGTCTAGTGCCCTGTTCTAGAGATGAAAAATATGACCAAAGTAATGGATCGGAAAATAATGTTTTAATATGTGTACATATAGGGAAGGTCAAATGAAGTTCGTCAGATACTCGCCCGTGTATTAGCGTCAGCATGGATGTGTCAGCCACACATGCAGGCTGGTATAGCTCTTTGGGCAATTTGGATTTCACAGGCAGATAGGGCATTGCTCATGTAATTTGCCAAAAGGGTAAACAAGTTTTTAGTAAAGTTTCATGAAATCAAAGTACAACCTGGATTTCCCTGATGGTGCAGTGGTTAAGAATCCGCCTGCCAATGCAGGGGACACCGGTTCGAGCCCTGGTCCGGGAAGATCCCACATGCCGCGGGGCAACTAAGCCCGTGCGCCACAACTACTGAGCCCGCAAGCCACAACTGCTGAGCCCACGTGCCGCAACTACTGAACCCCGTGTGCCCAGAGCCCGTGCTCCGCAAGAAGAGAAGCCACTGCAATGAGACGCCCGCACACTTCAACGAAGAGTAACCCCTGCTCGCCACAACTAGAGAAAGCCCGTGTGCAGCAACGAAGACCCATAAATAAATAAGCCATAAATAAATAAGTACAATCTGCACCCCAGTAATTGCAATACTGGCAAATGCACAGGTTCCATTGTTGCCCCTCCCGGAATTTTTAGTGGAGATAGGTTCTTGGCTTGGGTCGTCCTAATAGGTTTCTCACCTTTGTGAGTGTCCAGTGGGACAGTCAGAAGTCATGCAGGGCCTGGGCAATTATTTGTTGCCTGGGACCATTTTCAGGCCTTGCAGGGCATCCAGCAGAGCTGGACCCCGCTCTCTAAACATCAGTGGTATTCTTCCCTCTAGTCACTGTGATAACCAGCTCTGCCTCTGCGAACACCCCGAATGCCATCTCTGGTCAGCGGAACGGTACCACCATCCGCCCCCATAAAGATGTCTGTTCCTCAGTTGTCAGAGCCTGTGAATGTGTGACCTTACGTGGCAAGAGGGACTTAGCAGATGTGATTCAGTTGAACAGTTTGAGATGAGGAGATGGTCCTGGATCACCCAGATGAGCTGATGTAACCACAAAGGTCCTTACAAGACGGAGGCCGGAGGTCAGAGAGAAGAGAAGCTGCTGGCTTTGAAGAGAGAGAGAGGAAGGAAGTGGCCAGGAGCCACGGAACGCAGGCGCCTCTAACAAACGGAAAAGGCTCGGAAGTGATTATCCCCTGAAGCCTCCCGGGGGATCGCAGCCCTGCCGACCCCTTCATGGTAGACTTCTGACCTCCAGAACTATAAATAAATATTTTTTTGCTGTTGGTTTACACTACTAAGCTGTGGTAATGTGTTACGGCAGCAATAGGAAACTAATACGTACACTGTCTCACGGGGGAGCTCTGTCTTGAGCCAGTCGGGGCCCCTCGTGGACCTGGGGTCTGAGCCACATTGCAGGGATGGAGGAGGAGGGATCGGCCTTGTGGGCCGTTTGCCAAGATCAAGCCATTTGCCAATTGCAGCCCAGTTAAAAGACTGCGTTTTAGGGGCTTCCCTGGTGGCGCAGTGGTTGAGAGTCTGCCTGCCGATGCAGGGGACACGGGTTCGTGCCCCGGTCCGGGAAGATCCCACGTGCCGCGGAGCAGCTGGGCCCGTGAGCCATGGCCGCTGGGCCTGCGTGCCCGGAGCCTGTGCTCCGCAACGGGAGAGGCCACAACAGTGAGAGGCCCGTGTACCGCAAAAAAAAAAAAAAAAAAAAAAAGACCGCGTTTTAGATTTAGAACTTTGCATAGCAAATATTTCCCGCTGTGCCTACCCAAGGCACTATTCTCATGCTGATAAAGGCTGAGATTCTGGGTGTTTTAGAGAGTTTGTCTTCGAAAGGCATGTCTCCTTTGCTCTACTTCCAGGGGACTGATTGAGGAGTGCCTGAGAGTGATTATGGACTTTAACCAGAGAACAGGGGGGCATACCCCCCCCCATGGCCTCCAAGGGGAACATAAGTACCTGCTCCTTTAAAGGAGAGTTTTACTGTTTCGAAATTGCAAACCACACTATGTAATTTCAGCAGAGGATACTGGGGGGAGGTTTGTTCAGAAGAGGCATTGAAATCAAATAATCCATTTATCAAGGTGCCTTTTGTTTCAAGAAGAAAAGTAACAATGTGTCATATTTATCAGAGAGACATTTTGTGTCTGGCGAATGTTATAAATCACAAATGGTGGAGGGAGAGGAAAAAAACCTTCCAAGTACTCAGGCCGGCTTGTGTTTCAAGTAAGCTGCGATGACTTGGAAGGAAAGTCCAATCAGGGTTTTTCTTGAGGCTTGTGGGGAAAGGCAGGTTTCTGTGTCGTAGGTTTCTGATATCACACAGGTAAACTGGAGATGTCGGAACAGGTCATTGAAGTTATAACAAGAGCCCACCCCTCTTGATCGCAGATTTCTTTTCTCACATGGCTGTCACCCAACTTTTTTTTTTTTACGAATTATAATTATCACCTATTTTTTTCATGTTGCTGTAGCCTGAAAACCTTTTTACTATAACTTATCAACAGGATTGAAATAATGGTAATGATCATAATAATAATAACAGGAACAGAAACTGCTCCCCAATTATTAGGCATGTTCTAGGTGCTGGGTACTTTCTTCATTGCTCTAAGGGAATTGGTTTTGATATGATTCCCACTTTAAAAATGAAGATTCTCAAACTCAAAAGTTTAAGGTATTTGCAAAAAAACCAAAAACTTACCTAGTACATTGGGGACAGGGGTTCATTTTTGGACGTGGTCTGGCTTTGGGAATGCTCTTAACCTGGGATGCATTCCTCTCACTGGGCTGGAGAGGGTTCGGTTACAGTCCTTCCTCCTGTCTCTTTGGCATCTGTGACAAACCTCTGAACACCTGCTGTGAATCGAGCTAGATCAGGGTTTCTCATCCTTGGCACTACCGGCATTTTGGACTGGACGATTCTTTGTGGCGGGGGGCTGTCCCGTGCATTGTAGGATGTTCTCAGCATCGCTAGTCTCACCCCACTAGGTGACAGTAGCACCCAGCTGTGAAAATCAAAAATGTCTCCTGTAGACGTTGCCAGGCATCTCCAGGGTGCAAAGTCACCCTTAGTTGAGAACCTCTGATACTCTTTAGGAAGGACCTTTGCACATCCTGAAGCAGCACCACTTGTGCCTCTGGAGTATTCCAGCGGGGTTTGCTTGTAGCTTATTTAATTGACAAGGAAACCGGGACCTAGCATTTTCACCAAAGTACCACACGAGCATCCATCGCTTACCACATTCAGGGCAACGGCGGGCCCCGGCCCCGCTTCCTAGACCAGCTTCCCACTCCTCACACACCCAGCTCCTGAGCTTTCCCTCCACTGACCCTTTCCTGGTGCTGTGCTCCGCACCCCGCTTCCAAGGATCCTTCCCCTAATCCCACTCACCCTCCTGAGATCCAACCCATCCTTCATGTCACAGCTCAGAGAGAATCAATGCTAAAGAATCCATCTCGGTCAACACATCCCAAAGCGAGCATCACAGTGGAGGGGGCACATGACGTTCGCCGAAGGGTCATTTCCCCTGGGGTTGTTCTGTCTGGGTGCTAAGTGGCATGGACACCTGCCGCGTCCACTGTCTCAGAATCTCTAAAACTCAATTTCCGGCAGGCAGCTTTGCAGTAGAGTTCTCTGATGAGCGGCTGATGGAGGACACGATATCCCGACACTGACAGGCAAGCACAGATAAAGAAAATGGATAAACAGGAAGGGAGACAGCAAATGAACGTGCTGTCAGCTGGGAGGCCAGATGCGGAGGTGCAGCTGTCAGCTTCTCTCCTCTTCCCCGCTCCACGTCCGGAGGCAGACAGCATCGGACTTCTCCAGGGGTATTGTTTCAGATGGGTAAAAATTACTCAACAGTCCTATCTTTCTAGGAGATGCTGCTATGAGTGGATGAACCAGAATTAGAAGGTGGATATCTGTCTGTGTTTCACTAGGTCACGGCAACCGTGGGATGGTTTCTTTGCAATCAGCAGATAGAGCGTCAGGAGAGAAATACCACAACGGCTGGTGACCACCACGGGCCCCTTAATCTGCCAGATGAAGGCTCCCCAAAATGTGAGATGAGCTTGGGAGACCCATATGGTGTCACAGCACGTGGCTGTGCAGACGGGCCTAGCACAGCTCCAGGGGGGCCGTTTTCATGAGCGTCTATGAGGTTGGGTATTGCAGGTCCACCTACAAGGTGGGAAACCACTTGAGTCTTACCAATGAGAAAGTGATTCCCTTTTCAGTTCTGTTTGAATTACTCTAATTCCCTCGAGGAGGAGGGAGTCTCATGTTGGTGTCACTGTATTTGTTCAGTTTCTTATCCTTGGTAATCTCTTGATATTTATGAGTTACCCCATCAGGTGTTGCTGCATAAAACACCACCTCCAAATTTAGAGACCTAGTTCGCTTTTCATTTCTCATGAGTCTAGGGGTGACCAATCTTTGCTGAACTTGGCTAATTTTGGCTGGGCTCTCTCACTTGTTTGGGGGTGGCCGCAGGCTCTGGGTTGGCTGATTTTGGATGGCCTCCACTGGAATAACTCTGCTGTCCTTCACATGGTCTCTGCAGAAATTCAAAAGAGGGTTAGTGGAAACCTGAGCTTGGAATTGGCACATCGTCACTTCTGCCACATCCTGCCGACAAGAGCAAATTCAAGGCCAACCTAGATTCAAGGAGTGGGGCAATAGACTCCTAATTTTGAAGGGAAAATTGCAAAATCACACACAAAATGTGTAGAAAGAGGAGGAGAATGGGAGCCATTTTGTAATTGCTCTACAACAGGTACTATTAGATCCTATATAATGAAATCTGTCCACCTGTCTATCTACCTGTGTACCCATCCATCCATCCAAACATCCATCCAACCATTGATCCATCTATCCATCCAGGCATTCATCCAGCCATTGATCCATCCTTCCATCCATCCTTCCATCCATCCTTCCATCCATCCATCCTTCCATCCATCCATCCATCCTTCCATCCATCCATCCATCCATCCTTCCATCCATCCATCCATCCATCCATCCATCATTCCATCCATCCATCCTTCCATCCATCCATCCATCCATCCATCCATCCATTTATCTATGGAAACTGAAACTGTCCAACAAGGTAAGAACTTGCTTGAGATCACATGGGCATTGAGTAGATCAACTCTAGATCTCTATAGCCAAACATCATGTCTTTAACCACTATACTAGATCCCACTCCCTTCTTTACAATGTCTGTCTCTTCTTGGCTCGAGTTAAATCTCTCATTAACTGGAAAACTTCAGAACTAGGTTCAGCAGGAAGGTATGAGCTAGGCACTTCCCGTCCCATACGAAAGATAAAGAGGGAGTTAAATAATGGAAGCAGCCTAAGAGAAGAGATGAGAGGACAGCACGCCCACTTCAGCTTTATGTCATCGAAAATAAACTCAGCATTTGCTTCAAAGCAAAAGGTTCATTTTTAGGATTTTTTTAAAAGTAAAAAGACCAAAAAAAAGGAGAAAAAAGGCATTTTTAGGTGCAAGAAGAGTGAAGAATGATGAGAAAGCTTGTTGACAAGCTTCCCTGTTGTGGAATACACCCTGCACAGATGGGCCTTAGAATCCTTGCTCTGTTCCTTCAGAAAGTCCTTGGCCCACTATCTTTTCCAAACAAACCAGTCTCTAAATCTCTACCCTTCAAGGTTTAAAAGCTTTTTTGGAGGGGGATGAATACATCAGAATAAAAGCGTTAAATGTAGTAATTAATCCATTGGGTTTGATACAATTCTACAAGTTGCTTAAAGAGTCAATGATTACCCTTTCTCTAGTAGGTCTGTGTCTTTATTCCCATCTTACCCCTAGGTTCTTCATGACCTTTGTTTTTTTTTTTCTTAGATTCTATATATATGTGTTAGCATACAGTGTTTGTTTTTCTCTTTCTGACTTACTTCACTCTGCATAACAGACTCTAGGTCCATCCACCTCACTACAAATATCTCAATTTCGTTTCTTTTTATGGCTGAGTAATATTCCATTGTATATATGTGGTGCCACATCTTCTTTATCCATTCATCCAATGATGGACACTTAGGTTGCTTCCATGTCCTGGCCATTGTAAATAGAGCTGCAATGAACATTTTGGTACATGACTCTTTTTGAATTATGGTTTTCTCAGGGTATATGCCCAGGAGTGGGATTGCTGGGTCGTATGGTAATTCTATTTTTAGTTTTTTAAGGAACCTCCGTACTGTTCTCCATAGTGGCTGTATCAATTCACATTCCCACCAACAGTGCAAGAGTGTTCCCTTTTCTCCACACCCTCTCCAGCATTCATTGTTTCTAGATTTTTTGATGATGGCCATTCTGACCGGTGTGAGATGATATCTCATTGTAGTTTTGATTTGCATTTCTCTAATGATTAATGATGTTGAGCATTCTTTCATGTGTTTGTTGGCAATCTGTATATCTTCTTTGGAGAAATATCTATTTAGGTCTTCTGCCCATTTTTGGATTAGGTCGTTTGTTTTTTGTTATTGAGCTGCATGAGCTGCTTGTAAATCTTAGAGATTAATCCTTTGTCAGTGTGACAAAGTGAGAGAGAGGCATGGACATATATATATACACTACCAAATGTAAAATAGCTAGCTAGTGGGAAGCAGCCGCATGGCACAGGGAGATCAGCCTGGTGCTTTGTGACCACCTAGAGGGGTGGGATAGGGAGGGTGGGAGGGAGGGAGACGCAAGAGGGAAGAGATATGGGAACATATGTATATGTATAGCTGATTCACTTTGTTATAAAGCAGAAACTAACACACCACTGTAAAGCAATTATACTCCAATAAAGGTGTTAAAAAAAAAAAGTCAATGATTTTCTTTAAGCACATAGAGCCAGAACCTTTTCTAGAATGTTATGCAGGGTCTTCTGAGAGTGTTTTAACCTGGTCCTGAAATGAGTGGGTTAAAAGGGAAGCAGTGAAATATCCCTAAAGAGAGCGGGGCAAAGTACCCGTGTTACCGGTGACCTCAGAACAACGCCTCTGGGCGAAGAACAAGGGAGAAAGCTATTCCTTTGAAAAGCCACCTTTACAACCTAAGGGCGTTAGGCTGCAGCACCAAAGGCAGCTTTGATCTGCTAGCCAGTGTCCTGGCCGGGAAGAGGATTAGGGGAAGTTCCGGAGGAGAGAGGCAATGGGGTAGCCCCATAGGCTGGATGGGCTGTGCCGGCTGCAGTTAGAAGCAGGGACAGCAGGGGAGGTTGGAGCATCAGGGGAGAGGAATGCCTGTGTTCTCTCTCAGGGTATGAATGGGGGCTTATGTGGGTTTTCTGGTCTGGTTCTGAAAGACAAGGGCCAGGCGATGGTCTTTCCTGGGCTTTGCAAAGTTAGCAGTTGGGGCGCAGTAACCTCCCGTGCCCTGGGCGAGCAGCGAGTCCCCAGCAATGTAAGTATCAACCCACGGGTAAGCTGTAGAGGGCAACCTTCAACCAGCAAGGAGGCAGCTGGTTGTACTGCTAATGATGTGGGTGATGGACAGAGAAAGACAGGAAGATGGGAGCGATGTGCTGCTTTTCCCTGGCTCAGTGTTGAACCTCCAGCCTCCAGTGTACATTTACTTACCCGGCTGGAGATTCTAACTGGTGCTTTTAGTATTCTTTTTTTTTTTTTTTGGTACGCGGGCCTCTCACCACTGGGGCCCCTCCCGCTGCAGAGTACAGGCTCCGGACGCGCAGGCTCAGTGGCCATGGCTCACGGGCCTAGCTGCTCCGCGGCATGTGGGATCTTCCCGGACCGGGGCACGAACCCGCGTCCCCCGCATCGGCAGACGGACTCTCAACCACTGCGCCACCAGGGAAGCCCCCTAACTGGTGCTTTTAAACTCAGGTGCTCCTGAGGGTCCAGCAGGAAATGGTACTGAGCAAAGGTGGTTTGCTGGGTCTGTTCTCTTACCGTTGCCGGGTGGGCAGACAGCCTACATGCTGCCACTCTTCTCATGTGTGCAGAGAAGCTGGAAACCCAGATACTCCCCAGTTTTTAAAAAAGGTTCCCATTCATAGCCATCTTTTAAAATACCGTGGACCAAACAGAACGCACCTGCAGGCTGAGTTGAGCACCGTAAGTGAGCAGTTTGCAGTGTCTCCCAGGTTGCCCTTTTTCTTTCGACTTTATGATAGTTTTGGCTGTGAGCAAGGTCTTGTAAAAGTTTTACACAGGCACGTTTATCACTGTTTAATTGCATTCGGCGTTTGGGTTATCGTTAGAGAGCTTTCCCTAGACCCAGGTTATAGAGGAAATCACATTTTCATTCAGTAGTGAAAAGATGTCATTTTTTTACATCTAGATCACTGATCCATTTGAAGTTCATGCTTGTGTATGGTGTGAGGTATGGCCCTAATTGTATCTTTTTGCCAAACGGCTGGTCGGTTGTCCTAGTACCATTTAAAGTCTGTCTCTGCCTCATGATTTGTGGTACCACCTTTAAAACATACGAAATGTCTAGATGTACAGGGGCTTGTTTATGAACGGTTCCCTTCCACTGGTCTGGTTTTCTCTTCATGTACCAGTGTCATTAAAAATGTTGAAACTCATGCAAGTTATTAATAAATGCACCCACTTTACACTCCCACACTTGCCAGCATTAGATCAGACTCCATAAAGTTGCCACTGTTCAACAATTCTTAATGGACAAAAATCTCCCTTTCGTAGGTTTCGACCTAATACACGCAGGTAATTTTCGGAGCATGTTGTCATTTACTGGCTGATCGAAGGAACATGAAAATCCTAGCCAAGTGGACTGCGGAGTGTTTGCCCTCGTTTCTAAATTGCTCGTCAATTACCCCTCGTTGCTAAGTGACCTCTAAGGAGCCCGGAATAACCCCATCTTTGTCTTTTTCTTTTTTCTTTCCCCCCTGCAGTGATCGAGGGCCGTGGGGTCACAGACAACATCCAGAGGTTTTCCTCGCTGCCCCCTTATCTGCCCGTGACCTACCACGTGCTCAGAGCGGAGACCTCCTTCTTCCTGAAGGAAACCAACCAGGACTTGACACGCAACTCCAGCCTGCAGTCCCGAGTCGAGTCCTTCTTCCCCTACAAAGCCAGGCGGCCCCCGATCTTAAATGCCAGCTATGGGCCTTTTTCGGTGGAAAAGGTCGTGCCCCCGGACCTGATGTCGACTCCAGACTTTTTGGGTCCCACCGACAAGGTTAGTTTCAACTGGAAGCTGAAAGCGCACATCCTGCGGGACAAGGTCTCCCTGAGCCGGCCCCGCGTGCAGGTGCTCTTCCACGTGGTAGGCAGGGACTGGGACGACGCCGACCCCGCGCAGAGGCTGCCCTGCCTGCGGGTGTTCGCCTTCCGGGAGACCCGGGAGGTGAGGGGCAGCTGCCGGCTGCAGGGGGCCCTGGGGCTGTGCGTGGCGCAGCTGGAGCTCCCGGCCGGCTGGTTCGGGCCCCCCACGGTGGTGGCCGGGAGGAAGAAGTCGCCCGAGCCCCCCGAGGGCAGCCCCGTGGAGCTCTACTACGCCCTGCAGCCCGGGGACGAGCGCGGAGACTGTGCGGGCGGCGACGTCCGGAAGGGCAATGCCATCCGCCCCGGGAAGGACGGGCTGGGGGAAAGCACGTCCCACCTGCAGAGGATCGGCGCCGTCGGCCTCTACCGGGTCCAGGACAGCGCCCAGCTCAGCGAGTTGCGCCTAGATGGCAACGTGGCCGTCTGGCTGCCCTCCCGGCCGGCCAAGCAAGGAGACGTGGTCACTGCCTATGTCACCGTGGCCAGCAATTCCACCGTGGACTTCTTCATCTTGAGGTAGGTGCCCGCTGTAGTCTGGGGCGTGCGTACGGTGACGCCGGACGGGAAGGTGGGGTGCGGATTTGAGAAGAATCCATCTTCACCGCCTTCAGGGACGCTCCGGCTTCAGAGTAGAAGCCACATTCTGCACCCGGCCACAGGCTTTCAGCAGCTTCGCTGTATATTAGGAGGTGGGAGAATGAGGGCCGGAAGTGCACCCCTAAGAAACAAGACTAACTTACCCACTGTCTTCTGACCTTGTATTACCTTTGAATTGGCAGAAGGATAGGACTTTTTTTAAGCTTCAGATTTTTTTAATACATGTACAAATACTTGGTTGCATGGCCAAGTGTATGTTCAGGGGGCCCAAGAAAAGACATAGGCATATCTCACTCTCTGCTATCTCACTTGGGGTGTAAACGTGAAAAAAAAAAAGCCAAGGATAAGTTTGTTTTTTTTTTTTTTGGTGGGGTTAAATCTTGCCAGTTAGCGGTGGGAAAACCCCAGTTTCTGAGTACAGTTTAGCAATGATTCAGGGAGTCTGCCCAACAGAAGATTCTTCAGCAGAGGTATTCCATCTCATAAAAAAAGAAAAAAGAAAACTAAATTGAAACAACTACAGAACAACCCACCTACCATCACCTCTGTTGGTTCAGCAAATCACCCCAAACTTGTAATGGGCTCTTTCTCTGCACAGTGATTCTAAGGTTTAGATCAGGAGCGCCTGTTATCTGAGGATAACTAATAACGGGGGGGAAAGCCACCTGAAGCAAATCCTCTTAAAATGTGGCCTAGGATTTCATAAAAATGAAAAACTATTTGCTTGAGATTTGTTTAAAAGATAAGGATGATAAATAGCAGGTTTTTGTCTGGTATCGTTAAGAAGGACTTAGGTTGTAATTGCAGCTGTGCTTTGGTTCTTTTTAGAATAAAAAATTAATCACATGTTGCTTGAGTTGCTGGGGAAAATATTCGCAAAAGAGAATGATGGCATCTCGTAGCATATTTCACTTTGGTTTAAATTTTGTTGTCTGATGATAAGAATGGTCCATTTTCAAGGGTTTTAATAAGTTTCTTGAGGCATTTCTTAGTCCTTTGGATTCGAATAATTCTCTTCTGAAGTGTCTGTCTAGTCATCATCCTTATAATTTTTTCTTTCAATTTTTAAGTGGACTAGTTTTGCCAGGTCCGTCTTTGACAGTGGTTTGGGATATGATCAAGGGCTTTACAGCATCACTTTCAGTGACGTTCGGCAGTCCTGCATCTTCTACAAAATATAAACTGTGCCCTGGGGGAAAAATTCCCATCGTATTTGTACTGATGGGTGGTCAGCCTGGTGCCTGCTGCCTTTGGCGGGGAGGAAGGATAAACTCAGTGTCTTAATGCAAGTGTCAGCCTTATAACTGCAGGGCCAGGATAGCAGATATTGAGATAAAAGAATCCAGGTTTGCTTCCTCCTGCCTTGGATGGGGAAAGACACTGATCTGGAAGGTTTGAGTTTCATTTCCACTGAGTCCGTTAGCACCCTGGTCTCATGTTCTTCTATTGCAAAATAAATATATCAATCCTGAGCTTTGGAAAAGAGGGATAGAAGGCAGGGCATCAGTAGTACTGCTAACAAGTTTTAAAATTCCAGAGTCATAAGTATCTTCCCACTTGTACTTATCCTTAGCTTCCCTCTTTAGCACAGCAGGCTTGAGGGGTGAGTATGCCTGAGCCACTGGGTCCCCATGTGTAAGATGCAGGGCCTTCCGCTGCAGGTGGGACACTCAGACCTGGTTCACTGGAGAGGAGAAGCTGTTTTCTGTATTTTTCATCACAAAGATGAGCATGATGTGGGAGAACACAGGTCCTGCAACCAGCTGGCCTCAATTCTGGTCTGCTTTCTGGCTTTGGGACTGGAGGCATGCCACCTCATCTCCATGTGCCTTAGTTTCCTAATTCAGATGAGACTCTGGTACCTACTGCCGTAGGGGTGGGAAGATTCAGTGGGCTGATATTTATTTGTGAGATGCTTACAACGGTATCTGGCACATAAAAGTGCTTCTATGAAGGGTTGCTGTTGAACACCCATCAGAACTTCCATAAGCATTGAATTCTATTTTAGCAGTGAAAGGATATTGCGCTTTGCATAAAACAACAGCTACCAGGTGTGTTCTGAAAGCTGTATTGATTCTCACTTCACCATGCTTTTGTTTAAAGAGCAAAAAATTTGTTTTATAATGACAAGAGCTTTGGGAGCACAGAGGGTCGGAACGACATGGATGTTGCTTGATGCCGGGAAGGGCAGTGGCCCTATTTCTGCCTTCCTGATCTTTCCATCCACGGATCAGAGTCATGGGGAGAGAGAGGAGGTGGAGGAGAAACAGAGTCAAGAATGACTCCAAGGGCTTTCCTGGTGGCGCAGTGGTTGAGAGTCCGCCTGCTGATGCAGGGGACGCGGGTTCGTGCCCCGGTCCGGGAAGATCCCACATGCCACGGAGCGGCTGGGCCCGTGAGCCTGTACTCTGCAACGGGAGAGGCCACAACAGTGAGAGGCCCACGTACTGCAAAAAAAAAAAAAAAAGAATGACTCTAAGACATTGGGCGTGAAGGATGCAGCTGCCCTGATTGGTATGGGAAGGCTGTGGGTAAAGTAGGTATTCCCTTTCCAGATAACGTATCTCATTTTAATTTATAAATTAATTATTCTAAGGAAAAAAATATTCAGTAAGAAAATACAAAAAGATGTACACAGATGTGGCAAAATAGTGAACTTTGCATGAGGCTTACTGAAGTCTGGGAAACACCACTTTCTTCCTAGTAAAAGTAGCAGCTCGTGGAAGTCCACCTTTATCCAGCTGTCTCCGGTGATGGTCACAGGAGAAATCCATCTGGCCCATCACTGGAACCTAGCTGCGAAATTCACGGGGGATTTTTTTTTGGGCGGGGGGAGGGACTTTGCTACACCCTTCCTGACCGTGAAATCCAAAGACATTCTCCATTGCCTCCCTGGAAGATGGCTTTGCCGACAAGGCTATGATGCTTGAAGACAACTCAAACTTCTTGGGAATTTTTATAGGGCCAATAACATACATGGACACTTGGCCTAAGCCTCCTTTCTGAGATCGTTTTCACAAACGATACTCTCTTCCGTGGGCTCGAGGAAGCCGCCTGCATTTCATTAGTTAGTCGTGCATTTAATTCAAGGGCCGTCCCTGCTTTGTGACCAGATTGGTTCCAGATGCAGTCAAGGTGTGGAGGTTGAAGCTTTGTTTCCTGTGGATAGAACGTTATTTTAGAAACCTATTTTGGAAAAATAGAAACATAGAATAAGGGCCAACGTAAAGGAAAATACCCAACTGGATATGTTTTACAGACACTTCTAAGTAGGTCAGTTCCATGGGTATCAGTCCCTTGTCCCCTGGGATACAGCTTAGCACATATTGGGCTGGCCAAAAAGTTCATTCGGATTTTTCCAGAAGGTGTCAACAGGAAAACCTGGATGAACTTTTTGGCCAACCCAGTAGTCAAGGACTAGTAAACATTTATTGAACCGATGCAAAAGCAAATACCTAATGTCAAATTTATACCATGATGTGCCTTTTCATGGATGTTTTCCTTCATGACTTACTAACTGAATCTTCTTGAAATAATATCAAGATTCCTTACGGCAAGCATAAGCATTATTCCCTATTCCGAGGGTTTTCAAAACATATTGACAATTGGGGTCATCAGTCCTGACAATTCCCGATGCCATCTCCACGTACCTGAATGCTGCTGACAAGCTGGGATGCTGAGGACCGCATATCTTACCCAAAGCTCAATCTTAGACTGGCTTTGTGGAATTACTCCCTGTGTTGGGACCAACGTTCACATTATCTCAAGTTGCAGGTGTTAGGCAGGTCACTCTTTACCTTGCAGGTCTTTGAAGGGAAGAGTAGGGGACACCGTGGCACCTCTGATCTTAGCAGGAAGCAACTGAAATTGATCCCTAAAGAAGCCAAGGCAGTGGTTCACTGGTCCTCTCCCTTTTGAAATAAGCTTGCTTCATTGAAATCCCTAATTCACAGAAACGGTCGGGGGATGTCCTCCTCCGAGTGTAACTAATTCAGAACCCCGCAACTTTGTGATTGGAATTAGGGATGCTAAGAGAGTCATAAAGAGAGTCTTTCCTCTTTACAGGATTACATTATGCCGCTACCATGAGCTTACACATAGCAGATCGTCCTATCTCGAGTCTCATAATGAAAAGAACGTAAGTAGCGTACCAGCTGGTTTAGTCTACGCCAGGATTTCTCAGCCTCCGCAAGACGGGCATTTGGGGACAGATCGTTCTTTGTCGTGAGGCCGTCCTGTGCATTGTAGGAGGTTCAGCAGCATCTCTGGCCTCCACCCACTAGCAGTGGTACCTTCTCTTCAGTTGTGACAATCAAATTGTCTCCAGACATTGACAGAGATCCCTTGAGGGACAAAATCACCCCAGTTGACAGCCACTGGTCTACACCTTTGACGTGCAGAGGGTATGGATATCTGGATGGTCTGTGCGGAGATTTGGGTGGGACATGAAGAAACAGTCTGGCTCATCCTAGGCGTCTGACCAAAGTCAAAAGCTGCTGAGACCGTATTTCCTCAGTTTCTCTTCTGACAGTGTACTCCCTCATTCTGTTCCTTCCCCATCTAGAGTTAAGTGTCTGATCAGTATAATCAATTCAAAACCAAAGGATCCAGACTATTTCACAGGTGACTGAGGAAGAGAGAAAACAAGATACTTGACATCACCTGTCTTGGATTCCATGTATTTCTGGATTTCTGTCGAGCTCAGGTAGTTATCCCAAGTCCTGTCAGCCGGTGGTCGGGCCACCACACCTCCCCTCAAAGGTAGCTGACTCTTCAGAACGAGTCATGACCCCCACGAGCAGAAATAGAAATCTTTCCATCTCTTTCTCTCCAGAAGAACTGACCACAGAGCAACTGTTTGCATGGCTGCTTTGTCCTTTTCTGGGTAAGGTTTGTGTATCAGTGGTGATCATGGAGCCTTCAGGGTTTAAATCCTAAGAGGTGATTTTTCCTTTTTAAGTAAAACATGGTGAAGTCACGAGGTAATCCTCCCAGAAGAATAAAGAAAGAGTAGAAGGAAGATGACGCTATGCCAGGCGTCCAGTCTGAAGAGCCCTTGCTTTGTAGAGGTAGGATCACAAATTACGGGAGTAAGTCGTGAGGCAGCCCTCCGCCGGGGTGCAAGGGGTATCGTTCTGTTCCTTCCTGGCTATCGGATGTGGGACCTACGGGTTCATTACCTCTGTCCTGGTGTGGCTGCGAGGTATATGCACAGTCATTCTTGTTAATGACTAATGTCCCCCAGCCAAATCAACATGACGTCATGTGCATTTAAGTGCTGCTCTGTGTTCCCAGCGTCTTTCCAGTAAATAAACACCAAGGATGAAGGGTGCAGTCAGGCAAGAAGCTTTTAAGGAGATGTGCTAAAGGAAGAAGAATGTTAGGGAAGTATTATTTTTCTTCAAGCAGGATAAGATCTGTAGGTGGATGTATTTCTAGAACCTCAGCGTATAACGAGGGAACGCAGGTAGAGTGCAGAGCCTGGCTCTCTCCAAGTCTACAAGGATTCTGTGAGGTTCATCTTTTACAGACAAATTGTGTTCCTAACCAGCGCAGGGCAGAGGGCAGAGTCTCAGGATGCCCCTGGTGGGTGAATGGTGGGATTCATGGGGCATCTCTCTCCTAATAGACTGAAGCCCATCACGCGGCTTCACTGCTAAGTCTACTTACACTTAATTATACACAAGTACGCAAAATACACAAATGGTCATAGCAGCATTATTCACAATAGCCAAAACATGGAGAAAACCCAAACATTCCATCAATGGGTGAATGAATAAGTGAATTGTGGTATATTCCTACAATGGAATAGAATATGGCCGTAGAAAGTTATGAAGTATTGATACGGGCTACCATTGTGGATGAAGCTTGAAAACAGGGCGCCGAGTGGAAGAAGCCAGACACAACAGACCACGTGTGGTACGATTCTATGTATAGGAAATATCTAGAATAGGCAAGTCCGTAGAGACAGACGGTAGAGTAGCGGTTGCCAGGACCCAGTGAAATAGATGGCCAGTGGTGAATGATTGCTAAGGATATGGGGTTTCTTTTTGGAGGGATGAAAATATTTTGGAATTAGATGGTGCAGATGGGTGTACAACTTTGTGAATGTACCGAACACCACTGAATTGTATACTTTAAAAATATACGATATACAAAACTAAACCATATATACAATATAGAAATAAGCCAGATATATAAATAAACCATATGTATTATATATAAACATCTGTAAATAATTATATATATAAAGAAACTATATATAAGTATAATCTATATGTATATATAGGGATATATTGTAAGATGGTATGGAAAAACCCGAACGAACTTTTTGGCCATCCCATTATATCTCCCAGCAGATGGTGTGTGTGATAGAAAAGATGATTCGTCTTGACCTTTCTTTCTTGCCTCCAAACTTAACCACATATTAAACATGGAACGAATTAAAAAAAATACAACTCTAGTCTAGCTGAGGCTCTTTCCCTCAAGTGATCAAATGTTCAGTTGCCTTTCCCACACTTGGCAACATTCTTAGGATCGTGCCCGGTTGAATCGTTCCCACGGACACTGAAGCGTTTCTTATGCTTTGTACCATGTCACGATGAGAAGCCGCCTCAACGTTTCGGATGATGAGGATGGCCAAAGCAGGGATGGGCTGGCTTACATCAGATGTCTGTACGGGCTAGCCAGGGAATACAGACACGTGCAGCTGTATGCGGGGGGTGGGCGAGTGCTAAGAGGGCCTTAGCAGCCCCCGTAATCTCAATTAACCAGCCCCCGAGACCGCCCCAGATCAACACTTGATCCAGCGAGGGCAGTATATTACGTCCGCACAGTTCTCCACTTCCGCGCAACGGCCAGTCTGATGTCTGCACCCTCCGCGGTGGAAATGATGGGACCGGTAGGGAAGCAGCAAGAGGGGGATCACGTGTGTTTCTTTTTTTTTTTTTCACGTGCATTTCTAAAGGGAGCAGCCTCTTCTCAACTCCCAGCAATTGTTGCCGCTCTGGAGCCCAAGACCACGACAACCAGGTTTACTGGTCTTGAAGACCAGCTGGAAACGCAGGGTTTATGTACAGTCTTTCAAACAGAATGACTTTTCCGCCATCGCCGTGCAGGCCTGGGGACCTGCTTGGGTCTGCAGGTTGCCATGCTGCATCTCTTGATCCGTAAGTCAGGGCTCAAAGTAGAGTGGTTTAGTGTCCCAGGGCTGCTGTAACAAATGGCACCAAACTGGATGGCTTAAACAACAGAAGTTTTTTCTCTGACGGTTCTGGAAGCCAGAAGTCTGAAATCAAGACAACGGCAGGGCCGTGCTCCTTCTGAAGCCTCTAGAGAAGAGTGCCTCTTTGCCTCTTTCAGACGCTGGTGGCTGCTGTCAGCCTTTAGGGTTCCTTTGCTTGTGGTCGCATCCCTCCACTCTCTACCCCTGTCTTCACATCAGTTTTCCATCTGTTTCTCCTCTATGTCTGTGTCTCAAATTGCCCTCTCGTTTCTCTTATAAAGAAACCTGTCATTCAGATATCATATGATACCGCTTATAAGCTGAATCTAAAAACAGCGATACAAATGAACTTATTTACAAAACAGAAACAGACTCACAGACGTAGAAAACAAACTTGTGGCTACCAAAGGGGAGAGGGGGACAGGGATAAATTGGATGTTTAACATATACACACTACTGTATTTAAAATAACCAACAAGGACTTACTGTAGAGCACAAGGAACTCTGCTCAATATTCTGTAACAACCTAAATGGGAAAGTAATTTAAAAAGGAATAGATACATGTATACGTACAACTGAATCCCTTTGCCGTACCCCTGAAACTAGCACAATATTGGAAATCAACAGTAGTCCAATATGAAATAAAAATTTACAAAAAAAAAAAAAAGAAACGAGTCATTGGATTTAAGACCCACCCCAATCCAGAATGATCTCATTTTTGAGATCCTTAACTACTTACATCTGCAAAGACCCTGTTTACAAATAAGGTCACATTCTGAGGTTCTAGATGGACATGAATTGGGAGAAGGGCCATCCTTCAACCCACCCTAGAGAAGATGGGCCACTCGCTGTATTTCAGAGCCTTCCACTGTGGCATCCTTGGTTCTTCTGAATTGCTCCATCCCGCGGCAGGAAGGAGATGCTATGAATAAGAATGTGTGCCTTCGCTACGTGAGGGATAAACCCTTCTCTGTTGGGGGAGTCCAGACCTGCACCCTCAAATCCATTCCATTAATTTCTGAGCGCAGCCTGTGTGTGTGCGGTTATAATTGAATATTAGGGAGTGTGGGTTTTTTCGCCTGATCCGTTTTGTGTCTGAGGATACAAAAAACCCTCAAAGGCAATTTCCAGATACCTGGCTTGCCCTGGATAATTTTGGGCTCTTCATTTCCACCGGAGCCTCAGTCTGCAGGGTCGAGTAGAACCCTCGAGAATGACGGCACAGTCCCCAGACTCCCCCTGAAGCGGAGGAGACCGTCCAACAGGATGGTGTTTGCCTCGACGGCCAATTTGGAGCTAATTCAGAAAATTCTAGAGACTCATTTTCCCACACTCGTGTTGAAAATGCCTTCCCTGTTGAAGGCCTCCCCGGGAAAGGTTTGTTTTCATTTTCTCCAGCTTGTCGTTTTAAATGTATTCTGCTGGAATAGAGAAAGGAACAATTTTCTTTCTGCTTGGGAAGAAGTAAAGAAATAACGTTTCCTGCCTGGGGCCCCTCCCCAGCCCCCCAGAACACATCTGGGTTGCCAGGCAGCCCGGCTTCTGCGAAACATTTGAGAACGATTTGACTGTTGTGGGAAACATTTAAACATAAAATTGATTCCAGTTCTGTGAACCGAGAAAAGCAGAGTCCTTCTGACCAAGTCCTGCCTCTTTTGTTCCACGTTCTTTCAACCATGTAAAAGTCATCTTAGTGTTCGAGTTTCCCCAGATCACAGCTTTGTCTGTTGCAAACAATATGACACGTGCATAAGTGGCCCTGTGACACACGGTCCCTTTCTATCCGGACATTTTGGAAAAGAGAGTCTGGCTAAGGGCGTGGTAGTCATTGCAGTAAGAGTGTCAAAATTTTAGTATTATTTTGTACTGGGGTATTTTATTTTTCTTCATATGGATTTTTTTCTCTTGTTTTTGAGTCCCTCTTTTTATTTTGTTTTTTAATTTAATTTTTAAATGGAAGTATAGTTGATTTACAGTGTTGTGTTAGTTTCAGGTGTACGGCAAAGTGACTCAGATATATATGCATATGCTGGAGTATTTTAAAGTACTGATAGGCTGCTACTTTGGTGTCATGTCACTGCTCCAGGGTTCCTAATATCAGAACTTTCAACTGTTTATGGCTTGCAACCGCAAGAGTTATTAGCTGAATTAAAATCTCGGAGAGGGGAAGAAAACCTTACCGGATTCAAAAGCGTTCGGAATGCATTCCCGCTGCTTTATTTCACTAAGTCAAATAAGTCAGCCGGAGAGAGACAAATACTGTGTGGTATCACTTATAGGCGGAGTCTAAAAATACAACAAACTGGGGCCTTCCTGGTGGCGCGGTGGTTGGGAGTCCGCCTGCCGAGGCAGGGGACGCGGGTTCGTGCCCCGGTCCGGGGGGATCCCGCGTGCCGCGGCGCGGCTGGGCCCGTGAGCCATGGCCCCTGAGCCTGCGCGTCCGGAACCTGTGCTCCGCAACGGGAGAGGCCACAACAGTGAGAGGCCCGCGTACAGCAAAAATAAAATAAAATAAAATAAAAATACAACAAACTAGTGAATACGACAAAAAAGAAGCAGACGCACAGAGAGACAGTACTAATGATTACCAGTGGGGAGAGGGAAGGGGGAGTGGGAGATCCAAACTATTGGGCGTAAGGCAGGTTACAAGGATGTGCTGTACTACACGGGGAGTAGAGCCAGTACTTTGTAATAACTGTCAATGGAAAGTAACCTTTAAAACGTGTATTAAAAATTAATTTCAAAAATTTAAAGAACAAGACATATGCATACAAATTTTAAAAAAGAATTTTTTTTCCATTAAATAATAAAACCTTTCTTGGAAACTTCTTGCTATTCCAGCTTCCATGTCCTATGTTCCTAGCAATGTTGAGTATATTTTCTTGTGTTTATTAGTCCTGTGTGTGCTCCCCAGGGCCAGTCTGGCTCCAGTCTACTTTCAGAAGTACGATGCACTGTTTTCCTTAGAAGGGAAGGGTCCTGGAAATTAGGACATCAAGACAGACAGGAGGCTGTGGTGTAGGAGGGGATAGAAGGGAGGGGAGAGGGGCTGTGGATCTCAGGACCAATTACCAGCCGTTTTCTCCAGCTGAATCCAGTGACCTCACTCCCCCCGTGGCTGAGTCCCATTGCCCCACCCCACCCCCTCCCCCTTTCCTCCACGGTGGATCCACATTCTCAAGGCCTGACCTTGTTCCCTTGGTTTAACTTATATCAACTAGGACTTTCTTCCTCCTTCATCTTGCCTCGAGAGCATACAGCTAGAAAGACCAGCATCACCAGACCTGGACGGTGGCTGTCCCTCAGGTGGAACCACATGTGAGGACAGTGCCTAAAAGACGGAGACCACATCTTACATGTCCCTAAAATACCAGCATCTGGTTGGTGTGGTTAAGAATCCGCCTGCCAATGCAGGAGACACGGGCTTGAGCCCTGGTCCGGGAAGATCCTACATGCTGCAGAGCAACTAAGCCCGTGCGCCACAACTACTGAGCCTGCACTCTAGAGCCCACGAGCCACAACTACTGAGCCTGCAAGCCACAACTACTGAAGCCCGCGCGCCTAGAGCCCGTGCTCCGCAACAAGAGAAGCCACCGCAATGAGAGGCCCGCGCACCGCAACGAAGAGTAGCCCCCGCTCGCCACAACTAGAGAAAGCCTGCGCACAGCAACAAAGACCCAACACAGCCAAAAATATAAATAAATAAATATAAATATAAATAAATAAATATATATAAGAAAAGCCACGTGCGGGCTTTCTCTAGTTGTGGTGAGCGGGGGCTACTCTTCGTTGCGGTGCGCGGGCCTCTCATTGCGGTGGCTTCTCTTGTTGCGGAGCACGGGCTCTAGGCGCGCGGACCTCCGTAGTTGCAGCACACAGGCTTAGTTGCTCCACGGCATGTGGGATCTTCCCAGACCAGGGATCAAACCTATCTCCCCTGCATTGGCAGGTGGATTCTTACAGTGCGCCACCAGGGAAGTCCCCCAATTGGTGTTATGCAGTCACTTTGGACATGCCTTCTTGAAGGAGTCTTCTCTTCTTTTGAATTTTTCAGAGACATCTTTAAAAAGGGAAATTGCTACAACAAAGTAAAGAAATGCATAGCCTTTTCAGCAGCTCTCACCCAGTGTCACCTGGATGGGACCAGTCACTCCTGAAGTTAAAATCCTGGCTGCCTCTGGGACTGCTGGTTGGATGTGGACCTATTGGGATTCTAGGAGAGTATACTTGCATAGTGTTTGGCATGTCATTCATTTGTAACACGCCATGCAGTCCTCTCAACAACCCATTCTGGCATCCAATCTCTTTAGCTCCATCAGCCGAATCCCCTCCTTACGTGTCATTATAATTCTCCTGCTGGCTCCCTACATGGTGACCACCAGTGGCTCCTAGTTGCGACCATGCTGAGAGTTATTTTTTATTTATTTATTTGGCTGCGTCGGGTCTTAGTTGCCGCACGTGGGATCTTCTGTTGCAGTGCACGGGCTTCTCTCTACTTGTGGCTCGCGGGCTCCAGAGCACGTGGGCTCTGTAGTTGTGGCACGCAGGCTTCGTTGCCCTGTGGCATGTGGGATCGTCATTCCCTGAGCAGGGATCGAACCCGCGTCCCCTGCCTTGGAAGGTGGATTCTTAACCACTGGACCAGCAGGGAAGTCCCCATGCTGAGAGTTTAAAAGTGGACTTCTACAGTGAAATAGCACCTCGTGGCCATTAGATTGGCTGCTATCCAATAAACAGAAAATAGCAAGTGTTGATGAGGATATGGAAAAATTGGAACCCTTGTGTCCTATTGCTGGGAATGTAAAATGGTGCAGCTGTTGGGAAAAACAATATGGCGGTCATCAAAAAGACGAAAAATAGAATTACCATGTGATCCAGCAGTTCCTCTTCTGTGTATGTACCCAAAATAATTGAAATGAGGATCTTGAAGAGATATTTATATACCCATGTTCACTGCAGCGTTACTCAAAACAGCCGAGAAGTGGAAGAAACCCAAGTGTTCATCGATGGACGAATGCATAAACAAAATGTACAGTGGAGTGTTATGCCACTTTAATAAAAAGCAAGGAACTTGTGACACCTGCTGCAACATGGATAATAATCTTGAAGACGTTATATCAAGTGAAATAAGCCAGTCAAAATGATAAAATGATAAATGCTGTATGATTCCACTTCCATGAGGTACTTGGATGAGTCAAAATCATAGAGACAAAAAGTAGACTTGTGGTTGACGGGCTGGGGGGATGAAGGGGGATTATTGTTCAGTGGGTGCAGAGTTTCAGTTTTACAAGATGAATCAAATTACGGAGATGGATGGTGGTGTTGGTTGTACATTATAAATGTATTTGATACCACTGAACAGTACACTTGAAAATGGTTAAGGTGGTAAATTTCATATGATGTGTACTTTACCGCCATCACCACAACAAAAGTTATTTTAAGTGGGCTTCTCCTTTATAATTTGTCCAGTGAATGTCCTGGAATTGAGTCTCCTTGGCTGGGTTTCAACCACATACTCATCCCTAACACATTTATTGTGACCAGCTATTTAAACATACTACCCTTCGAGTTAGAAGTGGTGGATTAATGCCACTAAAAACTTGTTGACTAAAAGTACAGGCAGAGTGGCTCGACAGAGGGAAAGTTGGGATGCAGGCAGCAGAAGAAGGAGGATCTGTACACGGGGCAGCAGAAGATCAAGAGGTGTCCATCACGGGAGCATAGTGATGGAGGTATAAGCTCCAGAGATGGACGATCGAACTGAAGTCCTGGACTCAGGGTTTCCTAGCTGTACAACCAAGGCAGGTTCCTCAACCTCTCTGTGCCTTGATTTCTGTATGAGGATAATAATAATAGGATTAGTATTACAGGGTTATGGTGATGCAGAAATGACACAGAAATTTAACATATGCTTGGTATACACTTATACATATTTGTTGTTGTTGCATTATTATTTTTTATTATCACATGGGTTTTCCTCAAGTTGCATAGATAGTCTTTGTCCCTGCTCTTGGTTTAGAGCGACTAATTGCAGCTAAAATATTGTGCTGAACTCCCATCTCTACTCTAACACATACATTCTGTTGGAAGAAGGATCCCATTGCTTTCCCTTAGGTAAACCCCCCTCCCAGGGCAGTCTGGAAATTATCTGGAGACCGTTTTGTTGTCAAAACTGGGGAGGGGGTTTCTACTGGTGTCTCGAGGGTAGATACTAGGGACAATGGTAGATCCCCTACAAGCACAGGACAGCTTCCCTGCCCCCCCCCCTCACCAAAGACTATACCAGCTCAAAATTCCAACCAGTGATGCTGAGGTTGGAACACCCTGAGAAAAACAAGTGGTTGCTCACGGCGTACATCACTACGACCATGGGTTATAACCAGCTGTCTCTCAGGCTTCAAAGCCAGTCAGGGTTCTCAGTGAGTCAGGAATATACCCACGGACACGTGGGGAAAGCCATCTGTCGGGAACGTCACGGCCTTGCCTGGCAAGGTAAGAAGCTCTGCTGCTTTGAAACGCTCCTCCTAGATGCCGGCAGTAGATAAAGTGGCCATAAGCTATTGAAATCGAGGCCAATTTTCATGTTTCCCAAAGAGCAAGGATCTCATTTAGTTTGTCTATACTCTGTGATAAGTATATCTTAATATCCCTCCTTAAAAAAAAAAGAGAGGAAAAAAGAAAACAACAAGAAAAGGGCTTTGATAACATCAGAGAGGTCTGTTCAAAGACAGAGCCATCCTTGACGTCACATTGGCAGAAAGAGGGCCACACTCCAGGGGCTGCTCGTTTCATTAGCTGCTAAGGAGTACTTCCCAGAATGGGCTCCATGGGCACGGGACTGGCTCTCAAAATTGACAGATCAGTGTCAGCATGTCTCAGATGGAAGGGCTAAATATTGAGTCCAGCTAACAAACCCAGCTGTGCCATCCTGAAATGCACAGGGGAGCT
Source organism: Orcinus orca (assembly GCF_937001465.1). NCBI lineage: Eukaryota > Metazoa > Chordata > Mammalia > Artiodactyla > Delphinidae > Orcinus > Orcinus orca. The sequence continues at coordinate 86,007,302 of NC_064573.1, forward strand.
CGAAGGATGGAATGTGGCAGCTGCGTTCAAATGGGCAGTGGGAAGGGACCACCTCCACGTAGCTGTGCTGTTGGCTGCAGGGCCGGGGAGCGGCTTGGCCATCTCAGCGACTGCTGGAGCTATAGCATCTCTAACGAGTTCAAGAGATGATCTCCCCAATCCTAGTCAACCTAGGTTGGGTTTGTTTGGGTTTTTTTCATTTTTTGGCCACGCCGCGTGGCATGTGGGATCTTAGTTCCCCAACCAGGGATCGAACCCATGTCCCCTGAAGTGGAAACGTGGAGTCTTAACCACTGGACTGTCAGGGAAGTCCCAACCTACAGTGGGTATTTAACTGTCTCTCTGCCCCCCTTCTATTGGGGGATAATATTTTGATATGTGATATGTCATCCCTTTGTGCTTCTTATTCCATTCTTGGTCCATAGTTCTTCCCAAGATTGAAGCCATAAAGAGAACATGTTATACTGATTTCCAGAAGGAATGGGCTAACATAGCACAAATGGAAAACAAGAGAGTGAAACCCTTAATTTTTGAATTGGACCAGAAAATCTGGAAAACTCTCATCAGGTTTGTTCTTATTGCAAAAAATTAGATAACAGTTTCCTAAACTGAGGGTAAAGCAAAAAAAAAAAAAAAAAAAAAAAGCAACAGATGGGAACTAGAAGGACTTAAAAGTTGGTAGGACCCTAAAAGGAACATTGAGCTTTGAGGGTCCATCTGAGAAGTTTGGGAAACCAGAAAGTGTGGATATCTCTTCTCTCCTTCCAGATAAAGAACAAGCAAGATCTCTAAGTTCTCTTGTGCTTAGCGTGGTAGGAAAAAGAAGTAGGGTCAAAATGGTGTGAGGTGTCTGGGCAAAAAAAGCCTTCACCCCCATGCAATTTTCCATATTTTCTTTTCAGTATAAGGGATATAGAAGCAACTAAAGGGATGCTGGCTTTGTTGTCAAAATAAACAAGACGCATCGGTGGACCACCTGTGAAGTTGCTCTTTTGACTGGAGAATATGCCTTTGACATGTATGTGCCTGGATAGACACACAGACAGCTCACAGATGCCAGTGTGGGCTGATGCCACAAGGACTGATGTCCCCACTGACCTTCGACCCCCCCAAGAATGGAGATGGTCCTTAAGGATGGGAGGCCATCGGCTAGAATGCTTCAGCTACAGGGAACAGAGCTCAACCAAGAGTATTCAAACCAGTGATGCCCCACCTTGAGTGGACATCAGAATATATATAATTAATATATGTATATGTATAAGTTCTTTTAAAATATATGTAATTCATATGAGGGATATTAAATTTTCAGAAGGTATATATATTTACAGAGAGAAAGAGAAAGGGAGACAGAGAGATAGAGACAGAAACAGAAGAAGCAGCAAAATCATACATGGCAGATTTTCAAAGTCTGTCAATTTAGGTGAAGGTTAGCTGGGCATTGATGATACTCTTCTTTTAATTTTCCCACAACTTGAGAACTCTTGGAGAAAAGCTGAAAAAAAATTCCAATGTCTGAATCCTACACTAATCCAGTTAAATCAGAATCTCAGGGGTTGTGCTTGGGTATCATCAGTATTTTTAAAAATCTCTCCAGGTGATGCTGATGAACAGTGAAGATTGAGGTCCACAGATGCAGGCTTGCCCATCTCTCCAGCCTTAACCTCGTTTCTCACACTTGTTGCACTGAAGCCTCGCTGCCGCCTTCTCGTTGCAACTCAAAGCTCACTCCTGCCTCATGGCCTTTGTACCTGCTGTGCTCTCTGCCTGGAATGCTCTTCTTTCTACCTTCACAGAGTGGGCTTCTTCTTGTTACCCAGGACTGGACTTACCTTGGTTCTCCTGCCTTTTCACTTTCCTCCAAGCCAGATAGGAGCTCATCCTCCTTCAAGTTCTCCAAAGCATTCTTTTCTTACCACTCTTCTCCGTTATCATCCTGGCACTACCCTGTATGGATTTGCGAACCTGAAAATACCTGTACTGCCTTCCTAGTATTCCCTGCAGCATCTCAAATTGTTTCTTCTCAGATGGAAGGTCCAAGGCACACTTAATTCACAAAGATACTGGTGAGCCGTAAGGGTCTGGGTCCAGGGTGATCTTGTGACTGCATGGGAAGCTTTCATGTTTCTATAACGATGTCCTTGGTGTTTGCAAACAAGGGAGGGAGCAGAGTGGTAATGAACTGAATGACTTCAGATTCTCTTCTCATCTGACTGTTAATGACAGTCATAGCTGCTCAAGGGATTTGTATGGAGGAAGCAGCACGTAACCTTAGATTCTCGCTTTCAAGTTGGACCACATTCAGGCAACTGGACTCTTCTAGGAAGAAATCATCTCCACTCTTCTTTGACTGAAGATGGTGGCAATAAATATCTTTCCTGTTTGTCCAGGGTAAAGGACATCGTCCCCCTTCTTGGCACAGACAGTATATGATTAGATTTTTTGTTCGTTCCCCCACCGCACTTGAAAAGTGCAATTAACCCTGTGAGGAAAGGCCATTAAGAAGCAGTCTTAAGTCAAGACGCAAAGAATTCATTAAGAAATGATGTTTTTCAATCTGACAGAGATGGGAGAGACTAAAAGGAAGATATTTAAACATCGCACAGAGGTGTAAAGGTCATTATACTGGGCTCTGTCACCCTCGAGGTTAATTGAAACCACTGAAAGCATTACCCAGAAAAGAATGGAAAGTTACCCGAATCTGCAACAGCCTCATACAGAATTCTGAAATGCAGGCACCTGGCATTGTTGCTTGTCCTTGATTCTTCAACTGTCTCCAGAAATGCAGGTGGTGGTGGGACTGTTGCTCTGGAAATTGCTGCCTTTTTTTTGCATAAGAAAAGTTAAAGAAAATGTTACTTTAAAAACACCTACAACTTTTGTCTTTGCTTGCATATTGCGATCATTTGGGCCGGCTAATTTAAACAGTTCAGGGGTGAGCACATTCGAAGCGAACTGAACAAAGGGGACGGATTAGAAGGGAAGCGTGCAATTTACCAGTTTCCAGTGGCCTCTTTTTCCCTCTCGTTTCGTCTCCTAAGGTTGTGTGCTCTTAGCTCCTGCCGTTCTCTCTGCCATTTCACTATGCGTGTTCAGAGCCCTCGGTACACATGAAGCAGAGGCATCCCTGGGTGATGTGACAATGATTGATGATACCTAAGATGCAATGCCTTGGTCCCAGGGCGCTCTGAATCTAGAGAGGGGCCAGGAGTGTTCTGGAGCTGACGTCCTCTGGGGAAGCTGGCTTCTCTTCTCTGGCTCTTGGGTCCGTCGCTGCCCTAACTGACGAGCATCCTTGTGTCTGCCACTGAGAAACTCTCCCTGGGCTGGCGTAGAGGGGACCCACCCCAAGTGCCTGGAATCCACGAAATCTCCAGAGAGTGTGTCTCTGTCAGTGTTTTGGCACTCACTGCAAGGTCTGTGTGGAAGAAGAATGAACTCCCCATCGTGGAGTAAGTGGTGATTAAAAGCCACCCCCTGGGGATATTACACTGGCTTCTAGAATGTTCTGTCTTCAAGCACAGCCAAGCCCCTGTTCGTAGAACATGAAAGAGGAGACCAGAAAGCACTGAAGAACCACAGTAATGGAATCATAATGAGTGTGAGATGATTAATCTGTGTCATCTTCAAAGCCGTGTCAACGTTACAATGCTGCGTTTTCCTGTATATCCTTTTTCTCCCCGCTAATGCTATGAAAAGTAAAAAGCAAAGGAAAACTGCATGGAAAGGTTGGTGAAATGATCCAATATATAATTTTGGTTAACATTATTTGGCCTTTCAGATATGTTAAGGTAACTCTGCTTTCGACGGGTTGAATGCATGATTCTGCCCATTGACCGGACAAAATCATCACTCATTTTAGGGATATCAAACTCACAGGGCAGGGAAAGGGGGAGGGTAGACCTCCTTCATTCCTTCTTGTTTGCTGAGCTTAAGTCTCAGAACCGTGAAGTTCTGGATCCCGGACCATCAGGGATGCAGGCAGACTTGCCAGCCTTTGGGGTGAGCAAGCAGCAGACGGACCGTGGGTCTCCACTGGGGAGTTACACCAGCAAGATCTGAGCACCTGACCCAGAGACCGCATGCACATCTAGGGAGAGTAAACTTCCCAGGTCGTAAAACTCCCTTTCTTCCGTTTCCCCAGAGGCATCTGTATTTCTCCATCACATTCATTTGATCAACTGTTTAGCAAACGTCTGTTGCCTGGGAGCAGTAATCCCCAGGAGAGAAAACAGTACGGGTCAGCCCATTAAGTAGATGAGCTCTGTCGACGTCCACATTCGGAGGCTGCCTTTTCCTGGATTGGTTTGCATCCCACCGTTATATTAGGTATGACGACTGCGCTTCAGAGGGGGGGAGTAATTCAGGCATTCCCAGCCGAGATCAGTACTCGCTTAAAAAGTGATGGAATAAGAAATAGCCTTTTTTAAATGGAAAGACCTGATAATACCTTCATGCTTGCCTCTGCGGGCTGATTGCACTACTGGTTTCTAAAAAATGTTTCCATAGCTGCAAATATAAATGAGTAAAGAGTGTGTGGGATGCAAAAGTCCAAGGTCTAAGAGAGTATATGGATTTCTTCCACCTTCAGTTCCTTAAAGTTGTTCTTATATCAGGACTTCATACAATGGGTAGGAGATAATCCCCTCAAAGGAATCTGATGCCGTTAGGAAGGGAAAAGCAAATGGTTATAAAAAGAAGGAACCACATTTGATGCCTGGTTTAGTGTATGAGGGATACATGCAGAGGTTTACAGATGCAGGTTTAATAACCAGCTCTCTGGGAAGGGGGAAGAGAAACAGCCCTTATTTGTAGTATTGGTCTATTTCTATGGTGTAAATTCTCCCACCATCCACGTTACTACATGGCTAGCAAAATTCCTGAAAATTTAATATGTCGGCCTCACGAGCCCAGATGCACCAGCTTCAGCACATCTCTAAATGCATGTCATTGTTTCAATTGCTTTTTAAAACACATACTAATATAAACCCTAAGTCAAGTACCACATATGCTCAATTTCTGAAACACATGCCCTGCTGAGCAGCAGAGTTGGGACAATTCAGACTTTTTAGTTGTTAGTGATTAAAATGGACTGGAGGTCTTTTTGAAACATTGGGGTGAAGACAACAAAATTATTAGTTGATAATAACTTACCAAGAACTTATGTGTGCCAGGCCTCAGTCTAAATACTGTGCATTTATCTCACTAAGTTCTCATAAAGGCTCTCTGAAGTAGGTGTTATCATTATTATAATCTTTATGTTATAGGGAGGAGGAGATTGAAGCACTGAAAGTTAACTTACTGTTCCAAAGTCACCTGGTTAGTAGCTGGTGGAGCTGGGATTTGAACCCTGACGATATAGCTACTGAACTAAAAAGGTGTAACTGTAGCTTTTTCTGTAATAAACCACCCTGGAAATTAGTGGCTTAGAGCAATAACTGCTTGTTTATCTTTTGATTCTGTGGGTCTGTAATCTGTGCTGTGCTCAGCTGGGCGGTTCTTCTGATCTTGGCGGGCTCACTCAACTGCCAGGCAGCCCTCTAGCTCTGCTTCTGCAGGTTGGCTGTTGGCTGGGATGATGGGGGCCTTGGGGCCATGTGTGTCTCAGCACCTAGCAGGCCATCTTGGGCTTGTTCACAGGGTGGTCCCAGGGCTCCACGAAAGAGTAGAGACAAGGTCCTGACATGAACTTAATCCAACAGGGCTTTTGCCACCTTCTCCTCTCTCAATACAACAAATCACAAGGCCAGCCCATGTGTGAGGAATGGGGAAAGAGACTTCACCTCTTTTTAAAACATTTTTTTAATTTTAATTAAAAAATTTTTTATATTTTATACAGTTTCTAAAGGTTACTTTCTGTTTACAGTTATTACAAAATATGGCAGTACTCCCCGTGTTGTACATACATCCTTGAGTCTCTCTTACACCCAATAGTTTGTACCTCCCACTCCCCTCCCCTATATTGCCCCTCCCCCCAAGTGGTAACTAGTTTGTTCTCTATATCTGGGAGTCTGCTTCCTTTTTGTTATATTCACTGGTTTGTTGTATTGCTTAGATTCCACGTATAGGTGATACACAGTATTTATCTTTCTTTTTCTGATTACTTCTCTTAGTATGATAAGCTCTAGTTGCATCCATGTTGCTGCAGATGGCATTATTTCATTCTTTTTTATGGCTGAGTAGTATTCCATTGTATATATGGAATATCTGTTGATGAAGAGACCTCACCTCTTAATGACAGAACTCCAAAGTCACATTCCAAAAGAACTCATTATGGAGAAGGAAAAAATTATGACCATTTTCACCATCTATCAGAAAGAATAAGCTGAACATAAAGTTATATTCTTTGTTTCCGCTTTATTAACCAATTCATAAAAACATAACTTAGCACATGGCTTAAGATCTGGTGGCTTAAAGAAGTGTTTCCTTGGGCCTATGTAGTATTTTTAAACCTAAGAAATTTTATGTAAGACTCTGGCTTTCTGTTTTCTGTTAAAGATCGGAAGGTCTGAGGCTTGAGCCCTTTATTTATTTATTTATTTTTTGCGGTACGTGGGCCTCTCACTGTTGTGGCCGCTCCCATTGCGGAGCACAGGCTCCGGACGTGCAGGCTCAGTGGCCATGGCTCACGGGCCCAGCGGCACGTGGGATCTTCCCGGACCGGGGCATGAACCCGTGTCCCCTGCATCGGCAGGCGGACTCTCAACCACTGCGCCACCAGGGAAGCCCTTGAGCCCATTTTTTTTCCTCCAGTAGTTGGGAGCCAGCTTGTGGCCGCCTTGGAGGCGGGGAGGCGCTTTTGTTTTCTACCCCTTCGCAGCCCCACTGCTCCCTCCAGCACCTCCCAGGCAAGCCTTCCTCGCTTACCCCAGTTACTTTCCTGACCCCTGGAGGCATTTTCATTTACAGGCCCTGCTTTCCCGTTTCAGTAGCTGTGTGGGCTTCCACCTTTGATCGAGTTAATTTGTGTTAACCTACTCCACTGCAAGAAACAAACCGACCAGATAGCTTCTTATTAGTCTATGCTTTGGGTCTGTTTCCAGTTTATTGAGAGGACTTCCCCATTTGGACCAAAGACAGGATGAAACTTCAATCTTGTTCGATGTTACCACGATTCCATTGTGGGGGAAGTAATCATAGTTTTCCAATATGTCATGTCTGAAGACGCAGTCTTTTTTTTTTTTTTTTATATCTTTATGGAAGTATAATTGCTTTACAATGGTGTGTTAGTTTCTGCTGTATAACAAAGTGAATCAGTTATACATATACATATATCCCCATTATCTCTTCCCTCTTGCATCTCCCTCCCTCCCACACTCCCTATCCCACCCCTCTAGGTGGTCACAAAGCACCGAGCTGATCTCCCTGTGCTATGTGGCTGCTTCCCACTAGCTAGCTATTTTACATTTGGTAGTGTATATATGTCCATGCCACTCTCTCACTTCGTCCCAGCTTACCCTTCCCCCTCCCCATATCCTCAAGTCCATTCTCTACGTCTGTGTCTTTGTTCCTGCCCTGCCCCTAGGTTCTTCAGTACCATGTTTGTAGATTTCACATATGTGCGTTAGCATACAGTATTTGTTTTTCTCTTTCTGACTTCACTCTGTCTGACAGACTCTAGGTCTATCCACCTCACTACAAATAACTCAATTTCGTTCCTTTTTATGGCTGAGTAATATTCCATTGTATATATGTGCCACATCTTTATCCATTCGTCTGTCAGTGGACGTTTAGATTGCTTCCATAAGATGCAGTCTTATCAGGGCTTGGCTAAGTATGTATTACCGTGTACCCATCCGAGTGCAAGATAATAATGCTGTCCGTAATCCGAAGACCTCAGAAATAGCCGTGATTTTACGACAGGTGTCTTCTTAGTTCTGCAGCTAGTGAAGTGAATCAGACTGCTGCTTCCTGGTAAAGTGACTGGAAGTTTCCATAGAGAAATGCTTTGGGAGGAGACGAAGGTATATTTGACACACAGAAGCAGAAATGAGACAACTTCCTGGAAAATGGAATCAAGTTGAGTGTTCAGTGGGTTCTAGAATCTTCCAGTGAAATATTCACAATGCCTATGAAGATTTGGGGATCCCAGCCTGCCTCTAGAGGGATGTGGACCCTGCCTTTCACAAGCAAATGGCGAAAAGTAGCTTCAGGGTGTGGAGGGAATGTTCTGTGCTTTCTGGAGGAGACCTTGGCATGACAATGGAAATGGTCTACATAAGTACGTGCCATACAGTATAGCAGCCTCTTGCTACGGGTGCTCACTGAGCCCTTGAAATGTGGCTGGTGAGATGGTGACACTACATTTTGGATTGTATTTCATTTTAATTCATTTTAATTTAAACCAGCCACATGTGGCTAGTGGCTACCATATTGAAGAGCACAGAGAACTTAGGAGAAGACTGATCTTTTTTTTTCTTTTTGAGCAAAGTGATTATATATATATATATATATATATATATATATATATATATATATATATATATATATATATTCTTTTTCATATTCTTTTCCATGACAGTTTATCACAGGATACTGAATATAGTTCCCTGTGCTATACAGTAGGACCTTGTTGTTTATCCATCCTATACATACTAGTTTGCATCTGCTAATCCCAAACTCCCAATCCTTCCCTCCCCCAACCCCTTCTCCCTTGGCAACCACAAGTCTGTTCTCTATGTCCATGAGTCTGTTTCTGTTTCGTAGATAAGTTCCTTTGTGTTCTTAGATTCCATACATAAGTGATATCATCTGGTATTTGTCTTTCTATTTCTGACTTTCTTCACTTAGTATGATAATCTCTAGGTCCATCCCTGTTGCTGTAAATGGCATTATTTCGTCCTTTTTTATGGCTGAGTAATATTCCACTGTATATATGTACCACATCTTCTTTATCCATTCATCTGTCGATGGACACTTAGGTTGCTTCCATGTCTTGGCTGTTGTGAATAGTGCTGCTATGAATGTTGGGGTGCATGTGTCTTTTCAAACTAGAGTTTGGTCTGGATATATGCCCAGGAGTGGGATTGCTGGATCCTATGGTAGTTCTATTTTTAGTTTTTTAAGGAACCTCCATACTGTTCTCCATAGTGTCTGCACCAATTCACATTCCCACCAACAGTGTAGGAAGGTTCCCTTTTCTCCATGCCCTCTCTAGCATTTGTTACTTGTAGACTTTTTAATGACGGTCATTCTGACTGGTGTGAGGTGGGACCTCACTGTGGTTTTGATTTGCATTTCTCTAATAATTAGTGATGTTGAGCATCTTTTCATGTGCCTGTTGGCCATCTGTATGTCTAGGAGATGCTGATCTTAAACCCTGACTCTGGGTGTTCCATATTTAGAATAAATAATAGTGAGAACCCAACTCCTTTTATAGTTGGAGTCCCACCAAGGATGAGGCTTTGAGATCAGGTTGTTTCTCTCTCTCTAACCCCCAGCCCCTCAGCAGATAGAGTCAGCTCTCAGTGACTGTCTCATGAAGTTTAAAGGCCAGTGAAATGTCTTACAACTCTTTCCGGAAGTATGATAAGAACGCCACTGGCGATACACCAAATTTTAGTTACTTCTTGCTCGTGCTTCTTTTATTTTACTAATTATAATTTGTTTCAGTATGTGTGAGGAGAGGATAATTAGCTGATCTTTTTCTTTTTCTTTTCTCTCTCTCTTTTTTTAAACAGATGCACATGTCTTAAAACATGAAATCTTGTCCTTCAAACCTTTGTGCAGCTGAGTGAACTACTTTTTATTTTTTCTTGTTTCATTTGGCTTCTCTTGTTTTTATTTGGAAGTAAGCCGAAAGCATGAATATTCATGATGCCGTTCAACAAGATTTTTATTGAAAACAAAAATGGATCCGAAGTTTTTCATTTGTGCTTCTCCAGTCAGAGAGTGAAAGCCCCATTGAAAGATCAGTATCAGAGATTTTGGTTATTTGCCATTTGCTTTTGCTCAGAATGTATAGATTTTTGGCTACTGAGGCGTTATCCTGTTCTGGAAAAAAAAAAAAGTTAAGTATTTATATACTTCCATTTTCTGTCCTTGAGCAACAGAGGAAGAAAGGAGAATATGGCTAATGCAAAAGGGGGAAATATTTATTTTTCTGCTTGTCCTAAATAGGAGAAGGAAAAAAATAGGCACCAGAAGCTAAAAAAGGTGCCTTTGATTTCTCTGAGGCCCCCTTTGCTTTTTGATACCTAGAAAATTGATCCTCTTCATCCTTTTTAATTTGTGTGTCTCCACCCACTACCCTCTGCAGGGAAGAGGGCTGCATATTTTGCGAGGTTGATTAATCAATGCATTATTCTTTCTCGCTCTTTCCAGCAGTTCAGGGCTACCCATTTTTCATCAGACCTATTGTTACTTGGCAGAAAATAAATACAGCATCAAAAATGTATCGCCATACCGACTGAAAGATGAAGGGGAGTGAACATTTCACTTTGCGTTTGTGCAAACAATATTATGAAAAAAAAATTCCCAGGAGAGTCTTTATAATCAAACAAGTTTATTCTTGACTGGTGGGGTGAGTGGGAGACTTTGAGCCATAAATCATTAATTTATTCATTTATTCCTTAAGCTAATAAATATCTATTAAGCACCTACTAAGCGCAATCCCTACATACACATCGGAACAGACTCAAAAGGGTCCGAACAGAGCTTACATTTTGTGGGTGGGCAGGCAATTATCAGACAATAAAATAGACTAACTTGGGCTTCCCTGGTGGCGCAGTGGTTGAGAGTCCGCCTGCCGATGCAGGGGACACGGGTTCGTGCCCCGGTCCGGGAAGATCCCACATGCCGCAGAGCGGCTGGGCGCGTGAGCCATGGCCGCTGAGCCTGCGCGTCCGGAGTCTGTGCTCCGCAGCGGGAGAGGCCACAGCAGTGAGAGGCCCGCGTACCGCACAAAAAAAAAAAAAAAAAAGAAAAAAAGAAAAAATAGACTAACTTAAAATACAGTGAAAAGTGCAGTGACAAAAATTAAACAAAAATTAAGCTTTCTTAAGTATGCTTTAACAAGTTTTAGATCCAGAAATGATTTGAGAAAGAAAGGGAAGACAAAAGAACAGAAGAACAAGCAATTTTCACAAGTGTGCTTAAGGCGATGTTCCGGAGTATGGTTCGTGCGTGGCTGGTAGTCCGTGGGTCATTATCTTTACGTGGTGATAATGAATGACATACTTAGTGTTTGGGTAACCTTCCATTTTTATCAAGGGATGCAAGTTCTCCAATCATAATAGCTATACAAAGTTTCATATCCTAGTACATTTATAAGTCAAAAAGGCAAATGGTTGCAGAGAAAAATATTAAGTAAATTATAGAAGGTTTAGTATATGGATATGAGAGCATTTGTGTTGGGAATACGCACATGGCTGTCCCAGTGAGCTGAATACATGCCTTCTGTCCAAAAACAAAACAAGACAAAACAAAAACAATATAACAAAAACTAAAGAAAGAAATGCTAGGGCTTCCCTGGTGGCGCAGTGGTTGAGAGTCCGCCTGCCGATGCAGGGGACGCGGGTTCGTGCCCCGGTCCGGGAAGATCCCACATGCGGCGGAGCGGCTGGGCCCGTGAGCCATGGCCGCTGAGCCTGCGCGTCCGGAGCGTGTGCTCCGCAGCGGGACGGGCCACAGCGGTGAGAGGCCCGCGTACAGCAAAAAAAAAAAAAAAGAAGGAAAGAAATGCAAGACAACCTTGTTGATTCTCCCATCACTGCAGTGTGACCAGGAGTCCCTGTTGAGGTGATTTACCTATCTCAATTTTCTGTCCCTGCATAGTATCCCGCCCCAAAACTTGGTGGCTTAGTTTTGGCTTGTCCGTGGTGCCCTGGGTTGGTCAGACAGGGCTCAGCCAGGACACTAGCCTCTGCTTCATGCAGTTACAGGTTGGGTTCCTCATGCTGGTCTTGGGTGGCCTCGGCCTGCAGCGGCTTGAAGCAGGATTTTGGTTCCCAGCCGGAGATTGAGATGGGGCAGCGGCAGTGAGAGTGCTGAATCCTAGCCACTAGACCAGTGGCCAGTGACAAGGCCCTGGCCCTTCGGCTCTGCAGAAATGAATTCCCACAAAGACGGAAAGTAGTTCAACAAGTAAAGTGTTTATTAGGAGGGAAAAGAGTACGTGTGGATAGACACAGGGGTGGGCTCAGAGAGAGAGTTCCGCCCTGGTGGTAGTTTGAATCACTTATATGGAACATTTCTTCTGGGTTTCCTTTCGCCAGTCATCTTGCTTTGCCTGGTTCTGAGTCCGTATTTGTGATTTGAGATACTCAAGCTGGGCATTACCCCCCCCCCGCCCCCAGGTAAAGCACTTCATCTGTCAGTGGAGGTAACTAGGATTGCTAACATTTCTAGTATTACTTGTGAGTGGTCAGAGGGAACATGGGAGAAACATTGGGAGGAGGGAAGGGCAGCATCCCACGACAGCACAGGTGCTCCCCCAGTAGCCCCATGAAACTCTGCTTAAGTCTCCAAATATTGATTATCAGGAGCCCAGGGACTGCCCTGGTGGCACAGTGGTTAAGAATCCGACTGCCAGTGCAGGGGACATGGGTTCGAGCCCTGGTCCGGGAAGATCCCACATGCCGCGGATCAGCTAAGCCCGTGCACCACAACTACTGAGCCTGCGCTCTACAGCCCGCGAGCCACAACTACTGAGCCTGTGCTCTAGCCAAAAATAAATAAATAAAATAAATTTATTTAAAAAAAACAGGAGCCCATCAGGTCCTACACCTTTGTTTCATTCCCTGTGACCATGCCCACCTCTTCCAGGGTCTGGGCAGTTGCTGCAGGCTCTGAGGGTCTTTCTCTTTTATTGGGAGGTTCACCTAAAATGATTTGTCCATTTTAAAAATGCTCTCTCATCCCAAGAAAAGTGATATCTGAGCTCTTAGAGAATCCTGGTGAGAAGCAGTCTCCCGTTCATAAAGGCATACCACACGTCACCCGTGGTCAATCTTGCCCTTGCCTGGGAGCTCCCTGAGGATGGGAACTGGATCTCATCCATCCCAGCCTCCTTGGTCTCACACAGAGGAAGAGCCAGGAAAACACCCATCAAGCTGCATAGAATTCCCTTCCATCAGAGTTTAAATAATCAAGCAAACGGAACAGTCCTGCAACCCTCAGGACGCTTCACTTGATGTAGAAGTAGCTAATTCAGGACTTGGAAGTTCAGACCCCTCTGGGGTCAGCAAAGTACAAACTGAGGGTCAAATCCAGTCTGCCAGCTATTTTTGCATAATCCAGGAACTAAGAATGGTTTGTATATCTTTTAATGACTGAAAAGAAAATCTGAGGAAGAATAATGGTTCATGACCCCAGAAAATTATATGAAATCCTTTTCCTCAATAACATAAATGAAGTTTTATGGGAGTCCAGCCATGCCCCTTCCTTCTGCATCACCTGTGGCTTCTTCCATGTTACAGTGGCAGAGGGGAGTAGGGGCAGAAGATCCCACATCAGGCTCATCTCTTCCCACTGCTGCCCGGGGCACTGCCCGTTACGCTGATGCAGCTCTAACGTGAGAGCATCAAGAAAAACTGGGTGGAAATTTGTTTCCTCTCTTATTATATGAATACAGGCATAGCACCTTCAGTTTTGTCTCGCAACCTGCAAGGGCTAACATATTTCCTCTGTGACCCTTTCCAGAGAAAGTTCTCCAGGCCCTACACTGGAGCACGTTTGGAGGCTGATCTTAGATTTCATATCTACTCTAAGGGCATCTCAGTAAGATTAGCAAGTGGTTGAAGAGAGCAAGGAGGGGATTTGGGAACTTCCTGGTTGGCCCTTCTGGGAAAATGGACCAAGGGATTTGGGGCACGATTGCTCTTATTTTTTCTATCCTCCATGTGCAGCTTCAAGTCCAAACAGGATAGTAAAACCAACAGTAGGCAGGTATATCCACAAAGAAGCTTGTGCTCAAACAGATATCTCAGTGCATTGTGGCTTCTGGCATGTGCCTGAGTAGTGATGTCCTCTGCCTTTGCTAGGTCCTCGGGACAGGTTGGCCCAAGCAGAAAAGGGGTCTCTAGTCTCCCTGAAGAAGGCAACCAATTCTGTCCCCTTTTGAAATTGGCCTCCAGACAGAGAACAGGTGGGTGACTTGCCTCTCCGTATGGCACTGTAGAGACGGTGTGAGCTGACTGCCTCTTCCTTGTATCCACTGACCAGTGAATGTGACTGGGAAAGGTAGAAACTTCAGGCCATAGAACTGAATTTTTTTTAAAACAAGAGCCCCTTGTGGTATTTTCCCTTCCCTCTCCCTCTTGTATGATGACTACAGAGTGTCAGGAGAAATCTGAATTTTGGGTACTCCAAGTAAGTAAGTATGTTTGAGATAAGATGAGTCTTAGGTGTGATCGTGGCTCAGAGCAAAGAGTTGCTCGGTAAATAAATCATGGCTGTCACATCCAATTAAGTGGGTCTGCAGTGACTAGATCCTTGTCTGAATTCAGCAATTCTCCAGACCCAGACTCTTTCCCCAATTGGAGGTGGCTAATTTCAGAAACAACAGACGTGGAAACACGGTTCAGCTACCTCGGCTTGGGTTCGGGGTGGGAAGATGCGCATCTTACCCATAAAGGTTGCATCCTGGTCCCTTGAAGTGACAAGGAAGCCAGTAAGTAGGAACGCTCGAGACAGACATCATTCATTAGGAGAGATGTGACGGTTTGTGAATGTGAGCTTGCTGGTGAAACGGTCCCGGTTGATGACACTGCGAGGCGGAGCGGATTTTCCATCCTCAGGTCATTTTCATCAGCAAAGGAGAAATAGAAGATCTTGTTCTGTGGGTAATGAGTAAACACGACCTCCATTTTATCGGTGCTTATGAATGGCAGGTTTTGGGTGCTTCCCGCCCTGGACGCTAAAAGCCAAGGCAACAAAGCCAAGGAGAAAAAGACAGAAGGAAAGGAAACAAAGACAACATGCGTAGGGACTAGGGAGCGGCAGCAGAGGGCGACATGCAGGCGATGGGGCAGGTATCAGGTCTGCCCAGCCCACCTGAACTCACGACTGCTTGCTGCTCCATCAGTTCAGCGTTGCGTATCGTGCTGGGTTTTTGTAAAGCAGAAATGGTCAAGATGGTACCCTATCTCTGCGAGCTCACGTTTCTGGTCCAGGACGCCAAATACGTCAGCTTTGATCTGTTTGCGGCGGATGCCTGGAATGATGTGTCGAGAAGGATTCTGAGGCCCGAGTGGAGGGGACAAGGGTGCATTGATTGCCGATGTGGGCCATGCGCTAGGAGAGGAGTGGCGGCCTGCAAACCACGTGTGGTATTTCAGGAACTGTAGCTCTGTTTCAGAAAACACTAGAATCTTGGCAGATTTGGTGTTGGCAGGTGTTGAAGACCAAAAGTATGAGGCCCAGTGTAGTCTCCAGACATGATTGTTTGAGTTGCATGGAAAAAATGTCCTCCTTTTGTCTGTTTTTCTTCCTTTCCTTCCTTCTTTCTTTATGGAGTAAACAGGCATTCTTATGCTTTATATGTTTCCTGTATTTCTTTTTTATAATGTATTGACATAAATTGCATACATTAAAAGGCACAGATCTTAATTCGGTGGTATGATTACTTTTCACAAATGTATACGCCCATGTACCCAACACCTCTCTTAAGACATAGAACGATTTCATCATCCCAGAAAGTTCCCTCATGGTCCTTCCTGGGCAGTCCTCTCCCCCATGTACTGAAGCAGCCAGTGTTCTGATTTCTATCACCATAGAGTAGTGTTACATGCTTTTTAACGTCATGTAAATGGACTTATAAGTAATACTTTTCATCTCACTTCTTTAGCTCAGAATTTTTTTGAGATTGATTCATCTTGTTGTATGTAACAGTACTTCATTCCCTTTTATTGATGAGCTGTAGTTCATCCTACCAATAGACTACAATGGGTTTATCCATTCATCTGGTTGTTTCCAGTTTGAGCTATCACACATAAAACTGCTATGAATATTTGTATGCAAGGTTTTGTGTGCACATATGTTTTCATTCATTTTGGAGTGAAATTTCTGGGTTGTAGGGTAAGCAGATGTTTCACGTCTTAAGAAATGGCCACACAGTCCCCCAATGTGGTTTAGACCATTTTATGCTCCTGTCAGCAATATTGAACAGAATATAGAACAAAATATAAATTTATTTTCTTAAGTTTATTTCTTTCTCACATAGCATCCAGGAATCATCAGTTTAGGGTCGTATAATCACTTCACAGTGTTGGGACCCAGGTCCCTTCTAACTTTTCTTTTTTTCACATCTTTATTGGAGTATAAATGCTTTACAATGTTGTGTTAGTTTCTACTGTACAGCAGAGTGAATCAGCTATATGTATACATATATCCCCATATCCCCTCCCTCTTGAGCCTCCCTCCCACCCTCGCTATCCCATCCCTCTAGGTCGTCACAAAACACTGAGCTGATCACTGTGTGCTATGCAGCTGCTTCCCACTAGCTATCCATTTTACATTTGGTAATGTATATATGTCAGTGCCACTCTCTCACTTCATCCCAGCTTCCCCTTCCCCCTCCGTGCCCTCAAGTCCGTTCTTTACTTCTGCGTAGAGACGTATTTATTCCTGCCCTGCCACTAGGTTCATCAGTACTGCTTTCTTAAATTCCATATATATGTGTTAGCATACGGTATTTGTTTTTCTCGTTCTGACTTACTTCACTCTGTATGACAGATTCTAGGTCCATCCACCTCACTACAAATAACTCAATTTCATTCCTTTTGGGCTTCCCTGGTGGTGCAGTGGTTGAGAGTCCGCCTGCCGATGCAGGGGACACGGGTTCGTGCCCCGGTCTGGGAAGATCCCACATGCCGCGGAGCGGCTAGGCCCGTGAGCCATGGCCGCTGAGCCTGTGCGTCCGGAGCCTGTGCTCCACAACGGGAAAGGCCACAACAGCGAGAGGCCCGAGTAACGCAAAAAAAAAAAAAAAAAAAAAAAAGTTCCTTTTTATGGCTGAGTAATATTCCATTGTATATATGTGCCACATCTTTGTTATCCATTCATCTGTCGATGGACACTTAGGTTGCTTCCATGTCCTGCCTATTGTAAATAGTGCTGCAAGGAACATTGTGGTACATGTATCTTTTTGAATTATGGTTTTCTCAGGGTATATGCCCAGTAGTGGGATTGCTGGGTCATATGGTAGTTCCATTTTTAGTTTTCTAAGGAACCTCCATACTGTTTTCCATAGTGGCTGTATCAATTTACATTCCCACCAACAGTGCAGGAGGGCTCCCTTTACTCCACACCCTCTCCAGCATTTATTGTTTGTAGATTTTTTGATGACGGCCATTCTGACTGGTGTGAGGTGATACCTCATTGTAGTTTTGATTTGCATTTCTCTAATGATTAGTGATGTTGAGCATCCTTTCATGTGCCTCTTGGCCATCTGCATGTCTTCTTTGGAGAAATGTCTATTTAGGTCTTCTGCCCATTTTGGGATTGGGTTGTTTGTTTTTGTGATATTGAGCTGCACGAGCTGCTTATATATTTTGGAGATGAATCCTTTGTCAGTTGCTTCCTTGGCAAGTATTTTCTCCCATTCTGAGGGTTGTCTTTTCGTCTTGTTTGTGGTTTCTTTCGCTGTGCAAAAGGTTTTAAGTTTCTTTGTTTCTATTTCATTTATTTCTGCTCTGATCTTTATGATTTCTCTCCTTCTAACTTTGGGTTTTCTTTGTTCTTCTTTTTCTAGTTGCTTTAGGTGTAAGGTTAGATTGTTTATTTGAGATTTTTCTTGTTTCTTGAGGTGAAGCTTCCATTGCCTTGAACTTCCCTCTTAGAACTGCTTTTGCCGCATCCCATAGGCTTTTGGAATCGTCATGTTTTCATTGTCATTTGTTTCTAAGTATTTTTTGATTTCCTCTTTGATTTCTTCAGTGATCTCTTGGTTATTTTGCAGTGCACTGTTTCGCTTCCATGGATTTGTGTTTTTTACTGGGTTTTTTTCCTGTAATTGATTTCTAATCTTATAGCATTGTGGTCGGAAAAGATGCTTGATACAATTTCAGTTTTCTTAAATTTTCCAAGGCTTGATTTGTGACCCAAGATGTGATCTATTCTGGAGAACGTTCTGTGTGCACTTGAGAAGAAAGTGTATTCTTCTGCTTTTGGGTGGAATGTCGTAAAAATATCAATTAAGTCTATGTGGTCTGTTGTTTCATTTAAAGCTTGTATTTCCTTATTTATTTTCTGTCTGGATGATCTGTTTATTGGTGTAAATGGGGTGTTAAAGTCCCCCACTATTATTGTGTTACTGTTGATTTCTCCTTTCATGGCTGTTAGCATTTGCCATATGTATTGAGGTGCTCCTATGTTGGGTGCATAAATATTTATAATTGTTATATCTTCTTCTTAGATTGATCCCTTGATCATTATGTAGTGTCCTTCCTTAACTCTTATAACTGTCCTTATTTAAAGTCTATTTTATCTGATATGAGTATTGCTACTCCAGCTTTCTTGTGATTTCCATTTGCATGGAATATCTTTTTCCATCCCCTCACTTTCAGTCTGTATGTGTCCCTAGGTCTGAAGTGGGTTTCTTGTAGACAGCATATATAAGAGTCTTGTTTTTGTATCCATTCAGCCAATCTGTGTCTTTTAGTTAGAGAATTTAATCCATTTACATTTAAGGTAATTATCAATATGTATGTTCCTATGACCATTTTCTTAATTGATTTGGGTTTGTTTTTGTGGGTCTTTTTCTTCTCTTGTGTTTCCTGCTTAGAGAAGTTCCTTTAGCATTTGTTTTAGAGCTGGTTTGCTGGTGCTGAATTCTCTTAGCTTTTGCTTGTCTGTAAAGGTTTTTATTTCTCCATTGAATCTGAATGAGATCCTTGCTGGGTAGAATAATCTTGGTTTTACGTTTTTCTGTTTCATCATTTTAAATATGTCCTGACGGCCCCTTCTGGCTTGCAGAGTTTCTGCTGAAAGATCAGCTATTTACCTCATGGGGATTCCCTCGAATGTTATTGATTGCTTTTCCCTTGGTGCTTTTAATATTTTTTCTTTGCATTTAATGTTTGATAGTTTGATTAATAATGTGTCTCGGCATGTTTCTTTTTGGGTTTAGCCTGTATGAGACTCTCTGCACTTCCTGGACTTGATTGACTAGTTCCTTTCCCATGTTAGGGAAGTTTTCAACTATAATCTCTTCAAATATTTTCTCGGACCCTTTCTTTTTCTCTTCTTCTTCTGGGACCCCTATAATTCGAATGTTGGTGCATTTAATGTTGTCCCAGAGATCTCTGAGACTGTCCTCAATTCTTTTCATTCTTTTTTCTTTATTCTCTGCGGTAGTTATTTCCACTATTTTATCTTCCAGGTCACTTATCCGTTCTTCTGCCTCAATTATTCTGCTATTGATTCCTTCTAGAGTATTTTTAATTTCAGTAATTGTGTTGTTCATCACTGTTTGTTTGCTCTTTAGTTCTTCTAGATCCTTGTTAAATGTTTCTTGTATTCTCTCCATTCTGTTTCTGAGATTTTGGATCATCTTTACTGTCATTACTCTGAATTTTCTTTCAGGTAGGTTGCCTATTTCATCTTCATTTATTTGGTCTTGTAGGTTTTTACCTTGCTCCTTCGTCTGTAACATATTTTTTTGTCGTTTCATTCTTTTTTTTTTTTTTTTGATGGGTGAGGCTGTGTTCCTGTCTTACTGGTTGTTTGGCCTGAGGCGTCCAGCACTGGAGTTTGCAGGCAGGTGGGTAGAAGAGCTGGGTCTTAGTGCTGAGATGAGGATCCCCGGGAGGCCTCACTCTGAACAATATTCCCTGGGGTCTGAGGTTCTCTGTTAATCCAGCAGTTTGGATTCAGAACTCCCACCACAGAAGCTTGTGCCTGACCTCTGGCCTGGGAAAGAAAATCCCACAAGCTGTGTGGTTAGGCCAAAAAAAAAAAAAAAAAAGCAGTACAATAACAAAGAATAAAAAACAAATAAAATTAGAAAGATAAAAAATATATTAGGAAAAATAAAAATATAACTGAAACAACTGCAACAAGGTAAAACGAAACCACAACAGAAAAAAGGAAAAAAAAGGGGGTGGGGAACAAGCCAAAAGGAGAACAGTAACAAAAGTATAAAGAATAAAATCAAATTAGAAAAATAAAAGATTTATTAGAAAAAATATAAATATAAATGTATTAACAACAGTGAATCAACAACAAGGTAAAACAGAACACCCCAACCTAAAAGAGGAAAAAAAAAAAAAAGCCTTGGCTGTGGGGGCGGAGTTTAGGCGGGGGTGGAACTTAGGCAGGGGCGCGTCCTAGGCGGGCGGGGGGTTGGGGGTGATGTTTGATCCAGGGCCGGTCCTTGGCTCAGGACCTGAGCAGCCAAAAGGTCTTGGGGGCGGGGCCTAGCCCGGGTGACGTTCAAGCATGGGGCAGGGCCTCTGCCTAGGACCTGCAGAAGGGGAGAGGCAGCACGTGGAAAGGAGGGCCTCTGGAGTGTGGAGTTCCGGGGTTTGGAGGTGGGGCCCTGGGTGCGGGTGTGTGGGTGGGGCTTAGGCCCAGCGGGTTGGAGGGGGTCTCCGAGTGTTGAGGCGGGGCCGCGGGTGGGGGTCTAGGGGCAGGGCCTGGGCTCTGCACGGCAGGAGGGAGGCTCTCAGTACAGAGGATTAGTCCCGGGTGCCCAACAGGCTCCCTGGTGCCTAAGTGGACCGGGAAAGCGCTGGCCCTGTTCCTTCCTGCCCTCCCCCACCATCTTTCCCAGGGTGTCCCCCACCGGCTGGACCCCTAACCATGGGTGGGTCCCGCTGGGTGTAGGAACTCCTCCTCTCCCCCAGCCGCCCCTCAGGGGTGCTGGTCCCAGAGATCTGGCCTTTACTTTTGCTGCCCTTCCCTCCCTCCCGCTCCCTCAGGACCCACACAGCTGGAGGCAGCCTGGTGGGCAGAGGATCGGGCCCGGGATCTCAACAGGCTCCCAGGGGCCCAAGTGGGGAGGGGGAACCTGGCCACACTCCGTTTTGATCCTCTGCCCTCCCAATGGTCCCCCGATTTCCCCCTTCCGGCGAGGGATCCCTTCCCCTCCCCCAGCCGCCCCTCAGGGGCACCAGTCCCTTCCTACCTCCACTTCTCCTCCCCCCTCACTCCTCCCCATGCCCCACGTCCTGCTCGGTCACTGGGGGTTCCTCCCGTCCCCTTAGGTGTCCGTGGTCCCCTACCAGTGCCTGGTAGGTGCCCTAGTTGTGCGGAGATGCAAATTCCGCGTTCTCCTAGTCCGCCATCCTGACTCCACCCCCTTCTGACTTCTTGCTGCACCATCCTTGGACTGTTGCCCTCCTTAGCACAATGGCCCGTCACCACACCCTGATTCCAACCAGTGCAAAGGAGGAGAAATGGGAAGAGGAAGCCTTACGCTTCCACTTTAAAGCAGTGGTGCCCTGGCGAATATTTAACAACCAGATCTCAGATGGGGGTGGAGGAGGTTGATTTGTTGCTTTTGCCAATTTCCGTTTTGTAAATATCCCCCTGTGGCCAATTTCAAGCCACCAACATGGATGTGGAGTTGAGAAGAGAGAACCACGGTGCCGTCCGATCCAGGGCTACTCCATCCCACCACTGTTTAAAGAGCACTGTCCAAAAGTTGCCCGTCATCACTTCTACTCACATCCCACTGACCAGAACTTAGACACGTGGCTATACCCAACTGCCAGGGAGGCTGGGAAATGTAGTTTTCAGTCTGCATTTAGTCGACACCAGGTGCCCAGGGAAAATTCAGAGAGTCTTGTCGTACGGAAAAAAGAGAAGATGAATTATTTAAGACCACTGGAAGTCTGTGGTACAGGGACTTTAAACAGGGAAGTATCCTGTGATTAAAAATTGTATTTGGGGGGCTTCCCTGGTGGTGCAGTGGTTGAGAATCCGCCTGCCAGTGCAGGGGACACAGGTTTGAGCCCTGGTCCGGGAAGATCCCACATGGCGCAGAGCAACGAAGCCTGTGCGCCACAACTCCTGAGCCTGTGCTCTAGAGCCCACAAGCCACAAATACTGAGCCAGAGTGACACAACTACTGAAGCCTGCTCACCTAGAGGCCGGGCTCTGTAACAAGAGAAGCCACCGCAATGAGAAGCCTGCGCACCGTAACTAGAAAAAGCCCGCACGCAGCAACGAAGACCCAACACAGCCAAAATTTAATTAATTAATTTTTTAAAAAATTGCGTTTTGGAAAAGTCCTCCCAGCAGCTGTGTAGAGAAGGGATGGAAGGCATGGGGCTGGAGTAGGGAGACCAGGGAGGAAGCTGCGGTTGGGGTAGGGAAGAGGGGCTGGGCTCTCCAGGATTTGGGTGGTTGGTGTTAGAAGCTGGTAGTAGAATGGTAAGGTTAAAAGGGGTGGGAGGTTAAAGGAAGACTCCCATGTCTCCAGCCTGGATGACAGTGGTACCATTGATTGAAATTAGGAAACCAAGTTTTTTGTGGTTATTTTTTAATAATGTCCTTTTAAATTTATTTATTTATTTATTTATGGCTGTGTTGGGTCTTCGTTTCTGTGTGAGGGCTTTCTCTAGTTGTGGCAAGCGGGGGCCACTCTTCATCACGGTGCGCGGGCCTCTCACTGTCGCAGCCTCTCTTGTTGCAGAGCACAGGCTCCAGATGTGCAGGCTCAGTAATTGTGGCTCACGGGCCCAGCCGCTCCGCGGCCTGTGGGATCCTCCCGGACTGGGGCATGAACCCGTGTCCCCTGCATTGGCAGGCGGACTCTCAACCACTGTGCCACCAGGGAAGCTCTCTTTCTACTATTTTTAAGAGACACTTAATGAAGGCATGTTTGAAAAAAATAACAATAACATAGTGCTATTGGTGACCTTGTCAGTGACCCACAATTAAAAAACCATTTATCTTCTCTGTGTGTAAATTTCACCTTGGAAAGTTTGCCCCTGGCAGCTGTGAATTAGAAGGGGGAAAAAAGAGGTATTTGACATTCTAAAATCTTTTCCTCCATGTACTTTCTCTTCATTCAGGTGCCACAGGAGACCAGACAGGGAACATAAGATTGTGCACTTGGAGGAGTATAATTAGCAAAACGGAGAGGTAGGATCTGTGCATCTATATAAGCAATCATCCCCCCAAAAAAAGAAATAAAGGAAAAGGTCTAGGCAAAGGATTTAACCTGAAGACTCTCGCTTTAAGACCCCTAAAAAGTGAAGCAAAGTTTTCATTTCACCTTATTTCAGGGAGCTCCCTCCTCACTCCCCAGGACTCCTGTGCACAGTTGTACAGGTTGTGCACTGCTCAAGTAGGCTCAGCTGAGCAGATGATGGGGGCTGAAATGCAGCCCAGTCATTGCTCACCAAGCCAGGACCCCATGGGTCTGTGT
This sequence comes from Orcinus orca, assembly GCF_937001465.1. NCBI lineage: Eukaryota > Metazoa > Chordata > Mammalia > Artiodactyla > Delphinidae > Orcinus > Orcinus orca. The sequence goes on from NC_064573.1 coordinate 86,030,616, forward strand.
GCACCCGAAGGAAACTGTTTTTTTTGTTTTGTTTAGTTTTTTTGTAATTCATTCAAAAGTGATGAAGGTCATAGTGGACTGCCTTCCCCACTGAAGACCCCAGAAGAAGCCTCATCTTCATTTTGGTTCACTTCCCAAGGTTCGTCATTGTAAATTCCATTCTCCAGGGGTGGTGTAGTTCCTGGCCTAAGACCCACTCATGAATGGCATCTGAGTTAGATTGTTCAGTGCCATTTGGATGCTACTTCATTCTACACCTGAAAGGTTTCTGCTGCCTGTTAAGTGTTCCACTAAATGGCAAACATAACCTGCTTCGAGCATCTGGCTCGTGCTTACGTGTTCAGCAGAAGGTGGGAGCCTTCTTCGCTCTGCAGTCTAACTTCCTTGGAGCTCTGGTAATAAACACAGTTTCCTGTTTGCATCATGGTTTACAAAAGCGGAATTCAATACAATGGTCTATATTAAGAAACAAAAAAGTACCTGTGATAATGATGTAAGCTTTCTTACTATTCAACACAGATTTGCTGAGGACCTACTATGTGTTAGATGCTTTAATAGCGTCTCTGTGAATAAGACAGTCCAAGAATCCTTTCTTCCTACAACTTACATTCCAATAGCAAAACATGTACAATAAATAAGGAAACAAACGCAGAAATAAGATAATTTCAGATACCAACAAGGGTTTCGAAGACAAGAAAGTAGGATTGTGAGAGTGGGTTTTTCTGATTGGGTTGTCAGGGACCTTCTTCCTCAGCAAGTGATATTTGAGTAGCATATGAGTAACAGGAAAGGTCTGGCAGTGTGAAGGGTGAACCAGTGGGTAAGAATGGCCAGTGCAAAGACCCTGAGGTAGGAGCAGGCTTGGCCCACTCAAAGGACAGAAAGATAATTGTGGCTGGCGTGTTGAAAGAAGACTAGGAAAGTAGACAAGGTGCAGAGGAGTTTGCATTGTACTCATCATGTGGTAGGAATTCCTAAGCTCCCTGCTCTATTCCTGTCTTGTAAACCCAGCCTCGCATTTGGGGCTTCCGTTTAGGTATCTACGATTCATCACAAATCTCGCAGACAAAGCAAAACCCTGGTCCCACTTCCAATTCCCCCCCACAATGAAAACTCAGCCTGAGTCATGCTTTCCACCCATGCATTCTCCATGTCAGTGAACGCACCGCAGTCTGCCCGTTTGCCCAGTCCCCAAGCCCACAAGTCATGCTGTTTTCTCTCCCTTTACTGCTCTGTGCATCCTGTCCACTGCACTCCAGAATATATCCCGGCTTCGACCCCAGCCCAGACCTCCTCCATCATCTCTCTATGCCCGGCCTCCATCACCACCTGCCTGGACAACCTCAACAGGGCATGATTGCTCCCCAGCATCAACCCCACTCCATAATCTATTCTCTGCACGGCAGCTAGGGAGACTTTAATATAACAGAAATCACAACATGTCAACTCCTTCTGCTTAAAACTCTCCACAGCCTTCCCATCACATTTGGGGTGCCAATTCTTGATGGGAGTCCCTCCTTCCTCTCCCCAAGAATGCAGCCATAACTTGGTATAACATTTTCTGTTTGCCCCCGTGAGTCCACGCCACCCTGTGCCACCCGACGGGCAGGGCTGACTCCTGTTCATCTTGCTTTCCCACCCCCAGCACGGGGCCTGGCACACAGTAGGTGGCCATACCATTTGTCAGGCGAAATGTTCCACGTCCTCGGGAGCCACTGGGAATTCTTCTGTCTATTGTGAAATCCTGGAACTGGGCAACACGTTATCATCAGAGGTAACTCCTTCAGGGGAATTTAAAAGGTGGGGTGCACAGCAGATCTTGGAGGAGCCACTGCAGATCTGAGGAAGAGAAGAAGACAGCTTACAGTAGGGATCCCTGGAGAAAGAACTTTGAAAGTGGACTTTTTATTTCCTTATCTGAGCATTCATTGGTTTCCCTTGTAGCTCGTCTTCCCAGCACTGTTTGTAACGTGAGGTATAAAGGCTAAATATTTATATAAAAGGGGAGCTTTCACCAAGGTGAAAACACACGAGGGCCCAGTCACCCTTCCTCCTGCTTGAGTGGGATGGTGAGTTACCCATCATCTGTGAAGAGAGGGTCATAGAAAGGAAGGAGACAGGTTGACTTCCCTGTAGGAGCCACAAATCCAGAAAGCCACGTGCCCTGGGAGGGAGCCGTCGTATAAGCAAAATCCTACAACAGAGGGAGGGAAAATGGCAGCCACTGGTTCCACTGGACCTGTGAGCATGTTGCGTTTAGCTTATATAAAGTGTCCATTTCATTCATTCCATTGCCAACATTTCAACTTTTCATTTGAAAAATTCACCTTTCTGAAATCTTACGGAAGTTCAGAGTGTTCAGCAGTATGAATCAGCTGCAACCAGGGGGAGCCTGATTCCCCCTCCAGGTCTGCATTTTCTCACACCTGAAGGCTGCACTTCTTAGTGTTATCCGTTCCAGCCTGGGTAGCTGTTCAGGTTGGAAAGTCCAGACCCAGTGCTTCATAGAGAATGAAACAGACGCTAAAAGTTCTGAGTGGGAGCTGGGGGTGGAGGGGTTGGATGAAGGAGGTCAAAAGGTACGAACTTCCAGTTATCAGAAAAGTATCCACTAGCGTTGTATGTACGACATGATTAGTGTAATGAGCGCTGCTGCGTGGTGTACAGGAAGGTTGTTTAGAAAGTAAATCCTGAGTTCTCATCTCATCAAGAAGAAATTGTGTTTCTATTTCTTTAATATATGTCTGTGAGATGATAGACGTTCAGCACACTTACTGTGGGAATCATTTCGTGATGGTTGTAAGTCAGATCATGGTGCTGTACACCTTGAGTGTACACCCTGTTGTATGCCACTTACATCTCAATAAAACTGGAAGAAGATGAATAAATAGACGTGCTGAGGTGAGGGAAGTGTTGATTCATCCTGGGAGACCAGTGAAGAGTTTGTACGGCCCTTGAGCTGGTGCTTGAATTATGAGTCGGGTTTCAACATGATGAAGAAGGGAAGGGTTTGCAGGTAAAAGACAGAAGATGTGCAGAGATTCCAAGGTCTGTGGGAGCAGGAAAGATGGACTGGGCTTCAGTTCCCCATCTGATTGGGAGTTTGCCGCATTTATAATGCAAGTATCAGACACATGGCTAATTTGGAAGGAAAATCCCCCTTACGAACTATTTATACACACTCTCATCTCATACTCCGCGTGTGTTTGGGTGGCTTCTTCCCTAATCGCTTTGTTTGGGAAATTGAGAAAGATGCTGTTGGCACGCGGGGACAATGGGAGAACAGCAGCTGCTAGAGATTTTCTTCTCCGCACCAGCAGGAAATTCATATTCTTAATAAAAACACCAAATTGTCATGTCTTGTAGAGAGTGAACATTATGGAGTTTTTGATGATAATGGCTGTGCTGGCTTGGGCTGTTGCTTAAATGATTGAATTAAATTAGTTTATATTTTAACGAGGTGGCTAATCAGATGGTTACGGGGGATGGTGAGCCAGTTGAGCTAAGTTTTGTTTTCTTCGCCTTTCTTTCTTGCTGTTGTCATCCCGTGAATTGGAGCTAACATGCTCCAAGCTGCCCTCTGAGCCTCTCAGTAGCAGGAATCAGGCTCAGATCTGGGGCTCCGAGGAAGCAGGGACCTTCCCAGCACTGGCCTGGGGCTAATTTGGAATAGATTCCTGGCTGATTTGCCTGAATGGTTTTTAGGTCTGCACAGAGCTGCGGCATGGAGGAGAGCAGGATAAGAAGCTGAGACGGGGGTTCTGATTGGTGGCCTCTGATGCGCTGCATTAGGGACAAGCCTTCGATCTCCCCAGCCCTCCGTTTCTGCTTCTGCAAAAACACACCTGCCTCTGTCCTTCTGTCCATCCGTCCGTTCATTCATCCAACAGGCATGTGATGTGTGCCCATGATGTGTTTGTCCCTACCCACGTGAGGCTTACAGTCCAATGGAGGAGACAGATGTAGGTCTGACGGATACACAAATACGGTATCGTGCGAGGGGGACTATGCCAGGTGTTATATGGGTGGGGATAGGAGGGATGGCTCTACAGGACGTCAGCAAAGGGCAGGGGAGTATCTGATGAGGATGTGATGCCAGTTGGCGTCCGAGGTCGAGCAGGTGCTGGCACACCTGTTCAGGTGAACACTTGGAAAGCAGGTGAAGGCGTTGCTTGGGCAAAGAGTGGTCCAGACAGAAAGACCAGTCTTGGGTGATGGGGATGATGGCGAGTTGGAGGTGCTGCCTGAAGCCCTGGTGAGGCAGCGGGGGGCTTGGACCTTCTCCTGAGAGCACAGGGAAGCCACAGAGTAGGGGACGGATCAGATTTTCATTTTATTTAAAAATTTTTTTAATTTATTTTTGTTATTAAAGTATAGTTGATTTACAATGTTGTGTTAATTTCTGCTATACAGCAAAGTGATTCACTTATATATGTATATACGTTCTTTTTCTTAGTATTCTTTTCCATTACAGTTTATCACAGGATATTGAATATAGTTCCCTGTGCTGTACAGTAGGACCTTGTTGTTTATCCATCCTGTAGATACTAGTTTGCATCTGCTCACCCCAAACTCCCACTCCATCCCTCCCCCAATCACTGTGGCTGCCACAGGAGAGCATCGGTGAGGAGGGTTGAGCAAGGTCAATATTTCCCAAATTACTAGATATACCACCTATTTTAGTTGATCCATAAACATTTTTATTTATGGAATTATGTATTTAGTTGTATGCGTATTAGGGAAAAAATTATCACATAAAAGTCTGCGATGGCACAGATATTATTGCTTAGGAAGAAACATAAAAACGAATTAAAATATTAAATCACAGAATATGAGTTATGGCTCTCACAAAAATCATGAAAATACTCAAAAGACTAAGTGTGGGAAATGTCAGACTTTACTTTTCCTAGGTTTCTCTCTAGCTCTCTCCTACTTGCGTTTCTTAGGTCTTCGGAACACCAAGAATTACACTCGACCCTCGTAGGCAGGCATATACCCCTTGGTAGAAGTTAGACCAACCGCTTAGGGGAAGCAAAAGGAACTACTGACTGTGGTTTCTTAACAGGAGGAAATGGAAATATATCTCTCTGACTTCGTAATTCTGTCCCAGCAGTTTAAGCCATTTATAGAAAAGCACTCGTATCTCAGATAATAGAGAAACCATTTATAAAGCAGGGCTTCTCGACCATTTTTTATTATACACAGAAATACGTGTTACAAAAACAAACTTATGGTTACCAAAGGGGATAGTCGGGGTGGGGATAAATTAGAAGTTTGGGATTAACAGATCTACACTACTATATTTAAAATAGATAACCAGCAGTTATCTACCGTATAGCACAAGGAACTATACTCAATATCTTGTAAGTAACTGAAAGAAGCTGAAAAAGAATGAATATATATATATATGTATATATATATGTATATATATATATATGTATATAACTGAATCACTTTGCTGTTAACCTGAAACTAACACATTATAAATTAACTATAGTTCAATTAATAATAGTTAAATAGAATAACAGAAACTATCTGGAAATGTCCACACCAAACGAAGAAATGTTACCTCTGAAGAAGAGATGGTCAGAAATATTGTAACATTTTATGAAGAAAATAAATTCATGTGTTAATACCTTGTAAGTAAAAATAAATGTTACAAATAATACTAAACAAAAGAAACACCTGTTACATTATGACTTAGAACACATATAAAAGTGTGAATGTACAAAACAAATAATACCATGTAATAATGTGTGTTCTTATATAATGTCTTTAAGTATTTGTGTTTACATATATATGTACACACATGTGTATATATATGTATGTGCATGTTTATATCTAAACATCAAGTTTCACAAAATGTACTTTTTTTTTTTTTTTTTTGCGGTACGCGGGCCTCTCACTGCCGCGGCCTCTCCCGTTGCGGAGCACGGGCTCCGGACGCGCAGGCTCAGAGGCCATGGCTCACGGGCCCAGCCGCTCCGCGGCATGTGGGATCCTCCTGGACCGGGGCACGAACCCGTGTCCCCCGCATCGGCAGGCGGACTCTCAACCACTGCACCACCAGGGAAGCCCAACAATATGTACTTTTGCTTTGTGTAACAAGCTGATATTTTTTCTACCTGTTCTCCTTCATTCCTTATAAAAGGCTGCTTGACAACCACTAAATTGATTTCAAAACCCAGAATGGAAAAATACTGATTTGAAAAATCCTGTGCCCTGATAGGACCAGCTTATGAGAGTCTGGAGTGGAGTGTGGATGGGCAGGATGCCAGGTTGACCGGTAGCCATTCCTTTCATTTTTGCCAGGTGACGAGAAGAGGACAGGTCACCCATGAAGGCAGAGACAGTGGCTTTGCTGACTCGCCACTCTGTCCTGGTGATGACGGACGATTCCAAACCAGTGAACTCTGACAGAGGAGAGGCACTTGCTGCCTTCTGTCTGAATTTCATGTGGTTCCTGGGACCAGCTACCGTCCAGCTTAACTGATCTCCCTTTGGCTTTTTAGCGCAGGCAGGGGCTAAAGCATCTTCTAACAGCTTGTTTAATCACTGCCTCTCTGTTACCTCCTGGTCTCATTGAGCCAATCTTCCAACAATGGCTAATTTGAAAGGAAAATATGCAGGAAAGCGGAGGAAAGGACGAAGGGGAATAATGCAGTCACTGATGCAGTTAGTAATGCAAGGATGGATCAGTCACACATTGAAGAGCCCATCAGATCCCGATCAGATCCCAGTCAGATCCCAGTCAGATCCCCTTGATTCCATGAGCCACGTGCAGCTGAGCAGATGGGGGTAACCAGAGACTTCGTTAGATTGAATTTACTACGCGAGAGGAATGCTATTCAAATTCTGATGGACGCCTTACATTGGGCGGGCACACTTTTTCTTGGAGTAAAGGACCAAACGGTACATATTTTTATCTTTGCAAACCGGAAGGTCTTTGTCACAACTACAACTCCGCCATCAGATTGCAAAAGCAGCCCTAGACAGTACACAAACGGATGAGTATGCTGCATTCCAACACGCTGTATTTACAAACATAATCCACAATCTTTTCTGTACTTAGATTTTTCTGCAGTGGAATATGTTGCAAGAAATCTTTGAACCAGGGCTTCCCAACCTGGTGCTGTTGACATTCTGAACCGGGTACTTCTTTGTCCTGTGCATTAAAGGGTGTTTAGCAGCATCCCTGGCCTCTACCTGATAAATGCCAGTGTGGAGATCTCCTGAAATGTCTCCAGGTACGGCAGAGCTCCCCAGCGGGGCAAAGATCGCCTTAAATTGAGAACTCCTCCTTTCAGCTCTTCACTTTGATTTCCCTTCATGTTGTATTTTGTGTGTTTGGTCTCTCTGGCCAAGATATTATGGCATTAATTTGAGGATTTGGAAGGGAAGACTGCCCCTGGCCAAGGGGTGAGCTTACAGGATTAATTCTGACTGTGGTCTGAATCTTGGTCTTCGATCTTCTGAACAGAATGAGAGGGTGTTGTCAAGCCCTGCTCCTAAATCTGGACATTGCTATGAAGAAGAGAGATAGATACATAAGATAAGAGTTTTAAAAGGTATCTTTACTGGACAGATTTAAAATGGGAGGAACATTTTAAGCAAGAAGCAGCACCATACAGAATGGTGCTTGTGTGCACAGATCCTGGGGTCAGGCTGACTGAGATGCAGTCCGGATGCCAACACTACCTGGCTGTGTGACCTTAGGCAAGCTACTTGACCTCTCTGTGCCTCGGTCTTCTCATCTGTAAAATGGAAATAATGTTAATCCTTTCTTGGTAAGGATGTGTTGAACATTGAATGAATTGATATCTCATAGTGTCTGGCCTGAATTAAGCCCTCTGTCAAGTAATATAAATAAAATAAAAACTTAAGAAGGCAGTTTAACACTCAATTCCTGGCAACAATAAGTTAGAAAATTTGGAAATATTTGCTTGAGTGTGGAAAGCAGTGTCTTGAGTGTGAAAATCAAACCAGGCTACATTAACTATAAGTTGGGGATGTTTGGGGGTAATGCTGATGAAATATCGCTCTCCACCAGCTATGGCATTTCCTGAGCAATAGGCACACAAGTCGCCAGGGGAGGTGCTGGTGGGTCAAAGGCCTCTTGAGGTCAGCTGTCCAGGAAGAGAGTGGGACCCTGCTTCTAACAAGCTTCTGGGCCAGTTCACAACACCAGTGTGTAGACTGGCATGCGGGGCTACGGGAAAATGTAAGATGAAAAACCTCTTGGTAACCCCATGTTTCTCTCTTTACCTGTAACAGCAGGGATAAGTAAGCAGTATCGTCTCCCCACCTTTCACTGTGTCTTCCAGAGGACGCGCATGCTTTGTGGGATGCTAGCAGTTCTTGGGCAGAAAGGACAGACAGCCACACAAGGTTGGAAGATAATTCCAGTAATCAAAGGGAACTGTGGTTCTTTATTTCTGGATTCCTCAGAGCCTTAACCATTACCCAGGGACTCCAGGGTGGGGAGGGCTGTAGGGAGAAGTTTCCCCCACCTTCTCCTCCATGTTAAGGTTGTGCAGCTTGGGAAAGGCCACCTTTGATGGCTCTCCCTCCGTGCCTGGACTGAGAACTTTGGCGCAGGTGAACAGCTGGCAAAAGCTTCGACGATGTCAAGGCAGGTCCTCTGTATATCATACTCGGTGTGTTAAGGACTAGTGTCGCCGCCCTGCTGTGAATTTCAAGCAGGGATGATTCCATATTGGAATTAGGAAAGTCTGTGGCTGACAGCCGGATCGGGAGCTGAACAGGGGGCAAAGGACCGCAAGCATCAAAGTCTCAGCTTTGACCTTTGCCTTTGTCTTTTTGGGCTGCTGTCACAGAATATCACAGACTGGGTGCTTATACAACAATTTATTTCTCACAGTTCTGGAGGCTAGAAGTCAAAGATCAAGGTACCAGCAGGTTCTGTATCTGGGGAGGACCCACTTCCTGGTTCATGAATGGCTGTCTTCTTTGTGTCCCCACATACGGTGGAAGGGGCAGGGGAGCTCTCCGGGGTCTCTTTGATAAGGGCACTAATCCCATTCATGGGGGCTCCCCCCTCATGACCTAATCACCTCCCAAAGGCCCACCTCAAATTCAAACACATTGGGGGTTAGCTTTCAGCATATGAATTTTGTGGGGACACAGATACTCAGTCAACAGCGGCCTTGATTGACGTAGGAGCAAACATGCCTCGCTTCCTTGAAAACGTGGCTGTAAAAACAGCTCTTCTCATCCTACAGCCTTTAGCTATACAATGGCATCTCCTGGTGCAACCATTCTTGAGGTTCCTGTAGCCCGGAATCTGCGTTATAGACAAGGTCAGGCCATGTGTTAGTTTCTGAGAGCTGCAGTAACAAATTACCCTCAATGTGACAGTTCAAAACAACAGAAATGTATTCTCTCATGGTTCGGGAGGCTGAAAGCCTGAAGTCAAGTTCGTGGTAGAGCTGGTTCCTTCTGGAGGCTCTAGGGGAGAATCTATCCTCTGCCTCTTCCGGCTTCTGGTGGTGGCTCCAGGCGCTTCTTTGCTTGTGGCTGCATCACTCCAGAGTCTCTGCCTCTGTCTTCACATGGCTTCTCTTTCATGTGGTCCCTTTTCTGTGTGTCTCTCAAAGGACACTTGTTGATGGATTTAGGACCCAACTACCTGCACAAGCCTGGATGATCTCATCTTTTGATCCTTAATTGCATCTGCAAAGACTCTTTTTCCAAATAAGCTCACAGTTATCTGGGATGTGGACATATCTTTTGGGGGTCGCTGTTCAATCCAGTACAGGTCATGTCATCTTGAAAACTGCTGAAGTTGCTAATAACAACCTAGTTGACTGGCATCTCAGATCCATTAGGCGACTTCTTTGCATTGATGGATCACTCTGTCATAAAACTCTAGAACAGTGGTCCTTCAACTGGATTGAACATCGGTATATCCCGAAGGGCTTAACCTGCCCAAGGATGGAACATAGATTGCTAGGTTCTGCTCCAGAGTGTCTGATCTGGCTAGTCTAGGGGACCCCTGGGAATTTGCTTATTTAAGAAGCTCCCAGGGGATCCTAATGCTCTTGGTGCAGGGACCCCACTTCAAGAATCATTGCCTAATAAGTTTTCTCTTGGAGGGAATTCACCAGCCTTTTGGGCCCACAGTGTGCTGGTGGTCTGTGTTCCTGGGTAAAACTCCAGTTCCCTAAATCGTAGCTCAAAAGCCTCACTGCCTTTAGTTTTTATTTTATTTTATTTTTTTTGTGGTACGTGGGCCTCTCACTGCTGTGGCCTCTCCCGTTGCGGAGCACAGGCTCCGGACGTGCAGGCTCAGCGGCCATGGCTCACGGGCCCAGCCGCTCCGCGACATGTGGGATCTTCCCGGACCGGGGCACGAACCCGTGTCCCCTGCATCGGCAGGGAGATTCTCAACCACTGAGCCACCAGGGAAGCCCCTCACTGCCTTTATTTATTATTTTTTAAATTTTATTTATTTTATTTTATTTTTGGCTGCATTGGGTCCCTGTTGCTGCCTGCGGGCTTTTCTCTAGTTATGGCGAGCGGGGGCTACTCTTCATTGCGGTGTGCAGGCTTCTCATTGCAGTGACTTCTCGTTGCAGAGCACAGGCTCTAGGCATGTGGGCTCATAGTTGTGGCGCGTGGGCTCAGTAGTCGTGGCTCTCGGACTCTAGAGCACAGGCTCAGTAGTTGTGGGGCACGGGTTTAGTTGCTCTGCGGCATGTGGGATCTTCCCAGGCCAAGGCTCGAACCCGTGTCCCCTGCACTGGCAGGCAGATTCTCAACCACTGTGCCACCAGGGAAGCCAGCCTCACTGCGTTTAGCACACACTGTGATGCTGCAGAAAAACATCACACCAAGTTTGTCATTGGTCCATAAGGATGATGCAGCCAACTGCCAATGGCACAACTTCAACGGAGACGCAGTTGTTTTGCAGCAAAGCAGCAGAACAATGCTTCTTAAATTCAAACACATTTTCTTAAGTAAGATTACAGTGACAACAGAGGTAATATTTTGATATTTGTCAGAGTAATTAGAATGCCCGATGAGAACGCTCATTGAAGTAGAGAAAATTCTGACATCTCTGGAGGGGAAATTACAATATAGCCAGCTTGTGACAGTCCATGCAACCCCTTATTTTTGTTATGAATTCCAGATTTATGACTACACCTCTCCTCTGAGCCATGGTCGGTTGAAAACTTCACAGTGGCAAGCTGCACAAATTGGTGAAAACAGGAAATCTCGGGAAAAAACCTACCCCTCTCCTGGGCTTTCTGTTTGCGAGCAGTTGTCAGACAATGCCCTCTGTGACTCCTTCTCCACTCAGGACAGTGGGCTGCCCAGCGACTTCTCACTCAGAGTGCAGGAGAGCAGAAGTGAGGTCATATGGAAAGGAGCAGGGGCAAGGAGGTGAACATACGGTAGCAATTTTGCAGAGCAGCTGGGGGAAGAGCACGGCAGGGTTTCAGCCCCACGAGGTTCATTTCCAGAATTCCGTGCACACAGCCAGCAGGTGGAGAAAGTGGGTAACACAACCAGAAGACAAGGGGTGGGGTGGTCCAGTCACAACAGCCCGCCACCCGTTCCACAAGCCATTTCTTGGGCATCCAGGAAGTTACTTGCAGTTTTTTTTTTTTTTCCTGATAAAAAAGGCTGAGGCTTAGACACAAAGAGTCACACACTGTTTTTATTTCCATTCCATTTATACATAATCTCATTTATATCATATGTCCAGAATAGACAAATCGATAGAAACAGAAAGTAGGGTAGCGGTTGCAGGTGGTGGGGAGAGAAGCTAGGGGGAGGGACCTGCTGATGGACACAGGGTTCTTTTGGGGGTGATGGAATGTTCTGGAATGAGATGGTGGTGATAGTTGTACAACTCTGTGAATATATTAATGTACACTGACCACCCTTCAGTTTGGTGAGTTATATGACATATGAATTATATCTTCATTTTTTAAAGTTATTCAGACTTAAGATTATATTGAAGACCACTTTCTCCAGGTGGGGGCAAAATACATAGAAAAAAGGCAGATAGCTCAGTCAGATCTCATCTCTCTCTTTTTTTTTTTTTTCCATTTACATTTTTTGTAGCTTTTTTCTTCAAACTAGCATCTGTTGAGTACTTAATACGTGCAGGATGAACACAGGAGGAGCACAGGCCCAGGGGTTACATATGTAACATCACTGAATCTTCCCAGCTCTTCCATGTGATGTGGGTCCTCTGCGTCCCATTCTACAGGTGAGGAAACTGAGGCACAGTCCGCCCAGGGGCCCAGAGCTGCCAGTGAGGACTTTGGTAGCGATCTGGGGTAGTAGGAGGCTCTTTTTTCCTGCTCACTTTCATGTCTTCCAGATGACTCAGGAGCCAGCAAGGAATTTCTGCCCTACCAGTGACTTTTGCTCTATAACTTTATCTGGGCGATAAATCAAACCACGTTTTAGACTACACGATGGGAGTTAGCAACCGAGCATCTGCCTCCTTCTTGGCAGGCAGCAAAGGGCAAACTCATGTTTCCAGTTGTTCTCTGATAAGCCCTGTGCTCTTCCCTGAGTTACCTGTGCCTGACACAGGGCCACCAGAAAAGGCTGTCTGTGGATGAATTTACTTGGAACTGAAACAGCAGAGTCAAATGTGCCCACAAGATACGGAGTCCACATTCCTGGGATTGGGTATCATTCCTGGCAAGTTCGGGAAAGGATAGTAGAATTCACTCACGTGGCAGCACAGAGGGATCCTCACATCACAGAATGTGTACGTTGCAGAATAAAAGCAGGGCCACAGAAGGAGGCTTAAGGACTCTGGGAGACTTGAAGGAGAGAGAAACGATGAAGGAAAGAACATTTCTCACGTGGCTTGCAGCTGCCTCCAGCCTGGAAGGAGAATGTTTTCTGCCGACATCGTAAAATCATGTAGGAAAAAAACCTCCTGTCTGATCTAATATTGATGGTGCCTGTGAAATACATTTAGTATTAGGGGGAAAAAACCACAGAATTTGCTGGAAGTCTATCACGCTTTAATTCTTTAGATCTTAGTAGCATGTAGCCCAGGGTTTCCCAGCCTTAGCTGCACTGCGTGATCCCTTGCAGAGCTTTATAAAAAAATACTCGTGTTTTTTGCCTCCATGACAGTGGATTCCTGATCTATGAGAGTGGGACCCAGGTGTCAGATTTTCAGGTGAATGTGTTGTGCAGCCAGAGTTGAGAAACAGTGGATATTTATATAGTCTAGGGATGTACGTTATACTATAATCCCTAAGTCAGGATTATACTTTCCACAATCTGTAGGACAGATTCTCAGTAGTCCCCTTAAATGCTGAGAATTCAAACCTGAACAGAGAGTAAAACTGCACTTTCACTTCCATTTAGAATATGTTACCATTATTTTCTCCAACAAAAGCAGTTTCCTTCTGTGGCTTGCTGACGTTTAATTTTACGTCTGTTGGTTGGTATACAAGTTAGCTACTGCTGTATAACAGATCACTCTCCCCCCACCGGAAAAAACCCTCAGTGGCCTAAATCAACATGCATTTGTTGTTTCTCACTATTGCGAAGTTTGCCCGGGCTGGGCATTCTTTTTTTTTAAATTTATTATTATCATTATTATTATTATTATTTATTATTAGGCCGTGCCGTGCCGCTTGTGGGATCTTAGTTCCCCAACCAGGGATCAACCCACGCCCTCAGCAGTGAAATCACTGAGTCTTGACCACTGCACCGCCAGGGAATTCCTTCTTCGTCTTTTATTTACTTTTTAAAAGATTTATTATTTATTTATTTAATTTACTTTTGTCTGTGTTGGGTCTTAGTCGCGGCACGTGGGATCTTCGTTGAGGCATGCGGGATCTTTCATTGCGACGTGTGGACTCTTCGTTGTGGTGTGCAGGTTTCTCTCTAGTTGTGGCGTGCGGGTTTTCTCTTCTCTAGTTGTGGCGCACGGACTCCAGGGCTCATGGGCTCTGTAGTTATGGTGCCTGGGGTCCAGAGCACGTGGGCTCTGTAGTTTGCAGCACACAGGCTCTAGTTGAGGCGCGAGAGCTCAGTAGTTGTGGCTCGCGGGCTTAGTTGCCCTGCGGCATGTGGGATCTTAGTTCCCTGACCAGGGATTGAGCCTGCGTCCCCTGCATTGGCAGGTGGATTCTTTACCACTGGACCAGCAGAGAAGTCCCTGGGATGGGCGTTCTGCTCATCTTGCTGTTAATCTTGGCTGCCGCCCTTCATACATCAGATGGGCAGATGCCTCCCGCATTGTACGCCTCTCAGCCTCCTCCTGGGGCCAGCAAGTTAGTTTGGGGATGTCTTCTCATGGTAATAGCAGAGCAGAGCAAAGCACAATAGAGCAAGCAAAAGCGTCAATGGCATCTCGAGGCCACAGTTTGGAACTGGCCCGTCATCATGTCTATTAGAGTAACTGTGGCCGAGCTCAGAGATGAGGACTCAGAAACCACTAGCTACTCACTCACTGGAACGGCACTGCAAGCCGCACGACGGGGCTACGGAAAGGGATAAAGAATTGAGGCAAGTAATGCTGTATAGACCATCCTGCTGAGTGGCAGTGAGAAGCCTTCCTAAAATGGAAGCAGGTCTTGGTCACTCTGAGATGGAAATTGATGGGACTGTCTGTTCTCGAACAACAGGTCTGTTTTATCCAGAGAAGAAAATGATGGCGTAGCAAGACTAAGATGCTTTCTTGCTACGTCTTCTAGGTTCTCCTCAGTCCCACAAGTGACATCTTACTTCCCTGGGTGTATGAGTAGTTCTTTCCAAAGTTGCCATGGTTTGCAAACTTGACTGAAACCCAAATAGGTGAAGCATCTCTAGCAGAGAAAAGTAGGTCAATGCATCATTTCCTTCAAAGCCCGCACACAGTACCACGTGCAGATAGATGCTTAATGAATGCTCATTCGAGATGATTACGACCGCATTTCCATCCGCGATTTAGCCATCAGCTGTTTATTGAAAAACACTGATTTTTTTTTTCTCTTTTAATCTCTAAGCTCTTTTGGTTCTTAAGGAAAATAAATCGTGAAGCAAACTAGCGAAGGCTCACTTCCTCCTCTCTTAACTTCAGGAGGGGATAGTGAGGCTTAGCAAAGGAGGGGACCCCCTTTCAGGGCAGAACTTAATCCCTGTATGTTGGCCCAAAGAGCACGCTGAAATTTTGTTTGCAGGTGTCTTACCCACGACTCTCCTTTTATCCCAGGGGTGGATTAGAA
This sequence comes from Orcinus orca, assembly GCF_937001465.1. Taxonomy (NCBI): domain Eukaryota; kingdom Metazoa; phylum Chordata; class Mammalia; order Artiodactyla; family Delphinidae; genus Orcinus; species Orcinus orca. The sequence continues at coordinate 86,045,831 of NC_064573.1, forward strand.
TGTTCAGTTTACAGTCACATTCTGCTTCTGACTCAACCTGGAAAGTTCTCACCTGTTTTGTTCTTTGGGATGACCTGGGTACCATCTTAGAGCTCACCAGAGGTGGTAAAGCAATGCCCCGGCCATCAGACACTCCAAGACAACCTTTGTCTCTAAATTACACCGTGAAGGCAAAGGAGCTTCCTCAATGGTTTGCAAACCCATTGGGCTCAGGGAGGAGTCAGTTGCTCTGATTCATTTAATCACGTCTACCCCGCACTCCCAACTTGTATCACGGGATCTCACAATGGCGGATGTAGTAACTGATGAGGAGGCTGCTGGAGACGGAATCTACTAGTCTCTCCACTTTTCTGTGTGCTTGTGAATTTTGATAATAACAAGGTAAGAGGGAGATTGCATACAGGCTGGCCTATGACAGTGTCCTTTGTGTGAATCCAGGTCATTCTGTGTCTAGATATAGGGGACGTAGCATATTGGTTAAGAGTAGGGTGGGCAAACCGTGGCCCAAAGACCAAATCTGGCCTGCCACCTGCTTTTGCACAGCCCATGAGCTAAACATGGCTTCTGCATCTCTAAATGATTGAAAAGCAAAATTGAAAGAAGATAATTTGTGATAAGTGAAAATTACATGAAATTCAGATTTGCGTCTATAAATAAGGTTTCGCCCGGCCGTGCTCATCCGTTACGTGTCCACGATGGCTGCCTTCACGCTCTGAGGGCAGAACTGAGTAGTTGCAGCAAAGAAACCTTAAATATTTATGATCTGGCCCTTTGCAGGAAATGTTTGCTGACCCCTGTCTAACAGCATAAACTCAGAAACCAGACTTGCTGGGACAAGTCCGACTCTGCTACTTAACTCGCACTGTGACCTTGAACCCCCGCCGTGCTTCAGCGTTCCTTTCTATACAATGGGAATGATGGTGACGATATAATCATGTCCTTCTCGCGTGAATGCTGTGAGAATAGAAAAGAACTGATATATTCTAAGGGCTGAGAACGGTGCCTCACACATAAAAATGATCTTTTCAGTGATGCGAAAAATTCTGCCAGGAAAACCCCTGATGGAAAAAAAGTCTGAACCAAGTCTCCTTTTTCACCTTCCTCCCAGAATTCATGGGCAGTGGAACCCAGCCTATTTGATACATTTCTGCTTCTGTAATCATTCTATTTGGACCTTCCTTGCCGAATCTGTATTTCTTCTCTCTGTTTCTGAGGCTGAAATAGACTGTAATAAGCACTGAAGTTGTACCAGAAATCTGCACTGGTTGACAGATTTATAACAGATGCCAGGGAAGTGCAAAGGAAATGCCAGCATCCCAGCCCCAAGCAGAACCAACCCATAGGTGAACTGGGGAATCGGGAAGGGCTTGCCCTCTGCGAAGGCTCTAGACCCAGTGCATGCAGAAACTGAGACTTTCCAGGGATGCTCGGATTAAAGTGAGAGAAATCCTCTCTTCTTTGAGGGTCCCCTCAGAGCTGAATTTCAGGAACTCCCAGGGACCCCCCCAGATTACCATTCAGGGTACAGATATGTCATCCCGATCAAGGCTATGGACCTGACCAGCCTCCAGTCCTTAAGGAGCCAGGCTGGCAGGAGGAAGATGTGTGAACCTATGGGAGAAAATGTGAAGAGCATTTGGCACGCGCAATTCAAATTGTTTGAACAAGAATGACTCAAATGCACGCATAATCTTTCAGCCCGTGATTCATCGGAAAAGGCGTCAGCTCTTTGAAAAGGGTCTGTGAATAGATCCTCTCTGTTGGCTCAGAGCGGGTGGGGATCAAACCTGGGTTATTTATCACTGTTCCCAACTCCTGGCCTTGTGTTGGGCAAATAGTAGGTGTTTAATAAAAGTAAGCTGAGGAACTTCCCTGGTGGTACAGTCGATAGGAATCTGCCTGCCATTGCAGGGGACACGGGTTCGAGCCCTGGTCCGGGAAGATCCCACATGCCGCGGAGCAACTGAGCCCGTGCACCACAACTACTGAGCCTGCGTTCTAGAGCCCGCGAGCCACAACTACTGAGCCCACATGTCACAACTACTGAGGCTGCGCTTTAGAGCCCGTGAGCCACAACTACTGAACCCACGTGCCACAACTACTGAAGCCCGCACGCCTAGAGCCCATGCTCCACAACAAGAGAAGCCACCGCAATGAGAAGCCTGCGCACTGCAATGAAGAGTAGCCCCCACTCGCCACAACTAGAGAAAGCCCGCCTGCAGCAACGAAGACCCAATGCAGCCAAAAATAAATAAATAAATTTATTTTTTAAAAAAATTACTAAAAAAAAATAAATGTAACCTGAATGCCTGAACGAATGGGTGAGTGTGAATTGCTAATGGAATACAGGCTTGTGCATGGACAGTCTGCTTGGATGGATATCCGTATGCTTAAGTGTATCACTGCTAGTGTAGAGAAAGCTTCTATCATAGTAATAATGATTAAAATAATAATAACAACAATAATAATAACATCAGCAACTTACTAAGATAAGTTACTAAGGGTTCACTAGAAGCCAGCTGTGAGCCCAGCACCGGCATTCGGTAGGCCACATACTCCTCCCAACGACCCTAATGATTTGTATTAGATGCAGAGAACTGGAGGGTTCTGAAGCTTATTCAGGGTGGCATAGACGTAAGGAGTGGAACCAGGATGGGAGCTGGGCTGTCTGGCCGTAGAGCCACCACTGTTAACCTCTCTGCTGCACCCACGCTGTCAACAGAGCAGGCCCCGTGTCCAGAGCACTCCTGTGTCCCAGACCTGTGCTCAGTACTTGCCCAGCATCAGCTTCCAGAATCTTCCCCATCGCTTTAAGCACTCTCCTTGTCCCCACTTTACGGATGAGGAAACTGAGGCTTGGGAATGTGTAGCTGATGGTCTCTTGTCGCACAGGTGGCAAAGCACAAGCTGATTTGGGAAGCAGAATCCTAATCCTGCCTCTTCCACCAGGGACATTACCAGCCTCCAGCGTGGCATCTGGGTCTCAGTGCCAACTCCAGAGCTGCGCTGAACGGTGTCGCTCTGTGCCAGAGAGAGGGCAGGGGAGCTTGGTGATGCAAACCCTGAGGGTACTCTGCCCCATCTGCCGCAGGCCCTGTTTCCTCGTGGGCAGGTGGACGTGAGGTCACGTCGGCCCTTGCAGCGTTGTTGCAAAGCCCTAGCAGAAGCCCTGAGCGCGTGAATGGTTCTCCACATCTGGAGATGTTGGTCTTCTTCTGCTTCTTCAAGACCAAGCCCCACTCCTCTCAAAGCCCCAGCTTCACACTTTGAAAGACCACAGGTTCCTCTTTCTTGTGGGACCTCCCCTTGATCTTGCAGAATAAGCCACCATGAGGGCCCCGAGTTTCCCACAGTGGTCTCCTTCAGTGTCCTGAGCATGGAACCCTTATTTCTTGGGGGGTGTGTATGCCTCTCATCCCCTAGCACAGAGCCTTGCACAGAGCAGGAGCTCAGCGTGTATCTGCATACGTGGACAGATAAGTGAGCATGGGAAGAGGGTGCAGAGCAAAAAATAACCTTTGCTCCAGGGGAGGAACAGCAACGAAGGGGGTCCCTATCTGTGCAGTGAAGGAGCTCCAGGAAGCCCTGTCCACCCTTGAGAAGCCCTGCAGACTCACCACGCAGGTTTCCCTCCTCCATCACTTAACTGCGTGAATGTCGGCAAGTTCCTTACCTCCTGGTGCCGCGCTATCCCTGCTTGTAAAATGGAATTGCTACGAGGATTGGGATAAAGTACATTCAGAGTTTGGTCCGCACTAAGCTTTTCGTAGGTTGCATAATGCATAAAAGCGTTTCTGTGGATCGAAGCCATGGTGTGCAGGCATCAGTAGGACCGGTCGTCAGGGCCCCGTGTGAAATGTTCAGGAACTGTACCGGCTGGTTTTGAAACATAGCCATCACTGAAAATCGAGTTATATAAAAGTACAATTAAAGAAACTATATTAAAAACAAAGCTCCTAAGAACAAACTAGTGCTTACCTGTGAGGAGTCGGGTAAACAGGGGCAAGCTAGGGCCTGGGAGTGGGAGGTACAAACTGTTGGGTGGAAGAGAGACTCAAGGATGTATGTACAACACGGGGAACAGAGCCAACACTTGTAGTAACTGTCAGTGGAGAGTAACCTTTAAAAATTGTGTAAACATTTTAAGAAAACAAACAAAGGTCATAAGACTCATCAGCTCCCAAGAATTATGCTGCAGGTTGATGTTATCTGTTCTCTTGAGATTATTCACATCGTTGTATCCAAAAGGGGGAAATATTACATACTATACTCCTCAGATGCCTTCTCAACTCTGGTTCAGAGGCTTCATGTTGGCAGTTTGAACTCTATTACGTTGGGAATCTTTTATTTATTGTATTTTTAAAAATTTTTATCGGAGTGTCGTTGCTTTACAATGTTGTGTTAGTTTCTGCTACACAGCAAAGTGAATCCATTATAGGTATACATACGTCCCCTCTTTTTTGGATTTCCTTCCCATTTAGGTCACCACAGAGCACTGAGTAGAGTTCCCTGTGCTATGCGGCAGGTTATCTATTTTATACATAGTAGTGTATATATGTCCATCCCAATCTCCCAATTCATCCCGTCCCGCCCCCCGCCCCTTGGTATCCATAAATTTGTTCTCTGCGTCTGTGTCTCTATTTCTGCTTTGCAAATAAGGTTATGTGGACCGTTTTTTCTAGATTCCACATAGAAGCGATACTACACGATATTTGTTTTTCTCTTTCTGACTTACTTCACTCTGTATGATGGTCTCTAGGTCCATCCACGTCTCTGCAAATATTTTACATGACAGAAATTAACAGACACCGCAAAGCAAGGCGTTGGTCCCCTCCCCAGCCACGCCCCTTCAGACAGCTGGTTGGTAAACGTTTACCAGCACATCACTGGATGAAGTCGTTGCTGGCTCCAAACCCTCCCCTTTCAAATGCAGAGACCTGCCCCTCCGGAAGGGCGCTTTGAGCTGCTTTCACCGTCAACTTCGCGGTGTGGGAGATTTTTTTTTTTTTAACATCTTTATTGGAGTGTAATTGCTTTACAATGGTGTGTTAGCTTCTGCTTTATAACAAAGTGGATCAGTTATACATATACATATGTTCCCATATCTCTTCCCTCTTGCGTCTCCCTCCCTCCAACCCTCCCTATCCCACCCCTCCAGGTGGTCACAAAGCACCGAGCTGATCTCCCTGTGCTATGCGGCTGCTTCCCACTAGCTATCTATCTTACGTTCGGTAGTGTATATATGTCCATGCCACTCTCTCACTTCGTCCCAGCTTACCCTTCCCCCTTGCCGTGTCCTCAAGTCTATTCTCTAGTCGGTCTGTCTTTATTCCCGTCTTGCCCCTAGATTCTTCATGACCTTTTTTTTTCTTAGGTTCCATATATATGTGTTAGCATACGGTATTTGTTTTTCTCTTTCTGACTTACTTCACTCTGTATGACAGACTCTAGGTCTATCCACCTCACTACAAATAGCTCAATTTCCTTTCTTTTTATGGCTGAGTAATATTCCATTGTATATATGTGCCACATCTTCTTTATCCATTCATCCGATGATGGACACTTAGGTTGCTTCCATCTCCTGGCTATTGTAAATAGAGCTGCAATGAACATTTTGGTACGTGGGTGTGGGAGATTTTATCAGATCCCAGCTCTGGCCAAAGTTTTGAACTGGGGCAAGGGCAGAGAGGAACATGGAGGAGGGTTCCAGTCAGAGACGCTGCTCTAGGGAAGAGCTTTAGCGGGAGGTGGTGGGAGAGGCAGGTGGCACACGGGCTTTGCAGATTTCCCAGGAGCGCGCTGACCCCGCAGGGCCTTCCCAGCCTTCCCCGCCTCCCATTATTCCTGCATGCTGGCCATCTCTCCCGCCCAGATCTCCGCCTGCTCGGCCGGGACCCCTTCCTTCTTCTTGTCATCGCTGTTCTCAGGGGAGATCGAACAGCAGTTCTCAGGTATGAAAAGGGCTAATATATAGGAAGGATAACAGCCGTGGGAAGAAGTTCCTGGAAGAGAGAGTTCAGTCCAATTAAAGAAAGACTTTTTTTTTTAGTAGCTAGAGGTAGACTCCCAGGAAACAGGCTTTTTCCTAAAATAAACTTCTTCAGAGAGTTGGAGCAGAGCCCTGGGCTTACTGAAGAGGATACTGGAGAAGGCATTGGGCTTTGTGAGTGACGTACTAAGGCCATGTTTTAAGTCTAAGACAGCGGTTCTCAGTTTGGGGTGGGGGACGATTTTGCTCCCCAGGGGAACTTTGAAATTGTCTGAAGATGTTTTTGGTTGTCACAGTGCCACTGGCTTCTAGTGGGTAGAGGCCGGGGGCCGGTGGGAGGCAACCACATGCACAGAAGGCCCTCACGGCAAGGACGTACCCATCCCCACATGTCAGCGGGACCAAAGCTGAGAAATCTGCTCTAGCATGTAATGAACCCTCTGTCTCAGGCCTTCATAAGATGACCCAGAAGAGTTTTGAGTTCTCAGACTGTTGATTCTCAAACAGAAAGAGACCCACAGACTTAGAAAACAAGCTTATGGTCCCCAAAGGGGAAAGGCGGGGGGAGGGATAAACTGGGAGTTTGGGATGGACGGGGACACACGGCTGTATTTAAAATAGATAAACCCACAGGGACCTACTGCAGAGCACGGGGAACTCTGCTCGGTGCTCTGTAATAACCTAAATGGGAAAAGAATTTGAAAAGAGTAGATGTGTGTATAACTGAATCACTGTGCTGAACACCTGTAATGAACACAGTGTTGTTCATCAGCTCTACTCCAACATGAAATAAAAATTTAAAAAACGGTGGGTTCTCTGCTTTCCAACCACCATGCTAATGCACTGAATGTGCAGGTGAGGGGAAAGGTTTCTGAGGGACAGCAAAGCAGTTTTCCTTTCTCCTTCCTCTTCCTTTGGATTTTTATCCACTCTTCCTTTTATAGCAGCTGTGTATCATATTTATAGCATGTAACGTTTCCAGGTTACGTCTGAGATGTCAAGTCAGAAAGAGATGGCCTCTCCCTGGATCCTTGGAGATTTCCCTTCATGTTGAGGAGACAGAGATGGGCACATTGTGGGTTGGTTTCATTTTAGATATGGACAACAGGATGATTCATGAGCAGAGTCCACCCAGCTACACCTTCTAGACCTAGAATAATGGTCAGATTGGCTGCATGGTGAGGCCTTGGAAGGCACACCTGCTTGTTTTATTTCCCATAGTCTTATATCAAAGTATTACTATTTCAGAGATCCTTGTCACCTTGATCTGGCCTTGGGTGACATTGTCGACTTCAGAAGTGACAGCCTTATTGGGGCATTGCCTGTCTTCACATTTCCAAGACTGACACCATTGGTGAGTTAGGCGAGATCTGGGGAATTCTAATATTTCTCAAGCGGAAGAAAAGTAATTAAGGGAACACACAAAATTGGACGCTAAGAATGAAAATAAATTGGGTGGAAATGGACCCGACGTGTATCTACAAGCTAAGAGGCCAAGAGTTACCCTCCTGACAGATCAGGCGTCTTCCCTCTCAGACGGTTAGCCTCATGGATTTTCCAAATCCTTGCCTTGCGGATGCTGTGGGGCAGTGAGACTTTGAAAAGACTTACTACCTCTGTTTCCTCGACAGCATGCCTACCTTTCTTTCCCTCTCGCCTCTGTATATTCTTGCCACCTTTGAAGAAACAATGACAAGTAAATTACACTGTGGGAAGGGAGGTTTTGACAGGGAGGGCCCCTTAGTCCTTGGGCGGCCCAGGGAAAGTCCTGGCTACCGTTTGATCTCATTGTGTGAACCTAGTGTTTGCAGAGAATTTACAACACCTGCCGACATAATTGCAGATTCTCCAGGATGTATTTTTAGACGCTTTACGTACATGTGCGTGTGTGCACATACCCTAGTCAGCACTTTGAGTGCTGGAACTAGTGTGAAATCCAAAAAAAAAAAAAAATATCAAGGCCATCATGCTCCCGAGGGTGTGAATTTCTACTCCAGTCTGCAGACTTATTACTTAAACCCAGTTGATAGCAAGAGGGAGAAAGTGGGCACCACGACCTTCTGGAAATGCAGGAGGCACAGATCAGGGCAACTTCAGGGCTGGTTGCGGAGCTGAGAGATGATGCCTCATTGATCAGTTTCCTGCAGTGGCTGTGCACCCAGCACGGAGCCGGTATTTGGTTCCACGGAGCTCAGTGAGCTTTGCTTCCTTGTTTCCCTAGCCCTACTCCTTGTTCTAATGAGCCCCTCAAAACCATCCTTTCCAGAGCATTTATTTCACCCGCCTTCCCTTTTCACCTTCGTGATGTTGTTCTAGCTCCCAAATGGAGAATTCTGCCAGGATCTAACCACTTCTTAGCAACTTTGCATCAACTACACAAGAAGGATCTCCTTTTATCTCTCTCTGGACTTTTGCAATCGTCTTTTTTTTTAAATAGGCACAATGAACAAACAGTGAAATGCATAGATCTTGAGCTCCTCACATAACCAGTTTTGTTTTTGTTTTTTTAGCGATACGTGGGCCTCTCACTGTTGTGGCCTCTCCCACCGCGGAGCACAGGCTCCGGACGCACAGGCTCAGCGGCCGTGGCTCACGGGCCCAGCCGCTCCACGGCACGTGGGATCCTCCCGGACCGGGGCACGAACCCGCGTCCTCTGCGTCGGCAGGCGGACCCCCAACCACTGTGCCACCAGGGAAGCCCCATAACCAGTTTTGACAACTGCTAACCAAGACACAGAAGTTTTTTTTTTATTGAAGTAGTTGACTTACAGTGTTGTGTTAGTTGTACAGCAAAGTGATTCAGTTATGCACATAAACATTTTTCATGTTCTTTTCCATTGTGGTTTATTACAGGATATTGAATATAGTTCTGTGTCATGCAGTAGGTCCTTGTCGTTTATCTATTTTATGTATAGTAGTTTGTATCTGCTAATCCCAGACTCCTAATTTATCTTTATCCCTTCCCTCCCTCTTTCTCCTTTGGTAACCATAAGTCTGTTTTCTGTCCGTGATTTTGTTTTTGTTTCTTAAATAAGTTCATTTGTGTCATAGTTTAGATTCCACATAGAAGTCACATCATATGGTATTTGTCTTTCTCTGTCTGACTTCACTTTGTATGATCATCTCTAGGTCCATCCATGTTGCTGCAAATGGCACTCTTTCATTCTTCTTTATGGCTGAGTAGTATTCCATTGCAAGACACAGAACCTTAATATCACCCCAGAAAGTTCCCTCATGTCCCTCTGTAGTCAAGGCACACCCTCTCCCTTAGAAGTAATCAGAATGGGACGGATAAATTAGGAGTTTGGGATTGACATGGACACACTAGTGTATTTAAAATAGATAATCCACAAGGACCCACTGTAGAGCACAGGGAACTCTGCTCAATATTCTGTAATAACATAAATGGGAAAAGAATCTAAAAAAAGAATAGAGACTTGTATGGGTGAAACTGAATCACTTTGCTGTACACCTGTAACTAACACATCACTGTTAATCAACTCTAATATAAAATAAAATTTTTTAAAAAAAATTAAAAAAGAACTAATCAGAATAGATCTGATGTCTGTCCTCATGCGTCAGTTTTGCCTGCCCTAGAATTCCACTCCCACGGCATCAGACTGTATGCACCCTCTGTGTGTGGTATTTTTCACTCAGCGTACCGCTGATACTGGGCCACATTCTTATACGTATCAGCAGTTCATTCCTTTTCATTGCTGAGTAGTATTCCATCGTATGGAATGTACCACAGTCTGTTTGCCCGTTCAGCTGTTGATGGATACCCAGACTATTTCTAGTTCTTGGCTATCTTGAAAAAAACTGAAGTAGTTTTTCAGTGGGTCTTCCTGCACCTCCAACCTCACTCCTTGCTGTTTGTAGTCTGTCCACAACACAGTAGGGAAAGTGAGTCCTTTAAAATATTAATATTAAAATATCAGATCATGCTACTCCTCTGCTTAAAATTCTCCCGTACTTCCTCATCTCACTCAGACAAGCAAACCTAAAATCCTTTCCATAGCCAACCAGGCCCTACATGATCCGGTCTCTCACAGGGGTCTGACCCTGTCTCCTGCCGTTCTCTGTCTGGTTCACTCTGTGCTAGCAACACTGCCATTGTGTGAGCAGACCGGTGAAGTTTCTACCCCAGGGCCTTTGTACGTGCTGTTCTTCCTGCCAGGAACGCTCTTTCCCCATGTAGCTACAGGGCTCAACCCCTCCTGTCATTCAGATTTCACTCTATTAGAGAACTCTTCTCTGATCACTCTGCCTGAAAGGGACGTCACTGGCCTTACTGTCTAGACCTGTACTGTCCATAAAGTAACCACTAGCCACACATGTCTAATTAAATTAAAACTACTGAAGGTTTAACACACAGTTCTTCCGTTGCACTAGGTACATGTCAAGTGTTCAGTAGCCGCATGTGCAGTGGTAGGCAGATACACGTGTGCGGCTGGCTCTCTCACAGGGAAAAACAAAGCCCCGATTTCTAGTACTTGCCAGTTCCCATGGTGTAAATACTCCCGCCGTAGCTGATTTCAGAGATGGCTGCATTTACCCACTGCTTGCAAATTGTGGCTTGTGGCTTACCACACTGAGCAGTGCAGACTATAGAACATTTCCATCATCTCGGGAAATCTCATTGGGCAGCTGTCCTTTGAATGCTTACCTTGATCGATGGATCAATTAATTGCATTCATGATCACCTGCGAAATTAAATATTTATATACATTTGTTTGTGCTCTGCTCCAACAACTAGAAGCCCACTCTCTGCAGATGACAGAAATGTTGTCTGCAGCACCTAGGACATGGAGGGCTCTTAATATATATTTATTGAATGAATGTTTATGTTTCATCAAGTCCTTTTCCAAACAAAACCAAACAAATCTGTATCAGGGTAGCTTTTATAAATAAAATTCTCTTTTCAGTTCTCAATCTGAGTGCCATTTGTCCCAGCTGGATTGATGAAGGTTACAGTTGTTCATGACAAGAATTGTCTCTTTATCCACAAATACATGTGAGGGTCCCCTTCAAGGCTGTTAACTCGAGGTACCTTGGAGAGCTCCAAACCACAGTTCCTTGGAAAGACCAAGGATTCAGAATAACAGGGCTGGTCCCTGAAAGAGCAGATGCCTTGTCTCAGCATCCCCCCCCAACTTTCCTCCCTCCTGCATCCCCTCCCCATCCGCACGTATTCTAAGCATGTTCTCCTGCTGCACGAGGGTTGCCAAGGCAGATGCTGACACCATGAAGCGATGAGGTTGTAGCTCGTCATGGCAGCCCATCTTTTCGTTGTCTCCTTACTGGCCATGCTCATGCTGAAGTAAAGAGGAAGGGAAGGGAGAAAAGGGGAAGAAAAACATCAGAGAAGAAAGGCTGAAAAAGGCATGGACCCTTATCATGGATTGTGTACAGCAGATCATAACTGCTGCAGCACCAAGACTACGCAGGCTGCTGTCATGGTACCATGACATCTGTGGGATGGAGACTGAACTGAGCAGTTGTGAGAAGGAGTGAGGGGCAGACTTGTGACATGTAAACACAAGCTGGTGCCGACAGAAATCATAGATGTACGAGAACGTGTAAGATCTTTGTATTGTGAACATCTTAGGCATGATGGATTAGGTACACAAAAACATGCCTGTGTTAAAGGGCCACTAAGGAAATCGAGTGGTAACTGGGATTTTTTACAACATCCTGAGACATGATTTTTGAGCGAAGAAGAGATCTAAAGAACCTAGAGGTCCGTATTTGTACCCCACCAAGATTTTAGTGTTTGAAAGTGTATCATGACCCTCAAAAGACTGGGCACCATCGCCTTACAGCCTAAGACTGGGTGTCCTCATTTTATCCATTACTTCTAAATAGAATTCAATCTGAATTCCAATTAAGGGGATGATGTGTGAAGCCATGAGAATCAGTGGAAGGCTGATGGGGGAGGTGTTGGGGAACAGAAAGTCCTTATATCACTCTATCTTGGTGAACATTCAGTTCCCTGAATCAAATGTCCATGAAAAAAAATGGATTTTGAGCTAAGAGCTGGCGTTGACTCAAGAACTAGCTCAGGGCAAGGTTAATTCTAGATCCCACCTTGTGTTTGGCTTATGTTTTAGAAACTAGCCTGGATCTGCAGTGGTCAGAAGTTCCAGAAGGCTTTCTTTCCCTCACTTTGCCTTAGAAGCTCCCCCGATATGCCCAGAGAACATCTGGGCCACCATAATGGCTTCCAAGACCATGGGAAACACAATCCCTCCCCTTCCCACCGTTGGAAAGAATGACTTAGTGGGTGGACCTTGCATCTCAGTGGAGCCAGCTAGAGGCTCCAGGAGATCCACACGGGTGGAATGATGGAACAAATTGATTGTCACCTCGAATAATGGCAGGTCACCACAAATTCTCTTTATCAAGAGTATCTGAAGCCACTTTAACGCGGATATACCTACTGGTCAGTTCTAAATAACAAACCAATCACAATGTAAAAAGCCTAAGTAGTGGAGTGGGAAGAATATTGATTATAAATCAGAAGAATGGGGGTTTCAGAACTAGCTCTGGTCCTATCTGATGATGTGATTCTAGAAAAGTCCCTAAGTCCCAGCTGTTAAATCTGTGTAATACAGATAATAGTATCTGGTCCTTCCATCCCACGGGATAATTTATCAATGCTAATCATTTTCCTTTCTTTATTGATTACCGTGTGCCAGGGACTCTCACCACTTCGTTTCACTTAATTCATAGCTATATGAGCTCGTCCAGTTAAAATACCCATTTTTCAGATGAGAAAATCAAGGCTGACTTTTGATGACTCACCTACAGAGCATGGTCAGGTAGATGTGGAACTGGTGTCCAGCCCAGCGTTACTGACTCAAAAGACCATACTTTTAACCACAGTGCTATTTTCTTGCCGGGGGCGGGGAACAGAAGGGAAGTGTGAAGAGAACCTACGGGCAAAACAAAACAACCTGCCCTGTGGTAGCGACATTTGTTATCATTGATAAGGACCAAGAGCTTTGGCTATCTCGAGCCTCCTTTTTTTTTTCCTGGGAAAACAGCTCTGAAGTGGATGGATTTGAGTGCAACTGAACGTTTTGGGCATCTTAAGAAGTTCAGAATTACTACCTGATTCTGTCCGTAAATTTAGCTTCAACCCACCCTGCCTTGTTCAGCAGAGAGCCGCACGTGCGTTCCCAGCGGTGTCTGCTGGCTGATGGTACCCAGGGGAGGGAGGGTCAATTGGAGATGAATCCCGGCACCATTTCTGGGACTTCTCTTGGGCTCACATGTACAGCGGAAGCATCCTCATCTGCTCCCTCTGGGTGGCGGGTGCTCAGGAAGCTTCCCTTAGACCTCTCGGGGCCTTTTCACCTTGTAATCAACTTGCTCCTGTTCTAGCTCAGGCCCTGGTGGGCTTGACCTTGGCCTCCACACCTGCTCCCCGAGCTCATTCTCGTGTTTTAGGCTTAGCACTTATTCACGTCATGCTCCTGGACTGCCTTTCTGGCTCCTTCTCGAGGACTTTGGGTTGTATTGGAGTCACCAGCTCTCCCCTTCTGCTTTGCTCTAGCCGTCAGCTTTACCCTCGTTGTGCTCCCATCGGCTACCTGCCAATGACCTTTGTGGCTCTACTAATCCCCTCTAGGGGATGTTTCAGATGGATTCTTCCAGACCAGTGGCTCTGCGTCCTTTTCAATCATCCTTATGGTCTCTGGGCTAACTCACTAGGATTTATAAGTTCTATAAAGATCTGAAATTTTTGTTATGTTAATTAGGTGATCTCCTTATATAACTATAATCTCTATAAAAGCAGAAACCTTTGTATATATTGCTTACTAGTATCTATAAAATAGAATTTGGATGACCACGAACAAGACAAGGATGTCTGCTCTGTGAGTTTCTATTCAGCATTCTACTGTAGCTTCCAGCCAAGGCAATTAGGCAGGAAAAAGAAATACAACATATCCAGATTGGAAAGGAAGGTGCAAAACTATCTTTATGTGCAAATGGCCTGATGATGTATGTAGAGAATCCTAAAAAAAATCAATTAAAAAACTATTAGAACTAATAAAAGAGTTCAGCAAAGTTGCAGGATATGAGATCAGTATTAAAAATTGTATTTCTACACACTAGCAATGAACATCGGAAAATGAAATTAAGGAAACAATTCCATTTACAATAGCATCCAAAAAATGCCTAGGAATAAATTTTTTAAAAGAAGGGCAAGACTTGTACTCTGGGTACTCCAAAATATTGTTGAAAGAAGTGAAAGAATACCTGAATAAATGCAAAGACATCCCACGTTCTGGAATTGGAAGACTTACTACTGTTCAGATGGCAGTCCTCCCCCGGATTGATCCACAGATTCAATACAATACTTGTCAAAATCCCAGCTGCCACTTTTGCAGACATTTTCAAGCAGACCTTAATATTCATATGGAAATGCAAAGGAACCAGAAGAGCGAAAATAATCTTCAAAAAGAAGAACAAATCTTGAAGGTTCATACCTCCTGATTTCAAAAACTTAACACAAAGCTTCAGTAAGTTTCGTAACACAAGAATTGTGTGGTACCAGCTTAAAGATAGACATATAGATCCATGGAATAGGAATGAGTCCAGAAATAAACCCATGTAATTAAGGTCAATCGATTTTCAACGAGGGTGTCCAGACAGTTCCACGGGGAAACATGTCTTTCAACAAGTGGTGCTGGGCAACAGGCGGTCCTCAGGCCAAAGAACATCCCTTCATCTGGGAACTCTGATGGGACCAACTGTGATGGTTAATTTTATGGTCGGCTTGACTGGGGCTCATGGGTACCCAGACAACTGGTAAAATATTATTTCTCGGGTGTCTGTGATGGTGTTTCCGGAAGAGATTAGCCTATGAATGAGTAGACCTAGTAAAGGAGACCCATCACCATCCCCAGTGTGGGTGGGCACCATCCAGTCCATCTAGGGCTCATTTAGCCAATAAGCCAATAAGTCCAATAAGTCCAAGAACAAAAAGGTGGAGGAAGGGAGAATTCTCTTTCCCTCTTCTCGAGCTGGGACGTCCGTGTTTTCCTGCCCTTGGCCGTCAGAGTTCCTGATTCTCTGGCCTTTAGACTCTTGGAAATTATACCACCAGCAGCACCCCCAGGATGTTGGGCTCGGACTGAATTATACCCCTGGCTTTTGTGATTCTCCAGCCTGTAGAGGACAGAGAGTGGGAATTCTCAGCCTCCATCGTTGTGTGGGCCAATTGCCATAATAAATCTCCTCTTAAAAATCTACAGCTAGACTACTGGTTCTTTTCCTATGAAGACCCCTGACTAATCCACCAGTGGGTGACACTCACCCAGAGACGCCACCACTTGTGGTGGAGGGCTTCACAGCTGCTGCCTAAGCGGGGATGCTGTCTTCTTTTGCAGACAAAACACACGTCCATAGAACTTTCCATCTGCTCTGTTCTCCCGAGGGTGCTCCCCGTTCAGTCCCACTTAACCAGTCACAGAGCATCATAGAAGGCTCTGTTAATTGGAGGTTGGAATAATAGCACCGCCATTACCCTCAAGCATTGTTGAAACATGAAGGGTAAAATGTGTCTCATTATTCAGGTTCTCAGAAGTGATGGCATCGAGCCAGCATGGTCCCATTAACTCTCAAGGCCTTACTTTGGATGCTCTCTACCTGTAAATAATAATTTCTTTTCAAGGAAGTGAAGAAAAGTTGAAGGCTATCATTGACCTCAAAACAGCAGAGCTTCTCACATTCAAAGAGGCATTATCTGCTGATGAGGCTTTCCGAGTTTCTCTGACCGGAGTCTGATGTACAGTTTGTAGAGTCAGGAAAATTCTCCCACTTTTGATTCAGAACAATGAAGAGTTCACAGTGCAGGCAAGGAGCGAAGCTTCTGGCCCTGTTGGGGACAGCCGGATGCCATGTTTCTGGGCCTGATGCCTGCCAACTTCTGCTTTAGTCTTTTCATTCCAGTGGACCACTTATTTATGCCTTTGGGCCTTAGTTGATGTACCTATAAATTGAGGAATTGAGCTAGACTCTAAAACGTATGACTGTGAACTTCAGTTTTCAGATCTTTTTATATTGGCATAATCTTAGTTTGGTGCATTAAAGCTACAACGATAGTAGCAACTGCTAACCTTTATCGGGGGGTTACAATGTGCTTACTCTATCCTTTATCCTTTGGTCCCCTCAGCAATGCTGTGAGGGAGATTCTGTCGTTTGCTCCATTACACAGATGAGGACATGGGTGCTCAGAGAGGTTAAGCGTCTTGCCCAAGCTCACACAGCTATTAAGTGTCAGAGCTGGCATTCAAACCTAGATCTAAGTACCAAGTCTTGACTGTGGTCTATCTATCTACTGCTATTGAGCAAATTACCCCAAAACTTAGAGGCTTACAAGAATGCAATCATTTTATGATCCCTCGTGGTTTATGTGTGTTGGGAATTTGGGAGGGTTTGGCTGGGTAGCTTAGCTCATGGTCCCTCTCCAGTGGCTGGGAGTGGAACCAGAGCAGCTGGAAACTGCTGGGCTCTCTCCTCTCTCTCTCTTCCCTGCCTTCCTTCCAAGTATCTCAGGGCCTTTCCTGTGGTCTTTGCATGTGCGTTAGTGGGTCTCCCTCACAACGTGGCACCCTCAGGGAAAGTCAGACTGTGTATATGGCAGCTCAGGGGCTCCAAGAGCAAGCGGACTCAGGGACAAATTAGAATCGAATGGCCTTATGTGGTACATTTATACAATGGAATACTACTCAGCCATAAAGAAGAATGAAATAATGCCATTTGCAGCAACATGGATGCAACTAGAGATGATCATACTATGTGAAGTAAGTAAGTCAGAGAGAGAAAGACAAATAACCCTGTGATATCACTTATAGGTGGAATCTAAAATAGGACACAAATGAACTTATCTGTGAAACAGAAACAGACTCACAGACATAGAGAACAGACTTGTGGTTGCCAAGGTGGAGGGGGACTGGGGGAGGGATGGAGTGGGAGTTTGGGGTCAGCAGATGCAAACTAGTATATGCTGAATGGATAAACAACAAGGTCCTGCTGTAGAGCACAGGGAACTCTATTCAATATCCTGTGATAAACCGTCATGGAAAAGAATATGAAAAAAGAATGTATAAATACATTCTTTGCTGTACAGTAGAAATTAACACAGTACTATAAATCAATTATACTTCAATAAAAAAAATACTGATGAAAATAGAATAGCTTTTTATGACCTAGCCTTGGAAGTTACACACAACATTCCTTAAAGCAGCACCAACACGCTCATTTGGTCCAGAGTCGAAAGAGCCCACCCATTTCGAACAGATGGGACATAGACTCCCACCTCTCCGTGGGAGGATTGTCAAAACCCCATCTTAAGGTGAATACGTGCAGTGGAAGTAATGGCTGGGCTGTCTTTGGAGAACGCGGTCTGCCGCAATTCCTGCGTTAGGCTGCTGGAGATGCCGTGACAATACAGCAGGCTGGTGGGCTTAAAGAACAGAAATGCAGTTTCTCATTGTTCTGGAGACTGGAAGTCCAAGATCTAGGTGCCAGCAGGGTTGGTGTCTGGTTCCCTCTTTGGGTTGCGATGGCTGCCTTCTCGCTGCGCCCTCACCTGACCTTTCCTCCAGGTGCCTGTGGAGAGAGAGCTCTTGGGTGTCTCTTCCTTGGAAAGCCTCCTACCTCAGAACGGACTGCATTCTGCTGCCTGTAACCCAACACCGAGCAGCGGCAGCTTAAGTGCTGGAAGTCTTGTTAGTTAGTCGGTGTGTTTATTCTCCTCTAACGAGAAGTCTGGAGGGGAGCCATTTGGGGCTGGCGCAGCTGCTCAGAATGTCCTCAAGGACGCGATCTCCTTCAGTCTCTCTGCTCCCACATCGTTAATGTGTGGTTTTTATTCTCACAGTCAGCACGTTGCTGACCCACCTCTAGACCTCACGCCAACATCCCAGGTAGAGGAGAAGGAGTGCAGAGGGCTTTGCGTTCATCCAGCCTCAGCGCCCACGTCTCTTATCTGTTCAGCTCTTCAGCCAGCATTTCCGAGAGCGAGGTCCTGCAAACCCAAAAGACATTAGTTGTTTTTTTTTCCCCAAAGGAGCAGATGCTCAGTTCGACATATGGGAGATGGGCTTTGGTTTCCCTTTCAGAGTTCTAGTCAGAAGAAACCAAGGCGGGGGTCTGCCATGGCTGCAGAAACTACCTCAAGGTCTCCCAGGTTTCCTCCTTTACAAGACTTGGAAATAGAGGGAGGCTGTGGTGGGAGTGGGTTATCTGGGGAGAGCACAGAAATAATATGTGAGAGTCATCAAGTTTAAATTGAGGCACAGTCGCCCGAGACCAGCGCCTGCAGCTTGGCGGACATCTGTTGCTCTCACCCGCCCGGCTTACCCCCCCCTCCTTCTGAAAAGGGCCCCTCCCTGCGTCTGCGGGTGGTGCCCACCCCTCCCCGACTCCCTGTGACTCTGGGGCTTCTGTCCTCACCACCAGATGAAGTGGAATTGGCCAATCCACGTGTTTCCTTCCCATCAGCTGCTGAGTTTGCTTCTGAAATGGGCACGTGCCCTAAGTCAGAACAAGCAGAATCCTGGTGATTACTTTATAGGTGCAATTGTGACCTGGATGTCTCAGTAAGACTCCGTTCTGGGACTTCTTCCATAGGTGGTAGGAAAAGAACACTTTCTTTCCACCAGGATTATGAAGTGGTGGTTGCCGCTTTCCCTACTTCCTAAAAAGATCGCGCCCCACAGCCTGTCCAGAGGAATCGGAGTCAAGAGAAGGGCTTCGAGTGCTGATGACCTGCTGGGCCCCATTTTTTCCTCAAATCAGTCTGCATTGGGCTTCTGATGCTTACAACCAAAAAACATTCCCCTGAAACACAGGGTGCCCTCCGCCCGCCGTGGGTGACCCCCTCCTGTTTTGTTTTTTTTTCTGGGGTGATCTTTTTTTTTTTACATCTTTATTGGAGTATAATTGCTTTACAATGATGTGTTAGTTTCTGCTGTATAACAAAGTGAATCAGTTATACATATGTTCCCATATCTCCTCCCTCTTGCGTCTCCCTCCCTCCCTCCCTATCCCACCCCTCTAGGTGGTCATAAAGCACCGAGCTGATCTCCCTGTGCTACGCGGCTGCTTCCCACTAGCTGTCTACCTTACGTTTGGTAGTGTTTATATGTCCATGCCGCTCTCTCGCTTTGTCACAGCTTACCCTTCCGCCCTGCGTTGTCTGTGAGTAACCCCCCTTCGTGACCCTTGAGACGCAGAGTTCAGTTTTATCCTCTCAACAATAGAGGCAGGGGGAGGAAGACGGCGGGCGTCAGGGGCTCTGGTGCCCAGGCTGTGTGCACAGCCCCTTCCCTGTGGCCACCGCACATGTTCTGCTTCACTCCCCAGCCTCTTTGCGGAGTGGTCCTGGCTCGGAACACCCCAGAGACCTCCTCGTGTGGAGTTTCTTTATAACCAGTCCCCGTTCTACCTCCCCTGCTCCCCAGTCGCCTTCTGAAGAGCAGCTGTCCTTGTCACCTGAGTGCCACCACCCCAGCTGCTGGTTCTTACGCCTCATCCCTTTCCTCAGCCATCTGGTCTGGAACATGAGACGCGATGGGCTGGGCGCTGCCACGCTCTCCCCCCGAGGCTGCCTGTGAGCTGAGCTGGCCTCCGTTCCTATCCCAGAGGCCGGTTCACCCCGTCTCAGACAGCTGTGCACCAGCTGCCTTTCTGGAGTTGTCAGGCAGCTCAGAGCCCGATGGGAGACTGAAGAACCTTCTTTTCTCTTTGGGTTTGTTTTGTAAACCAGCTCTCCTGCCAAGACCTTTCTGTGCAGATAAATTCCCAGTTGAAACACCGACCTCCCGATTCCTGATATGGGCGTTGCTTGCTTTCTAAAAACCTTTCCTTGTGCTTATTTCGTTCTTAGGAGCCTTTTACCAACGTGTAACACACCTCCAGAAAAGGGCACAAACCTTAGGTGGGCAGCTTCCAGTTTTTGTAAAGTGAACACTCGTGTAACCAGAATCCAGTGCAAGACACAGAATATAACCAAAGCCTCCCAAGGCCACCTCATACCCTTCTAGTCACTTCCAGTCGCCCCCCCCCCCGCCATGTCCCTGTCAAAGTAACCATCATTTTACTTTTTTCTTCCAGTTTTATTGGGATATTATGGACGTACAGCACTGTATAAGTTTAAAGTCTACAGCAGAACGATTTGGCTTACATACATCACACAATGATCCCCACGATAAGTTTGGTGAACATCCATCATCTTATATAGATATAAAGTTAAATAGAAATTTTTCTTGTGATGATAACTCTTTAAGATTTATTACCTTGGGCTTCCCTGGTGGCGCAGTGGTTGAGAGTCCGCCTGCCAATGCAGGGGACACGGGATCATGCCCCGGTCCGGGAAGATCCCACATGCCGCGGAGCGGCTGGGCCCATGAGCCATGGCCGCTGGGCCTGCGCATCCAGAGCCTGTGCTCCGCAACGGGAGAGGCCACAACAGTGAGAGGCCCGCGTACCGCAAAAAAAACCCCACAGATTTATTCTCTTAACAGCTTTCATACATAGCATACAGCAGTGACTATTATTTATCATGGTTCACAGTCCCTAGTACTCACCTTATAACTGGAAGTTTGTGTCGTTTGACTGCCTTCACCCAGTTCCCCTCCTCTCACCCTCCATCTCTGATCACCACAGGTCTGATCTCTTTTCTCTGAGTTTGCTAGTTTGTTGCATTGCCTACAGCACTGTGTTAATTCCCGGCATACAACACGGTGCTTAGATATTTCTGTACATTTCAAAGTGATCACCACGATAAGTCTAGTTGTCATCTGGCACCATACAAAGATGTTACATTATTATCGACTCTATTCTCTACACTGTACACTTCATCCCCATGATTCGTTTTTCTTTAATAAGTGAAATGTTGTACCTCTTAACTTCCTCCACCCATTTCACTCCTCTCCCCGCCCTCCTCCCTTCTGGCAGCCGCCTGTTTGTTCTCTGTATCCGTGACTCTGCTTCTGTTTTGTTATGTTCGTTCATTTGTTTTGTCTTTTAGATTGCGCGTAAAAGTGAAATCATACAGTATGTGTCTTTCTGTGTCTGACTTATGTCACTTAGCATAATACCCTCTAGGTCTATCCCTCTGTGTTGTCACAAATGGCAAGATTTAAGTTTTTTAATGGCTGAGTAGTATTCCATTATATATATGTACCACAGCTTCTTTATCCACTCATCTGTGGATGGGTGTTTAGTTGCTTTCATCTCTTGGCTATAGTAAATAATGCTGCAGTGAACATTGGAGTGCATATATCTTTTCAAATTCATGTTTTTGCGTTCTTCGGAGAAAGTAACCATTATTGTAAAGAAAGTATAATGCAAGTGGTGGAATCTCCTTTTCCAGATGTATTAATCCATAATTAAAACTTATTGAGATCTTACTATGTGGCAGGTTCCACGAACACAACATAAATTAACTCGTTTTATCTTTATAGCCATTTCCTGGAGTAGGTTACAATACTATTTTTAATTATTAGTCTCATTTAATAGATAAGGAGACAGATGCAAGAAATTGTCCTTCTATTTTCTCACTAGATTTTTTTTGTTTGTTTTTTGGCTGCATTGGGTCTTCGTTGCTGCGTGCAGGCTTTCTCTAGTTGCAGTGAGTGGGAGCTTCTCATTGCAGTGGCTTCTCTTGTTGCAGAGCACAGGCTCTAGGTGTGCGGGCTTCAGTAGTTGTGGCTCGCAGGCTTCAGTAGCTGGGGCTCACGGGCTCTAGAGCGCAGGTTCAGTAGTTGTGGCGCACAGGCTTAGTTGCTCCGTGGTATGTGGGATGTTCCCGGACCAGGGCTCAAACCTGTGTCCCCTGCATTGGCAGGCGGATCCTTAACCACTGAACCACCGAGGAAGCCCTCTCGCTAGCTTTTTAAACTAGCTTTACAACTTCTAACAGGAGATTTAATTTTATTAGAAAACTTTTATTTGTTTCCTTTTAAATAACTGTGCAGTTTTTATTTATTCTTTTTTTTTCCCGCCGTTAAAGAGTTGATACCTTGGAGAGGTAATAAGAACTTACCAGAATGTTCGAAGTCATCCAATCAGATATTGAAGGAAGGATCTCCCCTACAAAGGAAGTTGATGTATGCAAGGTAGATGCTGATGGGAAAGACCCAGGGTCAGAGAAAAGGAGCCTTTAATCCCGGATGTCTCGCGAGGCACTCAGGCCACCTCCAGTTCATCCTTCGAGGTTGAGCTCAATGTCATACCTTCCCTGACCCACCCTTGCTCCTACCGCACCTCAGCCCCCCAGCTTTCCCTCGTAGAGCAGTGGTCCCCAACATTCTTGGCACCAGGGACCAGTTGATCGGTTTCATGGAAGGCAGTTTTTCCCCGGACGGGGGAGGGGGGATGCTTCAGGTGGTAACGCGAGCGATGGGGGTCAATGAGCAGCGGCAGGTGAAGTTTCGCCCACTTGCCCGCCACTCACCTCCTGCTGTGCGGCCCGGTTCCTACGAGGCCCCTAACCCCGGGGGCACCCCTGTCTAGAGGATCCCACGGCACCCTGTATTTCTACCTCACGGAATTGCTCACCCACATAGCTGAGTTTCATGGTTATTTGTCTCCCAGAAAAGAGCAGACTTTACGAGGGCTGGGCTCCTGGGGGATGAGTTCACCTCTGTCCATCTGGTACCCAGGCCACGGTGGGGCCTCAGAAGATGCCTGTGGGATGAATGCATGAGAATGAGAAAGAGGATGAGAAAGGAGAGAGTTGTGGGCTGGTCTGGGTATGTGAGGACCAAGCCGACCCAGTGGGGAGCGTCCGTATGACTCACCCATCTTGCAGCTAGTAGTTCGGAGAACCGGGCAAGCGTGGGCCCTGCAGGGGGACGCCCAGAAGGAGGCTAGATGGCTGAGGAGGGGACCGTGCTGCGCACAGGGCACATGGGATATTTGGTGATAACGCTTCTCCCAAATAAGGCAGATGAGGCTTTCTGTACGATGTCACAGGCCTGAGAACATTTTCTTGATAAAAAAGAAAAGAATGCGTTCCCTTATCAGCAGGTCAAATGGAATGACTTTCTCCCCTTTCCTGTTTTCGTCACTTTTTGTTTTTGTGCCGTGCCACACAGCTCGCAAGATCCCAGATCAGGGATCGAGCCCGGGCCCCGGGCACTGAAAGCGCCAAGTCCTAACCACTGGACTGCCAGGGAACTCCCTGTCACATTTTCATTTTGCTTTGGTCTTCACTGATCAGAGAATAGAAAGGGAAAAAAGTAGAAGGAGGCCTAGTGAAGGGTGCAGGAAGGTCAGAAATGGTTATTAGGGTGCTCACCAAGACTCCCGAGACGGTGCCCTGTCTGGACCCAAAGGTCTGCCGGGAAGAGGATGCTGAGGTGGGCAGGTGGGTGTTGATGGGCTCAGGGTGGGAATGGGGACAAGGGTCAGGCACCTGGGGTTAGTTTTCCTCCTTTTTTTGGTATTTTTCGACCTCGTGTGTTTCATAACTTACTCTTCTTTTGAAATCTGTGATCCCTCTTGGTTGACGGGTCCCGAAAGCAACCACTATGAACACATTTCCAGGCGGATAAAACGGCGACCGGAAGAGACCTTCATGGGGGTCAGGCACCTGGCAGCCTGCTGACAGGCTCAACCAAGAGGGAGGAATCGTTATTGCTTTAAAATACACAAAAAAATGGCAGGATGGGCTCGCCTCCCACCCTGTACCTTTTTCCCAGGCTAGTGTCTTTCAGGCTCTATCCTGGACGGGAAGTTCTGATGTCTACCCCACCCCCCTGCCTGTGTAAATTCTCGGAGCCTGTAGTCTGGAAGGTTCGTCTTGCTGAACTGCCAGAGCTGCGTGGCAGCGAACCCAAAGCTCTCCGGCTCCGGGCTGGCTTCCTTCAGAGGGTTATGACCCTGGGAAACCACGGTTCCCTCTGAGTTGCCAGAGCGGCGAATAAGGTGGAAGGATTGCAGGGGTCTCCTCGAGCAGGATTAAAGGACCTTGGCAGGCTCTGGGATGCTGAGAGGGAGAGGACTGTGGGTGGGTGTGGGAACACCCACGGAGGCATCCCTCCCAGGGCGGCCGGCAAACACCGTATCCTCTTAGCCAGCCTTGCTGCCTCTTCCTCCCCGGACTGGAGAAGGCCTGTGACTTGAGGCTCTGTGACCCGCTGGCCCATTTGCAGCCACTCTGCATCTCAGTAGTTCCCTGTTGCCTTTCTGTTGTTCCGTGGTTGTCCCCTTCCGGGTCCTGCTGGTGGGCCCCCTCCCTGGACAGGTCGACAGCCAAGGCGAAAGGGTTGTGTCATGGGCGCCTTGTCTCTGCCTGGCCTGGCGTTTGGGCCCAGGAGTTTCTGCAGGTTGTGGATGGCTGGGGTGATAAGCGGTGTCTGGATCTAGCCACGCTGCCCCCCGGGCAGGACCCTGCATCTCCTCGGCAGTAGGTGCTCATCTCGACTCACAAACTTAGCTGCTCGTGTGCCATTCATCAGATATTAGTGAAGCACCTTCCAGAAGCCTGGTACGTGGTAAGCTGGGCAGCTGACACCCTGATTTGGGATTGAGCAAAATCAGGGCATCGATAATTAGTGGAGAGTCCACAGACCGCCCTCACGCTGGCCCCCCGCTGCAAGTTCGGGGGATTCGCCGTACCACTGTTAGTTTCCGTAATTCATCAAAAGGATTCAGAGAGCTCAGGGCAAGGCTGTCATAGGTGTTGTTGGCGTTTATCACAAAGAATGGTACAAACGAGAAGCGACAGGAGCCAGCCCACGAGGCAGGGTCCAAAGAAGCCTCGTGCACACCGTTTCCAGCGGTCCTCCTCTGCAGGGTGACTGGAGCATGACCTCCCCGGCCCCGAGGTGTGACAGCACACGGGAAGTACCGCCTAGCTCACCTGAGCCTCGGTGTCCGGTGCCTTTACTGGGCTCCGTCACCTGAGCACGGCTGTCCTCAGTGCCCAGCCTCTCAGGAGGGCCAGCTGACGTTGTATGACCCAGGGCCTTCTCCGTAAGCCACATTGTTGGCTCAAAGTGGTGAGCCTCTGAACCACACTGCTGTGATCTGGCTGGCCCCAGGTCCCAGGCCAACAGTGGCATTCCCACCAACGTGACATGGCAGGGGCATGGACATGATGCCCCCAGAGCCTGGAGGTCGATGCACTTTTGTTTCTGCCGAGAGCGTCTCTGCCCAGCTCCTTTCCGGCCTGACCCTCGCAGGGCTGCTAGGCAGACTGGGGCGTCACCTGGGATCTGATTCTCTCAGTCACAGGAGTCCTCACTGCCCACAGGCCACGGCAGGCTCTTTAATGTATGTCGTTATTTTTTCAGAAGGAAATACTTGAGAAGTCATCACAATGGGATGAAAAGTCAGGCAAAGAGAAGTGGTTCTCCCCATTCCATCTGCGCGGCCGTCTCGGGGCCCATCCCTCATTTCCGCCCCCTGCAAGAACCCCTCACATTCATTTCCTGTATCTCCTTCCAATTTTTTTGTACAAATATCATCAAATATAATCATCTTTTCTTATTTCCCTCCCCTTTTCTTACACAAAGGTAAACACTCTGTGTATACTGTCTTGGGCCCTCCGTTCTCATAAACAACATCTCCTAGAGCTTTTTCCATATCAGCACACCTGTTCTCTCTGTGTATTTTTATTGCCACATAATATTCCACTGGGTGGAGCTTCTGGAATTTATTTAACCAGTCCATGAGAACTCGGGTGTCTTCCAAACATCTGTTATTAAAAATAATGCTTCAAAAAAATTGTAGGGTCATGCGTCAGCAAATAGCTTTCTACCTGTGCCATTGCATACGTCTGTGTATATCTGCTGGGTAAATGCTGTACAGTACTTTAAATAAGAGAAGCAAGACCACTGGGTCAGAGGGAGAAGCCACGTGTCATTGAGATGCATGTTGCCCAATGTCCCTCCGTCAGCTGCTCTGTGCTGCACTCCCACCAGTGGGGAGGGTCTGTCCCCCACAGATCA
The DNA here is from genome assembly GCF_937001465.1 of Orcinus orca. NCBI lineage: Eukaryota > Metazoa > Chordata > Mammalia > Artiodactyla > Delphinidae > Orcinus > Orcinus orca. Next base: position 86,071,796 of record NC_064573.1, read on the forward strand.
CCAAGACAGTGGGCCTGGTGCCACCTTGGATTCCTCCTGCCTCCATTTTTGAAAAGTCAAAAGCCAGGAATGGGTGATTTTCTGTGCTCTCGATCCAACGTCGTTGAACACACATGTACGCTGAACCCCAAAAGATCCAAGCAGTGGCGTAGGCGTTGGGATCCTGCAAAGCTCTCTCGACGTGGAGATGGTCTTTCGGTGGGGAAAACACACAATAAGGACTCAATAGAGGATGAACGGGGATGAAGGGGCCTGGAGGAACCGTAACACAGAAGAGGGGGTAGAGGGGCAGGTGGAGGTGAGCAGTGTCCCACGCCATTGTGGGCTCCCCGTGGAGGTGACATTTGTGCAGAGACCTGCTCAGGGGGAAAGACTGTTCCAGGCAGAGGGTAGAGCAAATGGAAAGATGGAGGGGGGGCGTGTTGGCAGGAGGGGGGTTGGTATAGAAAGACCTCTCTCCCCCTCCCCCAAATCCCAGTTTGGGGGGGTGGCCAGGAGATAGGCTACAGCAGGAATGAAAATCACGTTGACTCATTTTTCAGATCTAATCCCATGACCTATTCTAAAACACAAAGCCTATCTTAATTCCCTTTCCTTTGCATTTGTTAGGGGGTGAGAAACGATGCTCGATAGACACTTTCTGCAGAGCCTCCTCTTAACCTTCTGGAAGAGACTCCTAGCTCTGCGGCTCTGACACCTTGGTCATTATCTTACTTAGTTAACACGCAGCGAGTCCTGGTGAACCAAGAGGAAAAGCATCTGAGCGGTTTCAGGGGCAGCCATGACATCTCCAATTATAATGGAAATTTTGCTCCTTGGAGAGGAAGGGAAATGCTGGTTAGAGGAGATGACAGGTACCAAAATGAGATGTAGGCACTGGAGAAATGTATTTTCACCAAAGAATTGGCTAGGGGATGCGAGGGCTTTTCCTTTAATTGAAGAAATACCTTCAGACACTGTATCCCGCCTCCCCTTTTGCAAAGCCCACACATTCAATGGTGACCAGCAGTGTGCGGTCCAGGACCCATGGCTCAGCCCTCCTCCTTACAGACAGCCAAGAGGTAATGGAGATAAAGCCACGTCAAAGGACAAACGGCTTCCAGGCCCAGCCATCCCTGCGGCCACAGAGGGACTGTGAGTACGGCAGCACTGCCGTTTGCGTGATCTAAGTTAGCTTCGCCTTTCCTGATGTTTTCGGGCTCAAAATCTTGGCGGGCTGAATAGCCACCCATCAGAACAGTCAGAAATGCCGTCAGCCTGTCCAGCACACAAAGACAGAGCTAAATCCCTCTCTTTCAAAGACAAAAGGGTTTATTCCATCCACGAAGGGTGGGCGGACCCGAGTTTAGGACACCCTTAACACCCAGGCACCCAGAAATGTTTATGAAAGAATTTTATAATTGGATAGTTTGAGAGAAATCAAAGCAGTAATTATGGGGAAAACTGTTCCTATTTATGTTTACAAAGCACTCTATATACCAGCCCGTACTGTGCTCTAAACACCTTAGTAATGCATCCTAATTTAATTCTCCTAAGGATTTAGAATATAGGCTCTATTATTCTCTTCATTCTAAGATAAGGAAGCAATCAGAGAGAGAGAGAGTAATTCATCTATGGCCAGACAGGACTTCCAGCACTCATTTCACGATCTTGTCTTATTTTGATTTTCATCCATCTGGAAGGTGGTGGAGGGTGGATATGAAGACACAATTTGTTCAGTGCTTAGGATTTCAAAGGTCTGATTTGACCCCAGATGCAAAGTCTATACCCAAAAGAACAAGTCAATATATTGGATGTTCCTATCGGGGAGACCATTGTGAGCACCAAGAGGTGACAGTGACAAAATCCAAGAACGGGGGTTCTTTCTGCGTCTTTATCACGCAGACTGGGCATTCATGACTTCAGGAGCCCTTGCATCTCATGACAGATGACATTTGTTCACTCAGCAAATAGTTCTTGAGCCGTATTCAGCACTGGGGGTAACAGAGTGAACACAGCAGATGAAATTGCTTGCTCCACATTCTGATGAGGGAAGCCAGACCATAAACAAATTAAGAAAATAAGATATGTCAATCGAGTGGGCAGAGTGTTGGCTGACCCTGAGTCCCAGTAGAATAAAACACAAGGTAATAACTTCCTTGAGTAGAACAACTTTGCAGTGTCTACACTGCAAAAACAGAGTTTGGGCACTGATAGTGCAAAGCTCTGTAAGCCTTACCATGTTTATAACTTGATCCGTAGCAAGTCGGGCAAGTTCTTTGTTAAAATCGAGTGAACTTCCATAGCAGACTTGGTTGGTCAGCTAACCAACAGCCATTACCAAATGTTTTCTTCCTTGCATGGTAGAGATCACCATAGAACCCATTTCTGGTCATTTAAATATATAGGTGCTTCCTGGGAAATGCATAAGGAGAGAGGCATAAACAGATAGCTCTCTTGCTTTGCCAGTTCCACACCCTTGTTACCTGCATTTGCATTTGATGATGTGAAGATGTGATATCAGGAGCTGTGGCAGCCTTTTTGTGAGCATGAGTATTCAAGCCAAAGTGCAAAAGCCATTGAACATGGCCAACTACAAGAACCGAATGCATCTTGGCCCTGAAACGCTAAGCAGCAGAATTAAGAGTGAGACTACATATCCACCTTTGATTCCATTTTCTTTGATTTGCAGTTGAAAGTATCTTTAACTGATATATTTTTAAAACAAACACAGCCCATTAAAACACTAAGATATCCACAGAAAGACTTGATTAAAATGTGTATAGCAGCTGGGCTTCCCTGATGGCACAGTGGTTGAGAGTCCGCCTGCCAATGCAGGGGACGCGGGTTCGTGCCCCGGTCTGGGAAGATGCCACATGCCGCGGAGCGGCTGGGCCCGCGCATCCGGAGCCTGTGCTCCGCAATGGGAGAGGCCACAGCAGTGAGAGGCCCGCGTACCGCAAAAAAAAAAAATGTGTATAGCAGCATTCATAATAGCC